>NW_027556402.1:80076583-80676583 GCF_003287225.1 Phascolarctos cinereus | reverse complement strand
CAGCTAATGAAACACCTAAACCCTTATACCTCAATTTTTAATCAAAAACAGCAACACCTGCTGGCTGATCCCAAAGCAATCTCACAGGGTAATAGGATCCCAGAGGTGAAAGGGCTTTTAGCATCATCTAGTCTGGCACCTTCATTAGAGAGAAGAGGAAACTGAGTCTAAGAGAGAGAAAGTGCCCAAGGTCACAGACCTGCTTCATTAAGCAAGCCTCATGCTTGATATCTGATTAAGCCACCGGGGAACCTGGCTTATTCTAGACAATTTTGTACCAGCCTACTGCTGTGGAATGGATGACTCTGCCACTATCACTCAACACTACAGTGGGCAAATGTGATTCTCCAAACACAAGTCTCCATGTTCTCTAAGAGAAATAGCATGGAGAGAGCCCTGGATTTAGAATCAGAGGACCTTGTATGTGTCCCAGCCTTTCTCTTTACAGTGAGGCCACAGAGAAGTAATTTCCCTTCTCAGGCCCTTACTTCCTCATTCGCAAAATGAGAGATGAGCTAGATAAGCTCTCAGTTCCCATAAACATCATTTACTGACCACCTACTCTGTGCCTGGCACTTTGCTAGGCACTGGGCAACAGATGAAACTGAAATGGCCCCTGTCCTCAAGGAACTTACATTTTATCAGGACAGATAAAATATACATATAGATATGTATAAAACAGATATAGTATAAGGTGATTTAGGGTGAAGAGCAGCTAGGAGAATCAAGAAAAGTCTCCTATTGAAGCTAGCATTTGAGCTGTCTTAAAGGAAACCAGGGATTCTAAGAGACAGGAGGGAGTGTATTCCAGGCACTGAGATTTACTAGGAGTGCTTACTCAATTCTTGTGCTACAGAGAGAGTGCCTATGCAGCTGCCCATGCAAATTTGATGAAGCCTTCAGAGAATTTAGCAAGATGTTTGGTCCATATTTGCATAAGTACAGAATTACATTGCAGGAAGATCTTCATGAAGTAATTTGCTTGTCCATTATCATCACTATTTTTCAATATTGTATTAGAAATGTTAGCTATAGCAACAAAAGAAAAAAGAGAAATTGAAGGAATTAGAATAGGCAATGAGGAAACAGAACAATCACTGTGAATTGACATGATAGTATACTTAGAGAATGCTAGGAAATCAACTGAAAACCTAGTTGAAATAATTAACAATTCAGCAAAGTTTCAGGATATAAAATAAACCCACATAAATCATCAGCATTTCTATATATTACCAACAAAGCCCATCAGCAAAAGATAGAAAGAGAAATTCCATTTAAAATAACTATAGACAATATAAAATACTTGGGACTCAACCTGCCAGGACAAACCCAAGAATTAAATGAATAATTGAGTAACACTTTTCATACAAATAAAGTCAGAGGTAAACAATTAGAGAAATATTCATTGCTCATGGGTAATCTGAGCCAATATAATAAAAATGACAATTCTACCTAAATTAATTTACTTATTCAGTGTCATAATTAAACTACCAAAAATATTTTATAAAGCTAGAAAAAAATAATAACATTCCTCTTGAAGAACAAAAGTTCAAGAATATCAAGGGAATCAATGTAAAGAAATGGGAAGAGGTGGCCTAGTAGTACCAGATCTCAAACTATATTACAAAGCAGTAGTCATCAAAATGATCTGGTAATCAGGGCAGATAGATGGCATAAATCCAGTCTTAGACACTAGCTGTGTGACCCTGGACAAGTCACTTGACCTCAATTACCTCAAAAAAAAAAGTAATCTGGTACTAGAAAAGAAATAGAGAGGTGTAACAGTGGAATAGATTAGGTACACAATTCACAGTAATAAATGGCCATAGTAATCTAAGCCAAAAACCCAAGCTTTTGGAACAAGAACTCACTATTTGACAAAAATTGCTGGGAAAAAGGAAAGCAGTTTGGCAAAAACTAGGCATAGACAACATCTGACATCAGCATATCAAGATCAGGTCAAAATGGGTACATGATTCAGACATAAAGAGAAATATCATAAGCAAACTAAGGGATCATGGAGTGGTTTACTTATCAGATCTATGGATAAAGGAAGAATTTATTATGAAATAAGAAATAGAGAGCACTGTGGTATGTAAAATCAATGATTTTAGTATGTTAAATTAAAAAGATTTTACACAAAAAAAACAAATGCAGTCAAAATTAGAAAGAAAGCAGAAAATTAGAGGGGAATTTTATAGCAAACTTCCCTGATAAAGGCCTCATTTCTCAGATATATGGAGAACTGTGTTAAATTTATAAAAATATCAGTCATTCCCAATTGATAAATGGTCAAAGGGTATAAACAGGCAGTTTTCAGATGAAGAAATCAAAGATATCTATAGTCATATGAAAAAATACTCTAAATCACTATGGATCAGAGAAATAAAAATTAAACAACTCTGAGGTACCACCTCACACATATCACGTTGACTAACATGACAGAAAAGAAAAATGACAAATGTTGGTGGGGATGTGGAAAAATTGGGATATTAATGCACTGTTGGTAGAGTTGTGAACTGATCCAACCATTCTAGAGAGCAACTTGGAACTATGCCCAAAGAGTATAAAACTGTGCATACCCTTTGACCCAGAAATACCACTACTAGGTCTGTCTCCCAAAGAGATTTTTTTTTAAAGTATCTATATGTACAAAAATATCTATAGCAGCTTCTATTTGTGGTGGCAAAAAATTGGAAATGTCAATTAGGTAATGGTTGAACAAGTTGTGGTATATGACTGTGATGGAATTGCGACAAGAAATTATACTGGGGGCAGAATGGGGCAGAGCCAAGATGGCAGAGTAAAGGCAAGGACTCACCTGAGCTCTCCCCTAAACCCCTCCAAATACTTTTAAAAATTACTCTAAACAAATTCTATAGCAGCAGAACCCACAAAAAAAAAAAAGAATGAAACAAATTTCCAGCCTAAGACAACCTAGGTCAACAAGAAAGATCTCTTACACCAGGGTTAGAAAGGAGTGCAGTCTAGCACAGGCCCCAGCAAACCTGGAACAAGCCTAGGGGCAACTGAATCACCTGTAGCAGTGACAGTTTCCAGACCTCTCAGCCCATAGACACCAAAGACAACTTAGAACATGAGCAGGAAAGGTCTGTTGGACCTCTAGGTAAGAGTGCAGTAGTGTCTAACATGGGCCATGCCTGTACAACCCCAGCCCCAGAAAACCAGGAGCTAGGCCTTAGGAGTGACAAAGTCAAAAGGAGATTACAGAGGTCTTTTTGCTAGCATTGAGGCAGGACTCTTTTGCTTTGCCTATACTTGGATCTGTGTTGCAGTCCTGGGTGGCAGTCCCAGTGTGAGGAGGAGCACTAGTATAACAGAGTTGGTGGCAGCAGTGAAGGGAAAACCCTCCTCACAGTTCCAGGGCAGAAAAGAGTGCTTGTGGTCACTCACAGACCAGAGCACAGGCCAGGAGAGAAGTAAACACCTCTCCTTAGATCATACCACCTTGGAAGAACTGAAAACTTACAGGTCTCTAGAAGCATCTCTGAAAACAGCTACACAAAACCCCTGAAACTTGGGACAGTTCACCCTCCAGCCTGGTGACAGAGTCCTGCCTTAATGAAGAGCTAAAAAGTCAAGTAACAAGCTGGGAAAATGAGTAAACAATGGGGGGAAAAAAAAAACTCTGACTATAGAAACTTACTTTGATGACAAGGAAAATCAAAATACACACCCAGAAAAAGACAACAAAGTCAAAGCTCCTACGTTCAAAGCCTCTATGAATTGGTCTCAGGCTATGGAAGAGCTCAAAAAGGATTTTGAAAATCAAGTAAGAGAAGTAGAGGAAAAATTGGGAAGAGAAATGAAAGTGATGCCAGAAAATCATGAAAAATGAGTCAACAGCTTGGTAAAGGAAGCACAAAAAAATACTGAAGAAAATAACACCTTAAAAAATAGACTAACCCAAAGGATGAAAGAGGTCCAAAAAGCCAATGAGGAAAAAAATGCCTGAAAAAGCAGAATTGGCCAAATGGAAAAGGGGGTCCAAAAGCTCACTGAAAAAAATTTCCTTAAAAATTAGAATGGAGCAAATGGAAGCTAATGACTTTATTAAAAATCTAGAAATCACTAAAAAAAGAAAAAGAAAAAGAAAAAAATGAAAAAAATAGAAGACAATGTGAAATATCACATTGAAAAAATAACTGACCTGGAAAATAGATCCAGGAGAGATAATTTTAAATTATTGGACACCTGACAGCCATGATCAAAAAAAAAAAAAATAAGAGCCTAGATATCATCTTTCAAGAAATTATCAAGGAAAACTGCCTCGATATCTTAGATCCAGAGGATGAAATAGAAATTGAAAGAATCCACCAATCACCTCCTAAAAGATAGCCCAAAAAGAACAATGCCAGGAACATTATAGCCAAATTCCAGAGTTCCCAGGTCAAGGAGAAAATACTGAAGCAGCCAAAAAGAAACAATTCAACTATCATGCAGCCACAATCAGGATAACACAAGATTCAGCAGCTTCTACATTAAAGGATCAGAGGGCTTGGAGTATGATATTCCAGAGGCCAAAGGAGCTAGGATTAAAACCATGAATCACCTACCCAGCAAAACTGAGTATAATCCTTTGGGGGGGGGAAACGGATATTCGATGAGATAGAGGACTTTCAAGCATTCTTCAGAAAAGACCAGAGTTAAATAGAAAAATTGATTTTCAAATACAAGAGAAGCATGAAAAGGTAAACAGGAAACAGAAATCATAAGGGACTTATTAAAGTTGAATTGTTTACATTCCTATAAGAAAAGATGATATTTGTAACTCATAAGACCTTTCTCATAATTAGGGTAGTTAGAAGGAATATATATAGACAGAGGGCACAGGTATGAGTTGAATATAAAAGGATGATATCTAAAAAAATAAAATTAAGAAGTAAGAGAGGAATGGACTGGGAGAAAGAGAAAGGGAGAGATAGAATGGGGTAAATTAACACATAAAAGAAGCAAGAAAAAATTTTTACAATGGAGGGGAAGACAGGGAGGTGAGGGGGAGTGAGTGAACCTTACTCTCATCAGAATTGGCTCAAAGAGGGAATAACACACTCACTCAATTGCGTATAGATATCTATCTAACTCTATAGGAAAGTTGGGGAGAAAGGGATAAGAGAAGGGGGGTGGTAATAGAAGGGAAGGCAGATTGGGCAAGGGATAATGAGAAACAAAACATTTTTGAGGAGGGACAGGGTGAAAGGAGAGAAAGAACAGAATAAACGGGACGGGGAATAGGATAGAGGGAAATACAGTTAGTTTTTCCCAACATGGCTATTATAGAAGTGTTTTGCATGGCTGCACATGTATAACCCATATCAAATTTCTTGCCTTCTCAATGAGGGAGAGAAGAGGGAGGAAGGGAGAGAATTTGTAACTCAAGGTTTTAAAAATGAATGTTAAGATTGTTTTTACATGTAACTGGAGGAAAATAAAATACTAAATAGATTTTTTTTAAAAAGGAAATGAAATTATGCTCTCAGAAAAACCTGGGAAGACATATCAACTGATACAAAGTAAACAAACCAGAACATTGTACACAACAACAGTAATACTGTACAATGATCAACTTTCAATTACATAATTATTCTCTGCAACACAATGATCCAAGACAATTCTAAAGGACTTACAATGAAAAATGCTTTCTGCCTCCAGAGATGAACTGATGGAATCGGAATGCAAATCCAACATACTTATTTACTTTATTTTTCTTGATAGGTTTTTTGTTTTTGTTTTTTGGTCTGTTTTTTCATTTATAACCTGGCTAATATCAAAATATATTTTGTATGACAGCACATATATAATCTATTCCAAATTGATCACCTTCTCAAGGCGGGGAAGAGAGATATGGAAGAAAAAAGAAAGTGTTAACAATACAGATTAGACTTTTTAGAAAAAGAAATAATTTGCTTGATTGTGCTCCTAATCTGGCCACATAACTATGTGTTAAATTTGATTTAGGACCAAAAGTGCTGGGACCTCAAACAAAGGCCTAACTCCTCTCTACCCAGAGCCTCAGATATCATATATTGTACTAAAAAGACTTAAGGAAGCCTCATCTGCTAGTTCTCACACCTAGTTGTGTCAATGTTCTGCTTATGAAAAACTTTCTGAGTATGCCTTCTGCCCCACCATTTTGGGCTAGCACCCCAAAGCTAGCATCATGTGTGAGCTTAGTCTAATCCCTGTGAAGTTGATGATCAGGAATTTACTGACCCAGATCTCCAGCTCAAACTCCCCAACATCTCAGGTATTGGAAGGGTGACCATCTTCATTTATACAACTGCCTTCCATCATCCCAGCACCTTGAACCCCATTCAATAGGTGCTTCCCCAGCTCTGAAGAGCAAATTCAAACCTCCTATTTCCAGAAACCCAAAGATTCATAGTTGCTATCTCCTGAGGTAAAAAGAGTCCTTCCCCAGCTACTCTTCCCTATATTCTTATTCCTATCTACCTCTGCCTTCCTTTGCCATTGCATCTTCAGGAAATACCTCTCTATAATTAAAAAGCTTCCCTTTTATCTTGTTTCTTCTTTTCGCATTCTACACATTTTCTTGATCTCTTGGAAACCTGACTTTCTCCATCCATTCTCCCTCAGATCTGGTTGTTTCCCCTCTCAGGCCCTGTAACATGCTGGCTGTCTCCTCAGCTCCCTCACCCCCACCAGTACCACTTCCTGATCCTTCCTTTGCTATCATCACTCAGCAACTTCTCCTTCTTTGAGATTCATAGGAGCTGGAAGGGAACTCAGAGACTATCTAATCCAACTGTCATTTTACAGGTAAGGAAACTGAAACCCATAGAGGTTAAGTGACTTGCCCACTGGTAGTAAGCAAAGGTAGAATCATCTGTACCAGATCCTTGTTGCTGTCTACTATAAGTTTCTAGCTCACTCACTGTCTAGCTCTTTTCCAAAAAGTTCAGTACCTGACTCAGTTTCTCCTTTCCACCTCAACTCCTGACCTCAAACTGTACTTGAAGACCTCAATCTCCCTGTTAATGTCACCTCGCTCACCTGGTTTCCCAGGCCATCAAAACCCTCAACTCCCATGACATATCTCTACTCCACTTCAGCCACCCACAGGGTTTTAGCTTTCACTATTATCCAAAGAACTGTTGTCTCCATGACCATAATTTTAAAAATTCTGTTCTCTGAATGTGACTTCCTATCCTTCAGTCTCTTCCTCTGCCTTAGTCTTATAAACCTATTCTTTGTACTCACCGTGACCTCCAATTCCTTCATCCTTCTCTGCTATCCCAATCCATCATTTCTGTCCTTTCACATCTTGATTCTTTAGTTAACCAGTTCAACTATACATTGTTCTCTATCCTTGAGTCTCTTGCCCCCTGATCCTTTTAATGTTCACAATTCTGCCAATCCTCAACTCTGTATCACTCCCTCCATCTTCTGCCTTCTCCATTCATCCTCTGGTACCAGTGAATGCTGCTGAAGGAAGTCACACAATCATGATAAGCGAAAGCATCCATATATACCAACACTTTCTTTCTTTTCTTTCTTTTTTTTTTTTGGCAATTGGAGTTAAGTGACTTGCCCAGGGTCACACAGCTAGTAAATGTCAAGTGTTTGATCTGAGGCCATATTGGAACTCAGGTCCTCCTGACTTCAGGGCCAGTGCTCTATCCACTGAGCCACCTAGCTGCCCCTATACCAATACTTTCAATGAACTTATGTCATCAACAGCTTTTTTCCATGAACCTTGAAAAGTGACTGAAGGTATGGTGAAACAGTGAAAATAGTCCTTTTGTCTTCTAGATTTTGGAAAGACATTTCATCAAAGACTGGACCTGTTTTGCCAACTGCCCAAAATGCTATTAGCTGCATAAGTGACAACGGGGAGAATTGGCTCAAACAAATGCAATCCTATGCCATGAAATAAAGCATGCATATCTAACTTGCAAAATTGTTTTGGAATTGAGTAGTTTCATTTATGGCAAGGACTATAAATACCATTACAAAACAGTTTATGAACAAAAAGACAAATGCATGGTAGAAACAATAAGTGCTAAAAGAGTAAAGAGAGTTAGAGAAGGCTGCAAAGAGTAAGGAGAACTTGAGGAGGGGCATGAAGTGGGTAGAGGAAAGCAGAAGGCAATCCAGTGAGGAAAAACAGAATTAGTAAAAAGGGCAGAATAGAACATCCTTCATGCAAGTAATCTCCTGCAGTCATAACTGGTGATTCCATCTACTCTCTTCATTGAGATTATCACCTCAGATAATACCCATTCTATAATTTCAGCCTTAATTCCCCCCCCCATGAGCTCCAGGTCCATATTTCCACTTTCTGTACATCTTTACCTGAATGTCCCATAAGCACCAAAAATTCAACATGTCCAATACCACCCTGATCTTCCCTGGCAACCTGCCCCTCCTTTTAACTTCAATTATTTTACCAGTCACGAGGGTTTGAAATCTTCAAGGCATATCTGACTCTTCTCACCACACACTTCAAATCATTTGCTAAGTCCTGTTTGTTAATTCTACCTCTACAATATCTACTAAAAAGCCATCCTTTCTGAATGCCACTATCCTAGTTCAGATCTTCATCACCTTTCAACTAAACTATTGCTCTAGACACCTCCTAACTGGTCTCCTCTCAGTCTCTATTCTCTCCAATCCATCTTTTATTCAGCTACCAAAATGTTCTTCCTTATGAACAGGTTATTCCATATCACTAATTTCTTTAAAAAAAAAAAAGCAGTGGTGGTCCCCTATGGCCTATAGGACCAAATACAATCTCCTTTTGGATTCTGAAATTTATGTTCAACCCACCTTTCCAGTCTAATTTCAAGAGCATTGAATTTAGAGTCAGAAGGTATGAGTTTGAATCCCAACTCTGCCATTTACCAACTATGTGACCTCAGACAAGTTTCAACTTCTCAGAACCTCTGTCTTCTCATCTATAAAATGACAGCATTGGACTTGATACCTTTTAAGGTCTCTTCCACTTCTAAAGCTACAATCCAGTGAGCCTTCCAAGACTGTAAGTCTAAGCAAACCTTCTAAGCTGTTCCCTAGCCTTGTTTTGATCACTCTGACCTCCATGAATTCACACAGCCTGTGCCCTAGGCCTGCAACAGATTCCATTCTCATCCCTGTATGTTGAACTCTGTTATTTCCTTAATGCAGCTCAGGTGCCACCTTTTCCCTGTTGAAAGTGATCTCTTCTCACCTCAAGTCTTCTTAGAGCTTTTTGTCATACTCTCTCCTTTGTTCCTATCACATGCTACTTTGTGTGCATTTCATATTCTGTGTGCATTTCCTGTCCTGCAAATTTGTAAAGATTTTAAGCTCTTTAAGGGTGGACCTGTGTTGTTTTTCATTTTATGTTTTATGTCTTATACTTAGCAGATGCTTAATAAATGTAGGTTGAGCTGAATGGAATTGAATTCAGGGAATTGTGAGAAGACAGACCTGGTTGTAATTGGAGATCTGGACCTTTGAACTTTGCCACAAATTTCAGCAGCCTAGATCCCTGGTGTTTGTCTGAGGTATCTGGCTCATCCTAGCGTAATGCTTGCAACTGTCCTTTCATTGTAGCCCTCTGACCCAGCCCAACCTTTCATTCTCTTTTACCTCCAGATCACCCCAGGGTATTTACCACTCCTTAATCCCGTAAAATTTTCTCACATTCTTTTTACAGCATAAAAGTACCAATCTTACCCCCTTTAAATTATGCAGATTCTCAGAATCTCACCTGCCCAACCAGTGTCATAATAAACTGGCTACTCTGACTGAAGGAAGGCTTAAGTGATAGAATTCTTTCCAGGCAGACCCACCCTATACCTTTGCATTTTGGGGTTCCTAGCACCCCTACACCACATAATATTTGGTTCCCTGACCGAGAATCGAATCCAGGCCATGGTGGTAAAAGTGCTGAATTCTAACCTCCAACCCTTAGATTGAATCAGTTGGAGACCACATTGAAATAAAAAGAAAGGGGTTAGATTATAGTTGACTTTCACGGCCTCAATTAATAAGGAAGATGCTATGGAAATAAATCCTTTAAAAAAAAAGTTGCTTACTCTTTATCTGCTTAATTTAACAGCTAGTCACAATTTTGCAGCTAGTCATAAAATCTGGATTCTATTCCCATTTTTGACTCTTTGTATAATCTTGGGAAATTCCCTGGGCCTCCTATTCCCGTTTTGTAAAAACAAACAAACAAAAAGCCCATTGTATGTTGTTAATATTGCAAAAGATTTTTTTCCCCATTTCAAGGAGGATTTGTTGAGAGCTTACTAGGTATCTAGCACTGTACTCAGTCTTTTCCAGTGTACAAGCCACTCCCTGAGAGCAATTAAATGGATCCCTGGTTTCATCTCCCCTGGTACAGATTAAATTCCAAAAGGGAAATTAATATTATACTATTATGTTAATAACCAATTATTAATGTGACCCATACTTTGTCCTCCTATTTGTGTCAAGACTTCACTCCTGAAAAAGCCAGGCAGTCTCAGAATAGTGTGATCTGAATAATGTGATCACTCCTAGCCCCTAAGGCATCTGTTCCTTATCTAGTTTGGGCTGGGCTGCACCCAAAAGGGACCCTGCGGTTTGTTTACTTAAGACCCAGTTTGAGTTAGCTCCTCCCCCAGGGAGTATGAGCTTTGTCCTCCCTTCCTTCATTAAAGGCCAAGGTCTCCCACTGCATTCAGGGCCATCTCCAGTTATCCTGATCTACACCACTGAACCCAGATGGCTCCAGAGGAGAAAGCAAAGCTGATGAATTTGCACAGCCCTCTGTCACTTAAATCCAATGCACTTGCATGTCATGGCATCACCTCCCTCATGTCGTGTTCTTCTTCAAGAATGAAGGACCAACAGCAGTAAAGTATAGGATGACCGGTCTACCAAGGGGAGAACAAACAGGGAAAACTTGATTAAGATGGCTTGTGTTTCTCTTGTTAAGATTGCTAGCAACTCTCATTCCTTAGGGGTCAGAAAAGGGCAAGATCAGCCTCATCTGAAGGCCAGCCCACTGCCTTCCCCTCTCCCAGAGATAGAAAGTGCTGAGAATTCTTAGCTGACCTCATTAAAATGTCCACCAATCAGGACTGCCAGAGGGGGTCCAAGGTACTGTCAGGCTAGTCAGAAGGAAGACACCCCTAGATATAAAAGACCCTACTAGCTCTCACTCTGGGTCTTTGGTATTTGGTGCAAATGGAGGTATGGCATTTACCTGTACTTTATTAATTGATCACATGCCCCATTAATAAACGATATTATGTTCAGAAAAACGGCCTCGTTTTATTTCTTGGTCAAATTTCCCCCGCAACATCTCCCATGAACTCTTATCTGGTGCCATTCTTGTCCATGTCTCCCTATTAATCTCCCAAAGAGGATCCATTAGACAAACTTGAGGTAAACTTTCTCTGGTTATTTTAATGAGATCTTACAATTAAAGAGTATTTTATGGTTACATACATATACTTGCACAGCAACCCAAGTAGGTAGCATAAAAATAGAGGCAGTAATGATATAGTGGAAAGAACATTTGATTAGACTCAGAAAAGCTTGGTTCAGATCCCAACTCTGCTACTTATTACCTTATGGTGACTTGTGTAACCATAGGTAAGTCACTAAACTTGCCTGGGCCTCAGTTTCCTTTTTGTTGAAAGGATGGAATTAGACTAGTTAACCCCTGAGGACCCCTCCAACTTTAAATCTGTGAAGTCAGTTCAGCTTATTTAATCACATTAGGTTCAGAGGCCCCTTGTAGATATAAACCCTACGAAACCCATCCCCAGTTAAATGTGAGGCTTAGCTAGATTAGATGGCTTTCTCAAAAATCATACAACTACTGACTGTCAGGGCTAACTAGGACCTAGGTCTTCTAGGTGTCTTTCTACTATACTGTACTGTCCACAGCTGGAAGGAACCATAGAATCCACTGGATCCAACCCTCTCTTTTTGCACATGAAGAAACTGAGACCCAGATAAAGTAAATGAATTGCTGTGGCAAAAGTAATATCCTAACCCTTCTCCAACCCTCCCATGCAAATTAGGCTAGACTCAGGCAAGAGATTCACTCAGCTGAATTAACTCAAACTGTCCTAGGGGGAGGAGAGGCTACCTTCCTTGAACATCCTTCTCCAAATATCAACAAGCAAATCTCTTTTTGTTAACTGTTAAATGACCTATATGAGAAGAAAATAGCAAACCACTCTGTTGGTGCCAAGAAAACCCCACATGACTGAACAACAACTGAACAAATGTCCTACAGGTGTCTCATTTTGTTCCAATATGGAGCCTAAACTACTTAGAAGACTGACCTGAGTCAAGTCCAGCCCATTGGCACACAGTTATTAAGTATCTGAGACAGGATTTAAATCCAAGTCTTTTTGACTCCAGGTCCAGTGACTTTCCATCATCTCTAGCATGCACATCAGTGGCCTGAAAGAATTCAAGGAAGGCTTCTCATCTTTGTCATTTATTACCTTCAGTATTAGAACATGGTACACAAGTGATATCAAAGAGTGAATCCACTTCCTAAGTGGGAGTGACTTACTTTGAAGTCCATACCTACACAGAAAAGCTTCTTATATTACCAAAAGGAAAAGGCAATATTAATTTTTCAAAAGAGTTTAGTTGCTAATCCCAGAATGAGAACAAATGAAATTTGTCTTTATGACTTGAAAAATTGCATATTAATTATTTGAAAATAAATGAACCCTTGGGGCAGCTGGGTGGCATAGTGGATAGAGCACCGGCCCTGGATTCAGGAGGCCTGAGTTCAAATCCAGCCTCAAACACATAACACCTACTAGCTGTGTGACCCTGGGCAAGTCACTTAACCCCATTGCCTAGCAAAAAAAAAGAAAGAAAAAGAAAATAAATTAACCCATACACAAATCCAAGAAAGAAATTTCAATCTCTGTTCAATGCTGTATGGCATTATGGGATGTAATTACAGGGCTGGAAAGAAGAGAACAACTACTATAAGGGTTAAAAATAGCTTTTGAATTCAGAAGAAAGTAAGGTAACTTGACAGGTGGCTGGTAAAATGAAATTTCTCATCCTGTCTTGTGTTAAAATGAATTTGTTTTGTCATGTGAATTATAATTCACATTAGAAAAGCCAGTAATCATCCTATTCTTTCCTCCATTTGTATTATGTGAAGGACCTGTAGTAGCAATGGCTTAGCTCTTATCCTGTGCCAGAAATGAATTGCAGAGGAACAAACAAAAGACTTAATTATAGGCTTTAAGTGAAAGCAGGAATAGGACACGTGGAACTGAAATCTTACCCAAGCCAAATTTAAAAAAAAAAAAGGAAAGGGATAAAAGACTTGAAGATCACTAGAATATTAGGGCTTGGTGGAAGAAATCAAGCTTAACTTCTTTCCTGCAAGTTCTGGGGAAGCTGTTTGTTTCATGTAAGGCAGAGCCTGTATTGTCAACTGCCTCCAGTGCAATTGCTTTCAGGAGAGATAATGCAGAGAATTAGCTCAAACCAATGCAATCCCACGCCATGAAAGAAAGCATTTGCTTGCAAAATTGTTTTGGAAGGAAACAGCTTTATTTATGGTTTAAGCTAGGAAAAAGGACCCCCAAAACAAAGCACCTGCCTTTCAGAAACAGCTACCATTTATTGTAAATATATACCCTCCTAACATCGAGCAGGTCAGAACTTAATGAAATCACATAATCATGCTATCGGGTACAGAGAGCAGCCCGGGGAATAAGGTCTCCCATTAGTCCAAAAAACCTTCTCTAACAACACAACAAGGCAAAGAAGCTTAATTATTGCATCTCCATAGTGTGATGATACTGAGCGGCCTCTGGAGTTTAACAAGATTTTCGAACTAACCCCTAATTGTCAAGTCATTATACCAACCACTGATGTGTCATCGTTGTTGTAATTGCTTTAGTTTCTCTCCTACACCTGTTTTGCATTTACTGTTAGCATGAAGAGGCATGGCAAATGCAAAGTGAGCCAATTTCTCTTGCTGACTGCATATATGCATTTCTATAAAGCATTAAAAGTTTATGGAAATTAGCAACTTGCATTCCTTAGCACTATTCTAATGACCCTGGTTGCTTTAGTTGTGAAGGTTAAGAAGGCAAAAAAAAATTATGTTTGTGAACTATTTTGCAAACAAACTTGGAAAAATAAGTGATCTCTGCTAACATGGTTGACTTTCTGATGAGATTCCAGCGGGAGGGATTAAGAAGATTTCCCCAAAACTAAGTATTTTCCAGTGGCCTCTGACCTTTCTTAAATTTCTGCTATTCAGCATTCAGCCTCATATATCCTAAACAGCGACATTTACCTGTTCCTGGTGACTAGCTAAGATTTGTTCAGAGATGCATTGACCATGGAGAAGGGTTCAAAAAGTCAAAAGAAATCTAGTCACTAGATGTTGAGGAGGAAAGAATAAAAGGTCGCTGAATTTAGAATCAGAAGATAAGGTTATAAATCCCAGGGGGGCAGTTGTGGAACAATGAAAAGAGCACTTGCTCTGGTATTAGGTGGACCTGTGTTCAAACTGTACCTCCAACACTTAACCACCTTTATGACCTTGAGCTACTTTGGGCCTCAGTTTCTTCATCTGTTCGGGGGGGGGGGGGGGGGGATCAGGAATTGCAATGAGTGGCCTCCAAGGATGCTTCTAGATCCTAGGAAACCCAGTTCTGACATTTTCTCTTTGCATCACTATAGGCAAATCAAGCCATCTCTCGGCCTCACCTGTTCACCTGTCATAGAAGGAATTTGAACAAGTTGATCTCTCAGTCCTTCCATGCTCTACATCTTCTGTCACTTACTACCTATGTGGTCTTAAGGAAGTCAAAACTTCTCTGGCAACAGTTTTTCCATCTGTGAAGAGGGGAATTGACTATATGATCTACTACAACAGTAACATCATCATCATCAAAGCTACCATTTATATAGTGCCTACTAATCCTAAAAAAGTGCTAACTTTACAAATAGTACCTCATTTTTTTTTTGGAGGCAATTCGGGTTAAGTGACTTGCCCAGCATCACATAGCTATTAAGTGTCGGAAACCAGATTTGAACTCAGGTCCTCCTGACTTGAGGGTCAGTGTTCTATCCACTTCACCACCTAACTGCCCCTCATTCTTGATTCATACAACAACCCTAAGACATAGGTGCCACTATTATTGCTTTTCCACAGATGAGGAAACTAAGGCAAACAGAGGTCAAGTGACTTGCCTACAATCACATAGCTAGTAGCTTTCCCCTAGGCCCTCTGGGAACTCCTTGGCCATTCTCCGGAGCTACAGACTGCTTGGGTCACGTAGCTCCCTCTCTCCTAGACCTCATGGTTTGGAGGCTTTGTCGTTGCTTCACCGCTGCTGCTACCAGAGACTCCCTGGGAGAGGGGGGTTTGGAGAGGCCACTTGAGTGAACTCTCCCAAGAGCCCAGGCTACTCTCAGCTCTCGTAGCTCTGGCTCAATCAGCGCCCAACTCTCTCTAGTCTGCCCCATTTTATTGGTCTGAGTTCCAGGCTGCCACTCAGATACATAGTAGCATGACCCAATCAAATACTCTCTGAAAGGCCAGACTCAATCAGTCAATGGGGATGTCTGTACTTCCCAAGAAGACATCATCCTTTTTCCTTGTTAAGTTGCCCACCTTTATTCTTGACCATCTTTCTACAGACTTTTAAGTCACAAATTCATAGGTTTAGAGCAGAAAGAAACTCTACAGGCCATCTAAGCCAACCTCCTCACTTTACAGATGAGGAAACTGAGACCCAGGGAGCAAAGCAATTTGCCCAAGGTCATATAGGTAGTAAATTACAAAAGCAGAAGTTAAACCCAAGTTCTCTAAAATCCAAAGCCAGTGCTTTTCCCACTGTATCATCCTATCTCTGGGCAGCTAGGTGGCACAGTGGATAGACTGCCCAGCCTCATCTTCCTGAGTTCAAATCCAGCCTCAGATACTTACTAGCTGTGTGACCCTGGGTAAGTCACTAACCTCTGTTTGCCTCAGTTCCTCATATGTAAAATGAGCTGGAGAAAGAAATGGTGAACCACTCCAGTATCTTTGCCAAGAAAACCCCAAATGGGGTCACAAAGAATTGAATCAACTGAAATAACTCAACAACAACATCTTGTCTTTCAAGTTCCTTCCCAAGCCCATGATAATGATAATCCCTTTTCCAAATTCCATCACAATTCCTTATGATATTATCTGCCATTTATGACCCGATCCTACCTGGATGCACCAAGTCCTAGGTATTCAGTAAACAGAATGTTGGCTCTAGAAAACATATTTCAACTATACCAGGTTATGCTCCAGACATTCAATAACACACTGGAAATAACGTTCTAGGTCTCATCGTGAATAGGTTTAGTATAAGCTGATTCAGGGAAGTTCCTTGACTATTTTAACCATGAAATAGTCTACTAATGGAAATAAGGAGTTTACGGGACTTAGCCAATAAACTTTGCTATATCAAGGCCAACAGGAGTTTTGCCAGAAGTCTTAAAGGACTTATTTGCTCCATGACACGAGGTAAATTCTTATATTAATAGAGGCATGAGAACCATATACACTCAGCTTTCAATTATTCACACCAATGGACTGGAAGAATATTACAGATAAAACAAATTGATATATAATCCCAAAGTTACTTTACATTTGTCTTTGGAATATTGTGGGGGAGACAGCCAGAGAAACATAAAGATACTCTCTCCCTTCTCCTTTGCTTCCTTTGTTTCATGTCCTAAGCCTGTCCCAGTTCAACTCTTTTTTGAGATATATGGAACCCAGCCAGCCAAGGCAGGAGGAACAAGGCCTGGGTTGCTTTATAAAGTCTACCTAAGTATTACTAACAACTAGTTCACTCCTCATCCAGACTAGATGGGTGACTGTGAATCACGCACCAGTCACCACCCTCACCCTAACATGACAAGATGAGGATAAAATTGATCACCTGCAGAATTCTCTGGCAAGGGAACTCACGCATGCTATTTTGGTTCTGCTACAAAGGAAAGTTTTTGACTCCTTCTTGTCTGAAAGTCTTAAAAAGGAAGTCCTGGTTTCCTAAGCTCAGCAGCAGAAGCCATCTTGTTACCTGTCTGAGGTTTCAATTCTTCCTTTCATATCAAAGCAAAATGGGTCAATGAGAGTTCTGATGACAATAGGTAGAAAGATTTATGGGCTCTTGTCCATTTTTATCATCTTATGGGAAGAGGTCTGCCATCAAAGGCTGGAAAGGGGTAGAATTTCAAGCAGATTGCTAATGGGAAGCAATGCCAAATGACCATGATACTAGATGCTGTGTTAGACCAACATGCTTCTTCAAAATTAACTAGGAAAAACAAAACATAAAATGTCAACTAAGGCTAAGAAAAACATGCACTTGTCAAGAATGTTATAGTGGAGGTTCCTTTCATTTATTGACTGGAGTAGCTGCCCCCCTCCTTTCTACTCCCACCCCCACCAGGTCCCTTCCAGCTCTTAAATCTGTGGGTCTGTGAAGGGGTATAAGTTGATTAGAAGAACAAAAAAGAAATAAGCTGTTAGCTGAGGCTTACAAATGAATGAATTTGTAATTATAACTATGTGAGAGGCAGAAGAAAGTGCTTCCAAGACAGGAAGAAAGCCTCTGACAACTTCTCAGTGCCCCACATAACTTTTGAAGACTGGAAAATAGAGAGGATTTGCTGATCTACAATAATGGAGGACATTTCACATGCTAATGAAATCACAGGTCCATATTCCCCCTCTCCAAAAAATCTTTTTTCGATAACTCAAAATGACTATGTGCTTTAAAGTTTACAAAGTGCTTTTCTTCCTTCCTCTTATTGTTTTAGGCTAGATCTTCCTATGTCACCCAGGAAAGACATACAATCTTACCATTGTTTGCTTGGAAGTTTTAACCTGCTCTATTTCCCACCTGGACCAGTTTGTCCTCTTTAAGTAGCCTACCCAACCCCCCCCCCAACCCTGAGGGCTCACAGACTGAAGATGGATTTAATGTAGACACTGAATCTGCTTTAGCTTTGCTGTAGCTCAGAACTCCCAAGCTCAAGTGATCCACCAACCTCAACCTCTCCAGCAGCAGAGATACAAGCATGCACTACCCATGCCTCACTTACAAAGTGCTTTCTTTACAATCACCCTACGGGATTGGTGGCACAAGTATTAACTTCTCCCCATTTTAGAGAAGTGGAAACTGAGAGGGTTCAGTGACTTGCCAGTGGTCATATGACAAATGTAGGAGTCAGAATTTGAACCCAGGTCTTTTGACTTCATGTCTAGCATACTTTCCCCAACATACCATATGGTCCCTCTTATACACAATTTAAAAGAAACCCTGAAATTTCCATACAAAAGTGGTTGCCATTTGATTCAATAAGTATTTATTAAAAACCTACTTACTACATACTATTCCAATGCTTCATTGAGGGTATAGAGGCAGGTGTGTTGTGAGAGTCAAATAAGATAATGAATGTAAAGCACTTTGTGAAACTTGAAGTGCTATATAAATAACAGCCATTATTGTTGTTGCTTTTATTATTAGCTTTTATTATTATTATTATTATTAGGTCTCCAGTTTGGAGATGACTTCATTCCCTAAGCCTTCTACTGCTCTCCTGCCGAGTTCAAGCAATGCTTAGAAAACGATACAGGGGTGTACTGACAAATGTTTAACTGGGCTCTCAGGGGAAAGAAAGTATACATACGCTTTTAAGTTTAATCTGTATTACTAACACTTTCTTAATATAGAAAATCAACAAAACAACAAAAAAACAAACCCTGATTTGTAGCTCCCTAAATAAATGCTCATACTGAAAATTTAACAAGGAGCTCCTGCAAGTCAATCAGAGCTGGCTCCAGCACACCCTTGTAAGGCAGTGACTCAGAGTCTCAAAGGATTTACCAATAAGGCCTAAGGTCTAGCGGTTCCCACCAAACTCCATATTCTGTCTTGGTCTGACCTCATTTGAAGTATTGTGCTCGCTTCTAAGCATCATGGTTTGGGAAGGATTTTAATAGGTCACAGAATGTCCAGAAAAAGGCAAGCAGAATGGTGAAGGGTCTTGTCTTGGGTCTATGTCACATGAGGATCATTTGAAGGAACTGGCAGATTCAGCCTAGAGAAGGGAAGACTCAGGGGGGAATATGGTAGTGTTCATCAAGTAACTGAAGAGTAACTTGGAAGAGGCATTAGACTTATTTTGATTACCCCGTCCCCCATGATAGCCCCAGGAACAATGGGAAGAAGGTGCAAAGAAGAAAATTTAGGCCCATTATTATCAGGATAAACTTCTTAACAATTTGCACAAAAGTGAAATGAGCATTCTCATGGCATGATGGGTTCTTCCTCATTAGAGATCTTCAAGTTGAGCTTGAAAGGTATGTTATTATAGCTAATATTCTTTTCGAGTATAGATTGGAGTAGATGAATGCTAAAAATCCCTTTCATCTTTATATATCGATGATTCTGTGGAGCCAGAAGAGTCTTAAGCTATTAAATCTTTTAAAAAGCCCAAAGTTCAAAGTAGCTCATCCCCAAATGATTGGCAATCAGGTGATTAATTTTTTGGTTACAGCAACTCATAAAAACAACCTACAAAGAAAAAGGGATGTTTGTGATCTGGGTAAATGGAGGGAGTACCTCTCAGGGATGATATAAAGGTCCTTGAAAAATCATGTAATATTTGTGACACCGGGGAATAAATGTGCAAAACTGTCCTTCCTGATTCTAACTTCTCATTTAGGTACCTTGGAGCTGACAAAATCACTGGCTGCTACTTCTGGTCATGTATGATTCAACTTTGAAGGACTAGTGTGCCTTGAGATGGCAAAGCAATCCCTTCATAGGCCACTGGGTAGTAAGATCAATGACAGAGTGATTCTTTCAAGGGATGCCTTGCCCTCAGTTGCTCTTTTTTGTTCTCCTCTTGGCTACAGAGGATTTGTGTACCCTTCCAATCTCTCACAGGAGACACACCAGCCCTTTGCCCCCATTCCAGCATCACAGCAAACTGCTCCCACATAGCTGTGAGAGCAAGGAGGCCAAACCAGGCAAACTTGAACCTGGATCCCTAGCTGCTTTTTCTGTTTTGTGTTTTCTTTCCCAAGTTAGGTGACCAAACACAGATCCTGAGATGGACATGTCCAGTTTGAGAAGGCCAGAGGTACCAGATCCCTAGGATAGAGCTGACTTATGGCAGAAGACACCAGAGAAAACAACAATTAATAAAAGGGCCCCAGCACTAACCTGGCTGGCCAGAGGATCTGGACTTTGCTTGGGGGGGGGGGGTGTTAGTGCAGAACAGAAGTAAAATGTAACACTGCCTATTCAGCAGTCTCACAAGCTGCTTTATGTTCTGATGCAGCTTAAGTCTCAACTTTCTTTTTTTGGTGAGGCGATCGGGATTAAGTGACTTGTCCAGGGTCGCACAGCTAGTAAGTGTTAAGTGTCTGAGGCTGGATTTGAACTCAGGTCCTCTTGACTCCAAGGCCAGAACTCTATTTACTGGGCCACCTAGCTGCCCCAAGTCTCAACTTTCTAGCACAGTATAAACAGCAGTCGGTACTACAGCTTACTCTGGCAATGGTTGCAGAGTAAACCAATAGTTACTAAATTTTGTTACTAAATCCTATTTTAAATTTTTCTGTCAATGCACACATGATCATTTTGTGTTTAGCATTTCTTTTGTGTGTAAGAAATAAATACCTGTCCCAAATATGATTCATATTGTATACTAAACATTATCCACTCTCTCTCTTACACACACCCTAGAAATAAGCCAGACCTAAAGCCCTAATTAATTTTCCCTGAGATTCTTAAAGACAGAAGGGAAAGAGCCAAAGAGTTCAATAAAAGGAAACTTAACCCTGCTCTTTAGAGGCCAATCTCCTCCCCAGTTAGGACTGAAGCCATTTGGACACCATGGATGGGCCCAAAGCAGTTGGTCCCCTAATGGAAAAGGAGCAGGTGCAGTGCCCTAGCCAACATGGATTCAACAACAGTTCTTATTATTAAATACAAATATCTAATAACATTAGCTATTACTATACTGAAGGTAACCTGAAGAAAGAGAGAAGATGGCTGCCCTAAGGCAATGGAGCTTGGGGAAGAAAATTGCACTGGTTTTATTTTGGGGGGAGAGATGAGAGGAGGCGAGCCTTGAATCCTGGGTATTCTGGTCAGTGGCCTAACTTCATGGAAGGGATGTGACTAGCCTGTTCTTAGACAGCCACTCTTCTTCTCGTCCCTGCACATTTTCAAAAGAAACATACAACCGATACTATACCATGGAGATGATAGAAGACTAGAAGAGGCTAGACAACTTGTCCAGATGACTAATCTTCTGACCAAGAAATATGAGACTGAGGACACCTAAGTGTAAGTCATGTCCCTGCTGGCCACATACATACAAAAATCATGAATAAAGGCAGTTAGACTGAGGCCTGGGAAAGACCTTAATTTAGAAAGTCCAAGGTCACCCACTGCATCCTGGGACATCACCAGTCATCTTCACCTATGTCTTGCTGCTGGACTTTGATGACTGGAGGAGACAGTGAGTCTGATACCTTAGCACAGCTCTGCCTCACTTACATCCAAATGGAGCTAGTCAAATCACCACCCCTGTAAATTCTTGGTCCTCTTTGAGAAGGAAACTATACCATGTAGCTCTCTGTGTTGGGCCCTATCCCTCCATTAGATTAAGCTCCATAAGTGTGTTATCTCAGTTTTTTATCTCTTCCTAAACCTAGCACAGCACAGTATTCCACACACAGTAGGTGCTTAGTAAGTATTTGTTGCTGCATGGATAGTGGAAATTTCCTTACCAGAAAGTCCCCTTTACTAGTGAAATTACAGGTCCAGTCCCTATAGCTATAGTAAAATCGAGGAGGAAAGGAAGTACTTCTGAGGCAGTGTTTGATCTGAGCACCCACTATTGTTTTGTTTAAACCAATCTCCTGAAGTGGCTAAATGTAAGTATTTTTAATTCACTGGGCTTTATGTGATTAAGAGAGTATCCAAAGGTTAGCCAATAAGACAGAATCTTTGATCTTGAGACTGCTGACTCATAAGTAGCCAGTCACAGTAGATAGTCAAGACTCTGACCCTAGCATGTACTAGTGACCCTGGACAAGCTTTAACTGTGCCCCAGGCAATTCTCCAGAAATTATCCATTTGCATTGGTAGAGGTAGTTTCCTGGATGGGAAGCTCCCTACACTGATAATGAAATCACGGATTCAGTAACCAACCCTCTTTCCCCAACCACAAAAATAAAGAACTAAAATTCTTAACTACTGACCACATTGCTATAATGGAGTTCAAGGTCAGTCTTGTGAGGGAAGATTGTATTTCCCTGCCAAATTTCACTAAAATATACTGGAGACTATTTCACTATAGGATAAGAGAAAACACACTCATTTGGGTTTTCTAAGTCCCTTCTCATGACAGTCGCCTTTTTCTTCAAGGGCCGAGGTACGTCTGTCTGTTCCATAAAGTGAAAATAAGCAAATAAATACATGAATGAAGGAATAAATAAATAAAAGGGGGAGGAAAAATCCATCATGTTTTATGTACATAGGTCACGTGCCCTCTAGCTTTCTGAAGGATGAAGCCTAATGTTTGGCACAAGGATTTTATCATCAGTTGCAGGGAATAGAAAGAAGAGACAGATTGTGTTATGATGTAAGGATCCATGAAATCAAGTTAGACTTTAACACCATTCCATTTTCTCTGATTTGAAAGCTAGGGAAAGAACTTACCCCCTGGGGAGAGGATGTTTTGAAGGTGGAAATGCAAAATGTAGATTTAGATAGTAAATCAAGACCCCAAAAATATCTCTTTATCACAAAAAATGCATGAGTTCCCTGACTCTAGGAGAAGATTAAGAGAGCAATAAGCCAACAAAAGGGTTGTTAAGGATGGGGTTTGTCAGTCTAGAGCTGTGTGAGGGCTACAGATTCCTCTCTGCTCAATGAATGGCAGGGGAGGAGACGTATTGTGGCATTTTGGGACTTCAAAGAAATTCCAAAGATTTATGGCTCAAAATGAATGAGAAGTTGAAGGCCAGACATGCCTGCTGCTTATAAGTGCTTCAAGATTCTGTTTGCAAATGTCTTTGATTTATACAAATTTATACATTTTACTTCCTCCTTCTTCCTCCACTCCCCTCCCCATCACCAGAATGGTACTGACATTCACAATACCTCTCTCCTTCTATAACCAGACAGGTCTTACACCTTAGAACAATTACTGGCATTTGGAGAAACTTGGAGAGATGGAGGGCATGCTGTGTGTTTCATTTTTTGGTCTTGGCATCCCTAGTGCCTAGCACAGTGTCTGACTTACAGTAAGCATTTGATAAATGATCATTGATTGATCAATTTATTTTTGGGGATGATCCCCTCTAAGGAAATAATCTTTCCTTAGGCCAATGGAAGACTTGAAATTAGGAAAACTTTTTAAAAAAACCTATGTGCACTTATTAAAATGTCTCATTTCTGTTTGCTGCACTACATCCCTCATACTGTCTGGTTGGCATTATTGGTACTCACATAACTATACTGCATTCTCCCTTGGTTGTGCTATCATCTTCTTTAATATTCCTTCATCACTTTTCACTTAAAACTAAGCATGGAGATGTAGCAAGCATATCATACAGGGGCATAAATAATTCATATGTACCCAAAGGCACAAAAAATCATGCTAGACAAAAACAAGCAGTAAGAAAGGTGAACAGGAAGTTAAATTTAAATGTCACTAGGGAAAAAAAATGCCCCAGTGGAAATTTAGCAAGAGAAACCTGAAAACTAATTAAAAAAAAAAAAGAATCATTGTCTCATCAAGGAGCACATGCTAGCAACAATCTCAGGGAATGAGACAATTCATCAGGGACTTTCTTAGTGTTAAATGACATCAGCATCCAGAAGGCTGTTCCTGTCAAGGCCCAGAATTAAGTCTGCTCAGTGCAAAGACATTTGGAAGGGGGTGTGTGTGTGTGTGTGTGTGTGTGTGTGTGTGTGTGTGTGTGTGTGTGTGTGTGTGTGTGTGTGTGTGTTGGGGGGGGGTGAGGGTTTTAACCTAATATTCCTGATGTACCTTCCAGGCTTACAAAAGAATTTAGGCCATGTTTCTTTGATGTAGCTCTCATTCTACTTATGTGGCCTCAGCCCTGAGTCCTCAGGCTTCAGAATGAGCATAGAAACACTGAATTTTGAATTAAGGCAAGAGACTGAACCTTTTATAAATGCTTCATTTCTTTAAAATGTTGAAATTGCTTTGAGGGAGAAAAATGACTGATAAAGTTTAAATGGAATGGCATTTCATCTTTAACATAACACATTACTTAACTATTTAAAGACAGTATTTCCCAAAAGAGAAATCTTAAGGAAGTTTCAAATTCAAAAAACATTTACTGAGTATTTATTATGTGCCAGGAACTGGATTCGGTGCTGAAGGATACACAAAGATAAACAAGGTATATGCTGTGCCTCAAGGAGCTTATAGTCTTATAGAGGATAATTCAAATGCTCAAATGACTAAAATACAAAGTAGAATACAAGAAGGGCATGAGTGAGACTAATGAAGTATTTAATTGTACTAATGAGGCAGCTAGATGACCGACCCAGTGGCTAGAGTACTGGGCCTGAAGCCAAGAAGATCTGAGTTCAAATCCAATCTCCAACACTCACTATCTGTGTAAATCATTTTACCTCTGTCCACCTCAGTTTCCCCAACTGTAAAAGAGGGATAATAATAGGACCTACATCCCATTTGATGTGAGCATCAAATGAGATGATACTTGAAAAATGCTTAGCACAGTGCCTGGCACATAACAGGTGCTTAATAAATGTTTGTTTCCTTCCTAATGAAGGGCAATGAGGTCTTATAGGAGAGGGGGAGGGGGAGGAGGGAGGGGAGAAGTAGAAGGGGAAAGAAGAAGAGACAGGGGAAAGGGGAGAGAGAGAGGGGAGAAGTAGAAGGGGAGAGAAGAGGAGACAGGGGATAGGGGAGAGAGAGAGGGGAGAAAGGAGGGGGGAGGTAGGGGGTAAGGGGAGGGACAGGGATAGAGAAAGAGAGAGAGAGAGGTGGAGAGGGAGTAGGGGATGGAAAGGAGGGGGAAGGAAAGAGAGAGGAGGGAGGGAGAAAGGGAGAGAGAGACAGAGAGGGAGGGAGGGAGGGAGGTGGAGAGGGAACGGGGGATGGAAAGAAAGAGGGAGGAGGGAGAGAGAGAGAGAGAGAGAGAGACAGAGACAGAGACAGAGAGAGAGAGAGAGAGAGAGAGAGAGAGAGAGAGAGAGAGAGAGAGAGAGAGAGAGAGAGTTAGAGAGAGAGAGAGAGAGAGAGATTTGGGGAATGTTTACTGGTGGGTGCAAAGGAATTTCTGCTGGCCTTTGAAGGCTGGGTGGGATTTCAACAGGCAAAGATTTGGGTGGGAAGCATATATGAAAAGGCAAAGAACTGGGGAGACATAGCTGGGGTTTGTGGAACAATCCATGGGTGGCTGGAAATTAGTAATGATTTATTGGAGATAGGGAATAACCTGAGTTAAGAAAGGAAGGTTAGAGACTGGTTAGAAGAAGACCTCAAATGCCAGGCTAGGAATTTTATTCTAGGGGGAAAAGGGAGTCATTGAAGGTTTTTGAAAGGAAAGAAATATGATAAGACACTCATTTAACAGATTAATTTGGCAGTATGTTGGACAGATGAGGGGTGGACAGGATAGACCAGGCAGGGAGAAGATAGCTTAGTGAAGGCTAATGAGAAGCTAGGCTATGGTGGTGGCAGTAGGAATGGAAAGGAAGAGACTATATACAAAATTATATTCATGAAAATCTAAAATCTCAAAAAAACACAATTTAAAAACCATATAAATATTAAAGACAACCCTTGACAAATAATACATATGTACATATATAATTTGGCTACACACACACACACACACACACACACACACACTCTTACACATATGATTTACAAAACTTAGTTCTCATAAGTAATGCTATGACCTTGGCCAAGTCACTTAGCTTCTAAGTACCTCAGTTTCATCATCTGTAAAAATGATAGGGTTGGACTAGATAACCTTTAAGGTATCTCTCAGCTTCTAATTAATAAAAATAATAATTATTTCTAATATTTACACAACACTTTAAGATTTACTTAGATATTTACATGGTGTCTTCCCAACTAGGACGACTGATCCTTAAGAGTACTGACAGTGTTTGGTTTTGCCTTTCTTTGTATCCCCAGTGCTTAACGTGCCAAGCAATAACTTCTTATTGACTGAGTAATCACATACTTTACAAATATTATCTCATCTGATCCTATGATCTTTAAAGATAGGCTGCATAAATATTATTCCCCATCCCCCACTTTTTGCAGATGAAACAACTGAGGCTCAGATAAGTTGCGTGAAAAGTTACCCAACTCATAAGAAACTCCAGATGAATATATGACAAATACAAAAACTCACATCATCAGCAAATTTAAGCACGAAATTTTCTTTGGATCAATGGATAAGGGAAGAAGTCATGACCAAGCAATAGAGAGGAAATAAAATGGACAATTTTGATTGCATATAATTAAGAAATGTTTGCACAAACAAATCTAAGATTGCTAAAGTTAGAAGGAAGCAATTAACTTAGAGGGGAAAAAAAAACTTTGCAAGTTTCTCTGATAAAGATTTCATGTCCAAGATTTATAAAGAACTGATTCAAGTTTATAGGAACAAGAGCCAGTACCCAGGAGACAAATGGCCAGACATTCTCAGAAGAAAAAATTCAAACTATTAACAACCATGTGAAAAAAAATGCTTCAAATAACTAATAATTAGAGAAATGCAAATTAAAGTTACAGTGAGGTTCTACCTCACATCAATCAGTTTGGCATTAATGACTAAAAAAAGAAAATGTTGAAAGGGTTACAAGAAAATGGATACATTATGCACTGTTGGTGAAGCTGTGAATTTGTCTAGTCATTTCGGAAAGCAATTTAGGATTGTGCCCCAAATGTCACTAAACTATCCCATACCCTTTGAACTAGCAATTCAACTAGTAGGTCTATACCCCAAAGAGATTTAAAAAAAAAGGAAAAGAACTTGTATGTACAAAAAAATTTATAGTATAATTTATAGCAAATATCAAGAACTGGAAACTGAGGAGAGTGTTGGGGAATGGCTGAACAAATTATGGTATATGACAGCAAAGCTACAATTACATTGTACAAAATTATGAAAAAGGCAAATTCTCTGAAATTTCTATGAACTAATGCAGAGTAAAGTAAGCAGAATCAGGAGCACAGTTTATATAATAACAATAATATTGTAAAGACAACTTTGGAAGACTTAGGAACTCTGATCAATATAAGTATCTGACCAATCCCAGAGGACCAGTGATGAAACATGTTACCTACTTACTTCCCTTCTCACAGAGAGATGATAGATTCAATATTAAGTATGAAATAAACAAAATATGACCTATCTTTTTTGATATGGAGTTGTTTTGTTTGGCTTTGCATATTTATTACAAAGGTTTGGTTTTTTGATTGTTTTCAATGGAAGTGAAGAGGTAAGCAGCAGAGAAAAAATATAGAATAATCAACTAGGAAGTGACAGAGCTAGAATTCAAACGCAGGTCTTCTGGCTTCAAGTAGTATTCTCTCCACTATAATATTGTGTTGCACATTCACCTGAGCTGATTTTATTTATTCCATTCTCTGATTAACTATTTATCTTTGAGCTCACCAAAGAAGAGCAGACACTGGAGCCTCCTCAACTCTAAGAATTTTTGCAGATTTTGGTATAACTAGTATGATATGGCCTCTGTCTTGAAGGAGTCTAGCAAATGACCTAAAAGGACTTTGGTTTCACCTTTAAAGCATTCCCAAATAAGGGACACTAAGGGCCAGGAGGCTTCATAGTACCTGCAATTCACAACTTAAAGACACTTACTTTTCCATTTCTTGCCTTTTTGACCTTAGGCAAATCACACTGCCTCTCTGGACCCATTTTCTCTTCTGTAGGATAAAGGTTTGACCACATGAGTTCTAGTGTCATTCCCAGCTTTAAATCGATAAAATCACATTATATATCTTTGTACGATAGTGCACCGTAGGTTTATAAAGATTTGGGGAGGGCTAATTTTCTCACTATTCCATTTCATTAAATGCCTCTGGTTTAAGCTAATGGTGTCGACTGGCTTAGCATTGACAGATAAATGCATCAGCTGGCAGGTTTCATTAACTATGCTTTTACAGGTGTGCACCCAGGAAATACCTTGAACTAGGTAGAGATGTCCTCGGAGGGCCCCATCCTACAAGTGGAGGGTGTCTACACCTGGGAAGCTCCACAGCTTGGTGAAAAGGACGCTAGATTTGGATGTTAGTCATAATCTCAAATCTCATATTTGCTACCAGTGTGACCTTAGACAAGTCACCATATCTCAATGGGCCTCAGTTTCCTTAACTGTAAAATGAAGAATTAGTCTAGGTGGCCTCTTCCAGCTCTAAATCTATGAAATTTATTTACTCACAGAATTCACCTCTATCCTTTCAAGTTTCTAAAACAGGAAGAAACAGAGAAAAAATATGCAAACCTATGACTCCTGGGCCATTATCACCCTCAATAATCTGCATTAATATCTGAAATTCTCACCTCCATTTTTAAAAGAGCAGGATCTCCCCCAGAGTTATACAACCTTTAGAATAAAAGTTAACAGCGCAGGAAAAAATATCTCTATTAACATTGTTCCTTTCCTTCTACAACACCTACCTCCTTAGGAGAGATGGCTTTAACTGAGACTTCCTGTGTCTGTGGAAAAGATGAGTAGAGGAAGATGATTTTTCAAGTGATTGAAAGGTGGTGTTTACATTCAAGATTTCCTTTCCTTTCAAGTTTCAAGTTTGTGGCTTCGTTGTCTTTGATCCAGGGAAATAGAAGTATGAGGAAGCTAACAAGTACTACACCCCTAGCCTAAGAGAGTTAGCTTAGAAGGTAGAGAAGATGGGAAGGGAAAGCAATTAAGTGCCAGCTGTGTGAGGGTGGAGGTGCTAGGGCTGACTAGCTCTACAATTCCCTAGACCCACTTAAAGGCAAATAGCCAATTACTTACTCCTTTGCCTTAACCCTTTGACTACCTACCTACTTATCAGCAAAGCACATTTTACTTGCAGAAGCCTCTGCTGGGAAGTGATGGTTGCCATTTCAAAGGAGAAGAAAAGAAATTATGTGGCAGGACCAAGGAAAAGGAGAAAAAGGAGGGATGGGCAACATTTGTATTCTCAATGTGCAGTAATGTGTTAGAGGAAACTAAGCAAACTCATCTTGAAACAAAACCAATATGATTTCATGTTGTGATATGGGAACTCCCTCCACCTACAGAGACTGTAACCCTTTTTGACTGAGTTACAAATCTTAGCTAGTTGCCTAAGGGTCAAGCAGGCAAATGACTTGCCCATGGTCACAGAAAAAGTGGCCAGTGGGGGATCTGAACCCAAGAATTTCTGAATTCCAAGATCTTTTGCTGCTACATCCCTCTGCCTCTCAAAATCCAATATCTATATTCTCACTATGTATCAGCATGAATTCATTTTAAAACATCATGAACCCTTTCCCCAATCTAACACATTCTCTAAAGGAGAGAACAGGTGATTCCCTTACCTACTCTTGCTGCTGGTGAAATCAAAATCATTCTCTTGCCAGATGTGCTGGCAGGCGCTTGTAATCCCAACTATCATTGGGAGATTGAGGCTTTCTTGAGCTTGGAAGTTCTGTGCTGCATAAGCTATGTCAATCAAATGTTAACACTAGGTCTGGCACCAATTTGATGAAAACCTCTCCCATAATGAAAGGGGGCACCAGGCTGCCTAACAAGGGACAGAATCAGTCCAGGGCAGAAGTGGGGCAGATAGATGCTACCATGCCAATCAGTAGAGGGGCAAAGCACTTCTAGACTCAGATAAATGATGAGACTTAGTCTATGAAAAAGAAAAGAAAAAAGTCACATTCTTCAACTTCACTTTGAATTTCTGACTGGATAAAGAAGAGACTCATCAGTAATGAGAACAGCCCAAGTCTGCTCAGAAAGGAACACTGGATATAACTTGCTCAACTGCACGGAAACATGTCTCACTACAATGAGAATAGCACAGATAGACTGATCAATTTACATACTAATAGAGCCCTATAAAGGACGGTTAACAGCAGAATTTCATACTGTATTCGCCTTTGCCTTTTATTGGGACATAGACCTGGTTGGCAGAGATCAGTTTGAAATAAAGAAGGGCTGAGTGGCTTGCCCAAATTCACTATCTCATCAGTGACGAGTTTTCAAAGCTCTCCCTACTCTGCTTTTATCTCTCCACGTTGAACTCCAAGGGAGCTAGCATGGTGGAAAAACTTGTGGTCTTATTACCCCTTTTTATGTAATTTACATTCTGCTTCCTGAGTATACCATAATCTGAGCAGTAACTAGGAAATTTTGCACCTGGGAAAAACATCCAAAATTGCAATGAGGACAAATGGTGCCAAATGCACACTGAATGCTGAGGGAGAGTGGGAACCCTTTCATCAAATATGATTTGAGGGAGGGGACTAAAAGCCCCATCCTCACCCAGTAAAAAGCCTTTGAAGTGTTATGCGAGAGCTAAAAGGGATTTGGGACATCATCCTGACTTCATCCTAATTGGGTTATCAAACCTGAAGGCAAGTCAAAACCGATCCTTCGCCTTTCCCAGGACTCCAGCTCCAGAGCACAGTATTGACTTCACTGTCCAGAAAAGTAATCATTGGGTCCCAATTGGTTCCTATTTTTTTACAAGCCAGTGATCAATTTACACAAGTCTTCCCATGTGTCCCTGAATTCCTGCAGGATAGTAATATACCACTTTATTCCACGTCCATCTCCTCACCAGCTATCATGTCCCCTGAACCAGAAAAAAAAATGTCCTGGAGGACTAAACTCTTATCTAAGAATTCCCGTTTTAGGGCCCTGGTATCTACTATATAGAGGATAGACTAAATGGTTTGTGAGGCTCTTTCCAGCTCTAAATGTATGATCGTATGAATTAGACCATGCTTCATCTCACTCCTCAGCCATCTCTGAAGTCTCCATATCCTCAGCATCTCTCACCCAACTCTCTCCACAAGCTTTCCAATTCTGGAGCCATAACCAAATCAACTCTCATTCCTCCTGAAAAGGGGATTATTAATTTACTCCCCCATGGCTCCACACATCATTCCTACCCCACATTAGAAGTAAACTCCTTGAGCGCAGAACTGTTTTTGTTTTCAAAGTGCTTCCCCAGTGCTTAGCAGACAGAAAGCACTCTATCAATGCCTTCTAATTCATTCATTCATTCATTCATTCATTCATTCATTCATTCATTCATTCATTCATCTATTCATAATCTTGTCAAGCTAACTCTTTAATTTCACGGTGGAGGAAACTGAGGGCCCAGAGAAGAGAGACTTGCTAAGGATCCAAGAGAAACTCTCATTCAACTCTCAATGAAATCAAGACAGAGCTAAGGGTAAAGTGAAGAACATTTCATCAGCTCACAGACCATCAGGGCATGAAGGGGGCTTTGAAATGAACTTGTCCAATTCCCTCAGGCTTTTTTTGTTTTTTTATTTTTTTTTTTTGTTTTTGGGTAGGCAATGGGGTTAAGTGACTTGCCCAGGGTCACATGGCTAGTAAGTGTTATGTGTCTGAGGCTGGATTTGAACTCAGGTCCTCCTGAATTCAGGGCTGATGCTCCATCCACTGTACCACCTAGCTGACCCCTTCCCTCAGTTTTATAGAGAAAGCAATGACAGAGATTTAGCATCAAAGATGAGACTTGAACATAAGTCTCCTAACTCTGTGTGGCAGTTGCAGCCAGGTCGTTGACATTTGTCCTCCCTTGGTAGGACAACACACTCGGCCACAGCTCTTCCAGAGCAGTGGTCCCTGGACTCACAACTCAAGCAGCCATGCATGGAAGGAGACAGGAGAGACCCACAGGTCCTCCTTAGTACAGTCTAGTATACTCTTCACCCTGATTGGAAAAGTCTTGGAGAGGAGGGATTTGGGGATTGGCCTTTATCTTGCCCTATCTTTAATGCCATCCCCCATCCCCAAACTCCCTGGGTAGACCCTGCTGAAACAGAGGTGAGGACTTCTAGACCTGAGGGGAAATTTCCTGCACCCTAGGGCTGTTCAGCCCCTATCTCCCATAAGGCCAAGCATGTCTGCAGTGTCCTCCCACGTCTCTTTCTTAGGTAGACAATCATTCTTTCAAGCAGACCCTTGTGCCTCACTCAGGGCTACAGACCACAGAAAACTTTGAAAAGTTAGGGAAACTATAGGGAAAAGATGAGGACCCTGAGATTTAAGAAAATGAGACATACTCAAGAAGACATGGCCTCCATGTCTCTATAGAGACCCCTAAGGTCTATTTCATTTCCCATTCCTACTCCCACCCCCTTTAGCTCCAATCCAATAGTATGCAGAGAAGACCTTTTTCTTTTTCTTTTCTTTTTAATTAATAAGCAGTTGTTTTTCTCCTCACCCCCAATTTAAAAGAAAAACAAAGTACTAATTTTCAAGCAAAACAAAGTCCTACATTGTGTCCACAAATGTAAGTCTCGTTCATCTTAAATTCATCACCTTTCCACAAGAGATGAATAGCATAGATTATCATAATCTGAGAGAGAGACTTTTCCCGACCTGGCACAGATCCATTGCCCTAGATAGTAAGATGTAAAGCCCTAACAGCTGACATCATTGAAGGGATCAGTTCATTAGAGAAAGGAGCAGGGACCAGCTTCCCACCCAACCCCTAGGCCAGAGGCTGAGTCCTACCAGTGCCAGTCTGGGAACCAAGGAAATCTATGACACAATCAAGCTGGTCTTCTTAGGAATCTTCCTACCAACCTTCTCACTATACTATAATGGGCTCAGACTGGCCACAACTCCATCCCCACTTTCATCCCCACATCTACCACTACCCAATCACCACCATCTTTCTTAGGGGCTAGTGTTGTTTTCAGTTGCCCTTTAAATCTCTCCCTAGCTCTGAGACAAACTTCCTACCCCAGGGCAATTTTCCAGTCCAGATAAAGCCCCTATTGCTTCATCCTAGCTATGTTCTGCATATCATTGAGTATCATATAACTTAATACAATTGTTGACTGATAACCAAAGGAATGAGCTTCAGGTATAAAGCTAATAGGGAAAGAGGAACTAAAGGGAAAACTTCTGTGGCTGAGGCAAACCATAAGCTGATACATAAACTTTGACTAGCTCCTTCAGAGAAACTTAATTCAAAGCTCAAACGTTCTTAAAAATTCATAATAAAAGTTTAAATGAAATCAATGGGACTTACAGTAAATCTTGAAATAAATAAAAAGACTACACCATGGAACTGTTGTCCTGGTTCATGTCCAGCCCAGAAGATATAGATGAGAACCATAATGAACTGAATAAAACTATTTTAAGAAAAATATTTTTAATTTTCTCTTAATTTATAATGGATAATAATATAAACAAAATATAATATTCAGGCTACTTTATGTCAGGGATTTAAGGAGATACTATACACACTACTAAAGATAACAGTGAGGATATTTGTTCTTTAGCACCTAGGTGGCACAATGGATAGAAAACTGGGCCTGGAGTCAGGATGATCTGAGTTCAAATCTAGCCTCAGCCACTAGCTGTATGACCCTGGGCAAGACCGTAATCTTGTTTGCCTCAGTTTTCTTAGCTGTAAAATAGAATAATAATAGCATTTATCTCATGGGGTTGTTATCAGGATCAAATGAAACATCTGTAAAGTGCTTAGTACAGGGCCTGGCACATAGCAGGCACTTAATAAATGCTTATTCTTTTTCTCAAAAGGAGCTCTGGATTTGAAGTCAAAGGATTTGTCTTTGACATCTAGCTCTGTCACTTACTAGGTATATGACCTGAGGTAGCCTCTCTGAGACTCAGTGTCTTCACCTGTAAAATGTAGAGGAGAGGTGGAGTTAACCCGGACATTCTCTAAAGTCTCTCTAACGGTAGTTTTTCGACGATCCTGTCCTGTTACATTGCCTTTGCAGTAGTGGTATGGTGTTATACTGGGCTGATGGGCCTCTGGTAGCCACCAGAGGTTTGTAGGTACTTCTTTCTTCCCTTCCTTTACCTCAGGTCTTCCTCTTTCTCTCTAGTTGCTTGTCTTCGGAGGAGTGGTTTTCCTTTCAAATTAGCCATAGGGAAAAGCTAGTGGCCAAGGCTCTAGTACATCAGCCCTTAGCCTGTCACAGCTCGTGACAGACAAAACTGCTCTCTTATTTGGCTAGAAAGATTGCAGGCTCTGTTTTTCTCTCTGACCTGGGAAGTAGTAAAAACTGAATATGAATAAATTGTTCTCCTTCCACAAATGAAGCTCTCACCGGAGAATCTCTGGTGAACTATATATGGCAGCTATAAAATCTATTGCTTGATATTCCTGGGCATTGTGTAGGCCCCTGAACCTCTTCTATTGTTATCTCTACTCTATTTGCACAATGAGGTACATAACTGTTGCAATAAAGCCCATTTGTAGTGCCTAAAAAACAAAAGTAAACAGAAACCATACAAGTTCTTAAGAAATTGTTTAGGGGCAGCTAGGTGGCATAGTGGATAGAGCACTGGCCCTGAAGTCAGGAGGACCTGAGTTCAAAATCAACCTCAGAACAAACACTTGACACTTACTAGCTGTGTGACCCTGGGCAAGTCACTTAACCCCAACTGCCTCCCCCACCCAAAAAAAAAAAAGAAAAAGAAGTTGTTTAGAAAACAGGCATGACTCTCCTGGGAAAGGAGAGAGAAGACAAAACAAGAGGAAAGGAATGACGTTGGACCGGCTCTAGTGTCAGCAGTCTGAACAGTTCTAACAAACCCAGCATCTGCTATGTGTTTCTTTTGGGTGGTTGGATCACATGGCCCCTGCCCTGCAGTCCAGTGCTGAGGGTCTCATGGTAACTGGCATTCTTCCTCCATGGTTCCCTCAGTGGCGCCTCTCAGTCCCCAGGGCAACTGTTGGTCATGGCAGGTGCCACCCTTGTGCTGGCATGCTTCCCTCTCCCTCAACTCCACCTGTATTCTCTTCTTACATTGCTTATACTCTCTGACTCCCTTAGCATGGGAGAGGTCTAGCTTATCAGTTAGTGTCTAGTCCCAGTCAGTCCAGGTTCAGGGAAAACCCCTTGGAGGACTGAAGAAGGAAATGCTACAGGAATTTCTGCCCCAATCAGCAGCATCCCTCTCCAGCATCCATATCTCTTTGTCAACCGAAACAGACTCCACTCCTCGATCACATTATTCTTTGGATGCATGATTTTGTTTTAGGGTTATTTTTTTTTTTGCAAGACTAGTGATTTCACTAATGTCAGAAACTCCCCCAACAATGTTGAATGGCAACAGGTTTTTGTTTTATTTGGTTTGTGACTCACTTTTAATCTTTGAGATTCACCTCTGCCACTGAGAGGTCAAGTGACTGAACCAGAGTCAGTCATCTAGTATATTTCAGAGGCCAGATTTGAACCCAGGTAGTTCTGACTCTAACACTTCTTCTCTTACTGACCTAACTATACTGCTTATCACATTTATGGGACATTGGTTAGGTCTAAATATGATGTGGCATAATTATTTTTTCTTGCAGATAAACTTGTAAAAAGGTATCTAAATTTAAAACAGAATAGTGTACTTGGTTGTATAAATATATATTTGATCTTTAATGAAAGCTTGTCTTGTTCATAACCTTCCTTATCTTATCAGACCAGGCTGTGACTGTGGATGAATTGCTCTGATTCTGTTGTTTAGCTGAGCAAAATTGGGCAGCTACCAGGAACAAAGTAACAAATTCTTTCTTAAGAAGAGAACCACCAATCTTTATTTAACATTGCAGTTGAAAGGAGTCTTGAGATTCTGCTATCCTAACCCTGAACCTCTGCTCTGCCCCAAAGTGTAATTATTTTGATTATTTTGATTATTTGATTAATTTTGATTTTGATGCACAGCCATCCCCATTGAATATAAATGACCTTAAAAGGTTCACTCTTTTTTAGAAATTTGCTAAAAATGAGAAGTTTACAGAAGACAGCTTACTGGTACTCTGCACCATGGGGTTGCCAAATTGAAGGTGGCTTGTCCAAATGGTCATTAAAAAGTGACTTCCTCTCTTCCTGTGTGAATGGAAATATCCACTCACAGAATTTTAGAGTTAGAAGGGATGTTAAAGGTCACCTAATGCAATTTCCCCCAGGCCCCCATTCCCATTTTTATACATTATTAAAGCAAAACAACAATAAAAAAAAAAACCCAACCGAGTGTGGCAATACGGTGCAGTGGCAAAAGAGTGGGCTAAGGAATAAGGGTTCACATTCTGCCTCTGATACCACCTGTGGACCTTGGCCCCACTTGGCTTTCCTCCTCTGTAATCTAGCTCTCCTATCTATCTAATCCTTTCTAATCCTCTCATCTTACTCTGGATCTTAGTTGATGGCACAAGTCTTTGCTTTTCTATCCAGTGACACTGGCCTCCTAGCTCTTCCTTCAACAAGACATTTACATCTCTGAACTCTTGGCTTTTTCACTAGCAGTCCCCCATTCCTGGAATGTTCTGCTTCCCCAGCTCCACCTCCTGGTTTCCTTGACTTCCTTCAAGACCCTGCTAAAATCCCACTTTTTCGGGAAGCCCTTCCCAGTCTCCCTTAGTTTTAGTGCCTCCCCCATATAGATTATTTTTAATTTATCCTTTCTCTACCTTGTTTGGACATAGTCGTTTACATGCCACCACCCCCATTAGACTGCGAGCTCAATGACAGCAAAGACTCTTTTTCAACTCTCTTTGCTTTCCCAGTTTTTGGCATGGTGCCAGGCACGTAGTAAGCACTTAATAAATGGTTATTAACTGACTGGTAGAATTTCAACCAGAAGCCCTTTGATCTTACTCCCAGGGCAGGGCTTTCAACTGACATTCTGTTTTCACAGGACTGCTAGACCACCATAGTTCCAGGTGAGTGTTTTGTTTTATTTATCTTATTTGTATTGAAATTATTTTAATACCACCTTCACACCCATATATATTCTTCTCTTCCTCCCTTAACCAGCAACTCATGTCTTATAACAGAATTTTTAAAAAAAGAAAAGCAGTTCAGCAAAATCAATCAACACAGCAATTGTTTCGTAGAATATATGTAATATTTCACACTCACAGACCCCCCCATCATCAAGTATTTTAAATCCTTCTGCCATTTGTGTAATAAAACCAGGCAAAGTTTTATTTTCAAAATCAAAATATGAAAACCGGAAACTGTAAATCCCTTCTCCTTTTAAAAAATCTCCCCATCTTGGAATATTACTATGGTATAAGAAATGATGAGCAGGATGCTTTCAGAAAAACCTGAAAAGACTTACACGAACCAAAACAGAGTGAAGTGAGCAGAACCAGGAAAACACTGTACGCAGTAACAGCAGTATTGTACAAGGAACAAGTATGAATGATTTAACTGTTCTCAGCAATACAATGATCCAAAACAATCCCAAAGAACTCATGATAAAAAATGCTATGCACCTTCAGAGAAAGAACTGAGGGCATCTGAATACAATCTGAAGCATACTACTTCTCACTTTCTTAATTTCTTTCTTTTTATTTTGGTTTGAGTTTTCTTCCATAAAATGACTAACATGGCAGTAAGTTTTATATGTTAGCACATGTATAACCTATATTACATTGCTCACTGCATCAGGGAGGGAGGAAGGGAAGAAAGGAGGGATAGAATTTGGAGCTCAAAACTTAGATAAAAAAAAGAATGTCAAAAATTGTTTTTAGATGTAATTGGGGAAAATATAAAATATTACTTTTTAAAAAATCTCCCACCCTCAGAACCTAGCACAAAATGGTTGTGTGCAATAACTCCATTTTACAGCTGAAAAAACTGAGACCACAGACTGAGGGGGAATTGAGTGGCTGATCAGAGGGAGATTGCAGGGATCTCTTTGCCAGTGCTGAGGCAGGAATCTTTTGCTTTGCCCATACTTGGATCTGGGTCATAGTTCTGGGTGGCGGTCCTGGGGCAAGGAGGAGCGCTGGCGTGATGGAGCTTGCAGTGCTGGTGCAGAGAATAGCCTCCTTACTGTTCCAAGACAGAAAGTAGGGCTTGTGGTCACTCATAGATCACAGCACAGGCCAGGAAAGGAGTGAATACCTCGCCCCTTGTCATACCACCTTGGAAGAACTGAAAATTTACAGGTCCTTACAAGTATCTCTGAAAACAGCTGTACAAACACTAGAAGCTTGGGACACTACATTCTCCACATTGGAAGCAGACCTATACCTTAATAAAGAGTTTACAACTCAAGTAATTGGCTGGGATCATGAGCAAGCAGCGCAAAAAGTGTCAGACCATAGAATCTTTTTTTGGCAACAAAGAAGATCAAAACACACAACCAGAAGAAGACAACAAAGTCAAAGCTCCTACATCCAAAGCCTCCAAGGAAAATATGAATCAGTCCCAGGCCGTGGAAGAGCTCAAGAAGGATTTTGAGAAGCAAGTAAGAGAAGTAGAGGAAAAACTGGGAAGAGAAATGAGAGTGATGCAAGAAATCATGAAAAACAAGTCAACAGCTTGCTGAAGGAAACCCAAAAAAATACTGAAGAAAATAACACCTTAAAAAATATCCTAACCCATGGGCACTGATACCTCAGTGCTGAGGCAGTCCCAAGACCCTACTGATTCCTGATTGGGCATCTTTGTGTGATCCATGCTCTACCAGACCCCCTCCATAAATAAAAGCATGTTCAGCTGTTGAACAGTGGTTTCCATATTCTGCAGATGAACTGACCTGTGATAGGCACATTGCTGTCCCATTTCTGGCTTGCCTAAGTTGACCTAAGGCCACAAGTCTAAGACCCAGTTAGACTCACAAGCTTCCATCATTGGGACTGGGATAGGGTTGCAAAAGGAAGTGTTGCTTGGGCCTATGGGTGCCAGCAATGTTTGTAAATGAGTTTATTGATGTCACCATCCTCGCTATTTTAAATAAATTGTTCTTGGTTTCTGTTTTAAAAAAAATAGCCTAACCCAAATGGCAAAAGAGGTCCAAAAAGCCAATGAGGAGAAGAATGCCCTAAAAGGCAAAATTGGGCAAATGGAAAAGGAAGTCCAAAAGCTTACTGAAGAAAACACTTCCTTAAAAATTAGAATAGAGCAATTGGAAGCTAGTGACTTTATGAGAAATCAAGACACAGTAAACAAATCCAAAAGAATGAAAAATTAGAAAACAATGTGAAATATCTCATTGGAAAAACAACTGACCTGGAAAATAGATCCAGGAGAGAGAATTTAAAAATTATTGGACTATCTGAAAGCCATGATCAAAAAAAGAGCCTAGATATCATCTTTCAAGAAATTATCAAGGAAAACTGCCCTGATATATTAGAACCAGAGGGCAAAATAGAAATTGAAAGAATCCACTGATCACCTCCTGAAAGAGATCCCCAAAGGAAAACTCCTAGGAATATTGTAGCCAAATTCCAGAGTTCCCAGGTCAAGGAGAAAATATTACAAGCAGCCAGAAAGAAACAATTCAAGTATTGTGGAAACACAATCAGGATAACACAAGATTTAGCAGCTTCTACATTAAGGTACCAAAGGGCTTGGAATATGATATTCTGGAGGGCAAAGGAGATAGGATTACAACCAAGAATCACCTACCCAGCAAAACTGAGTATAATCCTTCAGGAATGGTCATTCAGTGAGACTTTCAAGCATTCTTGATGAAAAGACCAGAGCTGAATAGAAAATTTGACTTTCAAATACAAGACTCAAGTGGAACATGAAGAGGTAAACAGGAAAGAGAAATCATAAGAGACTTATTAAGATTGAACTGTTTACATTCCTGCATGGAAAGATGATATTTATAACTCATGAGACCTTTGTCAGTATTAGGGTAGTTGGAGGGAAAAAATTATATATATGTATATATAGATATAGATATAAATATAGATATAGATACAGATAGACAGACAGACAGATAGATTAGATAGATAGAGGGCACAGGATGAGTTGAAGATGAAGGGGTCATATCTGGAGAATAAAATTAAAGGGAGAGAGGATTATACTGGAGAAGAGAAAGGGAGAGTAGAATGGGGTAAATTATCTCAAAAAAACAGAAAAGAAAAGCTCTTACAGTGGAAGGGAAACAAGGGAATATGAGAGGGAATGAGTAATCTTATTCTCATAGGATTTAGCTTAAGGAGGGAATAACATACACATTCAATTGGGTATGGAAATCTGTCTTACCCTACAGGGAAATAGGGGGAGAAGGGGACAAGAGAGCAGGAGAATGATAGACAGGAGGGAGGATTGGGAAAGAGGGTAATCAGAAGCAAACACTTCTGAGGAGGGACAGGGTCAAAAGAAAGAAAAGAATAAATGGGGGGCGGGATAAAATTAAGGGAAATAGAGTTAGTTTTTCACAATATGACTACTATGGAAGTGTTTTGCATAACTGCACACATGTAACCTATATTGAGTTGCTTGCCTTTTCAATGAGGGTGGGTGGGGAGTGAGGAAGGGAGAAAATTTGGAACCCAAAGTTTTAAAAACACATGTTTAAAAAAAATGTTTTCACATGCAACTGGGAAATAAGAAATACAGGAAATGGAGTACAGAAATCTATCCTGCCCTACAGGAAAGTAGAAGGGGAAGGGGATAAGAGAAGGTGGGGAGAGCTAGAAGAGAGGGTAGACTAGGGGAAGGGGTATTCAGAATGCATACCATCTTGGGGTGGGGGCAGGGGTGAAACAGAGTGAAAATTTGGAGCTCAAAATCTTGTGGAAGTAAATGTTGAAAACTGAAAATAAATAAATTTAAAATAAAAAAGAGTTAGACATGACTGAAATGAATAAACAACAAACCCCATGTTCAATAAAGATATTAAATTAGAATTTTATGTTTTTTAAAATTCACTCTTATTTACTGAATTGTAACTTTTTTTATTTCACTATTTGCTCTAATATGTTCCATATATACAAGATGCCCTAAAAGTCTTGGTGGAGTTTTAAGCTTTAATAGACTTTTTAATAGATGTTTAAGTTTTTAGACTTTTGGAATACCCTGCATATTATCAGACAATTCTATTCTATTTCCAATCCATTCAGTCTACCAGCATTTATTAAATGCCTGTTGTGGACCAGGCACTGTGTTAAATGCTGCGCATAAAAAGAAAGAGATGAAGTGGGAGAAAGGGATGAGAAGAGGTAGGAGAATGTTCACAGCCAGAGAAAAGTCAAAAGATGAAGTATCTTGTTGGAGAACAAAGAGATCAGTGTCACTAGATTGTAGAGAATTCTGAGTGCAGCAAAGTGTAAGAAGACTGGAAAAGTAGGAATGGGTCAAGTGATAGAAGGCTTTTAAAAGCCAAACAACAGATTGTATATGTGATCCTGAAGGCAATAGGTAGCCCAGAGAGTTTATTGACGAAGAGTGGGATGATATAGTCAGACTTGTGTTTTAGGAAGATCAACTCAATAGCTGAGCGAAAGATACATTGGAGTGGGGAGATACTTGAGGCAAGGAGTCCAACCAGCAGGTGATGAGTGATGAAGGCCTATTACAGGCGATTTCCAGCATCAGTGGAAAGATTGGGGTATCTAGGAGAGATGTTACAAAGATAGAAACAGTGGGATGACCACTGATTGTATATTTGGGTGTAAGATAATGACACTTAGGTTTCAAGCTTGGATGACTAGGAGAAGGATGGTACCCTCAACAGTAATAGGGAAGTTAAAGAAGAGCAAATCTTTCCTTTATTATAATAGTTTTCCAATATGTAAGTTAAGATCACAGAATTGGAAGGAAGATCAGTGTTCATTTAGCCCAGCTCCCATTCCTTTACAGATGAAAAACAAAAACAAAACCTGAGGCTCAGAGAGGGTCTGATTTGCCCACAGTCACAACTTGTATCCCTCCTTTTAAGCCTGCTTCCTAAAGGCAGCCCTAACCTCATAGTTTCATTTGTGGTAGAAGATACAACAGAGGGCTTTGAGGGAATCCTCTCTACCCATTATTCTGTAATTAGATTGAGTTGCTGCTGAACTTCCCTGGAAAAAAAAAAACAGACTGATTTATCTAAATGTCACTTCCAAGCTATGTTGCACTGGCTTGGAGGCGAATAGTATTACATTGATTGTGGAAAGGAACAGGGACATTTTTAAATTTTCTGCTAAAGCTCCCCATTTCCAGACACCACCATGCCTTCCCTACCCCCCTTTCTTTCCTGGTTTGGCTCATTTGAAATCATTTTACTCCTGGTTGTCTTCTCCTACTCCCAATTTTCCCCTTCTCCTTCCCCTCTATGTGGGATTGAGAAATCCAAATATCCATCACCATAGATGATGTTATTTTCTTCACCTGGACATTATTGATGTCCACAGAACTATCAACATTAGAGACCTTAAATGTTCAAATTAGAAAGATTTGGGGGCATTGCCCATGCATACTGAAAAGAACTGTGCATCATAAGTCAACATGATCATGGTGCTGTGAAAAGCAAACATAAAGTCAGCTCAAACTAATTCCCAGGAGCCAACTGTTAAACTTTCAGTAAGAGCATTTACACCTCAGAAATCCATAATGCTATAAATCAAGGCTTGATTTATTTTGTTTATTGTCTAGATATGAGAAAGCCCTGAAGAAAAATTTAATAATGCAGATTACACTTAAAAGTGTGTCTTGAATATAATTTTTTAAAAGAGCCAGTTATTAAACATTTGCCAGCATACCCCTGAGTTCAAACTGTGACTCTGACATGGACTGGCTATATGATTTGGAGGAGGTTATTTAACCCTTGAACTCCTACAAGCCGCTCTCTAAAACTATAAATAGCAGAGTAGGTGCAGATCTAGTGGGCAGAGGGAATTTTAGCCTTATTTTCCTATGCCAATGCAATAACAGGTCTGGTCCAAAAAACAAACCCCAGTAAGCAACTAAATCTTATTTTTCTTATTGGCCTTTTGTCCTCATGTGTTACCTTAAAAAGCAAGTCAACAAAAATAATAAAATAGTAATATGTTTGAAACTTAATTTAAAACAAACAGAAGACCCAGAATTTAAGTGAACTCTAAATCAAGAGAAATGTTCTTTCTCCGTTAGAAGCAAAAACTATAAATGTAATTGTATCTGATAAGAGGTAAAGGTAAATTTTCAGAAAACTTGCACTTGTCAATGAATGTCTGCAATTATCCATATAAGCCACAATCTAACACATTTATTTTTTAAACTAAAGAACAACATTGAGCTCAACAGTGTTGAGCAGAACCAAAAGAACATTGTATACAATAACAGCAATATTGTTTTAGGAATGACCTTGAGCAAATAAGTCATTTTGATTATCATAAATATCCAAATTAACTATAAAGGACATATGAAAATGGTATCTGCATCCAGAGAAAGAACTGACAGAAATATGTATAGAATAACTTTACATATATATACCTATTATGTCTAATAGTGGCCATCTCTGTGGCAGGGGGAGCAATAAAAAAGAAATTTGCATGATAACTTTATATTTAAAAAGGAATAGCAATTTGCACATTATTGATTTGCAGTTTCATGTACAATCTTTTTAAAAATTATACTATGTTATGGAAATGCTTGTTTTATTCCATCAATTTAAATAAATAAATAAATGTGAAAAAAAAATAAACTAAAGTCACAATTTACAGACTGGTAAGGGAATGTCATTTACAAACTCTTATTCCTTGAACATTTGTCCACAGTCCTTTCCAAAATCCCTTTCATTGATTTCTTCTATTTCCTCCCTAATCCCCTCTCCCTTCCCCTACTACCAATGTCAAAAAGCAATTTAGGCTCTCAAGATACTAAATCCTTTCCTTTATTGGTATGTTTGATTCTGCCCCCATGGAGGAATGATTCCAGGGAGTTCTCCATTCTGGCCAGAAGTAACTTTGAGCCAAAGCCCCTGCCTCATCCGCCTCGGTGCTGTTCACCTTTTAGATGACCTCGTTCTTCTCTTTTGAAACCTGCCTCACCTTAACCAAGTAGTTCAGTATTTAGGAACCCCACTGCAGGTTTTTTTTTATTCTAAACCATTTCACCTCATATACCCTTTGCTGTGTACGTTTCCTTGACAGCCCGATAAGCTACCCTGTCAACAGACCAGTGGACTTTAATCTCTGTGTTAAACCCTGGGAGAATGCTATTAAAGCAACCCTCTGGAAGTAGGAGAAAGAACCCACTATTTGGAACCTGCCCAGTTACTTACTTTAGTTTTCCCGGCCAGACCCCAATTCATTCACGCCAGGGCAGGCCAGGCCAGTAATTCAGTCTAGGAGATTGTATGCAGTGTGGTCTCAGCTGTCCATAAAGTTCATTTGAAACAACTTAACCAGTGACAAAGGATACAATTTACCAAGGTGACAAAAAATAGATGATTTCAGTTAAATAACTGCTCTCTGCCTCTGCGCTCCCCATAATAGCCAGCCCAGCGAAGTCAGAAAGGCGCTTTCACAAACTAATACCAACTCCCCATAGGCAGAGCCTTGTATGCTTCAGGCTGCAAGGAAGCTAATTGGTTTCCTACTCTACCAATTCCTAACCCCAACACACACCTCAAAGGACCAATTTAGCCTACTTTAAATAAGTACTACTCCTACTGAACCATAATTCCACCCACCCACTCCTTTTCAGCTTCTTATCAGGTTTATCATCCCCTTTAGAACGTAAGCTCCTAGAAGGCAGGAATTTTCTTTCTTTTTGCTTGTATTGTTATTCCCAGTGCTTAGCAAGCTGCCTGGCACGTAGTAAGACACCTTGCTAATAGCCTAATTTTCTCTTGCTACCTCATTATCTTTTTGGCTATTTGGAATTGGGGAAGGAAGGGAAGGGTAGTGGTTTATAGTGATAGTACCTCTCCCCGACTCAGCTCTAGTCAGAACATTATTAAGTCTTGGAAAGGAGGGCAGCTATGAACCATGTGACTCAGAGAAGAAGGTAATTTTCTGTTGTTAAAGGGGTTGGATCTCTTTGACTCCCTCCACTCCCCCAGATCTATCGTGAAGCTTAAAATATAGACAAAATTCCTTCCAAACCTCGGGGCATGCTAATGAGCAAGTGATGATAGAATTTAGTTTAAAAGAAGTTAATTAGACTGAACTCTGTTCTGAAAAGTAGTGGGCAAGACTTCAGGACACTCAGGTCTTAAGCTTCACTCTCTCATCCTGCTCTCTCCTCCAGACAGAGCAATGAGTTACTAGCTCTGGTCCTCATCTATTTCTGGCAGGTAAAAAACGGTAGCTGACAGCAATACTCTCACACTGTCTTCCTCCCTGGTTGACAGAATAAACAATAAGAAGCAGAATTTTCTCAGCCTCTCTCTCTCTCTCTCTCTCTCTCTCTCTCTCTCTCTCTCTCTCTCTCTCTCTCTCTCTCTCTCTTTCTCTCTCTCTCTCTCCCCCTCCCTCCCTCCCTCCCTCTCTTTCTCTCTTTCCTTCTCTCTTTTTCTCTTCCTCCCTCCCTTCTTGATTTAGAGGTCAGAGGCCTCCATATCCTTGCATCAAGGTAGGCTTATCTGGGCCCAGGAGAATTACTCTTAATTCCATCCTATTTTCTGGAATGTTTGCATGCCTGCATCTTTAGGATACATCTCACTGTTGAGAATTGTGTTCTCAATTTATAGACTTCACCTTTGCCAGAGGTACACTGAGCTAGCTTCAGTGTCAAGAGGATCTGTGTTCAAGTCCCAGCTCTGGCACATACTGACTGTGTGACCCTGGGCAAATCACTTTATCTCTCAGTGCCCCAGACACGGCTGCATGATTTCCTACATCACAGGGTTGTTGTGAGGATCAAATGAGACAATATGTGTAGAGCTCTTGGCAAACGTTAAAGAGTCACATAAATGTTAACTATTATTATTATTTAATGATAATGATGACGTCTGTATTAAGCTAGGAAATGCCCCCTAAAGTCCATATGCTTACAAGTTCTCATTAAATATCTCTCCTCAGAAAAAGTCTTTGTTTAGTTTAGAGTGAGCCAGCATAGCATCCTATTGTGTGCTCTTACACACACACACACACACACACAACACACACACACACACACACACACACACACACACACACACACACACACACACACACACACACACACACCCATATCCCTTCCTGGAGCAGAGATGTCAACCAGTATACCTTATTCCCTGCTTCTACCACTTCTACCAGCTCCCAGCTGGCTGGAATGAGAAGGTGAATATATTCACCAGAACTTAATGAACAAGTGATTTGACTGAAGCTGAAGATTAGGGCTGCAAAGAACTTCAGAGGACATCATGCCCAACCCTCTCATTTTATAAATGGGGGAAAATGAGGACAGGGAGTTCAAGTGATTTGCCTATGGTCATACAGGTGGTAAACATCAGAGGTAGCATTTGAACCCAGATCCTCTCCCTCCACTGCACTGAGCATAAGGTCATTACAGTCATCCAAATGCTTTCTCTTATAAAGGAGGATGTTTCTTCTTGGTAACAAGGTAGAATAATATTCAATTGTCTGATTTCCTTTTTAATAGACTTATCCTACCTTCCATCCTATCACCAGTCACCCAGGTTTTGGGGAAGAATCAAGATCAACTTCTTCCACTCACTCACTTGGAAAAAAATCTGTACCCTGAAAAAAAAAAACAGCTTTGACATTTTAATACAAAATATATGAACATGTATGATCTATAATGTGTACAGCCTTAGTTATGGCGCTTTGTAAGTGCTTTATTCATTCATTCATTAGTTGCACAACAGCCATAAACTTTGTCCTTAACAATTATTGCAAGGATCAATCGACAATCACTTATTAAGCACCTACTAAGTGCCAGGCACTGGGGATTGAAAGAGAATAAAGAAACAATCTCTGCTCTCAAAGAGCTTACATTCCTTTGGGGGAGACAACATGTATGTACAAATACACCCACACTCACCTATACATATACATACACACACAAACATGAAAATATACAGAGAGAGGGTTTTTTTTCCTCTAGAATTCAATCTATAGCACAATGGAAAGACAACTGTAATGGGAATTAAGAATTCTGGATAGAAGGTGAGGCTCTGTCACTTACGACACTTATGGCCAAATCCCTTTACCTCTCTGAACCTCAATTTCTTCATTTGTAAAATTAAAGGGTAGATGAAATAATTTTCAAGGTCCCTTCTAGTTTTGATATCCTATGATTCAGAGTCACTTAATGACAATCATTTGTGACTGGAGGCATTCCCATTAATCTGAGGTTAGGTCCTGTGGGCCAGCATGATACATTGGAAAGAGTATTGGATTTGAAGCCAGATGACAGTGGAAGCTACCTGCACAGTGGATAGAGCTCTGGCCCTGGAGTCAGGAGGACCTGAGTTCAAATTCAGCCTCAGGCACACAGTTGTGTGACCTTGGGCAAGTCACTGAACACTGATTGCCTCAGAAAAAAAAAAGCTAAATGACATGGGTTTAAATCCTGGCTCTGCTACTTCCTACCTGTGTGATCTTGGGCAAGTTGCTTCTCCAAGCTTCAGTTTCCTCCTCTGTAAAATGAGGAGCTAGAGGGACTACTTTCCCTTCTAAATCTAAGATCTTAATATGAATTAAACCTGTTCATGCTTTTCTCCTCCCTAATCTCCTATCACTCTCCTATTACTACCAACACTAACATCTCAGCCCTCTGACGCTCCTCAGCATGGAAGAATTCTGAAATTGGAGTGGAATATCTGAGTTCAAATTCTTGATCGGCTGCTCACTATCTATGTGACCTTGAGCAAGCCACTTACCCTTTTTCTGGTCCCAGTTCCTTCATCTGTAATGGATAACCATATATTTGTTTTTGTTTTTGTTTTTAGGCAATTGGGGTTAAGTGACTTGCTCAGGGTCACACAGCTAGTAAGTGTCAAGTGTCTGGTCCGAGGCTGCATTTGAACTCAGGTCCTCCTGACTCCAGGGTCGGTGCTCTATCCACTGCACCACCTAGCTGCCCCTCTTTCATCTGTAAAGTAAGAGGATGAGATCAGATGACCGCTGAGATCCCTTCCAGGTGAGAGCCTATGACCGTTTGATAATGAATCCCTATTCTTTGTCTTACCCCCACCCCCATCCCTCCAAAGTCAAGGTTTGTCAGGAGATTCAGGGGTTTGGCAATGGAACACCAAATGAATGCCTTATCCTCTACCTTGGGTTTTGGAGCCCATATTAGAATTTGGGACCTTATTTCTGCACTATCTGAGAAAGAGGGCCTGATGAATAAATTAATAGTATGTGAATAAGGAGACAGGGAAAAACCTTAAAGGATTAGGTGATTAACCTGAATTTCAAGCCTATGAAAATTCTTGAGAAGTTTGCCTTTTTATATGAACAATTATCATGCCAATTACAAGTCATTCTTCTCCATCTGATAAAATAATTTTCCCTAAAGACTTTTTGCTAGGCAATATTTTAACACGCTACTTCTCATCATGATAGCAGTAAAGATATATTTCTTTTTTCATTACTGAGACTTTTCACTATTTTGACTGTTCTTCCTATCAATTATGCCCAGGATAATACTTTACAAACCAACACACTCCAAAAATGTTTGATTAGCTTAAAAGGGGTACCCAATTTACTCTTTGATCATTATTAATAATGATAAATTATAATATTTCCTTTATAGATTTTAATGTGATTTTATATGCACTGTCTTCTAGGATTTGGAACTGGAAAGGACCTTAGGAAGTAATAGTCCAACCTCTTCATCCTTAAAATAGTCCTATATGACAGTAGGTAAGGAAAGATATGAGGTTCAAAAAAAGACTGAGTTACTTTTTCAAGGTCGAATAAATGGAGGATTCAATTCCTGAGGCAGAATGCCACAGGGGAAAGAGCCCCTGAATTAAAATCCTACCTCTCTCTCTACCTGTATAACCTTGGCCAAACCACTTAATCCTAAGTGCCTCAGTTTCCTCATTTGTAAAATGAGAGGATTGGACTATATAGCCTCTAAAGTCACTTCTAGATGTGATTCTATGGTAATAGGGACAAACAAGTGAATGCCATCTCTGATCCAGAGGATCCTGGGCCATTTCCAATGGGCCATATGTATTCTGGATCAGCACTGAAGGGTTTGGCACTTTGAGATGAGGCAGCAAAACCTGGGTGGTCCCTGGGTCCTCCCCCACTTCCCAAACTTGTATGCCCTCTTTCATTTTCCATTCTCCTGAAATGGCTTAGAAATAGCTCTCTCTAGGACTTTAGGAGGGATGGGAGAGAAGTATCCAAAAGAAGCACCCTCCCCCAACCTGACTGTTCACACTAGGCCCCTAATGTACAGGTGTTCATTCTAGTGAGCCCCAAACCCAATCTCAGGGCCCCAGCTGCCTCTTCTGTTTTGTCTTCAAACATAGGTGACTGAATAGCAAGGTATGCACGGAGTGGGCAGTGCTCTCCTGCATTATCTATAGTTGGTTTCCTGGAGAAGATGATGACCGTCAATAGCGGAATGAGTCTAATCCCTGACGTGGCTTAGGAGAAGACATGACTTTTAGACAGTTATTCAGACAGTGTGGAGCCAAGGTGAAGGTGAAGAGCTTTTCAACAGTTCCATTAAGTACTTCATGTTTAATGTTTTAGACATCCTCCTGGGAGAAGATAATAGTAGCAATAAACTATTGCTTCATGTTTAAGTCTTTATCAATATACATGCTTGTAAGTCTTTTGTCTTTAAGCATTTCTTTTTGTAGAGGAAATAAATAGCTGTCCTATGCATGATCTACATTGTATATTGAGTACCTTTTTGAGAAGGACCCGGACATGAGCAAACCTTGCTTTAAATGATCTTCCCTCAATTTTTCACTTATTTTCTGCCTGACATTGTTCCTTATCTTTTCATGTGAATACTCAATTCTAAGTTCCTTGACTACAAGGGAACAATCATTTATTAAGCATCTGTTATGTACCAAAGGGCATCTAGGTGGCGATATGCATCTGCTGGACCTATAATCAGAAAGATTCATCTTCCTGAGTTCAAATCTGTCCTCAGATACTTACTACCTGTATGACCCTGAGCAAGTAACTTAACCCTGTTGGCCTCAGTTTCCTTGTCTGCAACATTTACTTAATATGAGGACATCATATAACTAGCTGGGATCTATAAAATCAATCTGAGATATGAACAGTAGTCCCAGTTTTAACCAGTTAGTTCCTTCTCTACCTCTCTGTAAAATCAAGCTTGAGGTTTCAGCTGTATAGTTCCAGTGTTAACTGGCTAGTTACCTCTTCTACCTGATATCGGTCTTCGCCTTCTGTCATCTGTTCTTTGCTCTATAAAACATTATCTTCACCTATTTGGATCTTTTTTTTTATTCTTTTATAACTGTCCTGCTTATGGAACCAAAATTTATATAAGATTATTGAAACTCATACTCTGGGGTCACTGACATTTTGTACAGTGATGCTTGTGCTCTGAGCAATAAACTGAAATTTTTCCCTATCTCTGCATCATTGATTAGAGGATTAACAGCAGTACCTAATCAATGGATTCTCAGACAATTTCTGTCACATAATAGTGATTATATATGCATATGTATGGAAAACCAAAGAAGTAGGAGAAATAAATTCTATAATCATGCAACCACATGCAGAGAATCATTTTCAGGTCTAGAGGGAACCCCGACAAATTAGAGCATGTACAAAAAAGGATAGCCAGAATATTGAATAGATTTAAAGCTATCATAAGAACAGTTAAAGGAACTGGAGTCATTTAGTTCTCAAAGTGTGGTCCAGGAGTATTTTCATAATAATATTAAGATGTTTTAGTAAATATTGAATATTGTAAATATTGATAGATATGACCCAGATACACAAAAAGCCCTTTGGGAGGCCTTCAATAATTTTTAAGAGTGTAACAAGCTCCTGAGAGTGCTTCTGGTTGTGGGCAATGTGGAAGTTTGTTTTGCTTGATTATGCATATTTGTTACAAGAGTTTTGTTTTTCTTCTTTTTTTTCCCCTAACAAACAAAAGCTCTTTGGGAGGTCCTCAATGATTTTTAAGAATTTAAAGAGCAACTGAGACCAAAATTTTGAGAACTGCGGATGCAGCCTAAACAAAGAAAGAGTTGAGGGTGAGGAACATAATGGCTGTCCTAAAATAGGCAAAGGACAGTGACAGTGAGGAATCAGTCTTATTCCACCTATCTTCAGAAGGCAGAATTAGGACCAATGGTTGAATGGTTTAAGGGCATAATTTTCAGTTCAGTATAGGAACTTTACAAATGTAAGCTATTATGAACAATCAGAGTCTCCGAAAATGCAACGGGCTACCTCCAGAGACAGTGAATTCCCCATTACTGGAAGTGATTAAAAAAAAGAGGCTGGATAAATAATTGTCTGGTAGTTCAGAGAAGGTATTCATACAACAAGAAAGGGAGCTGAACTAGATGACATAAAAGACCCCTTTCAATCCTAAGATGCTACTATTTTGAGATAAAGCTCGATTGGGATGGGGGGAGGGATAGTGTCAAAATATAGAGAAAAGAATAAGAAAGAGGGTAGCAAATAAGAAGGAATAAAGAAGAGAATTCTTTTTTTTAAAATATAAATTTATTTATTTTTAGTTTTCAATATTCACTTCCACAAGTTTTTGAGTTCCAAATTTCTCACCCCTCCCCCCACCCCAAGATGGCATGCATTCTGAATACCCCTTCCCCTGGTCTGCCTTCTCCTCTATCTCTCCCCCCTCCCTTCTCTTATCTCCTTCCCCTTCTATTTTCCTATAGAGCAGGATAGACTTCTATGCCCCATTTCCTGTATTTCTTATTTCCCAGTTGCATGTGAAAACATTTTTTTAAACATGTGTTTTTAAAACTTTGAGTTCCAAATTTTCTCCCTTCTTCCCTCCCCACCCACCCTCACTGAAAAGGCAAGCAACTCAATATAGGTTGTACATGTGCAGTTATGCAAAACACGTCCATAGTAGACATGTTGTGAAAAACTAACTCTATTTCCCTTAATCCTATCCTGCCCTCCCATTTATTCTATAAAGAAGAGAATTCTTAAAAACAGAAAGGGAGGAAAAAGAATGAACAGGAGAATTTATGGGGATTGAGGTGGGGAGGGTTGGGACATTCTGCGGAGCACATGAGGATCTAAGCCTGTTCCCTAGCCACTTCTGGTGACACATCATCTGTCGGATGTCAAATGTCAGATGACATTTGGCCAAGGCATATCCCATAAAATGGAGCATGTGCCTGGTCCCTTCCAAAGGGAAGACTCCCTTGCTAAGGGGGATGTGGGACCAAATAGCAGTCCTGATATTTTTACCCTTGCTGGCTACATTACGATTTGGAGAGACTTCTGAGTGCTAACTGGCAGGCAGCTGGAGCTGATTCCTGCTACTTTCGTGCTCTTAGAAAAGTTAATTACCAACAGGAGAAAAAGGCCCAGCAAGCCTTGGCTGGACAGAAGATACAGAGATGGTAAAACAGTACAGAACTACAGTGAAAGTAAAATGCCTGGTCATCAATCCTACAGAGTGTCTGAGGAACTAAGCATCAACCTATCTGGAGAGTTTGATCAGTTACTGTATCATGTTTTGCTTGTCAATGCACTCTTATGAGACTTTCTTGTTTTGAGCACTTTTTCACATGTTGGCAAAAATAAGTAGCTGTCCTATACTTGGTCAACTTTCTATATTGAGTACCTTTCTAAGGACCCTATTGATTTCTTTTTTTTTTAATTTTATTAATTTATTTTGATTTATCAACAATCACTTCCATATGCTTTTGAGTTGAAAATTTTTCTCCCCCTTCCTCCCCCCCCACCCTCCCCAAGACGGCGCACAATCTGATATAGGCTTTACATTTACATACCCATTAAACATATTTTCACATTAGTGACGTTGTAAGTAAAAATTAAAACCAATAGGAGGAACCATCAGAAGATGAAACAAAACTCAACAGAAGGTAAAAATAAGTGATAGCAATTCGACTTCCATAGTTCTTTCTTTGGATGTGGACAGCATTTTCCATCCCGAGGCCTCTGGAGATGTCTTAGATCTTTGTAATGCTGAGAAGGGTTCAGTTTAACAATATTAGTCATTGCATAACGTGGCTGTTATTGTGTACAAAGTCCTCTTGGTTCTGCTCACTTCACTCAGCATCAGACCCTATTGATTTCTTTGGGAAATAACTTACACGTGAAACCGAACCTAAGCTTTAAGAGATTTTTTTTCCTATGAATACCAAGTTGGGATACAATGAGCCAGAAAGTACATGAAAAGCCTAATCCCATCACTTTTAGAAGTCAGGCTCCCCCCAGGATTGAACCTGGTCTGTGTAAGTCCCGAGCTGAGGCCCCTTAGCTGGGAGAGAGTATCCTATGCCCTATACTTCTGATCTTTTGAAGGAAAAAGAAAAAGCTAGAAGAAAGAGAAATAAAGGAACAGTGGGTTTTTGAGAATGATGTGAGCAGGCTAGAAGGTACAAGAATCCCAAAACCTGGCTCTTCCATTAACTAGTGTGACTTTCAGCAAATCATACCCTGCCTCTGAATTCAGTTTTCTTGTCTATAAAATTAGGATATTGGATTAGATGATCTGTAAATTCCTTTCAAATTCTAAAATTATCTGACCTACTTACCAATAACAAAAACCACTGTGGCCTCAGTCCATCATAGTAAATGAATTCCAGTAAAAAAAAGAGGAGTAAAAAGTCTAGGAAATTGACTACATATCAAAGAGAAAAAGTTTATATCCTATAGTGAGAGGAAGACAGTAGATACTGTATTTAACACACCTTCACCAACATTTTATACTTTTTTTCTGAGAATGAACAGAAAACTCCTCCCAACTCATAACTCACATTTCTGTATCTCTTTAAAGTCTGAAAAATGTTTTCCTCTCAACAACAATACAAACTAGTCAGGGGTGAGGAACCTGTGGCCTCCAGGACACACATGGCCCTCTGGGTCCACAAGGGCTGCCTTTTGACTGAATCCAAATTTCAAGTTCGAAGGGCCTAGAGGACCTAGAGGGACACCTATGGCATCGAGGCTGCAGGTTCACCACCCCTGAACTAGATTAGGCAACTGGGTGGTAGAGTGGTTAGAGCACTGGACCTGGAGATGGGAAGACCTGAGTTCAAATCTATATTCAGAAACTTCCCATATTTCCTTGGGCACATCTCTGTTTGGTCATGCATAAGGTGGGGATAACAATAGCACAAAAAATGAGGATAAAAAGAGATAATTCATGTAAAGCACTTTGTATACCTTAGAGCAATATAAAAATGCTAGCTATTATTATCATCCCTGTTTGGCAGATCACAGGATCAGATTTAGAGCTGTAAGAACACTCAGAGGCCAGTTTTTCCAAAGCCCTCATTTTACAGATGAAGAAACTGAGGCCTAGGGAGGTTATGACCCACCCAAGATCACACAGGTGCTAAGGGTCAGAGATAGGAATTAAACCAATGTCCTCAGACTCTGAATTCTTTCTAATGAAGTTCTTTGACTGAAGTGACTTGCCTGTGGTTCTACACCAAGTAGTTAAGTGTCTTAGTTACTATACCGAGTAGTTAAGTGTCTCCAAATGCTACATGTCCAGTACTTTTCCTGCTATACCCAGGCTACTTATTGCTAAAATATTAAGCAAGTTAGATTGAGAGAATTGCATTAATTGGATATCGCCTGTCTGGTTTCTTAAATACATCACAACAATAGAGCACACTGTGCACACTGAACAACCAACAATCATGCATTTAATCTAATTATAGTTCCTTCCTGCTTAGGAGGTATGAAGTGACTTGCTAGGAATACAGTTGGTGAGATTGCTTTAGGGGCTCTAAGCTTCTTGAGTGCAAATGCCAAAAACTCATTATGGGCTCTAAGGGAACCTCAGTTGACTTGGAGGTTAGTTCAGCAGGAAACAATGAGTATATTTATCAAACATTTCTGAGAAATGAGTATTTATCACATGAGATAAGCATCTTCATGAGTTCAAATCTGGCCTCAGACAATTTCCAGCTGTGTGATCCTTGGCAAGTCATTTAACCCTGTTTGCCTCAGTTTCCTTATCTGCAAAATGAGCTAGACAAAGAAATGGAAAAGCAGGCCATTATCTTTGCCAAGAAAACCCCAAATGGGGTCACAGAGAGTCAGATACAATTGAAAGTACTGAACAACAAAAACAAACTAATAAATGCATGAATAGATAGATAGATAGATAGATAGATAGATAGATAGATAGATAGATAGATAGAAAGACAGATGAGGGAGTTAGATTAAATGGCCACTGGTGTCCTTGCCAGCTGTGGATCTATGAGAACAAGTTCAAGTCTTTTATCTTTCTTTGAATTCCCCAGCCACATGGCCCAATGCCTGGCACAAAATAGGTGCTTAATAAATGTTTAATGACTGACTGACTATGATCCTAAGAAGAGAAAAAGGCTCAAAAGGCAACAAACACAAATGTTAGTGCCTTCCTTTTGTTGGCTCTCTCCAATTTGCCCTCTCTGTACCTTGTATGTACCTAGTTGTTTCCTGTTGTCTGCCCCATTAGAATGTGAACTCCTGCAGGGCTGGTACTGTTTTTGCCTTTCTTTGTATCCCCACTGCTTAGTGCCTGGCTGCAGAGTCCTGTAAATGTGAGCTTAGTAGGAGCTTAACAAAGACTTGGCAAATCCATAATACTTTCCACTTCCATAAAGAAGAACCCAGTTCAGGGGGCAGCTAGGTGACGCAGTGGATAGAGCACCGGCCCTGAAGTCAGGAGGACCTGAGTTCAAATGCGGCCTCAAACCAAAACACTTGACGCTAGCTGTGTGGCCCTGGGCAGGTCACTTAACCCCAATTGCCTAAAAAAAAAAAAAGAAGAAGAAGAAGCCAATCCCTTAAAAAATTTCTTACTGTGTTCAAGTGACCTGTTATGTGCCAGACACTGGGCTATGGGGCTGGAGAAACAAAGGAAGTGAAAAGACTAACCTTGTTCTCATAGATCCACAGCTGGTAGGAACTCCGTGTATCAGATTGGCTTTGGGACTGGATCCCTATTAGACCTTACTGGGCTGTGAATGTCTGGGGAATCACATCCCTTACACCACTAGGACATTCGAAGATTGAGTGATGGCAGGCCTTAGGTGGAAAGCTTGAGGAACTGAGGAACCTTAGAGACCACTGAGATCAATAACCTCACTTTGCAGATGAGGAACTGAGGGACAGAGAGGTGAAATGGCTTCTTTCCTCAGTTTTCCAAAATGGATTTGGAGTAGTAACAAGTGAGGTGACTGAAAGCACGGAGAGTAGAAGAAAGGCTCTGAGCTGTGATTTAAAGCAGTAAGGTTTCCCAGCTGATGCACATGTCAGCAACCAAAGACTAGGATTGTGTCTGTTGAAGTTAGGAAGAAAGTAGGTCCCTTTGATCCAATGCCCTGGAGGAATTTCAAGTTTAAGAAACATAGGCCAACCCTGAAAATGAAGGCTTCAGCCAAAAGGCAAAGCCTTACTTCACATGTGTGCATGTGGTGTATGAGCAACACAGAACTGGATAGCTGCTTATATACACTCACATAGCAACTGCCATCAGGAACATCTAAGGGACTCCTAACTGTGGGCAGCAAGCAGTAAGAAATAACAGGATTGGGGCAAATGCAGTTCTGTGATTTCATCACTGTAAAGGACTCCCCATAAAAGCATAGCATATTCCATTATTTGGTAGACAAGTCCTAGGCACCTAGGTCAGACCTAGAGAGTTGCCAGAGGCACATGAAAATTAACTGACTCACTTAGCACCACACAGTAAATAAATGTCAGGGGTGGGATTTGAACCTACGTCTTAGGATCATAGACTCTCTAGTAAAAGCAATCTCACCAACTGTATTCCTAGCAAGTCACTTCATACCTCCTAAGCAGGAAGGAACTATAATTAGATTAAATGCATGATTGTTGGTTGTTCAGTGTGCACAGTGTGCTCTATTGTTGTGATTTATTTAAGAAACCAGACAGGCGATATCTAATTAATGCAATTCTCTCAATAATAATTTAGAGCATTTTTTTCATTATAGTTATAGATAGCTTTATTTTTTTCATCTGAAAACTGCTTGGTCATATCCTTTGATCATTTATCAACTGGGGAATGACTTATATTCTTATAAATTTGACTCAGTTCTCTATATATTGGAGAAATGAGGCCTTTATCAGAGACACTAGCTGTAAAAATTGTTTCCCAGCTTTCTGTTTTCCTTCTAGTCTTGATTGCATTGGTCTTCTTTGTGCAAAAGCTTTTTAATTTAATGTAATCAAAACTATCCATTTTTCATTTCATAATGTTCTCTATCTCTTGTTTGGTCATAAATTCTTCCCTTCTCCATAGACCTGACAGGTAAACTATTCCTTGTTCTCCTAAGTTGCTTTAGCATTGCCCTTTATGTCTAAATCTTGTATCTATTTCAAACTTATTTTGGTATATGGTATAAAATGTTGGTCTATGCCTAGTTTCTGCCATACTCTTTTCCAGTTTTCCCTGTAGTTTTTGTAGAATAATGAGTTCTTATCCCAGAAGCTGGAGTCTTTGGGTTTATCAAACAGTAGATTACTATAGTCACTATTATATCTTCTGTACCTAACCTATTCCACTGATCTATCACTCTATTTCTTAGTCAGGGCCAAATAGTTTTGATGATTGCTGCTTTATAATACAGTTTTAGATCTGGTACAGCTAGGCCGCCTTCTCTTGCATTTCTTTTCATTAATTCCCTTGATATTCTGGACCTTTTTTTCTTCCAGATGAATTTTCTTATTATTTTTTCTAGCTCTATAAAATAATTTTTGGTAATTTGATTGGTATGGCACTGAATAAGTAAATTAATTTAGGTAGAATTGTCATTTTTATTATATTAGCTCAGCTCACTCATGAGCAATTGATATTTTTCCAGTTATTTAGATCTGACTTTATTTCATGAAAAGTATTTTGTAATTGTGTTCGTATAGCTCTTGGGTTTGTCTTGGTAGGTAGATTCCCAAATATTTTACATTGTCTCTAGTTACTTTAAATGGAATTTCTCTTTCAATCACTTGTTATTGGGATTTCTTAGTAATATATAGAAATGCTGATGATTTATGTGGGTTTATTTTATATCCTGTAATTTTGCTAAAGTTGTTAACTATTTCAACTACTTTTTGAGTTGATTCTCTAGGATTCTCTAAGTATACCATTATATCATCTGCTAAGAGTGATAGGTTTTGTTTCTTCATTGCCTATTCTAATTCCTTCAATTTCTTTTTCTTCTCTTAGCTAAAGCTAATATTTCTAGTACAATATTGAATAACAGTGGTGATAAGGGACATCCTTGTTTCACCCCTGATCTTATTGGAAATGTTTCTAGCTTGTCCCCACTACATATAATGCTTGCTAATGGTTTTATTTGGTGCTAGTTATCATTTTAAGGAAAACTCCATTGATTCCTATGCTCTCTAGTGTTTTTAAGAGGAATGGGTGTTGTATTTTGTCAAAAGCTTTTTCTGCATCTATTGAGATAATTATATGATTTCTGTTAATTTTGTTATTGATATGGTCAATTATGCTGATAGTTTTTCCTAATATTGAACCAGCCCTGCATTCCTGGTATAAATCCTACCTGGTCATAGAGTATTATCCTCATTCTGTCTTGGTATTACCAGTGCCTAGCACAGGGTAGATCTTCTGTTCTTGTATCAGAGTGAGGATTTGAGCTTATGTATTTTGACTCTAGTTGATTACTCTTCCCTCTGACACCATCCCAGTAAGTAGTCTCCACACTACACAGGGCATCTCCCTGTGTTTTTCAGCGTTTATGAATTTCACAACCTACATTTCCTTTAAATCAAGGTAATGCTGCTATCCCCCGGGGACAAAATAATACTCTTCAAATTCTTTGCTAATTCTTGAGATTCTTGTGTAGCAAAGGTTAAATTAACCAATAGGGGCCAATTTCATGGAGTATACACAGTTACCCTTCCTGGTTCTGGTCAATTATATGGGAGATTTGGGACATGGTACTGGACATGTGTAAATCAAGATTAAACAGTTTGCATTTTGGAATGACAAAGAGCCTCCTCACTGACTTCAGTGTTTAAAGGGAGTGAAGTTCCCCTTAGTCTTGCAAATTACCTTTCAGAGGAATGGGTGACTTGCCTTCTCCCCTAGGTCAGCCTCTCATACAGACATGAGAACATGTACTTCCTAGGAAAGACCGAGCCTTCTTTTGTGTTTGTTGTTTCCTGATCTTGGGTAAACAAGTATTTTCCAGATTTAAGGGTAACCTTCTGAATTCAAGAAGTCTGAAAGGTCCTGGGTTTCATTTGGTCAGAGTTGAATGGTAGCAGTGGAGGAGCTGGAAGCCGCTACTCTAGCACTCTGAAAGAGGACACGACCAACAAGAGGACTGATTCAAGCCTGCCAGTTTTAACAGTAGACCTGTACAGTTGTTTGGACAGTGCAGAGCCAAGGTGAAATGTAAAATGTCTAATTAGCAGTTCTGCAAACTATTTTATGTTCTGATGAGGCTTAGATATCAGCCTCCCGGCAGATTATAACAGTTGTAATTTGTTATTAAATCCTGTTTTGAGTCAGCCTGTTAATGTGTACCCTCAGTGTTCAGCATTTTTATGCAGCAATTAATAGCTTTTGTTATTGTTCAGTCATTTCAGTTATGTTCAACTCTTTGTGACCCCATTTGGGATTTTCTTGACAAAGATACTGGAGCAGATTTCCATTTCCTTCTACCCTCATTTTACAGATGAGGAAATTGAGGGAAATAGGGTTAAGTAACTTGCCCAGGGTCACACAGCTAGTAAAGTGTCTGAGTTCAAATTTGAACTCAGGTCTTCCTGACTCCAAGCCCAGAACTCTATCCACTGAGCCCAATAAATACCTATCCCATGCTTACATCATTTAGTACTTTTTTAGCCACACACTCTTTCTCAGAGAAGAACTTAGACATAAGCCATAATTTAAACTAAAAATAAATTGCTGGGGTAGGGGTTTAATGACCTAGAGTGTTAGAAAAGAGAGCCCAAGTTTGTTTTGGCAGGTGTACTCGCAGGTATTGTATACTGTTTAGAGTTATTTTATATGGGGTATCTCTTAATATCTCTTCTTGCAAGGTTTTGTTTGTGATATGTAGGAATGCTAATGATTTAAACGGATTTACTTTATATCCTGCTACTTTGTTAAAATTATTAATTGTTTCAACTAACTTTTTTTTTTTATATTTGGCTAGGCAATGGGGTTAAGTGACTTGCCCAGAGTCACACAGCTAATAAGTGTTATGTGTCTGAGGTCGGATTTGAACTCAGGTCCTCCTGAATCCAGGGCCGGTGCTCTACCCACTGCGCCACCTAGCTGCCCTCAACTAACTTTTTAGGTGAATCTTTGGGATTTTCCAAGTATATCGGCATATCATATGCAAAAAGAAATTGTTTTATTACCTCATTCCCTATTCTGATTCTTTCTATTTATTTTTCTTCTCTAATTGCTATTGTTAGGATTTCCAATTCTCATTAGATGTTGTGCTCCCCTAGGACTGAACTGGGTCCAAACTGCATACCTGGATATGAAACATAGGGCGGGCATGATGTCCCAGACCTCATGGACCCAATAGCAGTTCCTCAGTATTAGAGTGGAAAAATTCTATTGTATGTATATTTGGAAATAAAACTAAAATGACCAGCTTCAAAGATACTTCTTGTTTAGCTGAGAGGGACAGATAGAGCCCAGCAAGTTGTGAATATGGCCTAGAATATCAGAAGGCATAAAAATTAATGGTCTATAAGCTGAGCACTGGGACTTAATAGGGTCAGCACAATGAATGATATTGTCTTTGTAAGCCTTTTGCTTATTTCTGGGGCCCATTTGTTTTATATGGTTCTGACATATATTTATTTCCACTCTAGATCCAAGACATTGAAAGTAACACTAAGATTAGTCTTTCCTTTCCTTTTTCTTGTCTCCTCACCATCCATCTTCATTAGTCCATTTCTTGGCCCTTTCTCTGGACAGATGCCATATTGAGGTTACTTTCTCCCAGTTTAAGCTCTAGTAAGTAATTAGCCTAAATATATGTTTTGGGGGTTCATATTAGAAATTTCCAAAAGCACATGAATAATAAGGAAATAGATTTAGAGAATCTTGGTTAATATTCCACATGAGGATATAAGCCCTTGTTACCAGGGTTTAAATGACTGCTTCATTTTTATTTTTTCATCTCCAGCACCTCTCACAGTTCCTGGCACATAGGAAGTACTTAATAAATGCTCACTGATAGATGGCTCTGGTAACGACATTGAGCTCTTATGGAACATACCCTGTATTTCTCTCTGTCTTGTGTTATTAAAAATGTTACAGGTTTATTAAGTGCAGTGGCTAATTCAGTGGGTGACCAATTAATGCCAGCTGATGATTACTATGCATGGCACCAGTATTCTTTAGCTCATTGATCACAATGCTGGACAATGTACTTTTTTAAGATAAAAGATTCTAAATGTATATTTGTCTTCTGCCGGTATGAGTTCTTATTCATCATATCTTCTATCTACATAATCAACAGTCTTTTAAAAATTACAACTATCAAGTAATCTGTATGATACAATTTCCATCTATAATACAGCGCAATAGAGTAAGCTATCTTACTTGAGAATACTTAAAAGACAGGAAAGAAATGTAAAAATTTCTGATTTATGGAACTGAGATTTCAAAATTAATGAAGAGAAATGAACCACCAAAACCTCAATGCTATCAGAAAGGCTGGACTGGGGTTCTGTTTGATTGATTTGAGTGGCACTGAATACAAATGATCCATTTAAAAGAGATATTTCTAATTCCTCTCTGAGCATCTAAATTAGCATATTTCTAAGTAGAATAATTATATTTCTGGTTATTTTTCTTTGCCTTTTTGGTCTATTCTATGATTTGTTTAATGACTGAAATAAAGATTAATGATAGTAAATTTTTTTTCAATTGTCATATCCTGCCAGACTGATCTCAAATTGACAATGTTAATTAACTGGAGTTTTGATTAAGTTGGATCAATTGATTATTCACCTACCATTTTTCTAGTTATCCTTCTGAAATGTAATTCATAAAAATTTTGGATTCACCTGTTGTCATTTTGCTGTTACTCTCATATTCACCTCTTTGCATCCCTGGTAGAAAGGCTTTATGTTTGTACTTGTCTACCTGTCCCCTTACATCAAGCACTGTGCACAACTGGCTTCTCTTATTTTATGCTTTGTTTGACTTTTCCTTTTTTTTTTTCCTTTTCTTGAAGCACAGAGAATTAGCCAGAGGTAGAGCCTGGATAAAGTCCTGATGAATGAATGGTCTGATGTACTATGGCATATTCCATGCCTCTACAAATAGAATAGGGACAAATCCTAAGAACTTGAATGTTTTCAAATAATTCTAATTGGAGGAAAAGGCAAAGTGGCCTCTTTAAATAACTATTTGAAAATGCTAACCAAAGCTATGCCCTTTACAGCTTAAAAAAAAGAAAGAAAGAAAAACCGTGGTAGGGTAGGGGGATGGCTTTTGGCAATTAAATGCTTTACAATGAGAGGTCAAGAAAAGCTCAAGGAATGTAGCTGAACAAAGAAGCCTTCTGTGACCAAGTTAGTGACTCAAATATGAATGGAGGGGAAACTATGGTCACCTTGTATATTGCAAACAAAGCCAGATCCTTTTTGTCTCTTCAGACATCAAAATTGCTGCAAGAACAAGGGAAGAGGGCAAACTGCTTGCCTCCTTTTATGTTCTAAAGCAGGCTGCCTAGCAGCCGGGAAAATAAGAAAAGAAAGAGATTCTGAAACCTGGCTTTTCTTGCAAAGTATTTTTGGGGACTGATGCATTGGCTGATTTTTGACTGGGGTTGACAGAAAGGTGACTAATCATGCTCAAGATGTCTCCTAGGGAAAAAAAAAAACCATACCATTAAAGCAAAGTTCCATTTCACGAGTGCAATTTGCCACCTGCTTTTTTTTTTTTGATTACCAAAAGACTAATTCTCAAAATGGAAAATGGTTCCAGACAGCTCACAGCAACAGCGTTGACTCTATTAGACATTTTATTACATTTAGAAGATGTGGGAAGTAAACAAGAATGTGTTGAATTCTGACCAATTTATCTGAAATTGTGCTAACAGAAATAAGTGCTCCTATGATTTTTCTCATATTTGCAACCAGAAAAAAACAAATTAAACAAGTTTAGCAAGGGAGTCACATTAAAAGTGGAAAACATCGTTAGGCAGCAGTTTAATGAATACTCTACTTACTACTGGAGCAGGGAGCTCCTTTTCCCCCATTTTTTAGCCTAAGGCAAGATTCCATAATTAATTGATATACTTCTCCCAATAATCTTGTCATGCAAACTAAAGGTGAGCTATTCCTACTTTTAAAAATTAAAAACAATAGTTCTATCTTTTAATGTGAAAATGTGTATCTATCATTTACTAAAAGTCTACAGTACGTAGCTCTTTTGTACATACCCAGTGAAGAAATTTCACATTAATTTTCCTGGCATTCAAGACATTCCACAATTTGGTTCCATCTATAGCCTTTTAGCTTTATGTCAGTATCACACATGCATGGGCTGTCATAGCTGTACTACTTTATATCACCTAAATAGACCCTAGGCTTTCCCACCTCCATGCTTTTCCTCACTCATTTATACTTTTTAAAAATTTTTTATTTTTTGCAAGGCAATTGGGGTTCAGTGACTTGCCCAGGTCACACAGCTAGTGAGTGTCATGTGTATGAGGCCCGATTTGAACTCAGGTCCTCCTGATTCCAGGGCCGGTGCTCTATCCACTGGGCCATCTAGGTGCCCCACTCATTTTTATTTGCTTCAAATCCCATCTCAGACACTTACTGGCTACATAACTATAGGCATCTCTGACCCTATTTTCTTATCTCCAAAATTAGGATAATAATACCAATAATATTGAACTCATGGGCTGTTGCAATGATCAAATAAGGAAGATCTAAGTTCAAATACAGCCTTAGACACTTATTATTGTTTGTATAACCCTAGGCAAATTATTTGTCACTACCTCTGCCTGCCTCAGTTTTCTCAACTGCAAAATGGAGAAACAATGGGCAAAATAATAGAACCTACCTCCCAGAATTGTTGTAAGGATTAAAGGAAATAACATTTGTAAAGCACTTAGTATAGTGCCTGGCATATAGTAAGCACTTTGTTTTCTTTCTCTCCTAAGGTATGGGTAATTCTTTGCAAACCTTAAAATACTATAAATATCAGTTATCATCATTGTTATTCAAGTAATATATAATTGGAAATGAAGATGGACCATTGATTTAGTGAATGTGAAGGATAACAGATAGCCCAAGTACCCATATAATGTTAAAGGACCTAGAAGAAGGCCTCCAGTGAGTTGGGTGGATCCTTTATGAAGGATTCATATGAGGAAGGCATGGAAAAGAATTGCACAGGCTGAGAAAGTATAAATAGTTTGTGATCTGTACTCCAGATAAGAACATTCATGTTTATGAGGTCCCATATCAAATGAAGCAATGAAATATGCTATGTTTGCATTATACCTTCCCATTAAACTTGGGACCCTGAGGATAGATAGTGTCTTATATACACTTATGTCTCCAGGGCCTAGCAAAGAGCTTTCCAAATAATAGCCAATCATAATAATAATAATAGCTAGCACATTTTTAGCACTTGAAAGTTTGTAGTGGTTTACCTGTTACTTATTTGATCCTCACAACAATCTTGTGAACTAGGTGCCATTATTATCCCCATTTTATAGATGAATGGAGGCAGAGGTCACACAGCTAGTAAATAAATGTTGGAGGCAGGATTCAAACTCAGATCTTCTTGTTCCAAATCCAGCAGTTTATCTGATAAACCAGAGGTGTCAAATTCACAAAATTTGGGATTGAGGAAGGAGGTAGACCAAAATGTAATTGGGAAATGTTTAACAAAAATAAACAAAAATATAATACAACATGGATAAGATAGGGGTAGCTAAGTGGTGCAGTGGCAAGAATACCGGATCTTGCAAATCTTACCACATTGTGAATGTTACTATGAAAGATGGGCTGGCTTCTCTTTCCCAAAGACTATATTTTAGGAGATTCAAAATGGGCATTTCTAATAATGAGACCATGGTTCAGCCTTCCTTTGTTCCTATGGGTGCTCTAAGTATCCTCGGTGCCCAGTCAATCTCTGCTGGCTGCCTGCTTCTTCCTTTCTGCCTAATGAGGCCTCCAACTTTAAGTTTCTGCCATTCAATAGATGCTCAGTTCTAAACCCATAAGTTGCATTTTTGATGTGATAGGTCAAGCAGAAGGGCATGTTACAGCAACTCCTATGACATATGATCAAAGGAGATGATGTTCAGAATTGCAGAGTACAGTGGATTGGGAGTCTATAAGAGTAAGTTCAAGTTCCAGACTAAAAATAACTCACATTTTTATAGTGCTTTTTTATTGCAAAATATTTTCTTCACAATAATACTGTGAAATAGGCAGAATTCTTATTATTATCCCCATTTTTTGGATGAGGAAACTGAGGGTCAAGGAGTTTGGGCAGCTTACTTATGGCCACAAAGTGTCTTGGCTAGGATTCAAAGCTTTTACTACAAGTAAAAAGAGCTTAAAAAAAAAAAAAGAAACCCCTTAACCCACAATACTACGGATACAGTTAAGCAAAACAAATCAACACATTAGCCAGATCTGGAAATGTATGCCTCATTCCACACCTGCAGTCCACCTCCATGCTGTCCTCTGAGGTTAGATTGGTTACTGCCCTGACCAAATGTATGAATTCTCTGATTGTTTTCCTTACATTATCATAGCCATCATGAAAATTGCTCTCCTTTACTTCTCTCTGAATCATCATGAAAATTTTCCTGAGCTTCTCTGAATTCTCCACATTGGTTATTATTACACAATAAGATTTCATTATAGTCTCATATCACAATTTGTTTAGCCATGCCCCATTTGATGGGTACCCACTTTCCTTCCTTTACTACTTTAAAAAGTGCCACTATAAATATTTTCACGTATGTGTTTCCTCAGTCTTTGACCAACTTGGGGCAATACCTGGCAGCATTATTGCTGTCTGAGAGGTTCAGAGACCCCTCAAGGACCAGAGTACAGGACAGGGTCTTCTGGAATGAATTCACAGACTCAAGCATTCTTTAAGTCAAGGTGGCAACAATTTATTGTTATGCTTTTCAGCGGGCAAGGATTCTTAAGGAACCTGTGACCTTAGAGGGGTTCAGTTAAAGTTTATATAGGATAAACTATAGCAAAACATGTGCCAAATATGCTAACTAGGTGATTCAGGGTGGGATTAGGGCGTGGTTAGGTTCTTAAAGGAACATGTACTTTTTGTATGTACTGAGCAGTTTTACCCAGAGTTCACCAGGAAAAGCCCAAGTTGGGGTGGGGGGGGGCACATGGAGGTATGGTCTTAGCCCTGCTATATCACTAAGTTAACTAGTGGTCAGAGTCAACTGAGGGTTCCCCAGTCTGCTACCAGTCAATATCATGTTTGACAAGATAGATGTAGAGAGTATACATATGTCCTAAGTCTAGGATACACATGAGGAGTCCAGGATGCAGATAATAATGTAGGCAGTTGGTACAGATAGTCCAGTGGGTGTGTATATCTTTATGACCCAGTACAAAGCCAGTTCAAACTAATAACTCCTACAGGTACGGTTTGTCACTGCACCAGGGAGAGAGAAGCATGTTGCTGAGGCCCACTCATGAGTAACTGCTAGGCATGGTGTCAATGGGCTGGGGAGAAACTGCCAGGAATAGTGTTTCTGAGGGTAGGAAGAAATATGGTCTTGGAATTGGGGTCACAGTACAAGCACCTAAGCTCCCTATCAGCATCACTGGGTCCACACCCTCAAAGAATCGAGTGACTTTTCTAGTACCCTTCCAAATTGTTATCAGGAAGAGTTGCTTCCCGTCACAGCTCCCCTAACATCGTATCAGTGAGTGGCCTGACTGCCCACGTGTGCTTGGGATGCCCGTTCTGTTTTTGTGGCCTTCACCAGGAGATAAGAGAATAGGATGAGGAGGCAGGGAGAGGAATTCTCCACCGCCCAGGCTCACAGCTAACTCCACACTTGGGTATGGCCCAAAAGACCACTGTTCAGCACATTCTCTGCCCAAAACAATCCTTTGATTTGCAGCTTCAGCTGCTAATTTTAGCACCTAGTTCTATCTGCATCTGCCTCTTGGCCTATGTCTCTGGGGCCTGCAGTATGCCCAAAGTCTTTTCCTCCAAAAGAGCCAACGGATATCTGATTGCTGTATGCTAAGCTGGGCTGCTTGTTATTGCTTCCCAGCAGCCCACTCAAGATATTATTATTTCTATTCTTTTATTTATAAACTGTATCCATTATCTCAGCACAGAGACAATTATTTAGCAGTGTACTTGTGTGTCTCTGGTGTCTACCCTCTCTGGATACAATGAGGTCAATAACACTGAAGCCAAGTTCGCTATTTCTTTACTGAAGTCATATATAGGAAATGTCAAGGTTTCAGTCTTCTTTAGCCTTTTAAAGATGGAGGCAGATGGTACATTTAACATGGATCTTTGCTCCTGCTATTCCTAAAACAATGTCTCTCTCTCTCTCTCTCTCTCTCTCTCTCTCTCTCTCTCTCTCTCTCTCTCTCTCTCTTCTTCTTCCTTATTCAAATTCTATTTGTCAGTCAGTCTACTTTCCCCTTCTGCCTGGGTTTGAATCTGGGTCCCACCACTTACTCCCTAGGGGACATAGAACAAATTACTTCATCTCTGAGTCTCAATTTCATCTCTAAATTAAAAGGTTCCCTTCCAACTTTATCTCTGATCCTAGAATCTATAATATATGAACATATCCTTCTTTAGGTATTCTAGTCTTCAATGATATCTCACCACACTGATTTCCCATAGGCATTGTCTGCATCATGTATTTGACGCAGTGGAGAAGCAGAAATAGAGCTAGACTTGTAGTGAGAAGATCCTGGTACAGTCTCAGCACTTTGACCTTGGCCAATCCCTTAACTTGTCTGGGCCTCAGTTTTCTCATCCATTAAATGTGGATATCTACTGGTTCACCCTGATTTCAATGCACAAAGAAAGAAATGCACAATCAGTCAATCTAACTACAGGTCTATTGATAGTATGTAAGTCAGTTTAATTGACAAAGGATATAGAGAATGTAGGCACTCAACCGCCTCATTGCCACATAGGGATCTACTTATTGTTTTTGGTTCTAAGAGATAAAGTAATACATGTAGCAATCTCAAACAAACTCAGCTGACTCTGAGTATCCTAAGGCTGTTGAGGTCCTCTCCCCCAACAGGACACCTGAGGTCCCCAAGACCTTTTTAGGTGGTACATAAAGTCAAAATTATTTTCATAATAACACTAAGATTTTTAAATTTTGAATACACAATTATTGATTGATATAACCCACATCAACAACAACTCTTTGAGGAGAGGGGATATTAATAATTTTTAAGATTGTAAAAAGGTTCTAAGGCCAAAAGGTCTGAAAGCCACTGTCTTAGACAATGAAATCTAGAGCCTTTTACAAAGGCACAAGTCAAGGGTGAGTGGGCTCCAGCCATCCCTGAACACATCCATGTGAACAGGCCAGATAAGGAAAAATACTAAAACTTGGTAGGATTCCTTTGGTGTCAGGGGCTACACTTAATGACCACATCAATCATTCTTTCAGTTTCTGTCTATATGTCTCCCCTCCTCTCTTTGGGGCAAGAGGCCCAGGCTAACCAGACTGCATACCTGAACTACCTACTTCATACTTTCCTTTGAGAAAAGCATTTTATAAACCTTGAAGTTGCTACACAAATGCGAGCTATTAATAGCAGTAGGTATCTTCACTGAACTCTCCTGCCAAAACCTTTTGCCAGTCTGGGCACCAGGATACTCATTTGTAAAATCAGGGCTTTGAACTAGGTAATTTCTAAAATATCTCCATTTTCTAGATGAGAAAACTGAGGCCCATACCATCTCTATATCTTGTAATGCTATATGACATGACATATTCTCAGCAAATTTACTAAAGTTAGATATAGCTACTTATGGTTTTGTTTTTTGTTTTAGGGTTTGTTTGTTTTTCTCTGGTAAGCTCCATGGAATCTAGACACAAAGCTGGGAATTCAATAAATACTGAATTTAATAGCAACTAAATTATTTGCATAAATGCATGCCAAATGCACTTCAGATAAAGGGCTAGAACTCATCCATTCTCCTACTCCTTTGAATGCCTTATCCAGTCTTCTACAACTATTATAAATACTGTTAATAACTCTTTGGAATTTCTGAAGTCACACACACACACACAAAAACTAACCAGCAAGAAGCATTCCTGAATAATTATCTAATCATTTTAACTCAACGTAAGGCTGCGCTGTGTCTGGACACTGCCAAATCTAAGCTCTGACAGTTTGTCAATTGGAGTACATTCTTGAGAATTGGCAGATATAGGAAGAATTCTACTATGGGAACCTCCAGGAAAAAGCAAGCCACAGATCCTTCCTGCTAAGAGAAAATACAAGTATTAGGAGTACTTTTTCAGTCTCTTGCCTCATAATTACTCACTTCTTGGTTCAATTTTTAGGATACACCCAAAATTTTACTCATAGGCCTGGGTGAGTAAATTCATAGATAATTGGCATTAATTTCCAAGTTTTCCCAAGCACTCTCTTTCAAATGATTAATACTCAGGGAAAGTCAGAGAGAGTGACTAGAGTACTGGGCCTAGAGTCAGGAAGACCTGAGTTCAAATGTGGCCCTGCGCAAGTCACTTAAACCTGTTTGCCTCAGTTTCCTCATCTGTGAAATGAGCTGGAGAAGGAAATGGCAAACCAGTCCAGTATCTTTCCCAAGAAAACCCCAAATGGCATCACTAAGAGTTGGACATGACTGAAGAACAAATACCTCTAATGATGTGACCTCTAAAAAACATAAATGCTAATTGTTTAGGTGCTGTTAGGTCCCTGGGATCTTTCTTCAATGGAGCTCAAACCCACTTACATGTTAGCATGTAGTGTTATGCATGTGTGAAGTTGTATAAAGAGAAAAATAGAAATTAAAATCACTTCAAGCTCAGAAGTATGCATATCTATCCATTTTAGCTTAATGACCTCCCAAGTTTCAATCATTATTCATGTAATATGCTGTGGTGAAATGGCCTATTGTGACCTTCTACTTTGAGGCAAGGGAATACTTAATATGGAGACCACCACTCTGGAAAATCCTCTGAATTATAAGTTAATTCTTCCTAAGCCTGGAAAGGTCCAAGTGATATCTGATTGCCTCACCTGGGATATAGGATACAGCTGGTTTAGTGGAAAGGTTGGAAAAGAATAAAAAGATGACCTTTGGATTCTGCTTCTTATTATAAGGGAAAGAGAAAATGAATTCCAAGAGCCATTAGCCTGAATGGTAAAAGGTGATTATCACTCTGACCAATACAGACGAGTAACAACATGGAAAGACCAGAGGGTCAGACAAGAAGGAAGAATAAGGTCTAGTTCCTCGAGGCTGCAAGTTCCCTACCCCTGAGGGGTTCCCCTAAATAAAATCATGGGTCTAGTCCCTATTCCTGGTGTGTGCAGAGTACTGGGTGAGGCACTGGGTGAAATATTAGACTTAGGTAATACATGGTTTCCACCTTCATCAATCTTCCCAAGCAGAGGTGGAGTAAAGGCAAGGAGGTAGAACACAGAGAGAATTAACATTCAGGGCCTATTGCTTGTTGATTCAGTGGAGTTGGCCTGTGGGTTTCTAAAGTCATTCAGGCCAAACCTCTGCCCCCAGAGGTGCTGTCCATTCTAAGATCCTTTCAAGTTATCTTAGGAGGACAAATGCTTTACCCCTTTATTTTGCTGCACTAAGTTCATTTCCTGGAGGAAATCTAGAGAGCCTGAAAATTTCTGACTTACTCTGCCATCCTCCCAGAATGCCCCTCTAGGCAACCTTTTCTAAAAATTTAATTAAAACAACAAGCCTGAGAAAGGTTTCTGAGCTTATGGGGGGGGGAGGGAAGAATGGAGCGGGTTTGAGAGAGAAAGCTAGGGTCTTCCTCTTAGCCTCTGCATATGGAGAACCTAGGAAACTAGGATGATGGTGGTATCCATGACAAAAGGGTTGATTTGGGGGTATAGGAAGCCCTAGCTTAAGATGACTCTAGATTTGAACTTCATGGAAGACTATACAAATGTTTTTTGGTTTTTTTACCATTTCTTTTGAAATACGGCACTTGGGAGCTGACTAGCTTGTACTATTTTTTTCCCCCAGTTCTTACCATGTGAAAAGCGGTGTAGTCTCCAGGCTAGAACAATGGGCACAAATAATGGGATGAAATGCTACAGGGATAAATACAAAGTTCTAAAATTGGATTTCAAATGTCAGCTCTACAGGTCAGGTACAGGTACAGGGGCCAACATAACTAGACACTGGTTTTAGTAGCCTTAAAGCTCATTGAGAATCAGCCGTGTGAAGGAGCATCCTGGAAACTGAATGTAAACCTCTTCCACAATAACAGAGTACAGTATTCAGAGTCAGGAAAGGGCCTAGGCCAGCAGAACCAAACCCTGGCTAAAGCACATTTGCTGTAGTGTGGATGTTACATTTGAAGACAGTCCCTTGGAAGATTAGCTAGTGCTGGATTTTGGAGTCAGGAGAGACCTAGATTTGAATCTTACCTCTAACATTTAGTAGTTCTGTGATCTTGGGCACGTTACTTAACCACTCTAAAATTCAGTTTCCTCCTGTCTAAAATGGGGATAACAAAAGCCATGGCACCTACCCCGCATAATAATTTTGATGAACAAATGAGATAATACACATAAAGAACTTTCTAAACTTTAATGCACTATGAAAAAATGTTACCTATCATTTCATATAAGGTACATAAATCATAAACTTTCAGAACCATTTTAATTAATTATTTTACTGTCTTCCCCATGCCTTGCTCCTAGCCCCTTCTTTAAATTGGACATATCTAGAGATGATGAGAGATGAAAGGTAAGAGATTGAGTCATGAGTAACTGAGCTGGAAAGAATCTTCAGTCTACCTCTGGGTTTTGAGACAAAATGACACTCAAGGCATCTTCAGCAATGGAAAGTACCCAAACTTCCTTGAGTAACTAATTTTTCTGACTCATAACCTCACTTTTCTACTCTTATCCAAAAACATAAAAAAAAATTACAGGCTGGCTTTGGCAGGATTTGTTTCTCCTTTCTCTACATTCTCTCCCTGGGCTTCTGCTCTATTTCTAGAGCATCAGTTATTACTGCTGTGTCAGGAGTTCTTAACCTGTGCTCCACAGACCCTCTGGATATATTTCTGGAAGTCCATGAACTTGGATGGGAAAAAATGTTTTGATAGCTAAGTTTCAATATAATTGGTTTCCTTTGTAATGCTATGTATTTTATTTTAGAAATTTAAAAACATAGTTCTGAAGAGGGTTCCATAGGCTTTCATCAGACTGCCAAAGGGGTCCATGACATAATAAAGTTAAAAAACCCCAGTTCTACAGTCTTCTTCTTCCAGCTTCCTGCTAGATCCTTCTACTTGGCTGTCCTCCTGGTTCCTCAAATTGAACTCCTCCCAAACAGAATTTCTCTCTTTAAATCCTGGCATCCAAGAGCTTCCGTTATAGGTGAAGGTGATGATGAAAGAGAGAGACAGAGAGGGAGAAATATATATGTGTGTGCATGTATATATATATATATATATATATATATATATATATATACACACACACATATCATATTATGTTATCATATAACATTCTATAACAATGTATATATCACAATTATATTATATATGTTATATATTACCTGCATGTTATATATATATATATACACATATATATATATATGCACATTTATTGAAGGTTACTATATGCCAGGTACAATGTTAAGCTCTGAGGATACAAAAAAATAAGAAACTAAGACAGACCCTGCTCTCAAAGACCTTACATACTAATAGAGGAAGACAAACCATGAACGGAAGTTGGAAAGGCGAGAGGTAGAGGGCAATTGGTGTAGAGTGGGGAAGAATGGAAAGTGAGCAGGAAACTAAGGGCTGTTTCTCCAACTCATTCTGTTCCCTCCTGTCTCTGGCCATTTGCATACATCAGTCCCCATTGCTAGGAAGGACTTCCCCCTCTACTTGCTGCAATCCATCCTAGCTTCAAAACTCCTGTTCAGAATTTCATAGGTGCCCCCTCCTCCCTGACACGTTCCCTAATACTTTTCTCTCTTTCACTCTCCATCCTTTCTTCCCTGAATCTCTAAGGCCACTTTATTGGACAACTCTTATATACTTAATCATTTGTTAACATTTTGTTGTCATTTCAGCCGTGTCTGACTCTTCGTGACCCCATTTGGATTTCTCTCGGCAAAGATACTATAATGGTTTGCCATTTCCTTCTCCAGCTCATTTTACAGATGAGGACTGAAGCAAACAAAGTTAAGTGACTTGCCCACAGTAACACTAGAAAGTGTCTAATGGCAGATTTGAACTCCTGCTTCCAAGCCCAGTGGTCTATCCACTACTCTGCTTAGCTGCCCTTGTTAACATACATTATAGTTATTTGAGTATAGGTCTCATCCTCATTCCATCTCCCCACTGTAAACTCCATGAGGACAGATTTGTTTTCATCCTTGTACCCTAAGAACTTAGCATATAATTTACTTAATTTACTTAAAACAGAGCACTAGGTTTATTTGCCCACGTAAGGCAGAACCGGTGAGAAATAGGTGAAGGTTGTGATGGGGCCAAACAAAACTTCTGAGCAATTAGATCTGTCCAGAAGTGGAATTGGCTGCTTCTAGAGGTGGTGGGTGTCCTCTCCTTGGTCTCTAAGGAGAGAGAGGATGGATGAACCCCAGGGGAAATTATGTTTGTGTATAACTTGACCTTTGAGGTCTCAAATTCTTTGTTTGTGATACTTCTTAGGGATTTCTCAAATATAAGCTCGAAGAACCAGGCAGAATCACTTTGCCACATATGCAGCCCTCACTAAATTATTCTTATCACAGGCCAGTACACTGTATCCCAGCTTTAGCTGTGATAACCCCTCTCCTCTCAAGGCATGTAGTAGATGTAGCCACCAATCAGCAGAGGTGTGGTGGGACTTCCGAGGGTATTTAGATGTACCACCTCCAGCCCCAACAAAGCAGGTCAGTCCATGAGTGGAATCCATACAATACCGGAGGGAAAGAAGGTGCTGTGAAACCCTGACAGTGGTTGCCACACATTTTCCTACCTGTCTGAAGGCTTTCTTGTGCTATTTCAGCTTTCACTGCTAATCCAAATCAACCTAAGGGCAATAGGATTCCAGTTATACCAGTCTCCCATCCACCAGCAAAATCATCTCTTTTTTATGTCCTTAAATACTATATCTAGTGTCACTTGCCATTGGGAGTACCTATAATGAACAAGGCTAGCACAAACATGCAAGCTATCAGAACCCTTTTTCTCTCCCCCGCCCCATTTTTCCTATTATTCTAACAATAGCAGATGTTTGTCTAAACTTCACAATCTGTTGCTTCTCTATATCTGTTGATGGCATCACCAATCTTCCAATTAGCTAGGCTTAAATTTTTTTTTTTATCAATTTTTATTCTTCCCTTTTCCTCTAAGCCCCCACATCCAATCAATTGCCAAGTCCTATCACAGAATTTCAGAATTAGAAGTGACCTTAGAGATCATTTAATCCAATGCATACTGATAATGTGACTATCTTGAGACTTCCCACCTCTAGGCCCTAAAAAGACATTCCATGTTTCTCTGTTCTATTTGAGGGGTTCAAGAGCCAGCCCTAGGGAAAGTAGGAAAGGTTCAGACAGGAAGGATGCTCTTTATATGCTGTCAAAGAAAAACAATACCATGCATTGGGCACAAGTCTGCCGGAAACAAATTTTTATTAATTTATCATTCTTTATCATTATTCTAATTATCATAAACAATTATCATTATTATCATAATTCATCATTATTCTAAATCCAAACACTGCTCTTCTTGAGAAAGAAATGTTAAAACTGACAGTCCTCTCACGTACTTGGACATCTCTTTACACAAGTCATTGTGAAATCCCAATTTATGATAATAACAATAACATTAATAATAATAGCAGCTAGCAAGCTTTTATTAGCAAGCACTTAAAGGATTGCTAAGCAATTTACACATGTTATCTCATTTGATCTTTACAACCCTGGGAGCTAGGTGCTATTATGGTTAAACAAGAATTATTTCACAGTCAAGATTGAGCAAGGGCCCAGAATTTAGGTAACAGTTCATTAAACAGTTGTCCTCATTGAAGGAACAACAGTCTGTGACATATAAAATGTTCAAGAGGAATAATCTCTGGGTAATTAATCATTTTATTAATAATGCCAGCATATTATTAATAAGAGTGCTTAGTGACACTTTTGAATGCTGAAGACCCCCTCATGGAACCCACTCAATGCTTATATGCTCTTGGAAGAATGGGTGTTCCTGAGGGTGGAAAGCAAGTCTGATTGGTTAACAAGTAATGAGAGAGAGAGAGGGAGAGAGAGAGAGAGAGAGAGAGAGAGAGAGAGAGAGAGAGAGAGAGAGAGAGAGAGAGAGAGAGAGAGAGAGAGAGAGAAAATATTATAATGAAAGGTGAACCTATTCTAATGAGGAGCTGGGGGACATGACTTTGATCACCCCCAGCCTGGGCAATTTAATCAAAGAATATATCCCCACCTAAACCTGAGTAGAATACAATGAACTTCCCCGCCAGGGTAGAGTCTGAACAAGTTTGAAGAGAAAATTAATGGAATCTGAACAAATCTGAAGAGAAAGTTAATTAGCAATGTCCTTCAGAAGCTGGCTTGGCCTAATGAGGTTTCAGAAAGGAAAAAAATCTTGTCTCCCCCCAATATTAACAATTAGTTATTTAACAATCATTTCTCTGAAGTCATTTAACTTTTGCCACATCTTTGGAGAATTATAGTCCTAAAACCATCCAATCCCCCTTTATCCATTCCCTTCATTCTCCTTTCCAATTGGTCAATACTGTCTTAATGGAATCATTAACTGAAGTAATCAAAGAGACTTGTCCCTTCTCATCAGTGGATCATTGTCCTAATTCCTTCAGGGCATGAAGAAAGAGACACTACTAACAACATTATAAAGAAAAACAGCTTGTAAAGCCTTGAGAACTGTGATCTGTATGATGACAAACCAAAAGTCCAAAGGAATGAAACTGAAACACACCACCCACCCACTGCCAGAGAGGTGATAAATTTCAAAGGTGGAATTAGACAGACATTTTTTTTAGACTTAGTCTGGCCAGTGCGGGAATTTGTTTTGCTGGACTATGCATAGCTGTTATGAGAGTTTTCTTTCTGTGTTCAATGAGGGGAGTGGGAAATAAGAAGGAGAGTTAATAAATGCTTGTATAAAGAGTCCAGTATAATTTTTTTCACTTTATTTTTCTTTCATTTTTTTTTGCAACATGAAAACATGAAAAAAAAATGAAAAAGAACTTCATATGATTTCACACGTGTAATTGATACATTGCCTTCTCAATGGGTGGGAGAGGGGTTGGAGAGAGGGGAGAATTTAGAACACAAAATTTTTTTAAAAGAACATTTAGGGGCAGCTAAATGGCACAGTGGATAGATAGAGCACCACCCTGGTGCTATCAGTAGAACCTGAATTCAAATCCAGCCTCAGACACTCCACCCTGAGCAAGTCATTTAACCCCCAAGTGCCTCACCCAAAAAATAAATAAATAAATAAAGATGTTTGAATAATAATTTTTTTTTAAAATTTAAGACCTAAACATAAAAATAAACTGCATCCTTGTTGCATATCCTTGCCGTGTTTGGACAAAGTCAACCTTCTTTTGTTAATTATTCACTGACTTGTGAGTGCCTCCTTTCATCCCAACATCAAACCTGAGTGTGATGCTGGCGTGAAGCCTACCCCTAACACCTGCATTGCTGAGATGTAGAGCATATAGAAGAGGGCAAAATGTAAGAAGACTTGAAAGGTAGGAAGGGGGACAGGTTAATGAAGAGCTTTAATGTCAAAAGAAGGAGGTTAAATTTGATCCCAGAGGTAAATAGAGAGCCACTGGAGCTCATTGAGAAGGGGATGATGGGAAGACTTGTATTAACCAATAGAAAGCGAAGTAAGCAGAACCAGGAGAACATTGTACACAGAAACAGCAATATTGTAACTGTGATCAATGGTGAAAACTTTAGCTACTCTGATCTACAGAATGATTCGTGACAATTCCAAAGGACTCATGATGAAAAATGCTATCTATCTCCAAAAAGAAAACTGATGAACTCTGAGTGCAGATTGAAGCATATTATTTTTTCATTTTATTTTTCTTGATTTTTTTCTATCACGGCTAATGTGGAAATATATTTTGCATGACTCCACATGTATAATGGGTATCATGTCACTTGCCTTCTCAATGGGTGGTAGAGGAGCAAGAGGGAGGGAGAGAATTTAGAACTCAAAATTTAAAAATGAATGTTTAAAAAAAAAAAAGAAGGGAGATGAGATGGTCAGATCAATGCTTTAGAAAAATCATCTTGGGGGCAGCTAGGTGGCACAGTGAATAGAGCCTTGGAGTCAGGAGGACCTGAGTTCAAATCCAGCCTCAGACACTTAACACTTACTAGCTGTGTGACCCTGGGCAAGTCACTTAACCCTGATTGCCTCCCCAAAAAGCAAAAAAAAAAAATCATCTTGGCAGCTGAGTGGAGGATTGATTGGAGTAGAGAGAGACTTAAGACAGGGAGGCCACTTGTTTACTGTAATAGCCCAGAGAAGAGGCGATGAAGGCCTGGACTAGGGTGATGGAGAGAAGGGGACGTATAGGAGAGATGTGCAGGTAGAAACAACAAAATATGTTAAAGCCACAGTTGACTCCAACAGACACTGGGCAGGAGGTAAAAGGGATGAGGCAGCATAAGACAAAAGAGTCTGTCAAAGTGTTAGGGTGGAGGACTCCAGACTCTCTCCTGGACAGTCATAGGATACAGAATTGAAAGGGACCATAGGGATCATCTAGTACAGCCTTCCCATATTGTAGATGAGAAAACTGAGGGCCAGAAAGGGGAAGGATAGGTAGTGCAGTAGGTAGAACACTGGGCCTGGAGTCAGGAAGACCTGAATTCAAATTTGACCTCAGCTACTTACTAGCCATGTGACCTTGGGCAGGTCATTTAACTTCTGTTTGTTTCAGTTTCCCTATCTGTAAAATGGGGATAATAATAGCACCTACTTCTAAGGGTTGTTGTGAGGATGTGTCTCTGGCACATATTGAGTGTATATATAAATGCTAACTCTCATTTCTGTTACAGGTGACAGAACAGGAATTCACACCCAGGTTCTATGACTCCAAATCCAGTTTTCTTTCCAACAGACCTAACTTCTTGTTCAGTTTGCCTAATGAACTTCCTATGACCTCAGACTTTCCTCCATGGACTCCAGTGTTGCTTGCATATCTTTAATTAAATGTGCTTTCGGTAACTGCTCACCCGCTTCTCACTCAGACTGGGGGAACCAGACACATTTGGTAATTAGCCAGTTTTCACCAGTATTTCCTGTGCTTCACTTTCTAGGTTGCAAATGAAATTTGAGGACCAGGCTCAAAGAAGATACTAAAACTATGCTTAATCCAAGAAGCATTTCTTAAGGGTTTTCACAAAGCACTGTATTAGGACTACAAAGACAAAAATGGAAAGAGTTCCTCCCCTCAAGAAGTTACATATTTTGGAGTTCGTTTTTGTTCCATTGCATCCCCTTTTAACAAATATTTTTCACCCATTTTGTTTTTCCTGAATGGATTGTTAGAATGTTTTTTGAGATTATTTTGAATAATCATGGATCTCATTGAAGAAGCTTGTAATATTCTGGGTATGTATTGGTATCAGATGATATTAAAACAAAATTTGATGGGTTTTTTTTTTGAACTGCAAATGGAACCGCTTAGTCTTTATTTTTCCATCTATGTCTAAAACCTCTTTGATAAAAGCACACATTCTATTACTGGTGGTCATTTACATGCTGGTAGTTTTAGCATGATTACATCTTTATTGTATTGACAAGCTAGGAGCCTCTGTTTTTCAGGGGCCCTCCAAGGACTCCAGGAGCCCGTTTGAGAGTGACTTTAATCAGAGTACCATCCCTAGAAGACACCAGTATGGATTCTGGGGTGTGCAATTCAAAAATTGTAAATTTGGATAGAATTATATCTTATAATTAAGTTAATCCTATAAAGAGAGAGGTGTGGTGTTGTGTCAAAAAAGATTATCATCAGTTACTCAGGCTTTGGATAATTCCACTGAGAAAATAATGCTCCTTTAACAAAATATTCCAGCCTCTTAACATTAATGTAAAATCTCGCTCTTCATCTAAGCCTTCTACAAATCCTACAGGGAGATGCCTGGGGTTTAATAATAATAACCAGAATTTGCAGAATGCCTTTAAGATGTTTCACACACAAATTCTCACATCATCCTTATGAAGTACTATCAATCCCACTTTAGAGTTGCGAAAACCAAGGTTGTAGCTAGTCAATAAAAGTGACTCCGGAAAAAAGGTTCACAAAGAAATCCAGGTAATTTTCAAAAGAATTTTTTTTTATCCCTAACAATTCATTAATTTAGTATTTATTGATCACTGGCAAAGTGCAAGGTATTACTTTGTATCTTTTGATAAATAATTTTTCTTTAAAATTCTGAATAGAACTTACTGATGTGCCCATTGTTATACCTTCTGTACATAGGGTATTAGTTGCTGTAATTAACTAGTTTACTAAGTAAGGAGTGTAAATGTTAACAGACTCACCTGAAGTCAGATGGTCAGGGCTTTTGTTAAAGGTAGGATTAGAATCGAATTACTTAGTCCCAATACAAAGATCTCTCTCAACCACTACCTACATAATAAGACAGTCTCCTAGCAGATAAATGGCAGGAACAAAGTCACACACATTTCCCCAGGAAGTTTAATACACACGTATTAAATGTATACATGTATGTGTATGAATATATACACATACATATAGATGCTGTTGAATGCAGCTGAGTATGAATTGACCTTGCCTGTTCCCATAGCTTTGAATTGCCTGAGGGCAATGAAACCAGTTGAAAGGAGAACTAAAAAAAATAGAAAAGAAAAGAAAAGAAAAGAAAAGAAAGCAGCCCCTTATTACAACCACATATTACCACTCCCCAGTCTCCCAAAACAATTTACATAACAGCTTCTCTAGGTCCTGTTCCCCATAGGACTCCCTCCCTGTTGATATGTATTTAACCCTGCCCCTCTCTGCCGTTCTTGGGTACTCTAGTACCTTGGTGCTTTGTGGTGGCCCCAGATTTCAATCCATTTTCTTCCATTAAAGATCCTACTTTTGGGGACAGCTAGGTGGTGCAGTGGATAGAGTGCTGGCCCTGAAGTCAGGAGGACCTGGGTTCAGATCTGACCTCAGACCAAACACTTGACACTTACTAGCTGTGTGACACTGGGCAAGTCACTTAACCCCAACTGCCTAAAACCAAAGAAAAAAGAAAGATCCTAGTTTTTCATACTTTGGTAGCATTCTTTATTCCAGGCTGAAAATATATACATATATGTATGTATATACATATATACACACATATGTATGCACACATTTATATATACACATGTACGATACAAGTGTGATTTCTAACTTTAATCATGCCTCACTTTAAGAAAACCAATTAAACAAAATCAGATAACTCAAAAGACTATCTGTGTGAACCAGAAGATTCACCACTTGGCAAGCTTTTTTAGACAGAAAGCCTTGTTCATAACTTTCAGAAGGACTTGTATTGCATAAATCAAGTTGCTGCTACTTATTTGGCAAGTATCATAGATTTAGGGCTGCAGGGGGTCTCAGAAGCCATGATCCAACCTCTCTATTTTATAGATGAAGAAACTGAGGCCCAGGGAGGCTGTGACTTGCCCAAGGTCCATCAGAGGTCCAAGCATGAGAGGTGGGATTTTAACCCTGGTCTTCTAGTTTCAGAGCCAATAATCTTTCCATTGAAGCACACTGCCTCCTGTGATCTCTAGAATGGAAAAGGAAATGGCCTAATAGTTGCTTGGATGTTTTCATTGTTAAGATCATCATCACTACAGTCTTTTTCCTTTTAATCCATGATTATAAATACTTCAAAAGATCTTGAGTGATTCACCATTATACATCAAAACCCTTCTGGGTCTTAGTGACTAGTCTTTATGAACTTCTGTAGTGAAACAGAGCTGAATACTGGTCTCCAACCAGTACCTGATGGATGAGTGTCTCAGAACTTGGCTAGGCCAGTCCTCCGATGATGAGTACACAGTCTATCACTGCTCCTGCAGGGAAAGTTTGTTTTACTTTGTGTTTTAGCTCAGAAGAAGTTGCCTATTGATCTGCCGGCATTTCCACACCATGATGAAGCATGGAGTATGACTTTGGTAAGGGGTATTTGTGAATAAAATATGGCAACATTATTTTTGGCAGGGTATAAAAAGAAGAAATTGGGACATAGCTGTTCTTTAATGGGCTGAAATACCTAATGAAAATGCCAAATGTTCCTTATTTATTACCTTGAGGGAATAAAGTATTACCTGGGTGGGGTGTGTGTGTGTGTGTGTGTGTGTGTGTGTGTGTGTGTGTGTTTTGGAGGGTTGGGACCTATGAATTTACTAATATAGGAAACTCCCAATGAGGAAACTAGCTCTACCAATACAGATTTGCCACCATTCTGCAAAGTTGATTGGAGTCTTGAGAAGTTACGTAACATGTTGAATGTCACAGAGTCACAAGCGTCAGAGGAATGACCTGAATTCAGGTTTTCCTATTTCCAAGGTCCACTCTCTTTTCTCTTTGCCATATTGCCTCAACCAGGGAGGAGTTTGACAAATGAAAATGGTTTAATTGGGTCAGATGGTTGAAGTTTTCTCACTTTTGGCTTAATGAAATGAAAACCTATATGTAATAGAGGTTCAATTAAATTCAATAAATATTTATTAAGTGCCTACTGTGTGCCAGGCACTATGCTAAGCACTAGGGATACAAATAAGAAAAAGAAAGTCAGCCCCTGCTGTGAAGGTTGTTTTTTTCCTATATCATCATCTGATGTTTTACCGTGTCAATACTAAAGTGAAATTTTTGTTTATCTTAGCAAGTATTTTGAAATATTTTAATAAAGGGCTGATGCTGTGATATGTATTATCTTGTTCTTTGAGAAGGCAATAAATAAGGCTTTTAGGGCAACTAGGTGGCACAGTGGATGGAGCACTGGATTTGGAGTCAAGAATACTCATCTTTATGAGTTCAAATCCAGCCTCAGTCATGTACTAGCTGTGTGACCCTGGGTAAGTCACTTAAACCTATTTGCCTCAGTTTCCTCATCTGTAAAATGAGCTAGAGAAGGAAATGGCAAATCACTTCAGTATCTTTGCCAAGAAAACCCCAAATGGGGTCACAGGGAGTCTGAAATGACAGAGGAGGAGGAGAAGAAGAAGAAGAAGAAGAAGAGAAGAAGAAGAAGAAGAAGAAGAAGAAGAAGAAGAAGAAGAAGAAGAAGAAGAAGAAGAGAAGAAGAAGAAGAAGAAGAAGAAGAAGAAGAAGAAGAAAGACTTTAACTGGGTGCTATAAAATCAAAAAAGACAACATTTGTAAAATGCCTAGCACATAGTAAGCTCTATGTAAATGCTTATTTAAAAAAAGATTCAGATCAGTCACTCTGATAGATTTAAAGTCATAGTTCTCAAACTTCTTGATCTTGGGACTTCTTTACACTCTTAAAAATTATTGAGGATCCCAAAGAGTTTTTGTTTATGTGGGTTATATCTATTGATATTAACCATATTAGAAATTAAAATAGATATATTTTTAAAATATTTAATTCATTTTAAAATAATACTAAACCCATCACATGTTAAAATAAAATATTTGTATGAAAAACTATATTTTCCAAAACAAATAAATTTAGTGAGAAGAGTGGCACCATTTTACATATTTTTGCAAATCTCTTTAATGTCTGGCTTAATAAAAAACAGCTGGATTCCCATCTCTGCTTCTGTATTCAATCTGTTACGATATATTGTTTGGGTTATGAAGAAAATCCAGCCCCAAACAGATATGTACAGCAGTTAGAAAAGAGAGGAGTATTTTAATATTAGTCAGTATTATGATGAAAATTTTTTTACCTTGAAGACTCCCTGGAAGGGTCTAAGGGACCCCTATAGGGCTGTGTGCCACATTTGAGGACTGCTCATTTGAAAGAATGTCAGTATTCTTCTGGTGAGCTCTAAGTCACAGAACATCACACTCTGCAAAGAGACAAAGGGACAGGTCATCCAAAGGGTTATGGAGAGACATACCATGGATTAAAAATAGACTGCAGCACGTCACTGGCGACAAACTTCACACAAGAAGCAGCAGGGAAGGAGGCAGGCCAGCCAAATGACAGATGTAAGGAAAGGATACTAGATGGAAAGAAAGTCTATGTTTCACACTGATCCCAGCATAGTTTTAGAAGAGCTAGGCTTCAGCTGCAGAATGAGACATACATTTTTGAACATGGTAAATGTGCAGATTTGGGGTTTTTTGTGTTATTTGTTACAAGGAGTATGTGTGTGTGTGTGTGTGTGTGTGTGTGTGTGTGTGTGTGTGTGTGTGTGTGTCCCCAAGGGGTGGAAGAAAAAGAACCTAGCAATAGTGTTGCCAAAAAAAAAAAAGAGAAAAGAAAGAAAAGAGGATCTTGTAGGACAGCTTTAAAAATCATATATTAAATTTATTATACGCTAAAGCAAGATGCATGTAATAGAGATGTGTGGTTTCACACACAATCCTCCTTTTCTATTCAAGTTTCTACATGGAAATGTTCCAAAAAAGGTTTTTCGGTGCGCGTGAAGTTGAGAATTTTTTAAAAAGGTAAAAGGCAGATTAAAAAACAATTAAGGAAAAAATAAGGATACATATCAAGTGAAAATGAGGAGCTGGAACAAAACTGCATTATGCTTCAGGTGATGTCATAAAAAGTCAGTTCTGCAATTACGATTTCAGGCAAAGCAACAATAAAAGCAGAAAGTGTAATGAGAGATAAGAGGGAAACGTACAATATGTGCAAAGTCACCTCAGACAGTGAAACTGTAACACCGTTTAATATACATGTGACATACAGTATTTATAACAGGAAAAAAAATCTATCAGGTTCTTACCATTTTGTTGTTGTTATTCAGTAGTTTTTCCAATAATGTCCAACTCTTCACGACCCCATTTGGAGTTTTCTTGACAAAGATACTGGAATGGTTTGCCTCTTCCTCCTCCAGTTCATTTTATAGATGAGGAAACGAGGCAAACAGGGTTAAGTGACTTGCCCAGGGTCATACTACTAAGTGTCTAAGGGCATATTTGAACTCAGGAAGACGAGTCTTCCTAATTCCAAGCCCAATGGTCTACTCACTGCACCACCTAGCTGCCTTGTAATCCTGTCCCATTTTTTCTCATCTATTGAATGCGAGATTAAAAATGTACCTGTCTTTTCTGGTGGAAACCTTTGGCAGTCTGGTGAAGGCTATAGACCCCTTCTCAAAATACTGTTTTTCAAATGCATAAGATAAAATATATAGGATTACACAACCAAAGGGTTAGTTACAACTAAAGCTTCGATCTTTTTCTCCTCCAAGTTCACAGACCCTCTGAATTCCATGGATCCCAAGTTCAGAAACCTTTCTTGCAAGTACTTACAGCACACAAACCTTAAGGTGGAGGGCTGTACACTGGTGGAAGCTATTATTCTCTATGGGCTCTGATATCAGTCCATTTGGTGGCACTTAACCTCTGAGTAAAATTATCCCCATGCTACAAGGGAAAGAGCCCTAGATTTGGGGCCAGAGAGCCTAGGTTTGAAGCCAACCCTTGACCCTTCCCACTTCTGTGACCTTGGACAAGTCACGAACATCTCTGGCTCTCAGTTTATTCATTTATAAAATAAGAGCTCGGCACGATGACCTCTAAGGTCCCTTCCATCTCTAAGTTAACAATCCAATGTTTTGGGCTTGATAAGCCTGTCTACTTCATAAGAGAAGGTGGCAACTGCATGCCTTCTCTCTCACCTCCCTTATGTGTGTTGGAAGGGGTGAGTAGGGTGGGGACTTTTATTGTACTGTGCTGGTGGCAAATACTGAAGTTCCTGGATTATCTGGCTGTGGACAACAAACAAGAGAAGAATACCACAAAGGCGACTTGGGTCTTTCCACGTCAGGAGGGAACCTCTGACACAAAGTTTATGTATTGTATGTTGTAAACATATAATGAAGCAAAATCATAAAGCTCTACGCCTGAAACATGCAGAACATTATTTCTTACCTACTGAAGCGGGTAGAACTGTGAGGCTGAGTAAATGGGGACAAAACACGGATGGTATGAGTCATCTGAGTTGGGAGTCATTTCTGGGATGAGGCACAGGGTCGGTTCACTTAAAAAAAAAAAAGGAAAGAAAAAATACAAAGCTGGTGAGTAGATCCAAGTACATCTAGGTTTTAGAAAACAAAGAAAGGTTAATCTTCTTGGGACTAATCCGAGTTGCTACCATGAGTAAGAGCTGATGAGTGATAACACAATTACCATCGTTTAGCCAAAACACTGCGGTGGCTAGTCCTGGATGCTCGACAGAGCATAAGAACAGGAAGGCTGAGCAAAGAATCATACCAACAATCCACATACCAAACCAGACAGAGCATGCTTATGATTGATTAATCAGAGCACAATAACCAGAACGAAGGGAGAAAATAAGACAGCTAAGAGACTAGGATTTCCTAAATTAGAAGTCAGGGCAGGAATAACGAACATAGGGGCCTTCCCAGGAAATGGCATTTCTCTTTTTAAGAGTCAGGAAGAACACTGAAAGCCCCAAAGAGATAACTTTTGAAAAGGGCACAATTCCTTTGTGCCTGTATAGGAAATGACTTCACAGAGACCACAGATGGGGGATTAACAGGAGTTAGCTCAGGTAAGGAAACAGATGATAGAGAGAGGCTCTGAAAGGAACAAACCGAGCAAAGCTGGGACAGAAGCCAAAGACAGGCCAGGGCAGGGCCAGGTAAGGGATGCTGGCATGAACTGAAACAGATTTGTCTAGATAGAAGAGGTCTACCAAACTGACAGCTTCCTCAGGGCAAAGATCATGATTTTTCTCCTCGTTTATTCACGTTCGTATTCCTCCGAAGTCTTACCACACAAAACCATGGAAAATTTTATCTTATGTTTTGCTTCACTTTAATAAAATTTAGTATGTAAAAAAATACATACTTATAAAATAAGATAAATTACAGGGCAATTATTTCCACAACTTCCTTAAATCATTCAGCCTGCCAGTATGTTTAAGGGTTTCTTTACAATAGGTAATTAGCATTAAGAGCTTACCTTTATATTGTGCTTTTAGAACCCTCTGAAGGTAGGTGGTGCAAATATTATTACCCTAATTTCATAAGTGAGAAACTGAGATTCAGAAACTTTAAGTAACATCCCTAAGGTTGCAAAGTTAAAAAGCGTTAGGGCTGGGAACTGATGACAGCTGGTCTGACTCTAACCCCAGCATTGTTTCGTAGAGACTAGGGGTAGAAAACTTTAAAGTATTTGAAGCAATTGGTAAGTTGAAGATGAATCAAAAATAAAGATTAAATTATCTCTGAAAAATATGATATTAGTCAATCAGGAAAAAGAATTCCATATACCAAAATCAAATTTCTAACTTTACTTGGAAGTCCTAATTTATGGCTTACAGTGGAGTCCCAGCAGAGCTGTTAACTGAAAGAAAGCAACCAGGTCTTTGGCCTAGAGCAGGGAACTTAAAGGGCCCCAGTGACAGAACTGTCCCCTTCTTATAGGCAGCCACATCTTGGGGTTACCCAAACCATCCCTCTCTTCCCCCCCCAACACATGCTGGTAACAATCACCCCAGGTGCAAGAAATTGCTAGGTATGTCCCAGTGTTTGGGGACTACCTTCCAAAAAGGACATAAAAATTAAAAAGCAAGCTTCAGTGTACTCTGTAGGTTACATTTCTGCAAAACTGAATTACCTAAAAAACCAACAACAGTATTTTGAGTTTCTACAAAGAAAAGTACTACACAAAATCAAATAAATAGCATTTCTTTGACTCTCCAACTGGTCATCAGAAATAAAGCCCCAAACCTAAATAATGAAAAAAAAATGTATCTAGCTGTTCTGAATCTAGTTACCTTAGGAGACCGAGGGAAACGCAAAAATAATAGGCGTTGAGCACCTGATAAGAGGCATAATGCTGTAACAGACAGAGCATTGGACCAGGAGTAAGGAGCCCTGGGTTCTGGCCTCTGCTGTGCCACAAACTAACTATGAGACTTGGGCAAGGCCATTTCACACCCTCTGGGCCTCAGTTTCCTTCTCTGAAAAATGAAAGGTAGATAGTGAAAGCTCTGCAGGCTCCAAAGACTCTATGAAATTACATTATGAGATCCATTCACAGAGAAGAGAGTCTGGTTCTCAGCAGTATGGTGGGAAATGAAGCGAAGAAATAACAGCATTCTCAGCAAAAAAATGTGTTAAGGTAGTGTTTTAAGACTACATGACAGTTTGAGCAGATAAACCATCATTTTAGTGAACAGAGAAATAGTTACCAACAGCAATCAGATAGTTCTCATTCTGTGGCAGTTAAAAATGTTGGGTAGGGAGTCAGGGAAAGCCCTGCCACCATTTAAATTATTTCTTTAATAATAATGATTAGTAAGTAACTTAGTAAATAGACAGCTAGGTGGCATAGTCAATAGAGTACTCGGCCTGAAGTCAGGAAGACTTGTCTACCTGAGTTCAAATCTGACCTCACTTACTAGCTGTGTGACCTTGTGCAAGACACTTAACCCTATTTGCCTCAGTTTTCCCATCTGTAAAATGAGCTGGAGAAGGCAATGGCAAAGAACTCCATAATCTTTGCCAAGAAAACGCCAAATGGGAGTTGGACAGAGAGTTGGACATGAATGGAATGACTGAACAACATCCACAAAAAAATTAGTGAATAAAATCAATGTCTATGAAATTCTTATTCTTTCACCTTTTAAAGAATAATGCATTCTTGAAATGCATTTAAAGAATATACAGGCGCAGCTAGGTGGCACAATAGAGAGAGCTCTGGCCTTGGAGTCAGGAAGACCTGAGTTCGAATCCCATCACAGACACTTGTCACTTAATTTGTGTGACCCTGGGCAAGTCACTTAATCCCATTGCCTCACCAAAAAAAAAATTAATATATATATATATATATATATATATATATATATATATACACATATATATATATACATATATATATACATATACATATATATACACATATATATATGTGTATATATATATGTATATATGTGTGTATATATATATGTATGTGTATATGTATGTGCGTGTGTGTGTATATATGTATATATATATATGTGTATATACACACACACACACACACACACACAATAATAATAATTCCTTCTAAGGAATCAGAGGATCTAAAGCTTTGAAACTGATAACCCCCCCAAAAAAATTAGAGAAAATAAATTTTTAAAAAGTAAAAAAGAGGGGGCAGCTAGGTGGTGCAGTGGATAGAGCACCAGCCCTAAAGTCAGGAGGACCTGAGTTCAGACCTGGCCTCAGACCAAATACTTGATACTTACTAGCTGTGTGACCTTGGGCAAGTCACTTAACCCCAACTGCCTAACCCCCCCCAAAAAAAAAGTAAAAAAGAGAGTTTTGGCAGATGGATTCCAAAAGAAAAGCCAAGGCTCATGTTAAGTTGTCCAATACATTAGAATCAGTGACACAAGAACCTAAGGTCTTTGTTCTAAGGTCTAGTCCTCAAAGCCTCTGTCCTATGCTCTTATCTTATACTTATCCTCAAAATTATCACTTACTATATCATTTTATTTAACATCTCTGTAATAACAAAAAAAAGTCTGAATATACTTATGTACACTTTCTTTTCCCTAAATCAATAATACAGGATCACTCTGGGTTATGAGAGGCAATATATACCTGTCAATACAAACTTCTGAATAGTTACTGGTAAATTTATAGATTTAATATGATATTCAAATTTCATAAATTTCTCAAACATATACTTTTGTTTTCAAAACTCACCAAAAACTCAATCAAGGCAGGGGGGAAGGGTCACAGAATCATAGATCTAGAAATGCAAAGGGACCTTAGAGGCCATCTAATTGTACCTCCTTATTTTACAGATTAGGAAATGAGAGCTTGAGATAAGGTCAGTAACATGGCCAATATCATATAAGTAGTGAGGTGCAGAGCAGTTTCCAACCTTATGGTGAAGGCCCCAACAACAACAGGAATTCATCCCAGCTGCATATAAGAATGGGATTCTTCCTGTGAAGGGTATCATGGGAGACATAGGTAAAAAAGAAACGTCTTTAAGTGAAGCTTATAATAGCATTACTTTTGTAGTTTTCCCACATAAAACAAAACAAAATTGAAACCTCCAACAACCACAGGGCCATAGGATTTTAGAGATCAAAGAGATGACTTCCCTCCTTTTTTCAAAGTCCAGCTCAAATATCATCTTCTCCATGGAGCTTCACTGATATTTCAAGAGGAATTCTACTCAAATTACCATGGCAATTTATTTGTAACACACATTTATATTCAAATCTGTTGTCACTCATCAGTCTATGGCTACAGATTCTCTGCTCCCCAGAACTGACAATTCCATGCCCACTATTTTGATTTTTGAACACACTACTGGCTTATCCATCAGTTTTTTTCTTCTTGTCATCTCTCTTATGCACACTATCATATTCCACTTTGGATTATGGTTATTTTTGCATATTTCCCATCTCCCCTTCTATAAACTGCAAACCCCATGAAGGCATGGACTCTGACTTTTTTTTCTTTTCTTTTCTCACAACACTTGGCAAGAGAAATGTCTTACACAAAGTAGATTTCAGTGACTGAATACTGTTGAATATATTTTCCAGATAGGGAAACTGAGGTTCAGAGAGGTTGAATGATTTGCTCAATATCATTCAGCTAATAATTAGTACCCAAACCAGGATATCTGCTAGACTCTTCCCTTGACGATAACTGAGAGAAAAGTGAAGAATAAGGAAAGAGAGAAATATCATCATTGTTGTTGTTGTTGTTGTTATTGTTATTAACTTTGAAACTGGGTCTGCCTATCTCATCCAGGCTAGAAACCCATTCATGGGCCCAGCCTTACCACTGATTGGCACTGGAGCCTCTACCTGTCCTATTTCTGACCTAGCCTAGTATGCTGCTCCTTAGAACACCTAGTGGGTCCTTGCCCCCAGGGGCTCACCTTATTGGTGTTGGACTTAGTTCAGATACCTGATCAGCTTCAACCCAACTGTAACTCAGAACTCCCAGACTCAAGCAATCCATCAGCCTCCATCTCTTCAGTAGCAGGGAAATGCTGCTACCACATGCATTACCACATATTATATATTCTGTTTTTTCATGTAAGCCTAGATTCCAGTAAATTATTACTCTGAGTCAGAGGGTCACAGAATATTGGAGTTGGGAGGGGCCATAAGAGGTCATTTAAGCCTACTTGTAATGGAATGTCCTGTATAGCAAGCATCACAAGTGGTTATTCATTTTCTACTTGAAGATATCCATTAATGGGTGATTACTACCTCTAGAAGCATCCCATTTCATATCTGGACAGCTATTAAGCTTTTCCTTTAATCTTATGGAAATCAGCCTTTCTGAAATTTCAACACATCTCTTCTAGTGACAAACCTTGGCTGGGTGGGGTTGGGGGTGAGGGAGCCAAAACAAATCTAATAACCAGCAGTCACTATACCAGCTAGGTCATTTTTTCTCTAAGCTAAACAATTCAAGGTCCTTCATCATGGTCTCCAGCCCCTCACTCTTCTCCCCCTGATCTGTCAAACATCCTTCCTAAAATGTGGCCCCCAGTACTGAACACAGTATTCCAGGCAGGGTCTGACCAGGGCAATGTAAAGCAGGCATTAAAGAATGATAGATACAAAGTGGGAAGGGACTCCAGATGTCATTCAGTTCTAGCCCCTCATTTTGGAGATGAGTAATAGTTTGAAAAGTTAAAACACTATATAAGTGGTTGGTTTTTTTTTTTTAATTTTTGAAGCGACAGAGCTAGGATTTAAATCCAGGTCCTCTGAATACAAATCCAGTATTCATTCTAGTGGCCCACGCTGCCTCTTATCTATTGGCACACCTGAGATGACAAGCACACTCTTAGGGCTAATGATCTCTGGATTCCTTTCTAGGCTTAGCTGGCTCTAAAATAGGTGCTCTTAACCTGGAGTCCATGAATAGATTTCTGGACATCCATGAACTTGGATGGGAAGGGAAAAAAAAATCACAATTTTATTTTTACTTATTTTCTCAAACCTCAAACTAAATTTTAGCATTTCCTTCAGTTATGAATACAGGCAACAAACCATGGCAGTACTAGAAGTACCTGTGACTTTATCACCAAGAGAAATCAGATCTTTTCATATCCTATTACAGTTGTCACAGCAATCTCAAAATATCATTTATGCTCGTTATTTTAAAATTACTACCATTGTCAGACCCACCCCTAGATAAACTCATCACAAATTTAAAAAAGTTAATAATTATATTTAAATATTATTTTTCTTTGTGATCCTCTGTATTTTATTTTATAGATTTAAAAACATCACTCTGAGAAGGGGTCCACAGGCTTTACTGGGTTCCCTAGGCATATATGACATAAAAAAGGTTAAGAACTCTTGTTCTAGAGAGATAGAGATAAAAATCCAGATACAAATAGACATAAAGAAATATAAATAAAGATCTAAATGGACATAGTGGGGGAGCTAAGTGGTACAGCGGATAGAGTGCCAGGCCTGGAGCTAAGAAGACTCACCTTTCTGAGTTCAAATCTAGCTTCAAACACTTACTACCTATGTGACCCTAGGCAAGTCACTTAACCCTGTTTGCCTCGTTTTCCTTGTCTATAAAATGAGTTGGAGAAGGAAATGGCAAACTACTCCAGTATCTTTGCCAAGAAAACCCCACAATAGGGCCACAAAGAGTCAGACATGACTGAAATGAGGGAACTGAACAACAAATGGACATAGAAAGCTATATCCTAGGCAGCTGATTGGACGGACAGATTAGGCTGGATGGGATTGAACTGGGGAAATGTCACAATGCTTTCAATGATCCCAAGCTATTCAATGCCCAAACCCCACTTCTTTATCTTCAGTATCCTCAACATGATGACATATGACTGAGAATCAAGGAATGCTCTCATTTCAGAGGAATCAGGATTAAAAGTTGTCTGAAGGCCAAAGGCAAGTTTCATGATGGATTTAAGTAGGTTACCTCCTATTATAAACTTGCAACAAAAGTAGAACACAAGGAAATGAGGGCCTGTGTTCAATCCCAGGCTCCACTGGAATATAGATCTAAATCTACAATGGAAAGGGAGTAAGCATTTTCAGAGTGCCTACTTACGTGGCACTGTATTAAGCGCTTTTACAAATATTGTCTCATTTGATCCTCCGACAACACTTTGAAGTAAGTGCTACTACTATCCCCATTTTACAGTTGATGGCGGAATGGTTGAACAAGTTGTAGTAATATCATTGTGATAAAAATGTGGGATTTGAACTCAGCTCCTTTGATGATAGATGATCATAGATTTAGGACTGGGAAAAATCTCAGATGCCACTGAATCCAATTCTTTAATTTTATAGATGAAGAAACTGAGGCACAGAGAGACTGATCCAACTTACCCAAGGGTCACACATTTAGCAAATATCTAAACCAGAATTGAAGACCAGGTCTTTCTCACTCTAAGCCCAGCATTCTGTCCACCGTTCCGCAGAGCAGCCTCCAAAATTAATATGCTTTCCAAACTACTAGCGATGATAAGAAAAGGAGGTGGGTTAGTCATGTAAAAAGGAAAGAAAACTGAAAAGAAATCCTAAGTACTATGTTGGTAACCCTGAAATATTAAAAAGAACCAGTGGAAGAGCTCCAGGATGTTGTGAATTACTCCGTAAAGCAAATAATAATCACCCCCTAGCTTTTTCTTTCAACTGTTTGTCATCATTTCTCTAAGAAAATATTTTCTCATCTATGACTGTGGCTTCACAACACTTGGACTCTAACACTGCAGTCCCTGACGTGTTTGCTACATGAGAAAGCAGAAATGGCATTAAAGAAAATGAAGACTGGAGAAGCAGCTGGACCACAGCAAATAAATGGAGGCAGAGGAGCTCTGTATTAGAAGCAACACAATTCGGAAGGTGCTAAATGATCACTTCTCAAGATATCTGAAAGAGGGGACAATAGCTGAGCATTTGGATAAAAACCAGCAATGATGTTATGACCAAAAAAGAAAAAAAAAGGTATGATTTAGAGGACATCAGTAACTATGAACCCTGCCGAAGTTGGGAGTCATGAGTGATCTGGGTTTAGATCCTGCCTCTAACAAGTAATAGTTGTATAATCATAGTCAAATGACTTAAATTCTTAGAGCTTGTTTCCTGATTGGTAAAACGGAGGTAATACCATCTGCATTATTTACCTACAGGACTATTGTAAGCATCAGTGATCCTCAAACACATCCTCCCTCTTCTTGCTCAGTAGGTAATCTCACCAAATATGTCACTGAAAAAAATTGAGGCCATCTGTCTCAGGCTCCCTCTTCTCTCTCACCACACTGAAAATCACTCAAGTGTCATCATTCATTCTAGCCTCCTTTGTTCCAGTCTGGCAGATAGAGGGGCTCTTGCCCTGCCAACCCCTCTACTTGGGCCCTTGATCATATTATCCCCTCCAGTAGATTGTCCTTTCAATTAATTTCTCTGTCTAGTTTTCAAACTCTCTTTATCCACTATATCCCTATTGCTTAAAAGCATACAAAGATCTCCTCCAACATTAAAATCTTTTCACTCCATCCTGTTATTCCCTCAAGTTAACATCCTGTATCTCTTCTCCAAACTCTTGGAAAATGCTGTCTATTCTTTTCACCTCCACTTTCTCGTCACAGAATTCTCAACCTTGTGTAATTGCTTCCAATCTTATCACTCGATGGAAACTGCTGTTTCCAAGGTTACCAATAATTTCTCAATTGCCAGATCTGGCGACCTTATCTCAGGCCTTATCCTTCTTGACCTCTCTATAGCATTTGACACTGTTGACACTCTCACTGCCCCAGGTTTTCCTGGTTCTCCTCCAGCTTAACTCTTCCTTTACAAGATCACCATCTCTGTCACAACTACATGAAAAGAGAGATCTAAGGACTGCCTTGGGTTCTCTCCTCTTTCTAGTCTCTTCTCAAGAGCACCCTGTTGACGTCTTCAGCTCCCAAGGGTTCAATTCCAGTCACTGTGCATACAGCTCACAGGCCTGCATATCCTCACCCCAGGTTCTCGATTTCTAGTCCCATATCACCAACTGCCTATAGGGCATCTCCACCTAGATATTAATTATAATAATAACTGATATAGATCACATGTGTGATATATGTATATGTGTATACAGATAAATAGATAGTACTTAAGGTTTGCAAAACCTTGTGACATAGGTGCTATTATTAACCCCATTTTACAGATCAGAAAATTGAGGCTGAGAGAGAGGGTAAGTGACCTACCCAGGGTCATACATCTAGAAAGTGTCTGAGCCAGGATTTCAAGTCTAGCACTCTATCTACTGTGTAATCTAGATGCCTTAAGTTTAGCATGTCAAACATTGAACATTTTATTTTCCCCTTAAACCCCACCCCACCCCCACCTTCCAAACTTTCCTATTTCTGTCAAAAGCAAGTTTGAAAATTCAGAACCATTTTTGATTCCTTGGTTTCCCTCTCTACTCACATCCAGTCAGATGCCAAGACTTATGTAGCACACTACATATGGTGAAGTTCCACGTAGTCACCCCCTTTTGCCCGTGGACAGCCACTACCACAGTTCAGGCCCCCATCACCTCTTGCCTGGATTACTGCAATTGCCTCCTAACTGTTCTTTCCCCATCTCATCTCTTCTGTCTCCAATTCACCCTCTGGACAGCCATGAAATTGATATTCCTTAAGTCCAGAACTGACCATGGGCCTCTCCTACTCAAGAAGCTCCAGGGGTTCCCTATTGTCTCTACGACCAAATATAAACCCATTGTTTATCAGTTAAAGCCTTCCACAATTTCACTACAACCTACCTTTCTAGGCTTACTTCACATACACTAAATGCCTGCTAACCTGGCCCACTGGCTTTATTCCACACATAACATTACATTTCTTATCCTAGTGCCTTAGCGCAGGCTGTCTCCCATAATGGTATCACTCCCACCTCACCTCTGCCTCATAGAATCCATTGTTTTCTTCAAAGATATAAGCTACTTGAGGACAGGCACTGTTAAAAATTTTTTTTTTTAATTTCCTGAGCCTAAGGTCTGACACATAGTAGACATTTAGGATCAAAGATTTAGAACTGAAAGGATTAGAGTAGGAACTTAGAGTTCTAGCTCTTCATTTTACAGATGAGGAGACTGAGGCTCAGAGAGATTAAGTGACTTATCCAGGGTCACACAATATCTTAATAAATGCTAGTTGAATTAATGAATTGAATGAAATATCTACAAAATGCTTTGTGAACTTTAAAGCAGTATATAAACAATTACTAACATAATAAAATAGGAAAATAGGAGGAAAGGAAAGCTTCTACAAAGCTTCCAAAAAGGATATTTTATAGCATGTCATTTCTTTACATTCACAAAACTGATTGAAAGGCTCAAAGAATATAAAATCCTACTGTATTTTGTTGCTGTTCAGTTGTGTCTGACTTTTCATGAGCCCACAGACCATGAGGTTTTCTTGACAAAGGTACTGGAGTGCTTTGCCATTTCTTTCTCCAGTGTGTCCCCATTTTACAGATGAGAGGCAAATAGAAGTTAAATGACTTGCCCAGGGTCACAGAGCTAGTAAGCATCTGAAGCTATATCTGAACTTAGATCTGAGTTTTGACTCCAGGCCCAGCACTCTGTTGACTGTGCCACGTATTTTATTTGGTTGAGATCTCCTCCAAAAGGCTCTTCTCTTACAAGGAGTCTTGTATACTAAGATCACAAAAGATTCCTTAACACAACAACAATGGAATAACTTTGCTCCATGAGCCTCTGATTATTAATATGAAGTGAGGCATAAAACAATGGTGCTCTGTCACTGACACGGTTGATGTTCAGAACAAAGAACTGAAGGGGAATTACCTGCAGGTAGAGAGGTGGACCGGCCCTGAAGGAGAAATACAGAACAAGAGACAGAAAGCCCATCCACTGCACTGGCACCCACGTGATGCGAAATTGGGCAGACTCCCCGTAGGAGACTTAGGGGAGGTTATGAACAAGAGTTGCAGAGGATGAGAGGTCATGGGTAGATTGTGATATGCACCAATGGAGAAAACACACAGTAGGCAGTTAGCGGATAGAGCACTGGATTTGGCGTCAGAAAGAACTGAACTTGAATCCTACCTCAGACACTTATTAGCTGTGTGACCCTAGAAGAGTCACTTAACCTCTGTTTGCTTCACTTTCCTTGACTGTAAAAAATGGAGATGATAATAACATCACCTACCTTGAAGAGTTGTTGTGAGAACCAGAGATAAAATGTGTAAAGTGCTTTGCAGGAGGCACCATATAAATGTTTGTTGTTCGGTCATTTCAGTCGTGTCTAACTCTCCACGATCTCATCTGGGTTTTTTTTTGGCAAAAATACTGGAGTGGGTTGCCACTTCTCTCATCAGCTTATTTTACAGATGAGGAAACTGAGGCAAATAGGGTTAAGTGACTTTCTCAGGGTCACACAGCTAGGAAGTCTCTGAGGCCAGATCTGAATTCAGAAAAAGGAGTCTTACTGATTCCAAACCTGGCACTCTATCCATTTTGCCACCTAGCTGCCTATATAAATGCTAGCTATTAAGTCATCTGTCATTTGTTCAGATCCAAGCATTGGTTTTGTTTAAATTAAGATATACCTACCCTAGGAAAAAAGATGACTCTGATCAACTAATCAATCAATGAGCATTTATTAAGCAACTACCAGGAACTGGGGATACAAGGACAAACATTGAATGCTCCACCTGTTTGATCCTGAGAAGCAACGTGTAAGGACATAGCTAAGTTTATACAAAATACATACAAAGCAATTTTGAGGGAGAGGCACTAGCAGATGGAGGATCAGGAAAGGCCTCAGGTAGGACGTGGCACCTGAACAAAGCTTTGAAGGAGGAGAGGGATTGTAAAAGACAGAAGTGAGAAAGGATTATAAAAGCATGGGGATGGGGATAGAATACCAAATATACAGTACACGTAGGTGAATTTGTCCGCACTGTAGAATGTATGAAAGGCTGTAATGTGTCATAAACCTGGCAGGGTGGGCCAAAGCCAGTGTGAAGGGCCTTAAACGCCTAACAAGGGGAGTTTGCATGTTTCATAAGGGCAATAGGGAGTCACTTGAGGGGGATGGTGCTGTGATGACAACTGTGGTTAAGGAATATCACTTTGGTAGCCATGTAGAAGATGACTTAGAGACTGGAAACAGGAAGACCAGTTAGGAAACCATTGCCACAGACCAGGCAAGGAGAGGTAAGGAGGGCCTGACATAGCCTAGTGACTGTGCAATGGGGGAGATGTTCCCAGGATCGTAGATCTGAAAGTTAAAGAGATTTCTGAGGTCATCTAGTCCAACTTCTTCATTTTATAGATAAGGAAACTAAGGCCCAGGTTGAGTGACTTGCCTAATATCATTCAAGTAGTGACAGAGCTAAGATGGGCACTCCAGTTCTCTTATTCCCAATAACAAGACTTGGTATCAGATAGGACATCCTGAGTGAGGAAGAATGGGTAGTTAAGGAAGATACCAAGGTTGTGACTCTAGATGAGTGGAAGGAAAACAATTACTTCAGTAAGCAGTAGGGAAGTTCAGAAGAGGGGTGAGTTGGGGGGAACAATAATGAGTTGTTTTGGTCATATTGAGTTTGAGATGCCTGTGAGATAGCCAATATTACTAAAGCTACTATTTAAAGTATTAAAGCTACAAACTACACTAACTTTTGAGACATTCTTACTGTGGTTTGCTGGTTTTTCTGTCATGTCTGACTCTTCATGGCCCTATTTGGGGTTTTCTTGACAAAGATACTGGAGTGGGTTGCCATTTCCTTCTCCAGCTCATTTTCCAGATGAGGAAACTGAGGCAAACAGGGTTAAATGACTTGCCCAAGATCACACAGCTAGGAAGTATCTGAGGCTGGATTTAAACTGAGGTCTTCCTGACTTCAGGCATTCTAATCCCCTGCACCATCTACCTCTTTGAGACATTCAGTACATGCTTAATAAAATGAATAATCTTACAGCCCAGTACTCACACCTTTCTTAATATTGCTTTATTTACACATGGCAGTATTTCTTGAAAAAAAATTTTTTTTTGTACTGTAGATACTTTCCAGAAATGCTTTCTCTAAATCCTACAAGGGGAGGGGATTAAATGATTCAGGGGATTGGTAATGGGATATGTAAGCCTTTAATTTATGGGTCACCAGTTCAAATGTACCTTGAGTTCATAGTAACCAAAGTCGATTAGTCTGACAGTTGGTATTCTATCTCAGTTTAGTTCCAAGTGGTACCAGGTTTGAATTTCTTAACAGCTCCAAGTGAAATCTCCACTGAAGGAACCATTGTGATCATAAATGTAAATTGAATGACATTCTCACTTGAACAGGTGACTTATAGAGATCTGGTGGGATTATGGAAAGAAACCTGGACAACTAATAGCAAATGTTGTGAGTGGTACAATTTTGGTTTGCATTTGGATTAAGCCAAGGGTAACAAAGGCTTTTAAAAATTCAATTACCTCCAAAAGTAAGAATTCCATGGATTTGTGATTCTATTTTTTCAGACATCCCCAAAATGCACAAAATGTAGAGGGATCCTCCCACAATCTTATTTGCTATTGCAAATTAATCTAAGCAATCTGGAAGACATTTCCACATTTTTTTGGTTTTTACTATAAGCCTCAGTATGCTGCAAGCCTAGTAAAAGGTATTTACTTCTGATTCCCTAATCATGTAAAAATGTATCAGTCTACTAAAACTTTGATGTAAATGAATGCTTTCTCTCATCACTTACAGAACACCAGTCCTCTAAATGAACTGACCTAAAATTTCACCATTGCCCCAAGCCTTAAAACGTAAGTTAAAAAAACAAAAATTCATTTAATTTAAATTAAAGTAAATGTAAACAGAAAAGAGGTCTACCCGAATTGTCCTCGGGTCTTTTTTGTTGTAGTCATTGTTGTTTCTGCAGTCTGCTAAATATGGGACAGAGCTGTTTGCCACTTTCTGGTATAATAAAGATGACAGCTTGTGCAGAAAGCAGAAAGAATATTTCCTTAGGGTGGAGACATTTGGTGTAATATTTACTGAAGGCCTGTAAAGGAACAGATAAAGGAATGCCCCCCATTACAGATTTGGTCTCCTAAGCCTTTCAACAAGCAAATGGAAAAAAAAAAGTTGTAGAAACGAGGCTGGGGATGGCTAATAATTGGTGAGAGGGGGACTGCAAAAGGGAGGTTAGAAAATCATTTCTCTGTATAAAAACGTAGTCAAGTTCCCAGACTTGCTAAGTTTCAATATTACCTTTATTTGCTGAGTGAAAACGTGACATAAAAAGAAAGGAGGATGGTGGAACACATAGACTTGCTTCTATCTCACTCATGAAAAAGTGAAATACCAGGTTTTACAATTGAGCCTCTCCAGCCAGCACAGGCAGTCTCATATTTGCACAACTCACCTGGGCCTTTCAGTTACAAATCCACCTCCTTAAGGAGCCGGGTGAAAAAGCGAGAACAATCAATAAGAAAAAATCCTCGGGGCTATAAATCAGCCACGTGGAGCTGCTGCCGCGGCAGCTGCTCTAGACTTCCTGGTTTTAGGTCTTCCCTGCTGGGGTTTTGGGGCGCTGGGTTACTATAGGGAAGGTCATAGCCCAGAGTGGGCTCGCCCTCGATATTAAAACAGGGGGAACCGAAAACCAATGGCTTCCCTCCTAAGAAGTTATTAATAATCCTAAGAAGTGGGGTAGGGTGGGGAAAGGAGGGGGGAAGTTTGTGTAGCTTTGAGAAACTCAAAAGGCGCGGGGCTAAGGCTGTGTCACAACCAGACGCCAAGGAAAGAGGAGTTGGGGTGGGGGGCAGAAGGGGGCCGGGAGAGCGGGGTGCGTGAGGCTGGGGAGTCCGCCCGCTAGCTAGGAGGGAGGGTCGGCTCTGCACGGCGGAGAAGGGGGCTGGAGGCGAAGGGTCGAGGGCGGACAGAGCTTGGCACTGCTCGGGAAGGAGGTTGGCGGGGGCGCGTGAGCGCCGAGCCCCGAGAGTCGCGTTTGTGGGGGTTGGAGCGGCGGAAGAAAAGAATCCCGCGAGCCAGAAGCTAGTAGAGGAGTTGGTGCTCAGAGCCCGGGGAAGCAGCTGTAGCGGCGGCGGCGGAAAAAGAGTTAAGGGAGGAAGGTGGAGAGCATAGGGGAGTTCCGGATCTGGGAGCTGCCAAGGGCAGGCAGGGAGTGAGCGGGGAGGGCAGCAGCGGTAGCGGGGGAGGAGGGAGGGGGAGGGAGGAGCAGGAGGAGTGCAGCCCGAGGAGCTGGGCTGGAGGAGGGAGAGGGGGTGGAAGGAGGAGGGAGGGAAAAAGCCGTGGTGGTGGCAGCGGCGGCTGCGCTGGGGCTGGTGTGTCTCCCGCTGCTGCTGCTGCTGCTGCTGCTGCCGCCGCCTCCCGAGGAAGATGAGGCTGAAGATCGGGTTCATCTTACGCAGTTTGCTGGTAGTGGGAAGCTTTCTGGGGCTGGTGGTGCTTTGGTCATCCCTGTCCCCCCGGCCTGACGGCCTGAGCCCGATGAACGGGATGAGGGTGAGTGACCCGCGGCAGGGTGGAACCTGCAACTTGTGCGGGGGTACCGTGCGTGTAGGAGGGTGGGGAGGGGTTTGGGGGGCTCTAGGAAAGTGGGTGGCTGTCCGCCGCAGCTCCGCAGGTGGTGCTACTGCTGCGGCCGTGGAGGCGGGGGTGGGCAGCTCCGGGGGTACCCAAGTCCCCCGTAGCACCCCTCCCTCCTAGCACACCCAGGCGGTGTGCAAGCATCGCCGCCTCCTCTCGGCCCTGCCCCGCCTCCCTTATTCCCCCCCACCCCCCACCGCTTCCCCGCCCCCGGATTTCTCTAATGACACCGGGAGCTGCTGCTGCAGGAGTAGCGTCCGCCCGGGCAGCCTAGCTGGAGGAGGGGTGGGGGGTCAGGGCAAAGGGGCAGTCCGGACTGGCCGCTGCAGCTGCCCGCCCGGCGCCCAGCACCCTTCTCTACTGCGCCGTCCCAGCCCCGGCGCGAACAGGAGGCTGGTCCAGGCTGCGGCCTGCGGCGGCGGCGGCGTCTACAGGCCTGAGACGACGGGGAGATGCTGCCGCCGCCGGGGCGCGTGGGCCGAACCCCTAGCTGGCCGTCGCGTCCCGCTTCCCAGATTCCCGGGCTCACGTTCGGAGCCCGGCGCCCCCCGCTGCGCGCGCGCTCCGGGGAGGGGGGGGGAGGAGGCAGGGCTGTCGCTGCTGCCCGCCGCGCGGGATCCGGCTTTTACAGCCCCAGCACTCTTGTACCCAGACCCACCACTCCCTGCCCGGGAGAAAAGGGATGGGCTGTGTGGACAGGCCTTTTTCTCCTTCTCTGTCTCTCCTTATCCTGCGAGAGAGGAGCAGGGGGCGGGAAAGCGGTCCTGGGGATGGCGGGAGGGGGAGCTTATCCTGGGCGATTGCAGCCTTGGCCTCAACCTTCCTTATTGCCCTCCACCCTAGGTTCGGGCAGCTGTGGGTCGTTGCTCCCGGGGTGAGCTAGCTTGGGTTTGCAAAGGGAAGGGACCAGACCGGCTGTGGGGGGTGAAAACTCGACCACCTCCTCTAGGCTGCCTTGAGGCTTCACTGGAGGTGTCTCTGAATTTTGTTTGTACGGTTGTTTTTGCATGTTTTCTTCCCCTTTCGATTATGAGTTCCTTGAGGGCAGGGGCTGTTTTCTCTTTGTGCTCCCTGCACTTAGCTCAGTGCTTGGCACACAGTAGGCACTTAGTTGACTGCTGCTTGTTGACTTTATTGATCCGGGTCTGTCCTTTTTTCACCGAACTCCCAGCTGAGCTGAGCCCCTGTTGCCTTCTGTTGAGGCTGGTGGCTCCCTTAGGGACACATTTGTCTGCCCGGCTGAAGGCGAGAGTGTTAGCTTTAACACTCGCTTGCTTTTGAGGGTTTAGTCAGACACCTTGAAACATTAGTTACAGAAAGCATTGCTCTCCTTGGGAGGGAGCTGCTTGAGGCTCCTTCCCGCTGATCTGTGCATCTAGTGGGAAAGTTATATAGCACGTGCCTGATGCATTATCCTGGAGCAGGTCATTCTGACCTCTACAGCTGAGCTGTTCCCTTTGGGTGGGTTTACCTAATTTGCTGACCCAATAGCATCCTTAGTTTGATGTCTTTGAAAATGTGTGGCCAGGCTGGGCCATATGTCCAAGAGTAGGGAATTCAAGCCCTTGTCCACATCCAAAAACCTGATGCCCCTTGCACTCTCTTATCCTTTGCAAAACTCCTCCGCTCTCCCAGAGCCTCTGTGGCTCCTTGGCCTGAGAAAACTGAGGACTGGAACTGGGGAGTGTTCCTAGAAAGAGGACCTGAAGTGAAGGAAAGTGATTAGGGGAGGGGGAGGGTGCCATATTTTTAAAAAATTGTATTCTAACACTATTTGTATTAGAACCTCTTCTGACTTCCCAAAATTTATCTTTAAGGGAAAATTGGGTCATGAGAATATAGTCTGCTGCAAAAGGATGATATCCTCTAAGGTGGGGAGTCAGAAAATAAAATATGAGTTTTTAATTTAAATAAATACAAAATAAAACATTAGTTTGCCTCTTCCTGCCATTAAGGTTTAGAAATGAAGGCAAACTTAATGTGCTTTTGGTAGGAATTCTTATATCACTGCAGTGGAATCCCTTTATGATGCTTTAGGGGGAAAGCATAACAAGGGACCAATACCCACCTTTATTAGCTGCCCCCCAGAAAACAAGACCCAGAAGCCTTCATTTCTGAAGGGCATAATTTTATAAGCTCTGTTTTCCTGCTGCCATCTCAGCCAAAGCAGTATTTGTTCTGCATAGACCCACTGGTCATACTGATCATCGATAAACATTTATAAAAGGGTACTCAGTGCCAGTCACTGTGCTAAGTGCTGAGGATACCTAAAAAAAAAAAAAAGACAAAAGACAGTTCTTGCCCTCAAAGAGCTTGCAATCTAATGGGATGGTAATTGAAATAGTATGATGGAATCTCAGTGTGTCAGTAATATGTGGAACTGACGTTTAGGGATAATCAGAAAATTTAGGGTTGGACCTTAGAGCTCATTCAGTCCAATTTTTTTTTTTAATTTTACAGATGAGGGAATTGTGGCTGACAGTTCTGAAGTGCCTTGCTTAAGCTTGAGTTTGAACCTGGGTCCTTACTCCAAATCCTATTTGCTTTGTATTATACTAGCTTCCTGACAAGATTTGACCTTTGGCCAACCTGAATCTGTAATGAGCCTTGTAATAGAAGTTGAGTGGAGAAGGTGGATACAACATACTTTCTGAACCACTTTCATTCCTGGTCTTTCCAGAGGTGGTATAAATTCAGCTCTGGCACCTAAGCTGTTTTGAAAAGTCACTTTATTAACGATGAGTATAACCTCTTAAGTGCTGACTTATGGTGACTCTAATAACTGTTTAAGTAGAATGACTCCACCTCTTAATCAATGACACACCTTACCCAACAAGACCTGTCATTCCATTCAAGGTGTAATTTCTGCATTTTGCCAAAGACGCCAGCTCATTAAGCCTTCAAAATATGAAGATTAAAAAAAAAAGATTATCTGAAAAGCTAAAACCCTGCAATTAGCTGTCCATTCAGTGAGCCTGAAGTGCAGATGTAAGCACTTCTTCAGTCGTAGGAAGTTGTAGCATCTTCTGTGTTCCTTTTTTCCCCAAAGAAAGTTGGTTATGGTCATTTATAAAAGCTAACTAGCCATTCCCTTTTTGGTTTCAGCCGTGTCAAGGAGGATGGCAAAATAATTGAATTTAAATAATGCTTTAAATTTTTCAAAGTGCTTAGCCCTGGGCTTGGAGATAGAGGAGTGTGAATGTCACTTAACCTCTCTGCTCCTTGGTTCAGTTTCCTTATTCGTTAAAAGGGAAAGAGGAGGGAGGGAACTGACAGTAGATAATAGGATCATAGCCTTAGAGGTGGAAGTGACCTTAAAAAGTTATGTGTAGTCCAATCCCATAATGTTACAGATGGAGGAAGGTAAGCGGTCCCATGGTTGTGCAAGTAGCAAGTAACACCCATAAGGTTTGAATCCAATGCTTTTCCCACTATAATGTTTTTTTCAAATGACCTCTAAGGTCCCTTCCAGCTCTTGAGTCTGTTAACCTCTGAATATTATCTAATTTGAGCCTCACAAAAACCCTGTTAGTTGAAGTAGGTGTTACAGATGTTACCTACATTTTACAAATGAGAAAACAGGCTCAGACAGTGACTTGCCCATAGTCAAACAGGTAGTAATTCAGATTTGGGATTTCAACTCATCTTCAATTATACATTCTCTTCACGAATCCCTATTGTGAATTCCTGAAAGTGAACTTTCCAGTTGTATGCCCTTGTCCTCTGGATATGTAGAGGACAACAGCTGCCAAGGCTATACATCTGGCACTTTTATAAGTATGAAAAATTCACTTAGAATTATTAAATAAAAGCCCTTTCCGGCCTGACACCTGGCTTTAGCCCAGAGTGAATTATTATGGTTGAGTTATAAGACTCTGAAAACAGAAGTTTATAATGGAAATGTTGACAGACCTTCGACTTCAGCAGTCCTGCTATAATAAATTGAGTGCCAGTGAAGTTACAATGCTAACTGATGTTTCCTTCCATTTTCAATTGAAGCTCCTTTCTATCGACTCAAAGTAAGGAGGGTCAGGTGTCATGCAGCTTATTCCGTAACTGCCCTGAGTACCAGATCATTTATGTGATAAGAGAACTAATAACAGGTTTGAAAGGAATATATAGTACCCTTCCTTATTAGAGTTAGATCAACTCTTGGTACTGCTTGTAGGTTAGGATTTTTTTAAAAAAATCACTTTGTTGGATGACGTTCACCTGTAACCTGAAAAACTCCGATCTTGACTCTGACATTTTGTTTGACATGGAAACTTCATCCAGACTTCCTTGGTGGCGGAGCTATTGCTGGCGCAGTATAGAAATTGGGGCTGTATCTTTTCCCAGTGCCTGAATCATCAGCACCATCCTTCCAGTTCTCCAGGCTTGAAATATTGGCATTTTTCTTTTTGGATGCGCACTCTTCTGTCCTTCCGTATGTGTGTGGATCTATGGGTTTTGGGTTTGGTTTGGTTTTGTAAGCATTACACTCTCCTTGTTAACCACCATCTAATTCCTACCCAAGCTTTCATTACTATGATAGCCTCACTATCAGGTCCTGCCTCTCAACTTTTCCACCCTAAACTATCACCGTTCACCAGTGCCAGAATAATCTCCCTAAAATATTGTCCCTAGCTTGCTTAAGAACCTTCAACCTGTTTCTTCTCCATTAAAGTCTAAATCCCTCAGTTTACTGCTAAAGACCCTCCAGCTTCTGACATAGCCACTTTCAGTCAAGCCAGCCTTCTTCACCATCGTCTCCTCGCCCTTCCTCCATAGTTCATATTCACTCAGATCTAGACCTTTGGCTCATAGCTCTTCTTGCCTTCCTGCTCTTATCCATCAGTTGACATTCTTCAAGGCTCAGCTGATTACTCATCTTTCATAAAATGATTTCTTATTCTGAATTCCTGGATACGTGAGAGAGAGAAAAGAGAGAGAGAGAGAGAGAGAGAGAGAGAGAGAGAGAGAGAGAGAGAGAGAGAGAGAGAGAGAATGTGTGTGTGTGTGTGTACACAGAAGTATTCTCATTCTTTTTATTTGCCTTGAATTGTTTCCTAAATGTTTGATGTATCTAATTCCAACCAAAAAGACAGAGGAACCATGCTTCTTTTGTATCCCCAATAGCACAGCTCCAGGCATATAGGTGTACATTTTAATTTAAAATAAGGGAATTTCATTAACTTGTGTCATCCCTGTTTTCTTCCCCCAGTTCTTGAATATAGAAATCATCAAATCAGTGCCAGAAAGTACCTTGTCAAGTGGACTTGTCAAGTGATTTAAGCTACTAACACTGGGAATATATGCATTATCTCATTTAAACCTCATAGCCACCCTTGTGAGGTAGAGTAATAACAGGTCATATCACCATTTTACAGATAAAGAAATTGAGATTCATAGAAATTAAGTGACTTGACCAGAGTTGCCCAGATAAGTGCCAGAGACAGCATGCAAACCCAGGTTACTCCTGATACCAAGTTTCATTCTTTTGTCTATATTACAACAAACTTCCTCATATCTGATTTCTTAAATGTGTACTTTTCAATGAATAATTCCATTTACTTGCATTTAGGGTCTGTTAAATAATCAGACAATATTTAAATAATTGTGGCCTCATAATAGGTAGCTAATATATTTTATTCCCAAAATTTATTAAATTAATAAAAAGAAATAAATTAAGCTCTGTTTGCCAGGTATTGTGCACTGGGGCCCTAAGAGCTTACATTCTAATAGGGGCGGAGAGTAGAAATAGGAAAGTGGTAACTCAGGATGGGAGTTTGGGTTTGGAGAAGCCACAGAGATGCTGAAGTGATTTACTGGCAGTTAATTGCCAAGCCCTTTCCAGAAGTAGTAGCACCGTTGATTTGATTATGGTGCCCAGCAAGAGGTGACAAGTGATGGGATGTTGGAGATGTGTGCAGAAAATGACGTTGGTAGATGTAAAGGTAGAGCATGGGCTGATGTTTAGGGTCAGCTCATAGAGGTACAGGACTAGTTTACACTGACTTCAGTGCAAAGATAAGTGTTAATTTCTCCAGGGCCTGGAGATATGGATCCTAGAGGTTCAACATGGAAGGTGTTTGCTGGTCCAGGTGCAGAGAAATTGATATTGAGTTGACCTGGGTGGACAGTTGTATGGGTACATACAACTCCAATACAGTCTCCAAGTTCTTAAAAGCTTCTGAATTCTGCCATTTATTAATACTGTATTTTCCCATTCTATCAGAAACCAAGTACCTCTTAACAAATGTATTTTCCAAATAGTGATCCAGGAATAGGTACCAGTTAGTTCATGGACTCCCTTTTATATTGGTCTGTGACTATCCAGCCTATTGTGCATCTACCAATAAACTCTGTAAAGGTTAGGAAGAAGCCTAATATCCTTATCCTAGACTACAATCTGGTTTAAACAAATAAGATGCAAATGATGTCATGGCAATACTTGAACAACTAATAAAAGAATGACAGAGTGAGTGGAAAGAGTTTGGGATAAGCCACCAAAAAATTGGCTTCAAAATCAGCAATGAGATGAATTAAGCTAATGTGAGAAATCACCATGCAAGGTGAGCACAATTCCAGGACAGTGGTGGTGGTGGTGGGGTTAGAATGTGGGCTGAAACCTTATAAACTGAAGCATGGAAAAATGACTTAAAAAAAAAATCCGGGAGGCTTAGCAAAGACTAGAAGTGAATGAGACATACATAATCCAGATATTGATTTGGTTTTGTCTCGCTAAGTTGTTCCAAAGAAGGGGATCTATGCAGAGGAAGGAATGAGTTAGTGGGTGGTGATAGTGATTTTTTTTTTAAACAGCGTCAATAAAAGATTTTATTCACAAAAGTTAAGGAGACAAACAGGACAATTTTGTTACTGCCTTGTTAGATTTAATATACAACTTAAGAAACAAAGTACATAACGGAATAGGTTTGTATACAGTCCTTTTTTGTTCGTTATATATTCAAATGTTTGTGTTTGATTAAATTCATAATAAAGAATTTTTTAAAAAATCCTGATTTCTGATTTGCTTAAGGTTTATCATGAAAACAGACAGCAGACGACACTTTTTGAGCATTTACTGTATCCAAGAAAACTGTGATTTAGCCTCAATAATTGTAATTTTAAAAATAATTTAATACAGTAATAATTTAGCCTGAATAATTAACCCTCCAAGATTGACCACTAAGAATTCTGCAGAGCAGTGGAGTGGGAAGGGTATTGCATTTGATCAGAAGACCTTGATTCAAATCCTGTCACTACCTTGTGCAAGTCACTTAAAGGTTTTTAGCCTTATCTGTAAAATTGAGGGTTGAGGGGGCTGGTCTAGATCAGAGGTTTTCAACTTTTTATTTTTTGGTATCCCGAGCTCCTTTGCGGTCTGAAGCCTATAGGCCTCTCATCAGAATATTTTAAAATGCATAAATAAAGTAAAAAGCATAGACTTACAAAGGAATCCAAGTATATTGAAAGCCATTTATCAGAGTATTAAAAATATTTTTAAAAAATGTTCTCAAGACTCCCAAAATACATGCATAGACCTTAAGTCATCTAGATCCGGTCTTGAATGAACGATTGTCAGAGGTACTATGATTGTGTAAGTAAAACTAATGAATATATCAGAAAACTGACACCTGAATTTAAAGCTATTAAAGGGATAGATTGAGGCAACTAGGTGGTGCAGTGAATGGAGTTTAGGACCTGGAGTCAGGAGGACCCGAGTTCAGATCTAGCTGTGTGAACCCGAGTAAGTTGGTTAACCTTGTTTGCCTCAGTTTCCTCATGTGTAAAATGAGCTGGAGAAGGAAAGGGCAGACCAGTTCAGTATCTTTGCCAAGAAAATCCCAAATGGGCTCATGAATAGTTGAATTTGATTAAACAACAAAAGGGATAGATTTAGGTGTATTGCTCCCTTTGGGGAGAGGGAAGGAAGGAATAGTCTCAACAGTCTAGGTGAATTTTTATCTTTGGATAGGAAACACATACCAGTCACAAAATGACTAACTCTAAATTCTCCTTCCCCACTCTCCACCCCCAACCCCTAGTTCTCTTTTAGAGATAGCAGTTGTTATTGGACTCTCAAGTGTGGAAGTCTTGACCTTAAGCAATATTCTAATCCCATCCCCTTCTGTTCTGCATTTCTTTGTACCCCATCATTTTGCCATTTTAAAAATTTTTGTGGATAAGAATTTGTGTCTGTTGGAGGAGAGGCCGGAAGGAAAGGGAGTGGAAAATGATATAATCAGGATGGTAGTGAGAAGTTAATAGCCATACACAGTGTAAAAGCCATGCACAGAGTAAACATCAGCTACAATAGTAATAATTTCCCTCCCTCTTTTAAAAGGACCCATTGTGTCTAATGATAGTCATCTCTTGCATGGGGAGGGAAGGAAAAAAAATTACATGATAACTTTATTATATATTTAAAAGGAATAGCAAGTTGTACATAATAGATTTGCGGTTTCATGTGCAATCATCTTTTATGTTATACTGTATTATGGAAATGCTTGTTTTATTCCATAAATTAAAAATTAAATGTGGAAAAAAAGAGGACCCAATTGGAGCTCTTGAGATATGTATTAAAATGAGTAGGGGGACAGGGTTTGTTGTGGGCCTACGGAACTCTACCACCATTTCAGAAGCTGTAGCATATGTAGCCTTAGAGTTTTCTCAGTGCCAAAGGCACCTGGCCCATATAATACCCAACCCACGACCTTAGCCTCATTAGCCCTTGCTTGTCACTTGATCTAATCGACTAGAATAACTACCTTAGCTGATAAGGAAGCTGATGAGCAGTTTCGTAGGCTTAAAAAAAAGATTACTGAAGATTTTTGAAAGCTGTAATTATTAGGAAGTAATTTAATAAGAACTAATTTTTTTAAAGTTCTCATATAAATTACATGGCTGAGCAATATTGTCAGTTGAGCCACCCAGCACATTACAGGTAGTAGAGATCTTTGGTTTCCTGTGTGGATTAGATCTCTTTCATGTGCCATTCAGTTTGCAATGTGACGCCTAGTGACTTGCATTTCGGTGACCTGGTAAAAGCCTAAAATTTAAGGCTGAGGAAGGATCTTTCTCTAGAAAATACAAGGCAGTTTTTAACATACAAAAATGTTCCTTGGCCCATTAAGGAGAAAGAAAATGGCACCCTTTTCCATATAACATTTAAGTAATCAAAATTTTATTTTTCTGCTATGAGATTATTGTGATCCCTTTCTTCCCTCCCACCCCCCCCTTCACAGGATAATAAAGCACCTGAATTAACTGTAGTAAAACTATACCCCTGAAGGTACATGGGGAAACATTTAACTGCAGCTGAAGGCTTAAATCCTGTTGGAGAGGAAAATGTTCTCGTTTCATTTACTAGAAAATCGTGAATATTTGAAAATATTAAATGCTCCCAATTTCTCTTTCTTTACAGTCACTTCTGGATTTTTCAGCCTTTATACAGTTCTCAGGCATTGTTTCTCAGAAGGCATTTAAACATGCCGATAGGGAAACCTGATTCAGTTCGCTGAGTACCAGAACTGGTGCACTGAAACTTGAAGAAAAAATTAACTTTGCATTATCTAATTAGGCTTATAGAACTGTTGCAGAACTCCCTTATTTCCCAAATCTAGAAGGTACAATTAAATTCCATATTACATCAATACTGACTAGCCTGCTAATAGGCTTCCAAAGCAAAGTGATTTGAATATGTGATTGCCAAGGATGTTTAAAACTGTATGTCTTTAAATTAAATTATATACCATAGGGAACTGTGCTGTATGGGACCAGACTAGGTGATAATCAATCATTTTGTATACTTCCTGAGTTTAAGAATATATCAAGATCCCATGAGATATTCTGTCATTATAAAACTAGGGTGTTTAAGCAATCGTCTGACTTAATGTATGTGACATTAACATGTTATGGTTCTCGCTTTGGGGGGAAAAGGAGTTTTGCCTAGTGGTTTTTAGCACATACTGTGGCCATAAACCCCTTTATCATTTAATAGATGGTCTTACAGAGTTTCTGGGGCCAAAACATCGATCAACTTGTCTGTAACCAACCTGATGATGATCAATTCTGAACTCACCCGTAGCTGGCCCTTGGACAGCAGAGATGTAATTCATCACCATCACTTGTATGCAGAGCTTTGGCAGGTTGGTAGGACCATCCAAAACTGGCTATAGCCTTTGAGAATAATAGCTGAGATTAATGTAGCGCTTTAAGGTGTGCCAAACACTTTAGATATATTAGCTCATTTGAGAATCCACGATCACTGGCACTGTGTGATGAGGCATCAGGAGAAGCTATATAAAAAGACAAAAATGTGTGCTGATTAAAATGTAAGGATGGCTTTTAAAAGATAAAAAAGATGAATTGTTATAAATGTTACTTGAGAAATAGCACACTTCACCGTCACTCCTGGGATGATACGCTGGGTCTGTCAGCATGGCTGTTTTTAAAATAGCCTGCCTAGGCTAACCCTCTTCTGACTTCTAGTTGTCTTGTAGCAAACACTTGTTCTAGGATAAAATCCGGTAGAGTTTCTTGTTTCACAAGCAGGTGTTCTCTTTGATGTGAGCAAGGTATGGGGAGCTTTTACAAATGGGCACAGGCCTAATTACTTGGAATATTTCCTTGCATCAAGAATTCAGCTGTGCTAAAGGGCCCTTGATATAAATCTTCTTAGGAAAACTTGAATGTGGAAAGACAAAAATATCAGGGAAGGAGGTAAACCCATCAATTTAGTGCTGATGGTAAATGGGTTGTTCGGCTTTAAGAAAAAGTTGTTTTTATTGTTCATTTGTCTCTGACTCTTCACGAACCCATTTGGGGTTTTCTTGGCAAAACTACTGGAGTGGTTTGCCATTTCCTTCTCCAGTGTGTCTCCATTTTACCAATGAGGAACTGAGGCAAATAGGGGTTGTGACTTGCCCAGTGTCACGTAGAGGTGTCTGATGTCGGATTTGAACTCAGATCTTTCTGACTCCAGGACTGGGTGCTCTATCCACTGCATCTTCTCAGTGTCTCTTATTTTAACACTTACGCTTGATTAATTGTGAAAATAACATTTTAAACTAAATCTTTACTGTTGCCCCAGCGTACTGGCCTGGCTTATTAAACCATCATAAATCAGTAAGCAGAAGTGAAATTGAAAGTTATCGGCCTTCTATATGAGTATTATGTCTGGACATGAAAAATGAAAGAAGGAAATAGTTTGGGGGGGGTCCTTTGCTTGCCCTTTGAGCTCTGTATTTTATAGACAATTGTATAAAGAAAACCCTCTACTTAAACTCTTACAAAATATATTTGTAGATGGAAACACCGTCCTTATACATAAAAAAAAATCCAGTGGAACTGTGGGATTAGCAGTGGTGAAATATATTTTCATAGACAATGACCTAATTTATACAGAATGAGTTTTGTGGTCCCTTGACCAGATTAAATAACTGTCTTTCTTTTTCAAGACTTTTGGCCCACTGGGAAACAATTTTGATGATGTTTTCAAGAGCCGTTAGCTTCTAACCCCTCAAGTTTGTACTGTTGTCTAGGATTCAGGCACACAAGCCGCCATTTAGGGGGGTCCAAATAAGGACAATTTTTCAAAATTAAATAACCCCCACAGAATTGTGCTTTCAGTCTCTGTGGCAGCATAGGCCATATACTTTGTAGCATTTGCTACCCCTACAATCTGTGTCATGATTTTCAATCTCTTTTGAAAGAGAGCCTTAAAAAAAAAAAGCAGAACACAACAATAACCCTCTTCAGGTCTCTCCTAACTCTTGCCAGGGTGATTTAAAATGAATAAAAAATCCATTAGATTTTTGGCAAATAAGCTATGATACCATCGTTCCACTCTCTCAATTATGGTACAGAATAAATGACTACAAAATGGTTTTTAGAGTAATGGAATGGAAATGATGGAAATCACATTACATATGCATATTTTTCTGCTGGAGTAGATTGTTTAGTTTTTGAACTTGGAGAAGACTGTTGATAAAGTTGGAAGAGTGAAACTGTGACTTCTTAAATGCTGTCTGATTTTAATAGAAGTGATGGTAGTTATGAGGGTAAGACCTACTTCCCTGTTCATCACCTTGATAAAAACTCTGGTTGTGCTAATTGGATCCTTCCAACACTTCCATGAGGTAGGCACTTCATTGACATAGAATTACCCTGATTTGAGGGTACCCTGCTTTGAAATGGAGAAACTGAGGCCTAGAGAGATAAAGTCATTGCTCAGGGTCACTTAATACATAGCAGAGTTCCAAGTCTTCCCTTCCAATTTCAGCACTGTCCCTACCACCCTATCCAAAAGAAGTAACTTTTATTCCTAACGTTTGTCAGAAGGAGTTTGCTGGGGGATTGTGTCTGTCTCATGATTCATTCTGGAATAAGCTTGGTTTCTGTGGTCTAGTGATACCATAAACACTCTGTTCATGAAGGCAGTTCCCCACTACCCCAAGGCAAGGCCCATCCTTGATGTGCTAAGTATTATTGACCCCTGAAACTTCTCCAATTTGGGAAACCCAACAGCATAATTTATAGTTATGAGTGGGGACTGGCTCATGTTTTTTGTATTAGAAGTTCTTAACCTGAGGTCCACAGACCCCCAAGGAATCTGTGTATGGATTTCAGGGGGTCGGTGAACTTGAATGGAAAAAAATATGTAACATTTTTATTTTCGCTAAACCGTACCTGAAAGTTAACATTTCCTTCAGTTGTGAAATGTAGGCAACAAAACATTATTCTGAGAAGAGGTCCAAAAAAGGTTAAGAATTTTTGTTGTAGATAAACAGGCAGCTAGGTGATAAGTGGATATAAGCCCTGGATCTAGATCAGGAAGACCTGAGTTCAAATCCAGCCTCAGACACTTACTGGCCGTGGGACCCTGGCAAGTTACTTAACCTCTTGTCTCAGTTTTCTCATCTGGAAAAGGGGACTAATAATAGCACCTACCTCCCAGGGTTGTTGTGTGGTTATTTGTAAAATGATTTGTAAGCCTTAAAGCATTATATGAATGCTACTAGTGTTATTATCATCATTAGCTGCTTTGCACAAAGCAAGAATTAAAATTCTATATTAATGAGTTTGATGAAAACGCTTTTTATTAAAATGGTTGAATTCTTCCCCCCCTCCAATTTCTTGTGTGCATATGCTAGAATTGAATTTTTTTGGCACCAAATGCCTTGAACTTAAAATATTTTTTAAAAAATTATTTTTGTGGGGGCTGGGGGTGTCCAATTTATGAAATAAATATTTCTCAATATGCATAACTTGATTTTAAAGTTTAAAACATAAATATCTATAGGCTACACGAAGCTATCACAGGCTGTATCAGTACACATGTGTGTGTGTGTGTGTGTGTGTGTGTGTGGATGGCTATATGGATGAATAGATAGATAGTTTTATAACTCCAGTTATAATTCAAGTTAAAAAGCCTTTAGGCCCTAAGTGTTGACAAGTGGAAAAAGCTACCAGTGCTGCCCCCAAAGTTGGGTGAAATAAGTCCACGCTGAGAGATGATGTTCAATGTTGTTTTTTCATGTGGATTGTTTGAACATTTGAGGAAGGTTTCAATTAACCTGGCTTCCTTTTACTTTCCGTGAGCTGCTGCAGGATTCATGCCAGACACCGTTATTTGAGCAGTCAGAGGCACTGCCAGTGAATGATAAGCTCTGAGAAATAGCTTTGTAAGGGGGCCCTGTCTTGTTTCATGCAGGGCAGCTGTCCTGTTTGACCTCTTCTCAATTAACTGGTAACTGCAGAGAAGCAAAGTAAATGTGTAAAGCTTTGCCATGTCTTAACAAAACAAAACCAAAACAAAAAAGCCCCTACTCTCTTACCGTGCCTGCTGCTTACAATGTTTATCCCAGTTTAGATAGACTCTCGTTGGGCTAATGCAGGGCAGTCCGGGGGAGAGGAAGCCTGTCCTGTGAAGTGAGCACTTCCTGCTGGCGTACAAGTCTGATAAAATGCTGAAATAATAGCTCATGGGAAGCTGTTGAAAGTAAGTCCTACGGAGTACTCCTTTTTGTTATGGAAAATGATGAACGTTGTGGACTAACTGAGCTATGCCACGTGTTCTGTGGGGCACCCTGTGTTTAGATGTGTTTTCTAAATGAAAACTAGAATCTAGTCTTCCTGTCTCTCGATCCTTTATCCATTAGCTTAAAGGTGATCTAATTCCTTTTGGATTGTTGGGTTTGGTTTTTTTTTTTTGAGACAGTGTTCATTTCTTCTTTTGCTGAGGCCCTGCCCTCCTTTTTCTGATTGATTATGGGGTTTGATATTGTAATCATTCCCAGTGGGTACTCGGTGTAAAATGGCTTCCTTCATGGTTTTTGTTTTTGTTTTAAGATTGCATTCTATGTACACGTTGATGGTTAGAATCCAAGCCTGGCATTTGGGCAAACAGCATGTTGCTTCCAAATCATGAGCCTCACTTACTGCATGCACGCTTTTCTAATGGAGCTAGCTGGAGGAGAGTTGCATTTTCTGAATATAGCCAACTTTGCTAATGAAAGATGACTGAAGCTCTTCAGCTGCTTTTTTTTGCTTTATTATTTTCCTAAGCTGGTGCTTGTGATGGGCCTCTGTGCTGCAGAAAAGATAATCTTATTTCTTTTAAAAAAAGGTACCAATAAACAATTATTCTTAGGCTTGTACTGACCCAGTTACCCATACTAATTGTCTCTTGCTTTGTCTTATCACCACCAACCATGCATTTGGGAGAAAAAAAGAAAAAAGCTTGTAAGTGAAAACACAAGGCTTAAACCATCTTAAATCTGAGAAAGGTTGAGTAGCAATCAGAAGCCCACTATTCAAGTCAGGAGTTCTTAACCTTTTTTGTGTCATGGACCCCTGGGGCAGTCTGGCCTGTGGATCCCTTCTCAGGATAATGTTTTTATTTTTTTGCTTTAAAAATTTTGCTTTAAATTTTTATTTTATTTTTCTTAATTACATGTAAATAAAAGTTTTTTAATATTCATTTAAAAAAGTTTTGAGTTCCATGTTCTCTGCTTCCCTTCCTCCCTCCTTTCACACTTCCTTGAGAAGGCAAGCAATTTTATATAGATTATACATCAGCATAATGTTTTTAAATGTATTAAATAAAATATGTAAGATAAAACCAGTTATATTGAAATACACTAAAACATTAAAATTGTATTGAAACCATTCAATTATATTGAAATACACAAAACACACAAACAAAAGGTCATGGTCCCCAGATTAAAAACCTACTTTAAGCTCAATTATTATGTCACTGAATGAATGCTCGACAGTCCTATGAAGTAGATAGGCCAAGCATTATAACCATTTTACAAAATAAGGAAACGGGTTCAGATTAAGTGATTCTTCAGAGCTTCAACTCAGATAATCTGACTTCAGATCCATATAGTATAGGGTGTTTTTTGTTTAAGTAACAGACCCTTAGGTTTGGAAGGACCCTAGGGGTTTGTGTAGTTCTGTTTCCCCTCTTTTCAGAAACATTTTCCACAAGATGGACATTCAGCCTCTGCTTGACCATTTTCATTTGTAAGAAAGTCACTTTTTTTTTCCCAACTGCCTACTCTTTTCTACTGTGACAGCTGCACGTATTAGAAAGTTCTCATAAATTCAGCGTTGATAGTCAAGGTTGAGAAAATATTCAGTCAATATTCAGTGATTCACATACTCTGTCAGGTGCCAAACATATGAAATGTAAGGCAGAAAGGACCTCCCCTCCCCTCAAGGAGATTACTTTCTATGGGACAGACAACACATACACGTATAAACATATACAGATTATTTTTAAATACAAGGTAATGAGAGGGGTGGTGTTGGTAGGTGGGGCATAGTGAAAGGGCTAGTGTAGAAGAAGGTATTTGTGCTGACTTATGAAGGAAACAAAAATCCTAAGCGACAGCTGGGAATAGGGAAGGCATTATAGGCAGGGAAAAACAACTTCTACAAAGGCATATATGTGGAATATAGAGTGTCATATGAAGACTAACAAAGCCGATGTGGCCAGACCATAGAGTGCATAAAGAATAATGAGTAATCAGCCTGGAAAAATGGGTTGGAGCTAGGGTGTGAATGATTTTTAAGAGCCAAATAGAAGAATTTATATTGATCTTAGAGGTAATAGGGAGCTACTGGAGGTTAATGAGCAAGAGAGTGACGTGATCAAAAAGGTCGTGTAGGAAAACCATTTGGCAGCCCTGTAGAGGATAGAATGGAGAAAGGAGAAACTTGTGTCAGGGATATTAATTAGGAAGCTATTGTAATTGTCCAGGGAAGAGGTGACCTGAGGAGGGCCAGAAATGAGGCTGTGGCTATGTACAGAGAAAGAAACAGATAAGAGAAATTCATGGAGACCTTACCAACTGCTTGAATGTGTGAATATGAGTACTCAAGGATGGAGCCCAGGGTTGTGAACCAGGCAGGTTGAAAGACTATGGTGTCCCAGAAGTAAGTAAGTTCAAAAGAGCAGTGAGTTTGGGAAAAAAATAATGAGTGTTACATGTTGTTTAAGATGCCAGGGAGATATTCAATGGGTGACATACAAGGCACTGTGCCACATACTTGGGCAGGTACAGAGAAGAACAAACAATCTGTTTGAGGAAATAAAATATGCCCACAAGTAGTGATATAAAATGGAGATGGTGCTAAGTGACACGGGGCATTTAAAAATAAAGGGATCTGGATGTCTGGAAGATGGAGAAATCACTTTTCTTTGGGGCGGGGGAGAGAATGGTAGTGGTGGAAGGGGAGAGGGTATCAGGGAAATCTTCCATGGAGACTTTCTCCTGTTGAGTAGAAATGTGCCTCCCTAGAAGCTTCACACGGCTTCTGGGGCTATCCAGGACAAATCAATTACCCTTGTAGATGTTTGAAGGAAACTCTCATTGCCTTGCTAAGTCATGGTTATAGTTTCTATTTGCATAGTACTTCAATGCTTTCCTTAAAATGACCCTATGAGGAAGATCATAAAGGTATTATCTCCCTTTTGCAGATGAGGAAATGAGTTCAGAGAAATTTTTTATTATGGGATTATATCACCTTTTATCTTTGCATCATCAGGATTTACCATGGTGTCTTGGCCATGAGAAAGAACTGGCTTCTGATACCTGTTCTGCTCGGTGTGAGGTGATCACGGGAAAGCAGCAACCACTCTGAGCTTCAGTTTCTGTCATTCATAAGAGGGGATCAGTAGTATTGGTAATGATTGACTTTACTGAGTGAGAGTCAGAGTGGTGAGTTCGAAGGAGATCTTTTAGACTTAAGACTTCTGGAGTTAGGAAGACCTGGTAGGTTCAAGTTCTTGGGAGACAAATACACGGATGGGTATGTTACCGTGGGCAGTCACTGAGCGTCTTGTTTCTCCAGCCCACTGCCTTCAGAGAAGATGCCCATCTACGCTGGTAGAAAGAAGTCCCTCAATAGGAGCTCCCAATGCTGATAAAATCACAGCGATCTAGTCAAAACAGAACATATCTTGCCTCAGAGGGTTCAATGTCACAGATGGTGACAATATACAATTAATGTAAATTGTTTATATGCCTTAAAGTGCTATGTAAATATCAGTTATAATTATTGTGTGTTTATTTGAATTGAATAGGCCAAGTACAGTTGCCTAAGGTCCTAGAAGTGCTTCTCTTGGGTTCACTGTGAATCATTTAAAGAATAATAATAGAAGGGAGAGACCAAGAATCTAAAAATCTCTCCATTTGGTCAGGTTCCTAATTTCTTAGTGCAGAACCCTATGACTTAAGTTTTTCCTAGCTGACTTAGGATAAGGATTTTATGTCCAAATTTTAAAATTAATTTACTAGTAGAGACGACTGAAACTTCAAAAAACAAAAGCCACAACAATCATGAAACCTCACCATAATGCTAATTTGGTGTAGTGTGGATCTAATTGCTAAGGAAATAGACTCAATCTGCCTTTGGTCAGTAGTACAATAATCTTTGGGTAGGGCCAACGAGAGCAAGACTGGACACTTCACAAAACTGTACCCCAGCCTCCTAAAAAGAGTTTCTGTCTTCAAAAGTACCTAATTCACCACCAGATGGAAATTGAGATCCCTGAGCTTCAAAAAAAAAAAGATTGGATCTTAAAAAAAAAAAGCTAGTGATGTCTTTCTTCACTGAGGGAATTTCCCAAAGAGTTAGGGTGATGTGGTAAAGATGGGCACTAGAATTTGGGATTAAGCAAGGCCATTTAGTGGCTGAATGACCTTATGCAGGGTGCCTCCTTTCTCTGAGACTCCCATTTCTTCATCTTAAGAGATGTGAAGCATAGAGTTATTTCATAGCACAAGAATATCACTTAATGATGATTTAAAAAAAAAAACACTTAAAAGCTTCCTGTCTCGAACAATATAACGAATTAAAATGGAAGTGATCTTTATTTAGGAAAGACAACAGAGCCGTTCAGCTTATGAACACTAAATATAAATCTCCACATTGTGAGGGTTGTTACCAAGAACAAGTCTGTGTGACTGAAAAGCTCTCGACTGTCTATCTCCTTGCAGCTTCTCTGTTAACTCAAGTGTAACTGGTTAGCATTGCTTTCTTTTTTTTCTTAATTCAGTTTCATTTTATTTTATGCCCCAAATTCTCCCCTCCCATCTCCCCTTCCCTGACCCCTACCCATTGAGAAAACAAGAAAAACAAAACTGTTACAAATATGTGTAGTCCAACAAAACAGATGCTCATATTAGCCACATCCAAGATGTGTATGTTTGTGTGTGTGTGTGTGTGTGTGTGTGTGTGTGTGTGTGTGTGTAACTTCTGTCCCAAAGCCCACCAATATAGGACTTTGCTTATTGTTGGAGGTGAATGCCCTGCCCTCTGTGAGCAATCCTATTCCTAGCTTGCTACACTGGAGGCTTTGGGGAGTTTCCCCTTGGGTGAGATCTAGAACTTTCTTTCTCTTGATTGAGCTGACTCACCTTGCACCTAATGGGAAGAGTTACTTCGCTCTGTATTGTGTGCTATATATCCTCCTATGTATACCTTCTCTAATTTCCCTTTTGCTATGATTGGATAAATGAGTTTCTTTGCTATTTGCTATATGTATTGGTTGAGGAACTGTTATTTGGTAGCAAAGAGGGCAAACCTTAGATATAGAACTTGGGGTCCTGCTTCTCCATTCAGTAACAAAACCAGCATCAGAACCTGATCATACACCGTAGACTAACAGTAACTAAGGGAGCAGATGGATATAATTCTAGCCGGGTACCTTCTCTCTTCCTGAGGAAGGCAGAATGGTCTCTGTCCTCAAGCTTCTGCTCCCTTCCTGGAAGGAATGAAAGTCTCCCTTGGAGAGGGTGGGAGGGAGAATAGGCTATCAGTGTCTGTTCTGCCTTCTTTTAGAGCTATAGTACACAGTGACAGCTCTCCACATGTGCAGGCCCCTAGAGACAGGATGGAGACTTTCAGCTCTTCTCATGCCAGTTTCTTCCTGGAGTCTTTTCCTTCAGCCATCTGAAGTGGGGTTGGCCTCACTTGTCTTCCTTCTTGAAGCTGAAAGCCAGAAGCACTTAAAGCAACTAGAAGCTGAAAGACTGGTTGACAACTGAAGCAATATCTGCCAGCTCCACCCCACCAATGAGGAGAGGGTTCCAGACCAAAGGACTTCGGGTTACATGTGTATGTATGTGTACATGTACATATATAATACACACACGCACACAGACATACATATTTTACATACATACATAGACACATACATACACTTCATTTTGCATCCTGGGCACACCAGCTTTCATGTTTCATTGTGAGTCTTCTGGAACTGTGGTTGATCGTTGTCTAAGCCCATGGTGATGAATTCAGGTTTCCTGGAGAAAATTAGTTGATGTTCATTATGACACATGTAGGAAAATAGGGGTGTGTGTGTGTGTGTGTGTGTGTGTGTGTGTGTGTGTATAGCTGGGAGAAAACAAGTAGGTATCACCCAGAAAGGAGTGACTCTTAGAATCCTGGAATAAATAAACTTTAAGGAGTCTTAGATAATAATTGGTAATAATAATAACTAGTATTTGTAGAGTGCTTTAAAGTTTGCAGAGTTCTTTTAAAAAATTATTTCAGGGGGCAGCTAGGTGGTGCAGTGGATAGGGCACTGGCCCTGAAGTCAGGAGGACCTGAGTTCAAATGTGGTCTCAGACTAGACACTTGACAATTACTATCTGTGTGACCTTGGGCAAGTCACTTAACCCCAATTGCCTAAAAAAATATATATATGTGTGTGTGTATGTATATATGTATATATATTTATATAATTTCACTGGATCCTCGCCACAGCTCTGGGGAGGTAGGTACTATTGATAATTTATATAGCATATATATGGGCATTTACGTGGTGCCCACCATGTGCCAGGCACTGCGCTAAATTCTGTACACATATTATCTCATCTGAACATCACAGCAGCCCTGGGAGACAAGTGCTATGATTATCTCCATTTTTCAGATGAGGACACAGACTGGTGGAGGTTAAGTGACTTGCCCAGGATCACATAACCTAGTTAATGTCTTTCGTTGGATCTGTACTGAGGTGTTCCTGACACTAGGCCCAGTGTTTTACCCAGCTGAGGTTCCAGTCCTCTCATTTTATGGAAGCCGAAATGACTGTCCTACAGTCACGGTGCTAGTAAATTGATTAAGCCAAGATTGGATGCCAGGTTTCAGATAACCCAGGCAAGTGCTCTTCTCCCTAAATTTAGGTTCTTTTTTTGGTTGGTATATTTTCCCAGGTCCTAAGCTCACTGCTTTCTATTCCGGAGAATGAAGAAGGCAAAGTGAGGCCCGAGTACAGGTCACCAAGGCCATCAGAGAGGGAGGACCAGCTCTGGGCCTCTCAGTTGGTTAATTTTGGAACTTTTAAGTTAACCAAGATCAGCAGTTTCCTATATGCCTTTTGACGCTATTTCCATCCTTATCTGGGGGGACCACATATCCTGTTTCTATGACTTAGGCTTTTGACCCTCCGGTTCACTTTCTCTGCTGGACTCCTGTAATGGCCCTGCAGGATGATTCCCTTCTGCATTGTGGGTTTCTGATCTTTTGCCTTTAGGCCTCTCTCAGACTAACACAGATTTTTGACTAATCTGATTCTGATCTCCACCATGCCACAGACAAACCCCTCAGTCCTCTCTTGTACGTTGGATGGAAGTCCCAACAGTACATAGCCAAACTGGAAGATTCCTATTCTAGACCATAGAATTTTTTTTTAAATTTAAGTGGAATTTTTAAAAAGTAGCCACGCAGGGGCAGCTAGGTGGAGCAGTGGATAGAGCACCAGCCCTGGATTCAGTAGGACCTGAGTTCAAATGCGGCCTCAGACACATAACACTTACTAGCTGTGTGACTCTGGGCAAGTCACTTAACCCCATTGCCTAGCAAAAAAAAAAAAAGTAGCCATGCACATTCCACATTCTCCTTAGAAACTTATGCTTGATTTTTATTTTGTTGTATCATATATTGCCACCTACTCAAGGCAAGAGCAGACTGATTTTTTTTTAAATGTGGGCAGCTGCATGTCTTTATTTTATAATTATAGAAGTGTACATTGCATGGATAGGACATCGGCCTAGGAGTTAGGAAACAAGTTCTAGGCCCAACTACAGCTTTATGATGTACCAGCTTGCAAGTGTGTGACTAAATTTTTTTGTTGTTCAGTCATTTTCAGTAGGCTCTGACTGTTTGTGACCCCATCTGGGGTTTTCTTGGCAAAGATACTTAGAGTGGCTTATCATTTCCTTCTCCAGCTCATTTTAGAGATGAGGAAACTGAGGCAAACAGGGTTAAGTGACTTGCCTAGAGTCACATAGCTAGGAAGTGTCTGAGGCCAGATTTGAACTCAGGAAGATCAGTCTTCTGACTTGCCCAAGGTCCCACAGCAAACAAATGTCAGATGATTGGGATTTGAACCTCTGACTCCAATGCTCTTTTGTCTTTCTCAGCACTCCAGAAGTATTTTGAAGGACACGTAAGGATAGGGTGTTTTCAATGATATACTTAACTGGTCATTCTAGCTGTGAAATGGTGCAAGAAACATTGTAAAGATAAAACAAATATGCAAGTTTTTATAGTTTGGTTTAAAAATATGTTTTGCAGATTTATTCTCTGCCTGTCATCTTTAAGGAGACAGCAGCCCTGTCAGCTCAAGTGCTACTTTGGCAGTGTAGCTAATTTTGACCGTTGTTTCATGCAGAAAGTACCCAACCTTGAGTCAGGGAGCCAGAAATTTTCTAACTGGAAGAGGAGCTCTGCTCTGAAGGAGTTGTTTCCACTGTGGACTTTCTTCCTCAACCTTTACCCTCACACATCTCACAGTGTGATTTCTGCTTTAAAATATTTGAGTCGATTGAGCTTTGCTTCCTCCTTAGCGAGCAGGGAGATCTCTCTGCCAGGAAGTTAATTAATGGGTTTAGTCACTTCTCAAAAACGATATAAAGTAGAAACTGATCCTGGCATTTTAACCCCCCCCCCCATCCTGGCTCCAACCTTCCTTTTCAGGCTTATCTCCCACTAGTCTTTCATATAGCCTCTTTTCTAGACAAGCCATACTACTCAACCCCATACTAATCCATCTGCCCTCTCTCTTCCTTGGGGCATGCTGGCACTACACAAATCACTCTCTCCCTGCTTCTCCCCCACCATCTTTGACTGCTGAATTTAATTAGTCAGTCAGGTTTACTTATGTGCCAAGCACTGTGCTAGGGATACCAAAAAAGGGAAAAAAGCACAGTCTCTCCCCTTAAGGAGAGACTAATGGGGGAGACCATATTCCAAAAGTCTTAGTGCAGTTAATTAGTTTAATTTATTATTACATATATTAATTAGTATGTTAGCTTAACAAGGTGCTAAGAGTTTTGGAGTACTGTGTGCTCCAATTATATATATGTGTGTATATATTAGTTATTATGTTAGCTTAATACTGTGCTAAGATGTGTGTGTGTGTGTGTGTGTGTGTGTGTGTGTGTGTGTGTGTGTACGTACTTACAAGATACTAATAGAAATTAGGTGGTACAGGGGGATAAAGTTTTGAGCCTGAATTCAAGAAGACCCAAGTTCGAATCCAGCCTCAGACAGTTAACAGCTATGTAGGGAAGTCACTTAACCTCCCTCAGCCTCAGTTTTTTCATCTGTAAAATGGTTATAATAATACTAATACCTACTTCCCCAGGGTTGTTGTGAGGATCAAATGAGATGATATTTGTAAAATGTTTTTGCAAACCTTAAAGCACTATATAAATGCTAGCTATTTTATTTCTATCATCATCATCATCATCATCATCATCATCATTGTACAGAAGAGATGGAAGACTGCCTTAATTGGAAACACTAGCATCTGGAAGGACCAAGAAAGATTTCATAGTTGAGTTTTTAAGGAAGCCAAGAATGCCCAGGAGGTGAGAGAGAACAGTATTATACATATGAAGGCCAGTCTGTGTAGATGCATGGGAAGAAGAGATGGAGTATGATGTGGAAGGAATAAGCCTGCCTGGATCACAAAGTATGTGGAGAAAAGTAAAATGTAAAAAGTCGAGAAAGGTAGGAAAGGGCCAGGTTACGAAATGCTTTAAATGTGGAATACAGGGCTTTATAATAGGGAGTCACTGGAGTTTGAATGAGGAGATGTGACATGGTCAAACCCAACTCACAGGCTTTCTCTGCTCCATTGAAACCCAGTAACTGAGAGTGAGCTCTCTCCCCTGAAATTTAGTATGCTAGTTGGGGTTTTGCCTTTACATCCTTGTTAGGATCCTAAATTGAACTGGAACAGGGACTTAGAGGTCATCTAGTAACACCCCCTCATTTTATAGAGGAAATGATTAAAGTATAGAGAGAGGGACTTGTTTGGGGTGAGATAGGAAGTTAATAGAGCAGAGATGCTTTTCACATTCTATCTTCTCTTCTGAGTTTTCACAAATCTCCTCATGCATCACCTTTCTTTATGTCCCCCCGCATCCTCAATGAACTAAGATAGTTCCCCAACTTATCTCCTTGAAGTTGGGGAATTATCTTAGTTCATCTTGCATTCTCAGTTACCCTAGAACTGCCTTACTTGTAGTAGGAGCTTAAGGAATTGAAAATTAATTCATTTTTAAAATTTTGGTTTGTTACTCTTTTCTTAGACAGAATAATATCTTCCTGCTCATCTTTACCCCCTTTGAGTGATTCTAGAATTGTCCAAGCATTTTTCTTGCCATGAATTTCATAGTTAAAAATCACATATTTTACCGTTAGCAGGTGAGCTCTACTAAGTTGTCTGGGCAGCTTTTTTGGTCTGCAGCAAGTGGTGCACAGTTACTGTTTAAAAAGCATTTCTTTAATCAGTTGGTGAAGGTTTAGGTGTCAAGAAGGAAGGAATTATTGGAGTTTGGATGGAGTACTTACCCACCCCTCCTTACCCTTCTCTCCTGATCAACCCCTCAGTTGTGTTTGTTGATTTTCATTCTTCATCGGTTCTCTAATTAGTCCGTATCTTTCAGCTTATAGACACTGCCTCCCCCCCATTCAGTAGTCTTAATGTATTTTCATCAGAATCATTTTAATTGTTGAGAAAGATGTTATTGAGAATAAATTCAAAGATGCTGTTATGCTGCCAGTAATGCATTGTTTTAATAGTTCTGGTGAAATTTTAATGAAAAATAATTACAATAAATTTCTTTAGGCAAAGGCGTGAGGAAGATTTGAATTGGTGCATTGATATAGTTTAAAATATAAGGTATAGTTTAAAAATAAGGGAGAGAGACATGGGAAGATTTATATGAAATAATGCAAGGTGACATAAGGAAAACCAGGAAAACCATATACACGATGACTTCAAAAATGTAAATGGAAAGAATGATAATAAAAGAAACCAAAGCTGAACACTGTGTAATATAATGTTCAAGTTTGGCCATGGAAAAAAAAAAGAGGAGAAAATGCAACTGCCTCTTCTTTTTGCAGAGGTGGGTCACTCTAGTGCTACATTGGTTAATTTTGCTGAACTGTGCTTTTTCTCTCTTTTTTGTTAGAAAGGATTGCTTTCTGGGGAGAGGAAGAGGTATAATTGGAAATGAAGGTCCTTAAAAATGTATGTACATATATATACACACACACACATATACATGTATAGACATATATTCCCAGACTTTCCTTCCCTCCAGTCCCTCCCCCACCCATTAAGAAGGCAAGAAATGTTACCCATTATACATATGAAGTCATGCAAAACAGAAAATGAAGGTCATATAAAAGCAAAAGATAAATACAAATTTTAAAAAAAATTAAGGGGACCATATTAAATTCAATTCAGTAAACATTTATTAAGCACCTACTATTATGCTAGGTTCTGGGAATACAGATTAGAAAAAGAAAGTCCTTGCCCTAAGGGAGTTTACAATCTAATAGTTGAAACTGGGCTTCTGCCCTCAGTGAAGGAAAACTTTGAGAGGAATTTATGACTACACCGTCAGCCCTCTAATCTGAGGAGAGAGGAGACTGTGGGAGATGGTATCCAAGGTTTAGAGATGAGATTAGAAGTGACCAGTTTATCAGTTTATTGTGAGAAGGCCAGCTTGTCCTATGGTTCACTGTTGGAAACTGATTTTTATCAGTCAAAATGACATTAAATAAGAGGTATTACCATCTACTTTGCCTCTACACCCTAAGGACCATGAGACCTTTCTGTTTGACTTGTAGCTGAAACTTTCCATGGGTGGTGTCTTCACCATTAGAATGTGAGCTCCCAGAGAGAATGAGTCTTACTTTTCTGTCTGTATCTACAGCACTTAGCACTGGGCTTTTCACATAGCAAGCACTTAAAAAATTCTTTATTCCTTCATTCATTCATCTTGGGAGAGGAGTTGGTACTGGTTGAGAAGGGCTGGTTGACTTGGAAGAAATAATAGCTTTATTTCTCAAGCTCTGGGGGTCTAGCTTCAGGTATTGCTGGCCATAGTAATGCAGTTTCAGGAGAAACAGTTTAAATTGCTTGTTTTTTGTGCAGCATCATGGCCCTCATTAGCACCTTGGCATGATTGAGAAGGAGCATCATTCTGCCGCCAGGCCGAAGGTGAAGGAGGATGCCAGGTTTTGCGTTATGGTTGGCAGGAAGCCTCTCCTCAAACCCCTCCCTTGCTGAAGACCTCTCTACCAAAGGCAGCCTTTGCTTGTATTCTTCCCTAGTCCTGATCTCAGTTGGGTTCTCTCCATCCTGGTTGAATGAGTGGAATACAGAACAAAATGCCTGCTGTTGTATTATAAAGTTTGTTTACTGTATGTGCCCCAAATCTGGGGCATTTACCCACATACATAACCAGGTATTCGTGTGTGCACACAAATGTGTGTATATACATCCCAGCACTTACATTTATACGTATAGACACACACAAAATCTAGAATATAAATGTTATCTCATTTTACCATCACAACAACTCTGCAAGATAAGTGCTGTTATTGCCCCCTATTTTACAGTTGAGGAAACTGAGGCAAAAAGAGTGCTCAGGGTCACACAGCTAGTAAGTATCTGAGGTTGGATTTGAACTTTCTGACTCCAGGAAGTGCTCTGTCCACTGTGCCACCTAGCTACTTTCTGGAATACCTTAGCTGAAATACAGTGAAACAATTCTAAGCCTGTTCATTATCCATCTTGCTCAAAGAGAAGGTTCTGTAGGGCCTGTCACACCTGGACAGTGATGTGAACAGGCTTGGGGCCAACCAGCTTTTGGGACCTTAAGTGGCAAGGGTACAAGGCCCTACTCTGCATCACTTGGAATGTAATTCAAATGGGGCCTGGTCCTCTTCATTATTTCAGTTTATCAGAAAGCAGAATAAATAAGGGAAAGGATCATATGCACGCTGGAAATTGAGTCTCAATTTCACTTTATCACCACTCTGGGAACTACGTGCCCAGTACTTGGTAGTAGATAATGGTGATTGTCTTTTAAGGACAAAGCTATTTATTCTCCTTCGAGTTACTAAATACTTTAGCTATCCTCCTTTGCCCTGCCACCCCCAAACTTTACTTGCTTTGAAATCTTTTGTCTTGCTGTTCATGAATGCTTTTGATGCTTCAGAGACACAGTGATTTCATTGGCCTGTGTACCCTTTCCACATCTGCAGGTAGTAAGTCTTCTTTGCATTAGGAAACAGTCTTCATGATTGCCGGGGTCAAAAGAATTATCAGTGGGTTGGCCAACCTGCTGGAAGTGCCACTGCCAGGCTGGTCCTTGGATGATAGGAACGTAGTCAATAGCCAGGTCCTAACTTTAGTTAGGGTAAGGCATTGCCTAAGGGAAGTAGGGTCACCTTCATGCTGTGCTAAAACATATAGGACCTTAGCATGTGCATATGTACATATATACATTTAATGTATGTATATGCACACACTGATGTGAACATATAGAGGTATCTAGATAGCTCTAATGAGACCTCTATATGTATATACAGCTATAGGATACACAGCTCTCTATATAGATAGTTCTGAAGATACCTGTGCATTTTTGTGTGTTTATATGTGTAGGCATTTACATAGATATATCTATATCTATCTATCTATCTATATAAAATCTAGGTGTCTATATCTTTGTGTATATACATATATATCTATGTATATACAGGTATAGAAATACTTATCTATACACATATCTGTAGGTATATATATGCACATGTATAGGTATGTATGTATATGTATATATAAACACATACCTATATCTGTATGTGTATACATAAGTATCTCTATGCTTCTGTATACATATATAGGTATCTTTATAGGCATCTTATAGATAGAAATCTATATACACATATATACCTATAGAAAGAAAGAAGGGAAGGGAGGAAGGAATGAAGAAAACAAAGATTCAGTGATGCCAAGGAGAATAAATAGCTTTGTTTTTAAAAGACAAATACCATTATCTACTACCAAATGAATGTTTTGCTTTTAATGATACTACCTTCCTTTTTAAAGTCAAGCTAGGATGTTTGTCTTGCTTCCTCCCCTAGAAGTTTCTTATTTAGTACCCAGAGTAGTGATAACCTGATACTGAGCCTTGCTTTTCAACATGCATGTGATCCTTTCTATTACTTACCCTGCTTCTTGATGAACCGAAATTTTATATATGTGTATATGCATGTGTGTGTATATGTATGTATATAGTCATATATACATGTGTACCTCTACCAGTGTGGGTCAACATCTTCTCTGCAACTTATAATCTTAGAGATTCTGCCTAGAGCAGAGATGTTAAATATGTCTACCAGCATTTCCAGTTCCCCCAACCAGATTAAAATGTAATTGGGAAACATTCAACAAAATAAATAAAAATACAGTATAACATAGATAATGTTAATTTGTGGTTTTCTGTGGCCCGCAGAGATCTATTTTTATTTGAGTTTGACACTACTGGATTGTAGAGGATGGAGTCAGGAAGAACTGGGTTCCAATCCTACCTCAGTCAGTCAATAAACATTTATTTAGGGCCTACTGTGTGTCAGGCACTATGCTAAGACTGGTGATACAAATGTAAATAAAAAGATGGTTCCTGCCCTCAAAGAGCTTACAATCTAGTGAGGTAAGATGATATACTAAGGGAAGCTTTAAAGCTTCGGGTGGGGAGATGGGACAGAGGGGCAGGTAACCTCAGTCATCTACTGACAATGTGACCCCAGGCAAGTCATTTAACTTCTCAGTATCTTCTGGTAATTCTCAGTCTCTAAGCGGAATGAGTGGAGGGGATTTCTACAATAGGAATTTCTAAAACTGATAAAGTCACAGACTGAGAGCACCCCTTCCCTACCCCAAATCCTTAAACTGGCGTTGGAAGAATAGGGAATTGGAAAGGAAATGTGTGGTCCCCATCTATTCTCTCACATTCTAAGCCCCTCTCTTGCCCAAGAAAGACCAGGAACCACTGATTTCTCTTGGTTTTCCTACTTCTGAGTTCTTCTTACTGTTCTAGAAGCCATTTCTCCCTCTTCTCTTCACAAACCTTGAAATCCAGTTTCTACCTTGTCCTACCCTTTTTTCCTTTTTTAAAGCATGTATGAGGCAATAATTCATAGAGTATCTGGATTAAGGACTTCTCTGCCGGAATCCATTCTTCCTCTCTCCCACCCTGTCTGATGAATCTTAGGTCTTCCGAACCTAATAGCATCTTGCTGAATCTCCTCCATTCTCTCCTCCCTTTCACTTAAATGATTCCAGAAATGCTTGGTTTGTCAGTACAGAAGCAGTTGTAATTATAGACATTTACCCTGAATCACTTACTAGTTATACCTAATTATCATGTTAGCACAATAATGATTATGCATATCCTTCAATATGTGTCAGATTAACCTGGTTCTAAGTTTTGTCTTATTACAACACCAAGTTCAGTTCAGGTTTTCTCAGTCTTTTTAGTTGGGTCTTAAAACATGATGAGGAATTCCTGACTGCCCCCCACTCCCATCTCCATCCACCCCCCCTTTTCTGCAGTGGTCAGATATTAAATGTATGGCTTCAGGCAGAAGTGTTTTCCATATAATATCTAGCAATCTGTCTTTGTTTGGAAGATGGCCATGGTTCATACTGGAGATGCTTAGGGTCAGATAGTGCTGCCAAGGAAGTTAGGCAGAGCAGATAGTGATTGAGGTGGGCAGATTAGTAGAGAGTGTTTCCAAGTCTCTTTTATTTGCAAGCCAAATTGGCAGAAAAGGTCCTTTTGTATTTGCTTTTGGTGATTGCCAGCCTCTCTTAATAGAATGCTCCTCAAATATATCCAGTGTGTATTTAGTTTATTTATATGTTTATTTTTAGAGCTCAGGGACTTTTGGAATAATTCCTTCCATAGGTTATTAACCATCTATCATGGAAACTTTGGGCTTTGGTCCTAAACTACCTCCATTTGACCTGGAGTGCATAGTGCCTATTTTGGAAATTCTGAGCTTTTCCAATAAATCTAGTTTTATCCTGTTCTTTTTACCATTTTCCTAGGACCATAGATTTAGAACTAAAAGGTAATTCCGAGGCCATCTCATCTAACACTCTAATTTTTATAGATGAAGAAATTGAAGCCCAGTGCATTTAATCATTAACTTTCTTTTTGAACTAAGAAATTTTATATTAATTCTGCTTCTTCAGAAAACCAGTCCATTTGCTCTGTCCTTTTGACCGTCTCCCTTTGAATTGTGTCGCTCTCTATTTTACAAGGCACATCTACTGTACCAAAGTTGTATTGGAAGGTGTTATGAACCTGAATGGGGACAAAAAGTGATTAGAACATTAGCATAATCCCAGTTCGGACCACCTCCTGGAATATGGCATCCTCATTAAGCTATTATTGTAATGAACCCTTTAGAGGATCACATTGTCAAGAGAGTTGTGGGTGGTGTCCCCAGCACCTGGCAAATGGTAGGCACTTAATAAATATTTCTTGATGGACTGGTTTGGTTCATTTAGGATTCAAGTAGCAGGACAAAGATAGAGGAACACCCCCTATTAAACTTACCTGTCCTGTGCTTACTTCAGGAGCACATATACTAAAATTGAAATGATACACAGAGATTAGCATGGCCCCTGCGCAAGGATGATATGCAAATTTGGGAAGTAGTCCTTATTTAAAAATAAAATAAATAAACTTACCCATCTTGTGTCCCATTCCTTCAGAGTTCTGCTTATCCATGGGAATAGGCTGCAAATGGATTAATTTCACCACTTCTAGGTAACTTCACTGTGTTTAATAGAAGCCCTGTGGAAGAGCAATGCCTTAACCAGAAGTATTGGGCGATGAAGGGAATTTCAGGTACCTGAGTAGGTTAGGAGAAGAGATATTTTTGGCCAGAGAGGTCCCTTTCTGAGCAAGTCTTTCCTCCCTCTGGGCCCATGTTTTCCCATTTGTAAAGCGATGTGTCAGGACAAGATAACTTCTAAGGTCCATTCTAGTTCATCCTTTTTGAGGTGCAGCTTCATATAGTCAAGGGTAATTGTACAGCATTTGTGTGTATGTTTGCTAGTCTTCTATTTATCTCTAATAACTTTCTTGATGAAGCTTTGTATTTTGTCGCTCCCAAGTGAAGAGTCTTCACTGATATTGTGTACTAGCTCTAAAAGACTACGCCAGCAGAATACAAATACTGGTGAACCCTGCTAAGCTCTGAGTATGGACCTGGTAAAGGAGTTAGAGCTGTGATCTGAGAACCAGTCCAGCTCAATTCAGAAACACTCATCATGCCCAGAAGATTGGCCCCAAGGGGAGGAGTTTTCCTGCTCATACCAAACTAGGGAGGCCACTTAATGTAGTATGCCTGGTGCAAATGATGCAAACTTAGTCCTTTCGGAGATAAAGGAAAAAGTATGGAAAGAAGTTACCAGGAAGTATCACAGCATGATATAATAGAAAGAGGATTAGCTCTGGGATTAGATGACAGGAGGTTCAAATCCCACTTCTAATGTTTGGGGCTTATGTGGCATCAGGCCAATCACCCTCTCTGGGTCTCATTTTTACCCTTGTAAAATGAGAGGGAAAAGTTAGTTAATCTCAAAGGTCCTGACAGGTTATAAATCTATCTATCTAAAAATATGTGTGTGTGTGTGTGTGTGTGTGTGTGTGTGTATGTAAACTATTACTAGTTGTGTTACCTCAGCAAATTGTTTCATGTTCTGAGGTCTCATTTTCTCTTTCTATAAAACCAGAACAAGAAGTCCCTTCTAGTCTTACCTGTGTATAATAGGGTTTGAATCTAGCATCTTTATTGGGTGGCTTTATTATCAGAAAGATCCATACCAAACATTAAGTTGTTAAACAGAAGGGGAAAAAAAATCTAATTTCTGTTGTCATGGTACTAATAACCTCTTGCAGCATTTATTATGAACGTTTTAACTAATATAAAATGTTGTGCATTCAGCCCATCAGCATAGGACTTAATCATTCAGTAAAGCAAATTAGATTCTGAATAGTTAATTTCTGCTTTTCCATTTGCAAATGGTTTTAAAGTTCTGTTGATAGTTAGAATTTGAGAACTAATTAAAATGCTTTCTTACCTGTTTAACAAATTGGCCTTCCTACTCTTTTCTTCCTTTATTGTACTTGGTTAAGTTACAAATAGTGGTGGAACATTAGAAGCTTAATGGAGGGGTAGAGGAAACTAGCAAAGCAAACTAATTAGGATTTATATGGCCCAGCTTTTATGCAACATGCTAATAATGTTATAAAGCTTTTCCCAAATGATGCTGCACATGCTTTAGATTGTTTTGAAGTGCTGGAAGGGGGTGGGGCAGCTAATATTTTTGTTTGTCAACTGGGGAAGGCTGTCTAGTTGCCTAGGGGTTAATGCACAACATGTTGCAATTTCCCCCCCCCCCCCCAAATGTCTGGAAGGCTGTGAGGAATTGTTCTTGCCAAATTTTTCATATTCACAGAAATACTCTGTGGCTTTGAATGTAAATTCAGGAACTCAATATGTTCGGGTACAAGGGGAAGATGGTGTTTACAGATTTTCAATGATATTATGCTTAGAAACTAAGTTTGGATACTTGTCATACAGGTAATTTCCAATAAGCATCTGTTTGAAACTATATCCTACTATAGAACATCTACATTTGGACTTCTGAGATTTTTTCAAATGGAATTTTTCTTTTAAAAAGAGCTTCTTCATTTTGTGGGGGGGAGGATTAGGAAAAGGGAGAAGTTTGGATATGAAAGATAGCCTTGGAGTGTATTTCAAACTTAAGAAGTTTGGCTCAGGTTTTTATAGCTAAATTTAAATCCTTTGGACCAGCTGGAACCAACGTAGTACAGTGGAAAGACCGCTGTATTTGGTGTTAGAGGATTTGGATTTGAATCCTAGCAGTGAACTGGATATGTTACCTCCATAACCTTAGGCCAGTGACTTAAATTCCCTAGGCCTATGTTTCATCCTCAGTACAATAAGGGAGTTGGCTGGACATATAAGAGCCCTTATAGCTTTGATCTAAGATCTTATGACTTAATAGGTCCCAAATATAAAGTTCTTTGTTAGTTCTGAGTAGTGCTAACATGAAATTAGTGCAGGTAGTATGCAATTATGCCTGGAAAAAAAGTGGCATGATAGCTACTTCACTCCTTATACCTTCCCCTAAGATTTAACTCCTTTTCTAGTGATTGGGGAATGAAGGTCATGCTATTAAATTATGACCCAAGATAGGGCATCTCAAAGGTGGATTTCGTCTAGAACAGCTTGTGATTCCATCCATCTCCATAGCAGAGAACCAGCAGCAGGGTCTAAGCTAGTTCTGGTTCTGTATCAGGTAGACTCTTTGGTGTAGGGCATTCTAAGCCTGGCTTTCCCACTCTCTAGATAAAGAACTAGGGCAACTGAAGACTACCCCAGCTTCTTCAGTGCAATGGAATAGCAAAGTACTTAAAGCCTTAAAAGTGACATCCATTACTATTGCAGTATTGGTGGAGTTGTGAACTGATCCAACTATTCTGGAGAGCCCAAAGGACTATACAACTCTGCATACTCCTTGACCCAGCAATGCACTAGTAGGTCTATGTCCCAAAGACACTAAAAAAAGAAAAGGGAAAAGGACCTATTTGTACAAAAAGATTTATATTAAGCAGTTCTTTTTGTGGAGGCTAAGAATTAGAAATCAAAGGGATGGCCATCTATTGGGGAATTGCTAAACAAGCTGTGGTATATGATTGTAATGGAATATTATTGTGCTATAAGAAATGACAAGCAAGATGATTTCAGAAAAATCTGGAAAGACTTAATGAATTGATGCAAAGCAAAGTGAACAGAGCTAGGAGAAAGCTGTATACAGTAACAGCAATATTGAGTAATGAAGAACTATGAATGAATTAGCTATTCTCAGCAGTACAATGATCCAAGACAATCCCAAAGGACTAATGATGAAGCATACTATCTGCCTCCAGAAAAAGAACTGATCTTATTTGAATACCGACAGAAGCATGCTATTTTTCACTTTCTTGCTTTCATTTTTCTTTTATTTGATCCTTCTTGTACAAAATGACTAATATGGAAATGTTTTACATGATTCCACATATATAACATATCTGATTGCTTACCATCTCAGGATAGGAGGAGGGAGGGAGGGAGGGAGAGGGAGGGAGGGAGAGAGAGAGAGAGAGAGAGAGAGAATTTGAAACTCAGAACTTTAAAACAAAGTTTAGCAAATTGTTTTAACATGTAATTGGGGAGAAAATAAAATATATATAAATTTTTGTATATATCTAAATAAATGAGGACAATTGCCCTTTAATAAAAAAGAACCAATGACATCTAATTCAGGTTATAATTTATTTCTCATCACCACTAGGTTCTGAATCAATCAGTGAGCACTCATTAAGTTTCTACTGCTACATGCCAGAGACCATTTTGGCATTTTTTTAGTCATCACCCATGAAACAAAAGTGCTGCAGTTACAAATACAGAAATGAAAGCGTGCCTCCCATCAAGGAATTTAGATTATATAGTAAGAGACAGCTGAATGGATAAGTATATGCCAGGTAATTTTGAAGGGAAGACATGAGCGGCTTAAAGAGATTAAGAAAGCCCTCAGACAGTGAGGCCTTTGAATTTGGATTGAGCTTTGAAGGAAACTGGGGGGGGCTGAGGGGCAGAAATGCTAAAGGGATGCATGGTAGTCATGGGAGATTTCTGTACAGATGCATGGACATAGGATGTCACATATGAGGAGGAACAAGAAGGCTGTAGCTAGACTGTACAGTGTGTGAAAGAGAATGATGTATCATAAGCCTGGAAAGATGGGCTGCAGCCAGGTTGCATTTGATAGTATCCTGCCCCTGGAGTTTATTGAGCAGATGAGTGATCAGGGGCCTGTGTGATACTTGGGCAGCCATAAATGATGGATTGGACAGGAGGAGAGCCTGGAGGCAGGGATGCCACAGGGAAGCCGAGGATTTGACCTAGCATTTGGTCATGTGAACAGATAATGTGGATAGAAAGGGCTGGATGCCAGATAGGATCAACAAGATTTGGCATTTGATTGCTATGTGTTAAGGAAGAAGGAGGAGTCTAATATGACTCCAACATTGTGATGAGTGATTAGAAGAGAGAGTTCCCCAATGGAAAGAGAGAAATGAACTGTGTCCAAAGTGGGGGGACAAGAGTGACTTTATCTTAGACTGTTTGGGCAAATAATCTGTGACCCTAAGACATTCCAACTAATGTATCTAATTTGTTAGAAAGTGTTTGTTAATTTCACACTGAATTCTGTTACTCCTCCTAAAAAGGCATTCAGATGAAACTGACTTGGTTAGACCAGAGATAAGGAATTTTTTGTTCAGTCATTTCAGTCATGTCCAACTCTTTGTGACCCCACTTGGGGTTTTCTAGGCAAAGATACTGGAGTGGTTTGCCATTTCTTTCTCTCACTTATTTTACAGATGAGGAAACGGAGGCAAACAGGGTTAAATGACTTGCCCAGGGTCACACAACTATTGGTGTCTGAGGCCAGATTTGAACTCAGGAAGATGTCTTCCTGACTCTAGGCCTGGAACTCTTATCTATTGTGCCACCTAGCCACCCAGAGACAGGGAAAGCCAGGCTTACTTCAGCCAGGGGGTATTGGTTCATAATGAATAAAGAAGCCAGACCTTACATGGACTAGTGAGAAATGCTCCATGTAATATGTGTATGTTATAGTAGTGACAAATAAAAGACATTCTCCTATATGGTTGCAATTGACTCTTTAATTCAAACAAAAGATAAAATAATGGTTCATGTGTTGATGGAATATAGATATTAGACTAACTGATTTCAAGGCAGTGAAGGAAGGCTGCAGTCATGATTTTGGAGAAAGGGGAGCAACAATTCTCAAAACATCCCCACTTTTCAGGTATTGTTGAAAAAGTGTTAATGGCTGCATGAAACCACCTAAAGGTGGCACATTGGATCAACTGCCTGACTTGTAGACTGGAAGACCAGAGTTCAAATACTGTCTCAGACACTTGCAACTCATGTGACCCTAGACAGTTCTCTTAACCTCAGTCTCAGTTTCCTCATCTGTAAAAAGGGGATGATAGTTTCGTAGAGTTTTTGTGAGAATCAAATCAAATAATATAACAATATAAGATAAGATATAAGTGCTTTACTAACCTTAAAGTGCTATTATGTAAGTTGTTATAACTATCATCATAATGATATGTGCTTAAATATAAGGATGTTGTCTCTTACTATAGCATAATGCATAAGTATAAATACTTTACAAACCTTAAAGTACCATGTAAGTGTTATTATTATCATCAGCCTCACTGTCATCCATTACTGAGATAGGGTCACTGAATCACAGGTTTAAAGGTGGGAGATACCTTAACAACTTTTTTTTTTAATTTTTTTTTTTGTTTTAGGCAATTGGGGTTAAGTGACTTGCCCAGGGTCACACAGCTAGTAAGAGTCAAGTGTTTGGTCTGAAGCCGTATTTGAACCCAGGTCCTCTTGACTTCAGGGCCGGCACTCTATCCACTGTGCCGCCTAGCTGCCCCCCCTTAACAACTTTCTTAATGCAACCCTTTCATTTTATACATGTGACTTGCACAGAATCACACACGATTCAAACCTAGGTTGTCTCAGTCTAAATTCAGGACTCTTTCCATGTTGCCACATTGTTCATAGCTGGTCCAAAGCATTTAAAATAAGTTACCTATGGACAAAAGAAAATCATGTTAATATTTCCTACTCCTCATATTTTGTGTATAGGAGGCTTCTGGAGATGGAACATACCTGGGGAGCTTGGAAATGGACTTCTTGTCTCAGATTCCAATCCTGTTTTCTGTCCCAAGAAACTTTTAAGACAACTGTTCTTAAAGGGGGACAAACAAAAATGTTAGTCCTACTAACAAAAATGTTAGTCCTCAGGACATTCTTTTGGTAACCTTTAGCTGGTTAGTGGCAAGTGAAGGTTGTACATATAGCAAGAGTGCCATTAAGAGTTGGTCCTTGAAGCACTTTCCATCCTAGGGTTTTAAAAGGACATGATTCTGTGCACTTGTGATTTAAAGAAGCTCCAGAATTTCAGACTACCCTGAAGGACCAATTTCTGCATCAATTGGTCCTACTAGTATAAGTAGCAAGTGAAATGAGGTAAATATGAAGTGCCTTGTTGAAGCTCAATGTCTGTAAGGAACTAGAAAACGCAAGGTTCTCAGGATAGGTGGGGGATCCGGTACCTCTTTGCCTGCCATTAAGGTTCTCTCTTTGCAAGGTCTGGGAAGAAAGCCCAGTTTCATCGACTCAATCACCAGCTCTGTGAAATTATATTCCCTCCTCAGCTAAGATAGTATTCTTGACTGCCTCTGTAATTTCCTGGGCTTTTAGAAATTGTTCACAGTGTAAGAAGACCGTACTACTTGAATTATATTATCAGATCTTCCTGGATGGTAAAAAAAGGAACGTTCACATTTGGTTATAGGACAGTAGGGGTTCATTGGAGGGAGAGGAGGGAAAGGGCAGAATGGGGGAAGTATTCTGATAATCTCTGGCTCCAGACTTAAAATGATAGCAATTCAGATCCCAGCCAGTCAATAAGAATCATATTCCCTGTCTTAAAGTATTCAGGTAAGAGGATCGTTTTCTGCTTTCTAAAACCTTTCGTGGTAACAGGATGCAAGGTGACCATATTTTTTGGTTTTTGTTTATGAACTTTGTATAGATCTAAATCTATAATTAGTAATAATAATTAGTAAGCACTTATAATTTAGGTTTAATTGTAAAGGATGTCTGCTCTTGAGCTTAGGAGTTATGAGCTGCAGTGGGCTAAGATGATTGTTTATCTGTATTGCCTGGCACCACCAATATGGAGAGCCCCTAGGAGTGGTGGAGAGGCAGACAGCGGCTACCCACCCAGGTTGGAAATAGAGCAGGTCAGAGTTTCTGTACAGATCTGTATTGGGATCTAGCCTATGATTGCTATACTTCTAGCATTGGCAAGACAAGGAAATAGTCTCCAAAAAAAAAAGATCTATAATATTGTAATAGTTTTATTTGTTTAGAAAATCTATGTGCAGCCTATCAGAGGTAAAAGATAGGTCCTATAGGGGTAGTAGATAAGGTCCTAAAAAGTGTGGGGGTGGGGGAATAGGTTTTATTTCTTTGAGCATATTTTAGTGCATGATAGTCAAACCTCAACCAAAAGTACCATGAGGCAGGATCTAGAGAGGCTGTGCTAGGGTTTGATACAGAAGGTAGATGTAATAGGTAAAATGTTATTGATTTGTCAGGAAGGGGATAGGGAGCTATGAGTCGAGGGAGGAGAAGGAAGTAGATGGGGAACCATTCCAGAATGTTCTGATGATGGACCTGGAGCCAGGGCCTTGGCAGAGCAGAAAATCGATGACTATGGAAAGAGGTAGAGGCAGAGTAAAAGACAAGGGAAGGGAATGAAGGGGTCAGAGGCTACAGGCAGGATGAATGAGTGGTTAAAGAACTAAAGGCTTAAGTGTTGAGGGGAAAAGAGGGGCATAAAAGGGAACATATACAGGACTTTTAAAACAACTTAATGTGTATTATATCATTTAGACCTACCCTTTGAAATGAGCCTTAAAGTGAGGGTTTTACAGATGAGGGAACTGAGGTCTCAAGATGTTAAGTGACTTACCATAGCCACACAGCTAGTAAGTAACAGGCAAGATTCAAACTGGTCTCTCTGGAGTCCAAATTTAGTGCTGCCTCTCACAGATAGAGGAAATAAACATTTCTGTAGCACCTACTGTGTGCCAGGACTGTGCCAAATGCTTTTTACAAATATCTGATATGATCCTCACAACAGCCCTTCAGGATAGGTGCTGTTATTAGCCATCCCACAGATGAGGAAACTGAGGCAGAAGTAAAGTGATTCACCCAGGCGTGTCTGAAGTCACATTTGAACTTAGGTCGTCCTGACTCCAGCCTACAGCTCTATCCACTGCATCACCAGCTTCTTCAAGAGTACTAAAAGAGAGAGAGGCTGTAGGGCAGATTGCCCAGGCTATTAAGGGAAGGCCTAGAAACCTTGACTTTCAGTGTATAGAAACATTGAAGTTATATGAAGAATGTATCCACCATGCTAGTGGTCATTTCGTTCCTCCTTAAACCATTTCCACTGATGTCACATGGCAGCCCAATTACTCCTTTAGACAATTTGTTGGGAATTCCACTCATTGCTTTCTGAGCTGTGGTACTGATGTGTCCACCTGCTTGTTACATGTCTCTATTTGGAGGTCTTACCATCATGTCAAATGCAACCTATCCAAAAGAAAAATCATTGTTTTCTTCCCAAAATTTCTCCTTTCCTCTTTTTCCCAATTTTCCTTTTTCTGTGGCTGTTACCACCATTTCTACCAGTCAGCCAGACTGAAAATCTTCAAGTCTCCATTGACTGTTCCCTCCCCCTGTTTGCATACATCCAGTTGGTTGCCGAAGCTTTTGGATTCTATCTCTGAAATAATTCTTTCTGGCCCTTTCTTTCTATTCCACTGCCTGTTTTCATGCCCTCTTACCTGGACTGCTGCACTGCAATACCCTCCTGGCTGATGTCCCATCCTCAAGCCTTCCTCTTCTCAAGTCCATCCTTGAGACGGCTGCCGTAGCCGCCATCTCACCTCCCTGCCTCCAAACCTTTCATTCTTCCCCTTGCCTACCAAAGAGAATACAAGTCATGCTTAGTTCTGCGGAAAGGAAAACATAAGTATTGTTATCATATAATCTGGGAGTATTATTTGTTCATTAATATTGTTAGGGATGGGACTGGGGAGTTTAATTGACAGAATTCCTGGGTGAGGAGACCTCTGTCTACCAAGGCAAGTTTGTATCTTCTCTGGAATTGCCCTGAGTCACACACATAGACCGGATGGATCAGAGGCGAGGCTTGAGTCCAGGTCGATGCCGCTCATAATCATGATAATAAACACTTGAGATATTGAGCCCAGATTATTAGGGCTTTATTCTTTTTTTGTTTCTGTCACGTCAAACAATTAAAAATAAGTCAACAACCACTTATTAAGTGCCTACAAAACAGAGTAGAAACCCTTTTGGCTGGCTTGTGAGATTGCACAATCTGGTTCCCGTTTACCTCTCTTTCTTTACACACTGCTTCCTTGAATGCAGTCTTTGTTTTAGCTGAGATGGAGTGGTCGGTCAGTCTTTCCTGCTGTGAACCTCCCATCTCTGGATGTGGAATAACATCTGTGCCTTTTTGGATCCTTCTCGTACATTAAGACCCAGTTCAGGTGTTTCCTCTTATTCTTTCACGCTTTGTGAGTTGACCTTTATGATAATCCTACCTCTATCGATCACTTACTTTATTTTAACTTTATAGCCATCATCATCATCATCATCATTCCAGGTGTCCCAGAAGTCTTAGTGCAGTTTTAAGCTGTAATAACTTTCAAAGTGTAAACGCAACAAACTTAAAAAGTTTTTTGAAAGTTTGATTATTTAAATTTCCTTTATACTTAGTTTTGTGAATTTTGAATAATTTCTCATTTTAGTTTTAATAAGACATGACTCAGTGTCATTATGCATTACATGTACTATAATTTTTGGATAACACTTTATTAGAGTAATCAGTCAGTATGAGGGAGGTGTTCTGATCTGTGTCCATCAGACTTTTGATTCATGTCGGAATGCTTATGTGAGCATCAAAACCTCATTCTTTGGCTGATCTTCAGGCTGGGATTACAAATGCAATCCTTTCAGGAACTGATGAAAGCTCAAAAATTGACTGGAATGAGATAGATCATCTAGATAGAGATTACCTAGTATTTATAACACAAAACAGTGGCCATGTTGGATTTAATAAGAAGCATATCAGTATTTAAACACTTTGAATAATTAACCTTTCAGATCTTGGATTTTTGGTTTGGTGGGTTTTTTGGGGTGGGGAGGGAGTTTGTAGCCTTTACATTTCCAAAGTTATTAAAGCTTTAAACTGCACTGAGATTTTTGGGACGTCCTGTAGTTTGTGTGGCACTTCATGGTTTAACAAACCACTTTACACATAATGTCTTAGTGGTTCCTCACAATGATTCTGTCAAATAGGCAGGACACAGATCATCCCCATTTTATAGATGAGGAAACTGAGGCTTCAAAAGTTTGTAACTTGCCAATGTCATAAAGTTAATAAGTGGAAGAAACTACTGGTTTACTGATTCTAAACATGAAGCTCTCACTGGCTGCTTCATCCTTCTGAATTGATCTAAATGTGTATTTATCTCCTGCAGTACTAAGTTGTACATTCCTTGAGGGCAGGGCCTGGCTTTTCATCTTTGTCCTGACTGTGTATTCATTGTACATAAGTGGAGGTGATTGTTGAAAGGAATGGCTTAATATTCTGGCATCTGGTGAGCCATGGAAAGTCTCTTCTTCAGAGCAGCCCTTCAGATGTTTGCAGACGGCCACAATGCTCCCTCTCCCACCTCCTGAGTCTTTTCTTCAGCTCATAGTAGGTAGGAAAGGAAAGAAAGGGGCATGCGTATATCCACTACTCTGACCAAAAGTAGCCTACATATCTTCATTACTGTGGAAAATAACACAAAGGGAAATGATAGGGCTAAGCCAAATCTGTTAACTGGTTATAGAATACCTTTTATTTTTCTCTACTTAATTTAGTTCTTTCCATTTGGTTCTCCATGAGAAAATGCTTCCCGAAAGAGAAACACTTGACCCTTCAGAATTCTCAGGCTGATACAGAAATGAATCAGGGGGAGTGGCTTACTTTAGTTTGTCTGAAGATGACAGGAAGATAAATAATGGGAAACAGAGAATTAGGTTGGCAAGTTTGTACTGCAGGAGATAATATAGAATGCTGGCCCTGGATTTAGGAGCACCTGAGTTCAAAAGTGATACTTACTAGTTGTGTGACCCCAGGGAAGTCACCCAACCTCTTTGCTGCAGTTTCTCCATCTGTAGAATGGGAATAATAATAGCACTTACCTACCTCCTGGTATTATTGTGAGGATCAAATGAGATACATTTTTGAAGTGCTTTGCAAACCATAAAACACAAAAGCATTATATAAATATTTCTTGTTATTATTAGGTTCTCTGAATCTTAATTCTCTCATCTGTAAGATAGGGATTAATAGCACCATGTACCTTAATAGTATTGTGCTTTTGTGTGGAAAGCACTCTGTAAACCTGATAATACCACAGAAACATGAGCTGTTGTTATTGCTCAGCTACATTATGTGCCCATTTAATCTGAAATGAGAACACAAGAAAGGATTTTTAAAGAGTTTAAAGGGGCAACTATATGGTGCAGTGGATAGAGCACCGGCCCTGGATTCAGGAGGACCTGAGTTCAAATCCACCTTCAGACACATAACACTTACTAGCTGTGTGACCCTGAGCAAGTCACTTAACCCCATTGCCTAGCCAAAAAAAACCCCACCTTATTATAGACCTTCTCTTTTATTCCACCCATGTAGTTAAGCAGAATTTATTACTAGCCATATATTACATACATGTATTCTGTATTTTGTATCATATGTATTATGTGTACATATATGTGCATGTATTTGTGTATTACAAATATATGCCTGAAGAGGTTTGAGGTGGAGATTAGGGGTAGAGTTTTGGGGTGCTGGAACCCTGAGAATGCCAAGGCAGAGTCACCTGGAATTAATTCACACATTCAAACCGTCTTTCAGTGAAGAGACAATTTATTGTAATGCCAGTAGAAGTGGGTGAAGTTCCTTTTTTGGGGAGCTTGCATCCTAATGGGGGTGAATCTAGAACTTACATAGAAAAGGGGCATGGAAAAGGAATGCCAGGAGTGTTAATTAGATCATTTAAGTGTCCAGGTGTCTTTGGAAGCTATGGATGGGAAAGGGGATATAGCAGACATTGAAAGAGAAAAGACATTTTTTTGTTTAGCTGCCAGAGACAGGATCCTTGGGCAAGCATCCTTGGAAAGAGTCCTTGGGTCAGTATCCCTCTGTCCTGATAAGAGAATTACAGAGTCAGGCCTGCAACAAGGAAACATTTTCTCACAAGGGGAAGGGGTCTGGGTTACTTAGAGCTTTTTGGGATCCAGGTCCCACCACCCCATCATGTCCACACATGTATTAGAATCAGGAATTGAGAACGATAACATTTAAGGCCCAACTTCTGAGCAACAATTGAAGTGGTTTGGGTGTTTTTTTGAAGTGGGGGTGGGGGGAGATGGACAGGCTTGAAAGAAAAGAAAAGGTCAAGTAGATAAAACATATTACTTATCCCTAAAGCAACTTTAATAATGCATCTTTTCTTCCCTCAATTTTTTGTCCTTTATTTATTCCTCTTCCTTGCCCATTTTGGGCCTTCATCTTCTGGAGAAACTTCCACATTGAGTCTGGCTCTCCTGATGGGTGATTGACTGCCCACACCACTATTTAAGGAAGGGTCCCAAGCATGCTTCACAGCACTTGTGACTGGACTCTTCTTCTTCCTTCTCCTCATCCTCCTCAACTATAGTTTTGTCCCCAGCAGGTATCTTTTTACTCTTCCTCTCCGCTTCCTATATGAGAATGTAAACAGCTGTCTTAGATAGTAATATCTCTGACAAAGAGGTCAGCTCCATCTATACTTTTCATTGTCAAAAAAATTTTAATACCAAAGGTAGAAATCATCGAGAAGAAACAGAGCAATGTTCTAGGCATGAATCCTTTGGGGGAGGGGTGAGGGAGAGTCCTCCTTCCCATCTAGGCAAGGGAAGTTACAGATTCCCAGGCTTTTAGCTCCCAACTTGGAATTAGAATGACTTTGGTTAAAATCCTGCTTCAGATACTTACTGTGTGACCCTGAGCAGTTCACTTAACCTTATGGTGCCTCAGTTCCCCTTATTTGATAAATGAAAAGGTTGGATTTAATGACCTTCAAGGTACCTTCTAGGGACCCACTCCCAGGTAGGAATCTAACTTTAACAAAATTCGAGGTGGACTTCTGAAGTCCCCCTTAAGAAGCCTCTATCTGAAGAGGAATCTCTTATACGATATTGCTGACAAATGGTCATTCAATTTCCCCTTGAAGACTTCCAATGAAAGCTAGCTTCACATGGTTAGGAAGGTTTACTTATATTGAGCCCATATTTAAAACTTCCCATTTTTGGTGTTCCGTCCTCTGAGGCCAAATACATAGGTAAGGTACTTCTTCCACACACAACATCCTCAGTATCTCCCGTTGTCTTCTCCAGGTTAAATAGCCATAGCTCCTTCAATTAAGAACTGTGGCTATGCACTAAATATTCCTCCAAGGTGATGCCGTGGATAGAGTCTCAGGCCTGGAGTCAGGAAGATTTGAGTTCAAGTCTAGCTTCAGACACTTTCTAGCTGTGTGACCCTGGGCAAGTCACTTAACATCTCTGTTTGCCTCAATTGTAAAATAGGGATAACAGCACTTACCTCCCCGGTTGTTGTGAGGATCAAATAAGATAATAATTGTAAGGCATTTAGCACAGTACCTAGTGCATCGTAGGTGCTTTATAAATGCTTATTCCCTTCCCTTCTTCTCTTTTTCCAATAAGAATATAATGGTCACAGTGATCCTAAGAAAAGTTTACTTCTTCCTTAGAGAGAGAACTGACGTTTAGTTTCTTACACGAGGGGGGCCCCTATCAAACCATCTGTGCTTTCCAGCTCTTCTTGCAGGTCTTTGTAAGTCATCTAATTGCATTCTGTTGGAAATCACTCACCTGTTGCAGCATGACAGTTTAGCTCCGGTTAAGGTAGCTAAAATGTCAAGCCTTGCCATTCCATTACAGATGGCCCCGTTCCCTTTCGATTCACTCAGGTTTGAAGACAGCAAGGTTGGTCTAATCTTCATTTAAAAATCTATCAGTTTTGTACGTGTTTGGCAAATGTACACCAGCATTCCTCCTCTGCTTTGTCTTTGCGGTGTTCTCATTCACTAGTGCTTTGGAAATTTATAGACTGCTATTCCTTTTTTTTTTTTTAACCAAAATGAACGTCATTTAACAATCCCATTTCACTCTGGGGAATCCTAATTAGGGCACTGATAACAGAGAGCTGTCAAACCCATACCTCCTATTTTAGGATTCCATGGGCAAGGCTGTGGTATGATCATTTGAATAGCACATGGTTTCTGGAGCTTATCTAGAGAAGCTGTATTTGAAATGTTCTTTATTTGAGTAAAGGATGACTTTTTATGTGAAATCTCTCCTGATTCCCCCCAAAGTCTAGCTCCCTCCATCCCCAGTTGACTTGTATTGAATTATTTTGTATTATATTGTCTCTTTGTGTTTACTCTGAACACACATGTGTTTCTTCCATTAGAATACAAGCTTCTTAAGAGTAAGAATTGTTAAGGGGCAGCTAGGTGGGCAATGAATAGAGCACCGGCCCTGAAGTCAGGAGTACCTGAGTTCAAATCCTGTCTCAGACCAAACACTTGACAGTTACTAGCTGTGTGACCCTGGGCAAGTCACTTAACCCCAACTGCCTTAAAGAAAAAAAAAAAGTAAGGATTGTTTCATCCTTTGTATATGTATCCCCAGTGCATAGCTATTTAATAAATACTGATCAAATATTAGCATGGATTAGGGAAAGCAGGTGTGTTACAGCAAATATATTTTACAAGATAGACATTTAAAACCAGAGCTGGAAGGTATCTTTAGCATTTATCTAGTTAATCCTGCCTCATATCATAAATTGAGAAATTGAGGCCGGAGAAGTTTCCCAGATCATCTGATTGTTAGTTGTATTATCTCTGTCAAGTTAGTCAACATCTTGGCCTTCATCTTCCTCATCTGTGAAATGGAAACAATAACACTTGGCGTTAGCTACCTTACAGGGCTGTTTGTAAACCTTTACAAATATTACTCCATAAATGAGAGCTGTTATTTATTGTTTTGGAATATGGCTTTTTGTTGTTGTTGTCGTTTTTTAACAAGAAGTAGGAGATCGGTGGCTCCATTCAGTTTGGAGAAATCCCTGGTGCTGATACTGTCGTTCGGTGGTTTCAGTCTTGTCTGACGCTTCGTGATCCCATTTGGGGTTTTCTTGCCAAAGATACTGGAGTGGTTTGTCATTTTCTCCTCCAGTGGATCCATTTTGTTAGGCAGTCAGAGGTGAAGTGACTTTCCCAGGGTCACATAGCTAGCAAGTGTCTGAGGCTGGCTTTGTTCTCAGGTCTTCCTGACTTCAGGCCCGGTGCTCTACCCACTGAGCTACCAGTTTCTTCTGTTCTGGTGTTGATTCAGATCAGTAATTCATCTGGGACTTAGATTTAGGCTAATGGCATGGTTGAGTAACCTGCTTTCCTGGCCATAGAGCCAGTCTCTGTCAGAGGTGGGACTTGAACCCAGATCTTCTTACCTTCAAGTCTGGCTTTTTATTTACTAATGCTATCCTGTCCCTCTTTTATAATCATTATTACATATCATCACTGTTCTACTGAAAGTACTGTATTTTACCCAAGATAGGGTTAGTGGTGTGTTGCAACATGCTTGCTGCTTTTGTTTGATTAAACAGAATCAGAAAGAGTAGGCCAGAGGAGGAAAGGAATATTCCAGCTGTCACTTAGGAAGCCCAGCTTGGAAAGAGGGGGAGCTAGCCCAGGCTCCAGAGGGTCATGGAATCTAGGGGAGACAGAAGACAAATTTGAAAGAGCTTATTGGAACAGTTTATAGGTGTCAAGATTAATTAGAAAAGCAGTCGGTTTTGAAGGAAGGTAATTGGGTTATGTGTGAGCAATGTATTGAGACAAAGCAGCAAGTCATTTTCAGTCTATGAGCTGTTTGAATACTTGTTCTTTGTCATCACTGATGGAGTGCCAGCTCTAATAGGGAACTGTGAACTTGTTAACCAAAGAGAAGTGGTGCAGAGTGGACTGTTGGGTCAGTTAGGGCGAGGAAAGGGAGGCAGTGAGGTGTGTTGGTCTGGGAATAAGAGAATGTGGTTTCAGAACCCTGGCTCTTCCCCTCTAGCTGCAGATCCCAGAATTGTGAGCAGCTTTCTGAATGAGGATGCCGTCATTGATTTTTACGCTCGTAAAGACATTTCTCTGCTGATCTTGTTCTAATTGATGGTTTGCAGAAATGTCTTGTATATGCATGCTTGGTGCAGTACTTCTGCAGCAAAGGAGTCCAGAACCCTCTTGCATATTTTCTTCTTACCAGTCCTCGCTAGGGTGGATGTGTGGAGATGCTGATTATTATAACTTTTGCTTAAAAAGTAGCTCAGGCATCAGCAGGCTGTCAGGTGCTGGTGTCTCTTGGCAGGTTTTGGAGTTTGGGGAAAAGTGGAAGTATTACAGCAAACTAGATACGAACACTGTAGTTCTTCCGAAAAAAAATGTAGCAGATCCTCATTTCGTGAACTGTCCCTGAAGGAGTCAGGTTCTGTTCATTCTAGCATGGTTGCTCAGGAAAGCCCAGATGTGATTACTGCTTTTCTTTCACTAAATTTGCCAAAAATTTATCAAGGGCCTAATGCAGGCCCTTGTTCTGTGAAGTTTGGATTCAGTTAAAGGGCTGCATTTGAGGACCTAGACGGCCACATGTGGCCTCGAGGCCAAAGGTTCCCCACCCCTGGAATGCATTTAGCAAGGCAATTCTCTCTCTCTCTCTCTCTCTCTCTCTCTCTCTCTCTCTCTCTCTCTCTCTCTCTCTCTCTCTCTCTCTCTCTCTCGGCAATTGGGGTTAAGTGACTTGCCCAGGGTCACATAGCTAGTATGTGTTAAGTGTTTCTGAGGCCGTATTTGATCTCAGGTCTTCCAGTTCCTAGCTGCCCCCAAGGCAATTGTCTTAAGACTAGGAAGTCACAAAGCCAGTTTTGATTGGTAGAGGGCCAGAGAGTTCGATACATAGTTCCAGCCCAGCTAGGTGGTGTGCTGGATAGCATGCTGAGCTCAGGAAGACTCATCGTCCTGAGTTCAGATTTGTTCTCAGATACTAGCCATGTGACCCTGGGCAAGTCATTTAACCTTCTTTGCCTCAATTTTCTCATCTCTAAAATGAGTTGGAGAAGGAAATGGCAAGCCACTACAGTATCTCTGCCAAGAAAACCCCAAGTGGAGTCACGAAGAGTTGGGCACGACTAAAATAATTGATGTAAGGTAAGGCTGTCTAGTCTAGCTAGGTCAGGGATGTGTTGAAGCCAGCTCTAACAGGCTTATAAAAGCCGTTGTTAAATTTTCAGAAACTAATAATGCCAATTACACTTTCCCACAGACCTCCATTGCTAAATATGTACTAGCACACCTCTGAGCGAAGAGATGATGCAGTGGATAGAGCTCTGGACATGGAGTCAGGAAGACCTTCTTTCAAATCTGGCCTCTAGCTGTATGATGTTGGGCAAATCACTTAGTAGCCTTGATCTGTCTCAGTTACCTCATCTGTACAATGGGGGTAATAATAGCACCTACCTCATAGAGTTGTTGTGAAGATAAATAAGATATTAATATGCTTTACTACTAATGTAAAATACTTTGTAAACCCTAAAGCACTATACAAGGGCTAGCTGTTAATTATTAATTATCAAGAAAAATGTTGATGGTACTCTATTAGATCTTGCAATACAAACATGAAAAACAATAATATCTACCCTTCAGTATTCTATGGGGGAGAAAAACATACTTAGAAGTATTATATAAGGTTGGGTTCAGTAAAGAGATATAGACAAAATCATGGGATCATAGATCTAGATCCAGAAAGGGACCTTGTAGATCTAATCCAATCCCCTCATCTTATAAATGAAGTTGTTATTAGCCTTGATAATAAACTGGCCAGCAGAGGCCACTCTTTGAAATCTGGGGGATTCCCCAAGGGCAAGGAGGTGGGAGATGGAATCTTGTTTGGAGGGAATAGGAAATAGGTGGGTTTGTTTGGAACTAAAGGAGGAGTCACATATAATAATCCTGGAAAGGTAGGGTAGGGCCAAGTGGGGAAGGGCTGTTAAAGCCAACAGAGTTTGCATTTTAGCCTGGAGACAATAGGGAGTCACTTGATCTTTTTGAACAGTAGAATAACATAATCAGGCCTGTGCTTTAGGAATAGGAAGTTGGCAGCTGTGCAGAGGGGGAACTCAGGGTAGCTTCTTGCTCTCCTCCAGCTTATAGATTCATAGGATATTTCAAGCTAGAAGGGATCTAGCCTTAGTCCATCCCCTGTCTGTTACAGACAGGTAAACGGAGGAAACCAGGAAGCTTTCAAAGCCTTCTCCAGAACCATCATCCTTTGTGTGGACACTGTAAATAATAAAGTCCACTTGAGATGCTTCCCCTCCCTTCCTCCACTTCAAGTGCTTGAAAGGGCAAAGGTTTTTCTCATCTTCTGTAGGGAAAGTGGTCCTGGCAGCCTTCCTGGGGATGCCATCCCTTCCTGAGTCAGTACTTTCCAAGGCAGCAAGAATCCCAAGACTATTGGGGAGAAGGGAAGGGGGGGGCTGGTTCTTTCTCTTTTTTTCTAAAAAAATTTTAAAAATTTATTTTATTAGATATTTCCCAATTACCTTTAAACATTTTTTAACATTCATTTAAAAAAAAATGGAGTTCCAAATTCTCTCCCTCTCTCCAGTCCTCTTCCATCCTTTGGGAAGGCAAACAGTTATATCAATTATGCATACGAAGTCATGCAAAACATTTCCATATTATCCATGTTGCAGAAGAAAACATACATACACAAAACAACAAAAAAGATAAAGTGAACAACGTGTACTGCAGTCTACACTCAGACTTCATCAGTTCTCTCTCTGGGGGTGGACAGCATTTTTCATCATGGGTCCTTTAGACTTGTCTTGGATCATTGTCTTGATCAGAATAGCTAACTCTTTCATAGTTGATCATCATGGCAGTATTGCTGTTACTGAGTACAGTGATGTCCTGGTTCTACCCACTTCACTTTGTATCAGTTTATATAAGTCTTCCCAGATTTTGTAGTTTTTCCAAGGAGATGGTCTTAGACCAGAACTGGTTCTTACCTCCTTGACTGTCCATTCTCTTTGACCCTCCATCGAATTTAATCCCTTGGCCATGCTAACAGAGTGAATGAGCAATAATGTCTCTTTCTGTTTTGACTGTTCCTTCTATAAAATATAATAGAACTCACCCTATCAGAGCTGGTGTAAGAAATTTAAAAAATAGTCTCTAAGGAGACTTTAGCAGTCCAATTCAAAATTGTGGTTTTTTTTTTTATTGTGATGCTTCCTTGGAGAGGTCATTTAACCTCTTTGGCCTCAGCTCCTCACTTTTCCCTTCACCTTTCTTTCTTCCCACCCCAAGTCCAAGGCATCCGTCACTAATCTAAGGTAGCCTCCACTCTTCCTCATTCTACAGGTTCCGCCATTGGAACCCTCTATAACATTAGAGTGGGATAGAATCTCTGAAGTCAGCTCCTGTTGCCTCTTCCACCTAGAGGCCAAGAATCCCTGCTTCTACTGACAGGGCCCCTTGGGAGTGATAAGAATGAGGATGGGAATGAGGTAGTAAAAAGTCTGAGGATTCTGGGAACGTTGTAAGGATTTGGTTAGGAATGGGGAAAGGAGCTAACAACATGATGAGTTTTTCTTTCCTTCCTCTTCTCTCTGCTGATTGATGCTTTGGAAACAACATGTCAGAGCAGGTAGATGAGCAGCAGCTGACATGCTGAGACAACATGCCCTTCCCTGGTCCAATCAACCAAAGTGGAGGGTAGGAGGAATGAGAACAGTGAGTGGGAATAGCAGGAGAAAGGTCAGAAATCAAGAGCAAGACTGTTTCCTATTTCCATTCCTTTCCAGCATAACACTCTCCTTTCTGCCAGCCAACTTTTTGCCTGAGGTTGAGGGGGTGGATTGAGATCAGGGATGGAGGATTTATGGACCCTTTGTTCACTTACAGGTCTCTTCTGGATCCTTGGCCTGTGGACCCCCATCTAGCACCATGTTAGTGCTTACATATGGTAGTGTGGTCACTCTGGGAAATACAGTTATTATCCTTAAGGAATTCACATTCCGTGGGAATTTATATAATATACTCATCCCTTCCTATATCTCATTAGGGATTTTTGCTTGAATATGTATGTGTGTGTGTGTGTGTGTGTCCATGTGTGTGTCTATGTACCACTGCCCATCCCGGTAGATTTTTGCTCTACAGAAATTTTTTACAGAACAAATTTTGTCCATAGAACAAGAGATGGCTGTAATTTTATTTGTGTTATGATTTATATCACTTTTGTATGTTCTGGTTCCATTTTTTTTTCTTGAACAATATTACCAGTCCCAATGTTCTTAGATTAAGAATAGAATAGTAATGACTTATTTTAAATACTTCAGTATCATAAAAATATAAATGAAAATGTTAAAAAAGAATGTGTAGATGACCTTTAAGGTCCTTCTAGCTCTAAATCCTATAATCCTATAATAGAGTAAGTCTTTCCATTTTTAAGATGTGGTATTTTACAGAACCAGTTTTCAATGTACTGTAGTTCTTTATAATATTAAACAAACATGGACAGGCTCCTGAAGGCCTGATGCCTAGGGTCTTAATCAGTGGCAGACATACACTGTGGGGTAAAGTGTGAGCTGTTGTGGCATGCTAGAAAGAGACAGCAATGGATCTGAAGACAGAAGACTGCCTTGTTTCTTAGGTTAACAGTGAGTTTCTCTAGATTCTTCCTTTCTTTTGCTGGAGTTTCTAAGTTGAAAGCAAAGATAACTACTGAATCCTGTTTGTGTGCTTGTGTGCTGTCACACTCACACGCCTTCTCTCTCTCTTTCTTTCTCTTTCTCCCCCTCCCTCCCTCTTTCCATCCATCACCCTTTCCTCCCTCTCCCTCCTTCTTTCTCTTTCAATCTCTCTTTCTCAGTCTCCCCCCTACTCCCTTCATCTCCCCCTTCTTCCTCTACCCTGCCCTCCCCTCTCCTCTCTCTTCCAATCTCCCCTCCCCCGCTTATCTTGTTTTTTTTCCCCTTTCCCTCAGTTACCTGTTCCTGTATGTCACCATGCATATCCCCTGCACTTTATTATCCCGTTATGGTTAAAAGATAGGACAAAAGGAAAAATCCTAACCCTGGCAGTTCCAACTTGCCCAGAAAATCATCAGCTGCAGAAATGGTTCCCATTTGGTTGCATTCTGTCCAAGTGAACCATCTTAACATCATGCTCTTTTTTTTTTTTGCAAATTCTTATCCCTCTTAGTCTATTTACAAGTAAATTTGCTTTGTCATATTAAATTAGGTGATGCAATGGCTAGTGTGCTGGACTTTGAGCCAGGAAGTGTCTTTCATAATATCCCTGTGGCCCTGGGCAGGTCACTTAAACTCAGTTTCCTCATCTGTAAAATAGGGATAATAATAGCACCTACCTCCCAAATGAGATATTTGTAAAGCACTTTGCAAACCTTCAGATGCTATATAAATATTGGCTATTAAATTAAAATTAAGTTTAAAAAGGTATTTTGGCCTCTGCAGTAATCTTTTATTCATAGGTAGATCCTGATTTCAAAAGAAAGTAGATTTTTTAAAAATGAGAATTTATAAAAGGAATATAATCTGTCAGACTGTGTCCTAAGTTTTGGTTTGGAAAGTGTGACCTGTAGTGATTCTGTGAAACTGAAATACATACACTGAATTCTCAATTACCCAGAACCATTCAAGAAAATACTCAAATACCCAGACTGAGGGGAAGAGATGCTTCTCTTTTAAGATGTCCCTAGGACAAGAGAAAAGGTAACAAACAAGGGACTTTCAATCATAACTTTTAACACAACTTCTAGGCACTGTCCTTGGGTAGATGCAGAGGTGATCCAATCTCTGAGTTAGAACTAAATGGTTATAATTGATAGCTGTGAATGAATCCCTTGGTACTGCAGAATCGTCAATCAAAAATAAGCTTCTATGTAAACATTTGATGTACATAAGAAGATACAAAGGTTTCAGCAACAGTGGTTGTAATACAAGGGATGCTTAGGTTTTAGTTAGTTTTAAAATTTAATTAACCAGAAACCCCCCCTGTCCCCAATTGCCAAAACGTTCTCTTTCCTTGATGTAGTGTTTGTGTGGTGAATAATTATAGACTTTAAAATTCTCCTCCTGATGGTTTTTAGGCCTATTCTGTGGACTAGTATAGGTTTGGGTACAGTGGGAGGGGGAGGGAAGCAGGGGCTTCTTTTATGCCCCCCAAAATAGAAATTAAAAACTTTGTAGTTGTTTTAGTGACTCTCTGGGGATTATGGCCTAATGCAGTTATTCTTTGTTTAGTTTTTATTTTTTTCTACAATAAGGAAAAAACATCCAGGGGCCCTAAGTTTTCATATTAAAAACGTTTGAAATCTTTGACCCAATGTTGGACTGCCTAACAGCAGAGAGTGAATATTCGAATTTCAATGCTCTATGGACTGGGTCACAGTGACTGCCTTCTCCCTTCCTTCATAGAGGGCCTAGACTAGGGCAGCACAAAATACTATTCCAAAAGACAGGTTTTAAAGAGGTCAGCCAGTAGATGTTATCATAGCAGATAGGAAGAAAAATCAGCTGACTTGTAGAATCAGTTTTATTCATTTCAAGTAAAAGGTTTAAGTCAAATGAATTAGTAGGGTGGTGGGTTGTTTTTTTTTAATCTGCAAGGCTAATAAAATTGAATTGTTTTTGATTAAATGAATTATTCATATTTATAGTGATATAGTTATTAACAAGGGCTGATGGGTAAAATAATGCTATATCCATTACAATTAAAAGAAGGGAAAGGAAAAAAAGGAACTCTCCTAATTAAATATATTTTAAAGGTAGAAACAGTTTAGAAGAAGGCTGTATAGTCATCAAGTTGGGTGAAAAAGTTGCATTTGAAAAGATTTTATAGAATCATAGAAGCTTAGATTTGGAAGGGATCTTGAGGAATCCTGAAATTCAATACTCAGTTTATAGAAAAGAAAACCAGAGGCCCAGAGAAGTTAAGTAATTTATGCCAGGTCAAACAGAAATGGAGCAGAACTAGAATTTAAGTCTCCTGGATTCCAAGACAGTCTTCTTTTCACCATGCCAGGCTGTAATGACTGGCTCTCCTCAGAGGATGTAATAAAATGTTTAAGATGTGGAGGTATAGTCTATCATGGCCCATTCAGGGATCAGGAATAGAAAAATGATTAAATGTATCCTGAGATATAGTTACTGCACTTAATGAAACATTAGCCAACTGCAACCTAGTTAATTATGTTTCCATCAGATTTCTTCTCTTTCTGAAAATCCACTGAGGTGCTATTTGCATTAAGTATTTTTATCCAACTTTTTTTTTTCTTTCAGTAAACTTTAGGTACTGAGTACAGAGGCTAAATTACAAAGGCCTAAACAAAACCCCCTTATTGAATGTACCAGAAAGAACAGAAAACATTGTATAGTATCAGGAATTAGCTATAATAACAACTCTGTTTTTCTGGAGATTACAAAATTATCAGATTGCTTCAGGCAAAATCCTGCTTGTCCAAGTGTCAGGAAATTATGTGTCGAATACACAGGGGAGAGTATATAAGTTACTGAGGATTGACTGAGTTTTAACTTTTCAGAAATTTGAGGAGAAACGTGTATGCCCCCTCCCAGTAATTATTCTGAGTTAGCATACAGTGAAACAATACTTAACCACAAAAGACTCCTTTTCCAGCATCTGGTTGAATTTTTTAATACTCAAAGTCCTTAATCTAAATGAGAGAGAGACATGATTCTTAGTTCTTGTCCTACCTACATCTTGTTTGTTGGTTTTTGTTTTTTCATTCAGAATGAAAACTTTTAAACATGATTTGTCCAGCCCATGTTTCCAGCTCTTTCTTTGCTGCAGTCTGAGCCCTGTTGGGAGACTCCTCCTAGGAGGTATTGAGACTGCATTGATGCCAGTATGAGGGTCTACCAAGAAAGGACTGGGCGGAGCTGACAACAAAGAGGGAGATTTTTGTCCTCCCTACTTGTCCTTGATCTATGGGTTCTATTATCTAAAAACCAAAGAATAATTGGGATCTTGCTTCAGTAAAAGGTTCTTTCTTGTGTCCATTTACTGGACAAATCCAGGTTGAGAGGGAGTCAGGGGGCAAATTGAGGAACAGCTGTCAGGGCTTGGGATGTAACCCAGGAGAACAGTAGGTCAGAAGCAACAGGCAGAGTCTTCCTCCAAGGACCCATCATAAGTCTGCAGGGCTTCCCTGAGGTCTGGTCTGCTTTTATTGCTGCTGCCATTCCTTCCTTCTTTAGGTCCCTTTTTCCTTCCTTATTCACCAATGACTTCTCATCTGGCATTACAGTATAGAATTGTAAGTCCAGGGAAATAAGCCCCAAAGGAGTAGTTTTGCCATTTTTCTCTGACATCTATTATCAAAAGTTAAATCAGAGAGAATAGCCAGCTTTTGACAAGGGTAAGTGAAATTTAGCCTGCTATGTTGTCCATTTGGTTTGCTGGCCTCAAGTGCAGAATCAGGATTTGGTAAGATTGAGTCAACAAGGCAGGTGACGAATAAATAAATAAAAAATGAATGAATGAATGAATAAAATCCTTTTTATAGGAACAACAATAAGGATACATGCAAGCATTTAACAAGGATACGTGATATCTAATGCATTAATTAAGGTACCTCTTCAGATCCCTCACGTATCTATGAGGATACCCTAGGTCAAGGGCAATAGTAACTTGCCTGAGAGCAAATAGTGCCTTATTTTCTTACCATTTTCAGTGCTGAATTATGAGGAGTTCCTCAAAGCTTGCTAAGGCAGACCTTAATGCATTCTGCCAATTAGTGAAGGCTTCTGTCTCCTCATTTGGAACTGGAGCAGTCTGTGTGTCTCTAAGGAACAATACATTATTATGAATGCTACCTCTATACTTGCCCAGGTCATCTGGGTCTCTGTTATATAACAGTAAACTTGGTCCTGTGTATGAGGCTTGCATTTCCAAATAACACAGTCAGCCTCTTAGGGTACAAGGTCTGGGGGGAACGTAAGGCAGCTACATCCTAAGAAGTCATTTTAGAGGTTTTTTTGAGCAGAAGAGGAACATAGCTCCTCACATGACCCACAGGGCCTTGGATGTAGTGGGTACTCAATAAATAATTGATCATATGCTAAAACACTGATTTTTAAAATCATTTTCAAAATTAGCATTTAATACAATTGAGCTATAATGCATATATGTATATGTGTATGTGTAGATATATATACATAGGAACATTTTAATCAAAAATTATTCCCAAGTATTAATTTAATTCAATTAAACACATGTTGAATACTTACTGTATGCTAGGAATACAAGGCTGAAATAAAACATAGAACTTGTCTGATCAGTTTATAAATCTGCATGAATTTATTAAGCACTTAACCATTTGCTAGGCACTGTACTAAGCACAAGAGATACAAAGAAAAAGCATGAACAGGCCCTAACCTCAGGGAGCTTTTACTGTAACCTGGAGCTTATACTATTATAAACAGCTATACATATTATATGTGTACATGTGCTGTATGTACATATTATATGATAATGTTTTATTAGCTTTATTATTATTCTTGTTTCCATTTAATTATTGTCATTATTATGCATATTGTTTCCTGGGTCTGCTTACTTCACTTTTCATCATTCTTATATCATCCCTTGCTTGTCTCATTTATCAGTTTCATCATTTCTTACAGCACAGAAACATTCCACTTCTATTCATGTACCACATATGTAGCCATTTCCCAATCGATAAGCCTGTAGATTGTTGAAGTAAATAAGAAACTCTAACATGCTTGATGGTTTCTGAGGAAACTGAGGCCCAGAGAGGATGGGGGGAGGGGAACACATATATGTGTGTATTTTATATATGTGTGTATATGCAAATACATACATATACACATATGTATGTGTACGTGTATATATAATACTTTGTATTCTAGTTAATGGCCACATTTACATCTATCAAGAATAATAACAATAACCATTCATTTTCAGGGTCCATCAACCAAAACCATTTATCATCAGATTTAGACTCTGAATTTAAATCTTGGATTATAAAATTTTACAGATGGAGAAATTCCTATTCAGTTCTGTATCCAGCAAGATGAAGCTAGCTCATCCTGTCCATTAAGAGCTATTTCCTGAGCTTACTTTTTTTAGTCATCCCTTCCTTGAGTCTGACTTAAATAGATTTTAGAGCCTGCATAGCAAACCCTTTCCCATCAGTGCTATAAAGGATTCCTCTTTGTCAATTTTTAATAATGTAACTTTGCATTGATATAGCACCTTTCATCCTAAGTGGCCTCAAGTGCTCTTGCATAAACTTAAAAAATGAAACATGGTACAGTTTCGAAAGATGAGCCTCCCACTTACACTGATTTTTTTTGAGGGGCTGGGGGTGGGGAGGAGAGGAGGCATAACTGCATCTTTATAAAATTAATATGTCACTTTTTTTTTTGCTCCATGAAAATTTGATAAACTTCAAATAATTTCTGGTTTGGAGAGGAAGTATTATATCTAGAAGTATTGCATGGACCAGTTTTCTTTGAGGCAGCTATGGATAGAGCACTGGGCCTGGAGTCAGGAAGACCTGAATTCAAATCCAGGTTCAGTTAATCACAAGCAGTGTGATCCAGGGCAAGTCATTTAACCTCTGTTTGCCTTAGTTTCCTTATCTGTAAAATGGGGATCATAATAGCAGCTACCTCCCAGGTAGGTGTCGTGAGGATCAAATGAGATAATAATTTTAAAGTACTGAGCACAGTGCCTGGCACATAATAGTAAGCACTATATAAATGTTAGCTATTATTATTCCCACTTTCTGTAAGACAGCGCTGAATAGACACTCCTGTTTACCTTAAAATAATAACAAATGGAAATGTTGCTTCTGGGAAACAGGATAATAATAGTTCATATTTATATAATGTTTTCACCTTTGGAAAGCCCTTTACATTTGATTCCCCCAGTAACCCTGTATGTGCTAGGTGTGATTATTAACATCTCCATTTTATAGATGACAAAACTGAAATTAAGGAAAGTTAAATTACTTGCCTGAGGTCACCCAGCTAGTAAATATCTGAGGTGGGATTTGAACCTGGGTCTTCCTGATACCAAATCAAATGTTCTCTCCATCATACCACCTGGCCTGGATTGAGAACCCTTAAAATAGCTTTCAGGATCTAAGGGATAGTGGGGTGCAGCACATTCATTTTTACAAACTGAGAAACTAATGCCAGAAGGTCAGTGACTTGGAATATGCTTCAGGTCACTCAGCCACATAAAGGCAGGTTAAGACCATGAGTCTGTCTCATATTGCTCTCTCTCCCCTGAGATACGAGGTAGGTTTTGCGGAGAAGAGGAAACTTGAAATTTTCTCAGCAAGATTTAATGTTGAATTGCAAGGACCAACTCAGGCCCTGAGAAACATTTTAAATATTAGGAAACTGATCTTCAGATAGAAAAGAAAAGTTTAGTAAAGGCCCAAAGATGATCTTAAAGAAAAATTAAATATAGTTAATGCCACTGGGTACAATTTCTTGATCTAAACTAAGTTGGATTGCATTTGGAAAACTATCAAGTTTAATTAATGATTCCTTAGGTGCTCCTGGAAACAGAAGCTCCACTTTTTTTTTTGAGGCAGTCAGAGCTAAGTGACTTTTACCCAGGGTCACAGAGCTAGTAAGTGTCTGAGGTTGGATTTGAACTTAAGTTCTCCTGATTCTGGGACTGGTGCTCTTTCTACCATGCCACCTCGCTGCCTGAAGTACCCACTTTTTAATACCAGTATCTTTGCCATAGTATTGTAGGGCTCTGAATCAAAGAACATGACAATTTCCAAAGAATTGAAGCTTACATAATCCAGAAAAGCAATACAGAGGTGTTTGGAGGATATAAGCAATTGGGTCTTATCACCAACAAGGAGTTAATTGTACAAGAAAGCTGACATTTTGATAGAGCTACAGTGGTGTCAGGAAGACCTAGGTTTGAATCCCACCTCTGACACTTACTAGCTGTATGTCCCTGAAGAAGTCTCTGTCTTTGGACCTCAGGTTCTTTATCTTTATAATGAGAGGGCTGGACTCAGTGTGACCCTGGGCAAGTCACTTAACCTCTGTCTCAGTTTCTTCATCGTAAAATGGGTATAACAAGAGCGCCTATTCCTATCCCCCAGTGTGGTTGTAAAGATAAAATGAGATAATATTTGTAAAAGTCTTTAGGACAGGGCCTGGTACATAATAAGCACTATTATCATTATTATTATTGTTACTCTGAATTTGTGAACTTATAATGCGATCTGAATGGAAAAACAGATGGGCTGGTGGAATGTGTCAAGTATCAGAACAGAGAGAGAGTAATAAAGAGCTTAGTGACCTTTAATCTACTACTATACTTCTGAGTGATTTGGAGCAAATTCCAAGTCAGTGACCTCTCAGGATTAGTTGCTCAGTTTTCAAAATGAACATACTATTTTCTTCTGTGCTGTGAATTTTGTAAGACCCTCTGAAGGGCCGGTGTGTATGAAAGGAATGCCCATATTGGTGAAATCACAGATCTTTTGGATTCCAATCATGATTGCTTGATGCCAAGCCTTATTTTCTATGTACTACAAAAATAATGGATAATTTGGTCAGATTGTTACCCTTTGCTATTGCTTCTCAGATATTTTGAAGCAGTTGGAGAAACAACACTTAGCTAAGAATGAGAAAAATTTGGGTCTGTCCCTTGCTAAAATTTGGTCTGACCTTAGATTTGTCATATGAATCAAAGGCACTTAATATATTGTAAAGTTTAAACAAATGTCATCTATGACATCTGCTCCTTCAAGAGCCCCAGGAGAATCAGATAATGGAAGGAGACACTCCCTGTTCCTTTGAACTTAGACTGGTGCCTTTCTTTGGCTTCTAGATTTACAGACTACTCCTGAAATAGAGTCTTCTTCAGGACCTCCAAAAATCTCAACAGCTGTGTAGCATCTTGGGAAAGGGTTTTAGAAACCCCCCAGAATGGTGCTAAAATTTCTTAGTGTGTTTACTTCAAGAATCTAAAAGCTTATTAATTGGGAAATACATTGTAATTATTTTGTTTCTTCGTTTTTTAAAAACGCATAGGTGCATTGCAGTCTATACCACGGGTGAGATTATGGATCCATTGAAGGTATATGTTATCATTACACCTACAAAATGTTGAATAATGTGTGTAATAAAGTCAAGAGGAACTCACTAACCTTTATAATTGACTAACTTAATTTGTAGACAGTAAGTTCTTCCTATGATGTGAAGGAAATTTGCATATGAAAATATACATGACATTCTTTTAAAAAAAAGTTGTGGCACAGGAATGTAGTGGAATGTTACTGTGCTATAAGAAGCAATGAAAAGGATGAATACTGAGAAGGATGGAAGCTTATATGAACTGATGCAAAGTGAATGGAATAAGTAGGACCAGAAAAACAATATGTACATTGGCTGCAACATATTAATAGAAAGAAAAATGACAACAAAACCTTGAAACTGAATACTGTGTTTGGTCCCCCCCCCAAAAAAAAACCCCACAGATAAGGCATGTCCTCCATTCCTTTGTGGGACTGTTGGTGGGGAACACTGCATAATAATTCCAAACTTTTTGATATGTTGATTAGCTTTGGTGAACTGTTTTTACTATTCTTTATAAGGGATGGCACTCTGGAGAGGGATACTTTGGGAAATGTAGGTGATGTAAAAATAAAAGGTATCGATAAAATTTTATCTTAAAGATAATTTTTTTTAAAACTGCGTTTCGCTCATAGGTATTTAGTGGGCTAATACCGGTCAGTGTTGTCAGATTCATAATGGGCTTTAGAGTCAGAAGATATACCTTAGGGGGGGACATCTAGATGGGTGGCATTAAACTCAAATAGAAACAGGGGCCACTAAACCATGCCTAAGGATTCCTGCAGGGGCATACTGACTTAGAAAACCACATATTAACATTATCTATATTGTATTGTATTTTTATTTAGTTAAATATTTCCCAATTTTATTGTAATCTATTTCAGGAGGCACGTCTGCTCGGTCTGTGTTTGATGCCCTCTGATGTAGACCTGTTGGTCCAGATGCTCTTTAAATCAGCTTGGAATTAGGCAAGAAAAGTGATTAAAAACTATTTATACTCTTGACCCATCAGTCTCATTATTGGACATATGTCTCCCCAAGGAGATAAAACGATTGGAGAACAATGTCTGATATATCTCAAAATACTCATAACAACACTTTTTGTGGTAGAAAAGAACTAGAAACAAAGTGGGTGCCCTTCCTTTGAGTCCCAACTAAAATTCCACCTTTTTTAGGAAGCCTTTCCTAACCCCTCTTAATTCCAATGCTTTCCCCCTTTTAATTATTTCCTATTTATCCTGTGTATAGCTTGCTTCATATATATTTGTGTGTTGTCTCATCCACGAAAATATAAGCTCCTTGAGGGCAGGCACTAGCTTTTGCTTCTTTATTTTATATCTCTGGTGCTTAGCACAGTGCCTAGCACGTAGTAGGTGTTCAGTATTTATTGAAGGAATGAATGAATTGGCTGAACAAACTATGGGGGCCAAATGTAATGAGATTTTGTTATGTGGTAAGAAGTAATTATGAGGATATAAGAGACAAGGTGATATATGGTACACTTGGAGTCAGCAAGATTTCGGTTCAGTTCTCACCTTTGACATTTATTAGCTGTTACCGCCAGCAAGTCACTTAATGTTTCTCAGGCTCAGTTTCTTTGTTAAAATAAGGGGATTTAATTAAATGGCTTCTAAGGTCCTTTCCAGCCCTAAACTTACGATCGTAAGACATTACGTGGGAAGATTTCTATGACCTGGAAAGGAATGCAATAAGTAAAACCGAAAGAATATACAGTGAAGAGAATGTGGATGCAAAGAAGTCTTAGAGACCTAAAAACTAGGCACAGCGTCCTAAAACAGAAAATGGAACAGTCTTCCTCCCCTTGGCCCAGAAGTGAGAAGGGACTAGTAGGGCTGAAAGTCAGCATTGTCAGACATCCTTGTCAGATATCATTGTATTGTTGTTTTAGCTTCACTGTTTTTCTTTGTTATGGAGGAAGAATTCACTTCTGGGAGAGGTGCTTTTTTACCAGATATGACTCTCTCTCTGTATGTATATATATGCATGTATGTATTTATGTATGTGTATGTACATGTATACACACAGACTATATACACACATACACATATACATATACATGGCATCAGAGTCCTCTTCCTTTTTTTTAATTACTGAGGTAACTATCTGCACAATCCCTGTCAGAATTACTACAAATTCCAAAATAGTGGAATGTAAATTAATGAATGTTTTGTTGTTTTTAATTGGGTCCCTGCATCTAGATTTTCAAAAGATCAATTGGGGATTTCCTATTCTTGTTTTAAAAAAAAAGGTTTTCTTTTAACTTCTTAAACCTAACTCATAAGGGTCTTTTAGGGCATTTAAAATATTGCTTGATTGACAAATCTTTGACTGGCATCCAACTTTTCTTAGGAATAAAGCCGTCACATAATGGGGTTCACTGCTACTTGCGGCCTTTAACAAATCACCTTTTGACCATTCATCAATTACATTTGCTTTCTTTGAGGTCATTATGCAGTTAGGTTGGTTGTATTGTAGCACTTTGAGGGTTATTTTTCCCAAGGGATTAGTGATGGCTTGCCACAGATTGAATGGACTATTGCTAACTAAGTTTACTTTCATGTGTATTATGCTTAAAGCATTGTAAAAGTATAATACATACATGTAGAAAACTTGTCCATGGAAAAGCTTGGTTCTGGTTTGTCTTGTCACCTACTTTGTTCCAAATCTTCTACTATTTATGATAACACTATTAAACAGAATCTGGAATCCATTAGCCAGAGCCCGGGGCTAATGAGGTTGTAGTTTTGGTTCTTGAATGTGGCATATGGCCAGGTCTTCTTTGTTTCATTAGGCTAAAAACCCAGCCAGCTTTCCTATGAATGTGACCCATGGTGGGTCACACAGTGGGGACAGAGTTTGAGAGTGTGACTGGCTTGGCACATCACAATTACTGGAAAAAAACAACTCAAGGCAAAAATGCCCTGATGATATTGGATCAGTAACATCATCTTTATATATGAAGGACAGCACAAGTGGACACACAGAATGGTCTTAAGGAAGGAAACAAGCATTTATTAAATACCTATTATGTGCTAAGTACTTTATGAACCACACAGCAACCCTGTGATGCTGTTATTATGCCTATATTACAGTTGAGGAAACTGAGGCAGACAGATGTTAAGTAACTTGCATAGGGTCACACAGCTAGGAAGTGTCTGAGGCTGGATTTGACCTCAGGTCTTTTTGACTCCAGGCTCAATACTCTCTGAGAGGTGAAGAAATTCCCCCCAAGGTTATAGGGCTAGTGAGTGGTAGAGCCAGGCCTTTAACCACCAGGTTCCCTGACTTCCAGTTCAAATTGCCTTTTCCACACTACATTTCAAGTGGGCAACTTCAGTTACTCAAATTGTTTCAGATCTCAGAAAGGGTGACAGACTTTCTATTTCAGCCTAACAGTTTTCTACAAAAATGAATAAACCACACAGATGTAATTTCAAAATGGGAGTTTTCCACATGTAGCATTGTAAAATAGTCATGAGTTCCCCCTCAGAGTCTAGTAGCAGCACCAGAGACTTATGCATAACACTGTTTTTCATTATGTGAATGATAACTAAATAAAGAAGTGGTTGATTTGTAATTCATATTCATCCTTCAGCCTTTAGACCGTATCTATTCATGCAGAATCTATACATAGTTAAGACCAATCTGAATATATCTGCCGGTGGTAGAAGATGGTTTATTGGATAGAGTATAAGCCTTGGAGTCAGATACATCTGACATAGATGGTGGTTGTGTGACCATGGACAAGTCACCTAACCTTCAGTACCCCAGGATGCACTCTGATATGGTTTAAACCATAAGTCTGAAACAAGAATAACAGAAAAAAAAACCCAAACACCCAGTAGTACAACTTTCATCAGGACTAATCATAGCAAGGATATCTAGCTGTATTTTTCTTGTCTTTTTAAAAAAATTATTTATTTTTAGTTTTCAACATTCACTTTGGTAAGATTTTGAGTTCCAGATTTTTCTCCTTCCCTCCCTTCCCCACTCCCCAAGACATCATGCAATCTGATATAGACTACATATGTACCATCATATTAGACCTATTTCTACATCAGTTATGATATCAAGAAAAATCAGAACTAGAGGAAGAAACCATGGCAAAGAAAAAAGAGAGTGAGAGAGATAAAATAGTATGTTTCCATCTCATTCAGACTCCATAGTTCTTTCTCTGGATGTGGAATAGCATTTTCCATCATGAGTCTCTTTGAATTGCCTTAAATCATTGCATTGCTGAGAAGAGCTAAGTCTGTCAGAGTTGGTCATCACACAGTATGTATGATGTTCCCCTAGTTCTGCTCACTTCACTCAGCAGCAGTTCGTGTAAGTCTTTCCAGGTTTTTTCTGAAATCTGCCCATTCATCATTTCTCATGGAACAATAGTATTCCATTACATTCATGTACTACAACTTGTTCAGGCATTCCCAATTGATGGGCATTCCCTCAATTTCCAATTCTTGGCTACCACAAAAAGAGCTACTATAAATATTTTTGTACATGTAGGTCCTTTTCCCTTTCTTATGATCTCTTTGGGATACAGACCTGAAAGTGGTATTGCTGGATCAAAGGTTATGTGCAGTTTTATAGTCCTTTGGGCATAGTTCCAAATTGCTCTTCAGAATGGGTGGATCAGTTTACAACTCCACTAACAATGCATTAGTGTTCCAATTTTCCTACATCTTCTCCAACATTTATAATTTTTCTGTTTTATCATATTAGCCAATCTGATAGGTGTGATATGGTACCTTAGAGTTGTTTTAATTTTCATTTCTCTAATCAATAGTGATTTAGAGCATTTTTTCCCCCATATAACTGTAGATAGCTTTAATTTCTTCCTCTGAGAACTGCCTGGTCATATCCTTTGACCATTTATCAACTGAAGAATGACTTGTATTCTTATAAATTTGACTCAATTAGCAGAGACTCTGGCTATAAAAATTGTTTCCCAGCTTTCTGCTTCCCTTCTAATCTTGGTTTATTGGCTTTGTGCAAAAACTTTTCAATTTATTTTAATCAGAATTATCCCTTTTTCATTTCATAATGTTCTCTATCTCTTGTTTGGTCATAAATTCTCTTGCTCTCCATAAATCTAACAAGTAAAACTATTCCTTGCTCTTCTAGTTTGCTTATAGTATCATCCTTTATGTCTAAATTATGTATCCACTTTGACCTTATTTTGGTATATGGTATAAGATGTTGGTCTATGCCTAGTTTCTGCCACACCCTTTTCCAGTTTTCCCTGCAGTTTTTATCAAATAGTGAGTTCTTCTCTCAGAAGCTGGAGTCTTTGGGTTTATCAAAAATAGATTACTACAGTCACTGACTACTGTGTCTTCTGTACCTAACCTATTCCACTGATCTACCATCCTATCTCTTAGCCAGTGCCAAATAGTTTTGGTGATTGCTGCTTTATAATACAGTTTTAGATCTGGTACAACAAGGCCACCTTCCCTTGCATTTCTTTTCATTAATTCCCTTGATGTTCTGGACCTTTTGTTCTTCCAGATGAATTTTGTTATTATTTTTTCTAGCGCTATAAAGTAATTTTTAGGTAATTTGATTGGTATGGCACTGAATAAGTAAGTTGATTTAGGTAGAATTGTCATTTTTATTATATTAGCTCAGCCTACCCTTGAGCAACTGGTATTTTTCCAGTTTTTTAGATCTGACTTTATTTGTGTAAAAAGTGTTTTGTAATTGTGTTCATATAGTTTCCTGGGTTTCTTGGCAGGTAAACTCCCAAATATTTCATATTGTCTCTAGTCATTTTAAATGAAATTTCTCTTTCAATCTCTTGCTGTTGGGCTTTGTTAATAATATATAGAAATGCTGATGATTTATGTGGGTTTATTTTATATCCTGCAACTTTGCTAGAAATTGTTAATTATTTCAAGTAGTTTTTTAGTTTAAAGATTCTCTAGGATTCTCTAAGTATAGCATCATATCATCTGCAAAGAGTGATAGTTTTGTTTCTTCATTGCCTATTCTAATTTCTTCAATTTCTTTTTCTTCTCTTATTGCTAATAGCTGTATTTTTTCAATGCTTTATATAGGATCTATGTTAGGATCATCAGATTTGGGTCTTCCTTCAGTTCATAAAACCTCACTGAAAGAAGGTTGCTCCTATTATCCTAGGACCCTGCCTTTAAAAGGAAATGTGCCAAGGGTGCCACTGATAGTTTACAAAATGCCATCCTAGAGCCATCAGGCTCCAGAAATTTCCCTGATTAAATTTCATAATAGCCTTAAATTCTCTGACTGAATTGCTTCATTAAATCTCTCCCTGGCTTCTGGGGACAGAGTGGGAAGACAGATTTCACTTAAATTCTAATACCACATGTCATCAGATGGGCTTCTCTGAGATTCATAACAGGTCCGGAAAGATAATAAAGATTGATTGTGGGACACGGTTCATCCCCAAATCTTGGCATAGATATCATATGTAGAAAGGAAGCCATTTCACTTGTGACTGAAATAGACATTTCTAGTATAGAAAAAATAGGACTTATTAAAACCCTTCCCAATATTAAAGGCCTGAATAGATTTTTCTTCACAAAAAAGATTCCCTCGATAATTTTTTTCTTCCAAAATTGATTTTGTGAAAGAATCATTATTATGGGCAATGTGATGCTATCCAGAGGCATAATAATTTAGTGCAACAGGGAGCCTAGGAGACTGGGTTCAAATTTGGTTTCGGATTCATACTGGCTGTGTGACCCTGGACAAGTCACTTAAGAGCACTTTCAGAGCTCTCTAAACTGGTGTTATCAAATTCACTTAGAAACAGTGTCTGCTAAATCATACCAAACGATCTGTGTGCAGCACATATTGACTTAGCAAGCCACATATTAATCTGATTCAGGCTACACTCAGGAGTACTGCCAGCATTAATAGAGCCTCCTGCCCCTGTATTTGGCACCTCTGTTCCAGACAACATTAGTAGATGAAGTTTCCTCATCTAGGAGGTCTCTATACCAGAGGTGTCAAACATGCCGGCCAGGGCCCACAACCCTCCCTAGAATGGACTGAATCAAATTTAAGTGTAGTTGAGAAATATTTAGAAAAATAAGCAAAAATATAGTAGAACATAGATAATGTTCATAAGTGCTTTTCTAAGTCAACATATGGCAGACAAGGATCATGGTGAAGGATCATGGCCCTTGCTTTTATTTGAATTCGGCACCACTGCTCTATACCAAAGAAATTAATTCTTGTGTGTCTGTGTGTGAGAGAGAGGGACCTTTGCTATATGAAAAGTTTCCAGTAGCTACAGTTCTGGATGTAGGAAAGGAGTGTTGTTGAAGAAAGTTTTGTGCTTGTAGTCCACAGGCAGCCACTCAGGTGGACTTCACTACTTCGATTTCTTTATCACTTTTTAGTTTGAACGTTGCTGTTTGCATCATGACAATTTGGGAAAGAATAAACATTGCACTTGGTGCTAACCAAAACATGATAAAATAAAACATGTTTGGAAGACTTAGCTCTGCAGTTCATCTTACATTCATTCTCTTCTTATAGAGGAGAAGAAGATAATGGATTCTCTCAGCTGGCCATTGGTAGTGTCCCCAGGAAAGGATAGGCTTGTTCATAAGAAGATGTTTCTATGGTTTACACACACACACACACACACACACACACACACACACACACACACACTCTCTGTCTCTCTCTGTCTGTCTGTCTCTCTCTCTGTCTGTGTCTCTCTCTCTCTCCATCTTTAAAAAACCATTCACTGATTCTAATTCTACTTCTGATTGCCCCAATCTGGAGCTAATTCCAACACAAGGGGAAAGGGTCATAGCCAAAATTTGTGTCAAGAAACTGTTCAGGTAAAGCAAAGAATACAAGTAATCAATATTAGATTCCAAGTGTGGTCCTTCTGTTAGCAATCCTCTGAATGAATTTGTGGATTATTGCTTTTGAGGGAGGATTGGTTTAGATTATGGAACCATTGAGTTTATCCTCTGGCCAGAACCGTACAGAAGCCTCTTTGGAATAAGCACAGAGCCTCAATCCCATGGTGGATGTGAAGGTACACAGAGAATATAGAAAACAAGCCTGAGACTTTCTTCATACAATTTGATGCTGTGTCTGACCTGCTGCTCCAGGGATGTCTTAGTTAAAATTGACCAGATTTGTATATAAGTAGCATCAAGTTCCTAAGTGGGGATGTTTTGGTCTACTGTGGATAACATGTTTGCTAATCTGGGAGAGCATGAGTTTGTGAAGGAGAAAACCAAAGTCCCCAAAGTAAGCCCACGAGTAGAAGAAGGATCTGACACTAAGAAGGCAAAGTTGGAGGCCATAGAAATGACAGTGGTCAAAAAGAAAATGGTTTTCTGTCCATTCAAGGAGGCTCTGGAGGTGGACTGGAGCAGTGACAAGGCCAAGGCAGCCTTCAGATGGACCACTGGAAATAGTGCTCCTGAAATTCCATACAGATAAAGGGCAGGACTCTCAGTTTGATAATTATGGTAAGGATTCTGAGTTGCTGCTTCAGATCCAAAATCATCTGCTGAAGTCCCTGAGGGTGAACCCTAATCTCTTTCCTGATAACTTTGTCAGCTGCTGCTTCTCGGAGATGGTACCAGTTTGTGCTATTGTTGGTGGGGTGTTGGAACAGGGAGCTGTAAAGGCCTTGTCTCAGAGGTACCCCCTCTTCACAACAACTTCTTTTTTGATGGGCTTAAGGGAAATGGGATTGTCGAGTGTCTTGGTCCAAAATGAAAACAAGCCTAGGTTTCCTGGATGACCTGCGCATGCCATCAAAGTCCAGGTGAAGGCCCCACCCCAGTGTCCCAAAGAGAAGAGCCTTTAACATTGGGATGGGATTCAGCAGGTGTGCTTCTTGCAGTCATTAACAGACACTGGTCAATACAAGGGGGCTTGCAGATTGACTGTTAGCATCTCAGTATGATTCTGTACCACGTTTGTCCTCCCCAGACAGAGGCCACTGACCCCATCCCAACCATGCTTTCTTCCTTTGTTGTATTCCTTGGGATGCATCTCTGGAATGGGCAGGGCGGCCTGTGCCTTGGAAGCTCACCACCCTGTCCTTATTCCCTATCTGAAGTCACGGAAAGAACAGTCTGGCTTCAGGTGGGAAACAGGCTGGTCCAGGGGACCCAAGGTTCCAAATTTAGGCAAGTGCCCTAGGGAAGGGAAGACACCAGAGCCTGGCACAGGGCGTAGCAATTTAGTTTAAAACTTCTTTATTGGAGAGTCCAATTCAAATTGGGGTTTATTCCTGATTTCTCTTAAGCCTTAATCACCTACTGAGTAGGACATCACTCTGTTCTTAGGCTTCCCAAAGGGATTTCAGCCCTTTAATCATTGTGACTGACTAGCAATTGCAAACATTTTGAGGAAAATATTTGAATTTAAAAGTCACCCCATATAAAGGGCCAACCCAGTGCCTGCTACTGAAGGCAGCATTACATAAACTGGCAGAATCATTCACATAGCCTCTTTAGACAGGACTTTCTTGCATTTTATATGGAGGTTTGGGGGGAGGGTGCTTTGTTTTTTTAATGATGTGTTGTTCTTTTGACTGTCCTAGAATGGCAGCTGTTGTATTTTACATGTTATCTATATTTTCCTGGATTCTGAAAAACATAATAAAATTAAGTTGGTTGCTTCTGGGCTAAAAAAGAACATTCTAAAATGATTGTTCCTTATCTAACTAGATTTGCAGGTGACTCAAATGAGTTTTGTAGCTTATTCACAAGAATCATATGCTATAGTACATTGTAACAAACATATATGAAAGGATTAATGTATGCTAAGAGTAATAGAGAGCTTGGACAAGACACCCTCAAAAATTAAGTAATAATAGCCAGCATTTATGTGTAGCATTTTAAAGTTTGCAAAGCACTTTACAAATATTCTCTTATTTTATCCTCACAACAACCCTGGGAGGCAAATGTCATTATTACCCTATTTTACAGATAAGGAAACAGGTCTGTAGGGATTAAGTGACTTGCCCAGGGTCACACAGCTATTAAGTGTCAAATATCAGAGTTGATTAAGGAGAGGGAGGGAAGGAGACAGAGAGAGAGAGAGAAAGAGAGAGACAGAGAAGAGAAAAGAATATTGATCAAGTGCTTAGTATCTGCCAGGCCCTGTGCTAAACTCTGGTAATAGTAAGTACTCAGAGATGCTTCTGATTTCATGGAACTTACATTCTAAAGAGGGAAGACAGCACAAAAATGGGTGTAGGAGAGTAGGGAGGGGGAGAATACCTGCATGAGGACATAGTGAGGAATCAACCAGAAAATGACATGGAGGCAAAATTAGGCGAAAGCTCACCCATCAGAGCTGGGGGAACCAGGGTTCAAGGTACCAGTGAGGAAAAGATGAAAGGTCAGATACCGACACAGGGAAGTAATAACACAAAATTATATGCTAAGTACATTAGGGAGTTACAAAACAAAGTGTTATATGAAATCTAAGGGGGGAGGTGGTGACTGATAAGGGAATGGGGGAAGAATTTATGGAGGAAATAGCATTTAAGTTGGACTTAAAAGGATGGCTAAGTCTTTCTGTTACATTTTGAGTTATGAACTGTTTCTCTCCCTCCCCACCCTGCACTAGAGAAGGCCACCATTTAATGCAGATTTATAAATATATGTAAAACCATACTACATGTATTTCTATTTTTCAGTTCTTTCTTTGGAGGTGAATAGGATCTTCCTTCATATGTCCTTTATAGTTGATTTGAGTATTTATAGTACTCAGAATGACTCAGTTGTTCACAGTTACTCTTTGAACAATATTGCTCTTACTGATATAACGTTCTCTTGGCTCTATTCACTTCACTTTTCATTATTTCATGCAAGTCTTTCCATGTTCTTCTAAAATTAATTAAGCTCATCATTTCTTATAGCACAGTAGTAATCCATCACAATCATATAGCACAACTTGTTCAGCTATTCCCCAATTGATGGACATTCCCTCAATTTCCAGTTCTTTGCCACCACAAAGAGAGCTGCTATAAATATTTTAGAACATACAGATTCTTTTCCTTTTTCCATGATCACCTTGGGAAACAGACTTAATAATGGTACTGCTGATGGCTAAGTCTTAAACGGGTGAAGAGGGTAGGACATTCTGGGCTTGAGAAACAATATAAGCTAACACATAGGGACATGAAGAAACAGTTAACATTGGGGAAGTAGAAAGAGTAGCCTAGTCTGGTTGAAATATAGTGTGCCAAAGGGGGAAATTCAAGATGAGGCTGAAAAAGGTAGAGGGGTGCCTGATTGTGGAAGGTCTTGGAAGCTAGGAATAGGAATTTCAACTTACTTGGTGGTCCATAGGGAACCACTGAAGATTTTTGAGCAGAGGAGTAATATGACTAAATCTATGTAAGAAAGTAAGTTTGGAGGAGGGAGAGAACAGATATGGTAGACCTAATGGCACTTGGCGCTTGACCCAGTGCCTCCTTTAGAGGGTTAAATTTGTAATCAAACCTTTCTTGAACCTGGGTTCAGGTCTCATCTCAGACACTGGCTCTGTGCCACGGACAAGACACTGAGCCTGTTTACTCACCTGAAAAAAATGGGAATAATAGTAATAATAATAATACCTGTAGTAGTACCCATTTCACAAGATGATGGTGAAAATCAAGTGAGATGATGTATTTGGAACACTCAGCAAATCTTTTTTTTTTTAAGGCAATCAGGGTTAAGTGACTTGTCCAGGGTCACACAGCTAGAACGTGTCAAGTGTTTGGCCTGAGGCCAGATTTGAACTCAAGTCCTCCTGACTTCAGGGCCGGTGCTCTATCCACTGCGCCACCTAGCTGCCCCCATCACTCAGCAAATCTTAAAGAATTTTTAGGATTATATGATCATATACCTTGGGCTGGGAAGGGCCATAAAAGTCCTGTCATCTAGTCCCCTCGGATTACACATGAGGAAACTGAGGCTTCTAGAGGCCATGCAGTTACAGCAGTGGAGTTCAGATTCAGAACCCTGGTCCTCTGACTCCCAATCCAGCATCCTTTCTGCTGCACAGAGAAGCCCTGCAGTAGCACTCTGAAGAACAGACTACTGTAGATATCATTATTGACAATTCTTTTTTAAGAAGTTGAAAGGAAAAGACAAAAGATAGTTTTAGCATAGGATCAGAGCCCCAGAATGCCTAGTTTTGAAATCGAGCTTTGATTCAGATGACTCACTGATATGAGCGGGCTGCCAAAGGAAACTCTTGGCCTCCTTCACACATGCAAAGAGCTAGGTTAGTTATACTTACCTCTCTGTGAGGATGAATCCATTGATGTCTGTATAGTCCTTTGAAGATGAAAAGTGTTCCTAGAAACTTCACAACCCTGCCCCTTCTATGTACAATGACTGGTGTTTCAGACTTAGGCAGCTACTGTTTAGAGAGACTTATTTTATTCCTACCTGGGTCATTTAAGATATGTCACATGTAGCTTTTTATTCCTTCTTGAAAAGGATACAGACAACACTCAAATAAGTCTGAACCCATCTCATTTATTTTTATTTTATTATTTTATTTATTGCTGTTTTAGTAGGACATTTAAGAACTTGTAGGGAGTGATTTTGGCTTGAATTTTAATTAAATTGCATACCCTCCTTGAAAGACTCAGAGCCCCTTTCTTTAATCTCTAATATTGGTGCAGCATTTTGTCTTTTGTCAAAGCACTTTTGTGTCTTTCATTTCATTTAATCCCCTCTAATAGCCCTGTAACTTAGGTGTAGGATTTGTTTGCCCATTTCACAAACGAGGAAGCTTGGTTAAGTGATTTTCACAAAGTCATACAGTGGTGGTATGGGATGAGAAAGGACTTCTGACTTCCAGCCCAGGGCTACATTCACGTGCGTGTTTCCTTCTCAATTTCCAACAAGATAAAATTTCGAGAATGAAGTTTACCCAGTGTGTCAGTTTTATGGCTCAATGTGTTTTTGGAAATATTGTCAATGGCAATTCAAAAAAATTAAAATTCCCATCCTTGTAGTAGTAATAATTCAAATTAATTCTGTAAGCAAATCGTATCTAACTGGTGTTCCTTAAAGTGGACCGACTGATTATGTGGAGAGTGACAGTATAAGCAGTGCAAGATGTCTGTGAGCTTATGGAATCATAGCTAGAAAGGGGGAAAGAGAAAGGGCATCTAATCTAACCCCATTTTACAGATGAGGAAATTGAGGGCTAGAGAAGTAAAGGTATTAAATGAAGCAGTTCTAGGATTCAAGGCGAAGCTCTAGCTCTCATTCCAAAGCTTTGGCTATTGCTCATGTTACTTAGCTTCCAGATAAAACTAATTCATTCGAGTGAGTTTAAGGTACTCTGAGAGTCACTACCCTTGGTACAGATTCTAATCATGGACAGCTTTTAAAGGCAGATAGCAAATATACTTTACTCATAATTCAGTTAATGTAAGTTTATGATAGTGGATGTTTGTTCCTCTAATTAGGAGGTAGGATTTTGAAAATAAGCAAATCAAGATGTCTGGACTTCTTTAGCTTTGAGGAGAAGTATGCATTCTATTAACTTATCAGAGACTCTTGTTATCTAAGCATATGAAATAAATCATTTTTTCATGTAGAATGATTGAATTATAGAAGTACACAATTTCCATGAAACTCTTCATTTCATCCTTTGGGGATATAGTTTATACGAGAGCGGCTTTACCATGCATTTAGACAATGTTCAGGCACCTTGAATGATTGGCAAACCAGATTTCCAAAATGGCAGTGGGACCATTTGGTAGCCAGTGGTCAACAAACTATGCATCAGTGTGCTAGCATATAACCAAGGAAGACTTCTCCAAATACTGTCATTTCTTGATATGGTAATTGGTATTTATTACAATAAGTTTTAGGTGTAAGATTGGCCTGAATAACATTAATATTATTATTAATAACACTTTATATTTTATGGCACTTTTTTCCACTTTTATTGCGAACGTAACAATCATCAACAAAAACATTTCCATACTCATAAAACAAGATGGATTTGTAGAAGAAAAACTCTGTACTCTGCATTTTAACCAATCATATACAAAATGCTTTGTAAACCTTACAATGCTATATAAATGCTATTGTTAATATTATTCTAGGTAGTTTATTAATATCTAAACGTGTGTTTGAAGAGTGCCTTCTACATAATTAGAATTCTCTCTGATCCAAGCATTTTCCACTTGTATATTATAGTAATCTTGAAACAAAAGATAGTTCTTCAGCAAACAGAGTTTAAGCTTAGGGTCATTAAAACAGAATAGTAATAATATTAATGCAGGTGCCCCCTTGGAGAAAATATCCTTTGGAAGCCAACTCTTCCTCTTAAGCACTCCCACTGAGGATTCCTCTTTCATTCTGTTCCAAGGTGAACAAAAAGATAGTTCTTCTAATTGAATTAAACAAAGAGAGTTTCCTATTTTAATCTGGTCACTACAGGCAAGGCTAAATCTCTTAGTTTTAGGGAATCAAGATCCCTAACTAATCATGAAATTGGCTTTTGGTCAGAGGGTGTCCATATCCCTAAACCCCAATTAATGCAACTAGAAAGATGTCCTTCTACCTTTTATCAGGTGAGAAATTGTCTTCTAAAGAATATTTTAATCAAAGTTATAAACAAGAGTGGGAATCATTCCTAAATGCTTCTATTGAATCTCAACCAAAGGTGTAAATTAGGCACAGATTGAATGAAAGCAGAGGAAATGTCTTGTGATTGGTTAAAGAGAAGCAGAAGAACTCAGGTCTTCCTAACTCCAGGCTCAGAGTCCCATCCACTGTACCACCTAGCTGCCCAGTTAAAGAAAAGACTGACAAGATTTCTCTTTCAGAATATCCCAAAGGCTTCAGATTAGGGCAATTTAAAAATGCTTTCTTAGTATTTCTAAAAGAAGCTGAGATAGAACCTTTGCTTCCACAGAGTTTTGTTTCATCATCTGTCTTTTAAAGTCAGAGTTGTTCACTGTTTTGATCCCACTGCTATTTTAGGAATCTAGTTTATAGGTCATTCTTCAATGTGCCTGAACAATGTCCAAATGGATGGTAAAGCAGCTCTCATATAAAGTATACCCCCAAAGGACGAAATGAAGAGTTGAGGTCTTTCAAATTTATTTTTCTTCAGGTTATTATGGTAGTCATCATGTGAATTGTTCCATTGGTTTTGTTCCTTCCACTCTGCATTAATTCGTATCTTTCCATGTTTCTCTGCACCCATTATATTTTTCATTTTTTATGGTGCAATAATATTCCATTGCATTCATATACTTCAAATTTATTTAGTCACTTCCCATTTCATAGACATCCATTTTGTTTCCATTTCTTGGCTACAATAAAAACTGCTGCTGTAAACATTCTTATACCTATGAATCTTTGGACTCTGTGTTTTACCTCTTTGGCATACTGCCAGGTCTAAGGATATATACTATTTAATGATACTTTGAGCATAATTTCAAATTATTCTCCAGAATGGTTGAAGCAATTTATAGTTTTACCAACACTGCATCAGTGTTGCTGTCTCTGCCTTCAGTAATTGCTTTTTTCTTCCTTTTGTCAGCTTTGTCAATCTCATGGGGTTTGAGAGTGAAGGGAACCTGAGAGTTCACTTTAAGATTTACAAAACACCTCTCAGCTATGCTGCAAAGTAGGAGGCACAAGTATTATTTTCCCCATTTAAGAGATTACTTGCCTGTGGTCACATAGCTAGTAAGTGATGGAGGTCTTATGACTGGTATTAATACATTTTCCCTTTTGCTACACTCCTCAGATACTTTGAGTGATGAGCCCTCCCATTATCCATCCATTTAGAAAAAAAAAAAGAGTTGTAGACTTTTGCTTTGATAGGAAAGTCAGTATAGTATAATGGAAAGTGCATGGGATTTAGAGATAAAAGACCTCACACCAGTGTGACCTTACCTAAATCACTTCCTTCCCCTGGAGGAATCCAAGTTTTCTTATCTGTAGTAAGGGAATTGGACTAGATGGTGACTTTCCTTTTCTAAATTACGATAGAATCCTAAGGATTCTATCATTTCTTTCCTTTGTTTCCTGGGCAGAACAGAAAATAGAGAGGAGGAAGTGGGGTTGATGACTGAAGAAAGGGACATTTGGAGAAGTGATGGGGAAATAAAGGAGTAGCCTGGGGTGCAAATAAAAAGGTAGGGAAAGAGTGTAGGGGCAGAGATATGTCTAAAGAAATGTGTTGCTACTGCCAGCAAACAAGCTGTTTAGAACTTCACAGCTGAGACACCCAGAACCCCTATGAAACTTTGCTGTTATTCCCCATAGAACTTCAAAGGCCATGCTGGAAAACATATTATCTTAGAAAACAATGTTGTGTTTGCTTCTTAGAATAATGCTTTTCAAGACAAATTTGAACTTCAGAAACCTTCTTTCTTATGATTTGCAAGAGAAGGGGAAAGGGGTTGCACTAAAATTTTTTGTCATCAAACAGAATTGTTAACAGATTTTTTCTGAGTCATTCCTTTCCCCATTCTTTTTCTTTTTCCTGGGGCAAAAAAGTTTGTACATTAGGAAGTTTGTTCTTTTTGCTAAGTTATCACAAAACCCAATGGTTTTCTTACAATCTTTGTCTCATCAGATGCTGAACTCTTATCTTTTATGACATGGGTATTAACTAGGACTGTTTTGGTAAATGTTTAACAACTGTTTTTCCCTGGAGGAAAATGCTGTATGACACACTTTTAAGTTTAATCTGCATTATTAGTATTTTTCTATGGCAGTCAACAAAACAATACATCAAGCCCTGATTTGTAGTATTTGCTGATTTCTAAACTGTAGATGTGCACACTGAAAATTTAGCAGTCAGCTCCCTGGAACCAATATGAGCCAGCTCTCAGGCTCCACTAGTAGTGACAAATTTTCAAGTGCAAAAAAAAAAAAAGTCAAATTAAAAAATATACTATTTCAAAATTCTGTCTTAAGAGACTGCTTGCTGGGCACACCTTTCCCCCTAAAATAAAATTTTAAAAAACTACTCATATGCACACTAATAGCTTTTATAAGAGCTTGAAGAAAAAGGAAAAGAGACTTTATATTGACACAGGTCTGAGACATCTTCCAACCAAGCGGGAACCATGATGGATAAAGTGCTGGGCTTAGAAATAGGAGGACTGGAATTAGAGAATCCTTCCTGATATTTATTAGCTTTGTAACCCTTGGCAAGTCCCTTGACCTATATGTGCCTCAGTTTCCTCATCTGTAAAATAAATGAGTTGGACACCATGGTGCCCAGGGCCCCTCTGTGACACAGAGTTTTTTCAACCATCCTGCCTGCCTATGATGTTAGGATTCAGAAAGTCATTTAACTTCTCTGTCTGTTTCCCATATGTCCCAACAGCCTGTCCTTTGCCTGAACTTTGAGATGTACATAAGGCCTGCAGGCTCCCCTGTGCCATTGCCTCCACAGAGATCCATATGCATCTCCTCTTGGCCCTTATTTTAAACCAGCCCTCAAATGCCTAGAAAACTCGGTGTCAGTAACAATCCCTGGCCATAAACGTTAACACTCCTATTTTCTCCCTAGTCTCCTGGCCAAAGGAAATGAACTCTGCTCAAACAATAGAAAATGCTTGGCCTTTCCTTGGAATCCAATCAGTTGGTATACTGTGTAACCTGCTCTTCATTATCTTTTTGCCTTTTTAGTGTTGCCAATCCTCTTTGTTGGAAGAATTCTAAATTTCTTAATACCTCTGGGCTCTAGGGTTTTAAAGGGAATGGTTACTCAGCCAATTATTCAGTTAGAATCCTAGCTAACTACTTGGTTATGCTTCCTTTTAGATGCAAATCAATGGGATTTGATGAGTAGACTCTGGGAGTGAGCTAAGGGAACTTAAGGCTAAACTGCTATTATTTATTTAAACCCTTTCTCTGACTTAGAGTATTTGGGTTTAAAGTGGGCCTGCACAACAGATGGCCCTCAGGCCGCTTGTGGCCTGCCAAGCGATTTCAGGTGTCCTGCGGAAAAATGTGGGGTTGTCACTGTGCACTCTCCTGTTCGTCATGTGACCGACCCATGGCAACCAACCATCGTCAGTCTGTCTCTAGTCACTTATGTACTGTTTACTTTTTTTTTTTCTGACTGTGCTTGTGATGTTTCCTGTGATTACTTCATATTTAATTTGACCAGTATCCAAAAGGGAGACTTCCCTTTTCCTGAGAAATGTTGTAAAGTGTCAGAAAACTATACAGAAAACTTTACAGGTACAGTCTGAAAAAAAAAAAGACTGTGCTTTTTGAAGGCAGCTGCAGACCATATCTTTTAACTTCTGTTTATCCCTTATAGCTTCTAGCCTGGCCCTGATAAAAATTTGTTGTTTTAAAGTAGTCTTATTTTAATTTCATCTTGAAAAAATTTCTGCCTCTGCCTTGCCTAAACTTTTTTTTTCAATTAACAAACATTTATTATTTATTTTCTCTCCCTTCTAACTAACCTTCTCCCCAAAAAAACCTCTTATGAGAAATAAACATAGTCAAGCTAATCAAATTCTTACATTGAGCCTATCCAGTAAAGCATGTCTCAGTCTGCATTCGCTGTCTGTTACATCTCTGTTAGGAGATGGGCAACATAATTCATCATCAGTCCTCTAGAATTATGATTGGTCACTGCAATAGCCAATATTCTTTAGTTTTTCAAACTTATTTGTCTTTATAGTGTTGATGCTATAAATGTAAGTTGTTCTTCTGACGTTGCCCTCTTTGATCTGCTTCAGTTCATATGTGAGTCTTCCCAGGTCTCTGAAAACATTCTTTCATCTCTGTTTTTTTATAGCCCAGTAGTATTATACTGCATTCATATACTATCATTTGTTCAGTCATTCCCTCATGAATGAGCACCCTGGTAGTTTCTAGTTCTGTGCCACTAGAGAAAGAGCTGTTAATAGGTATTTTTGACCACATGGGTCCTATCCCTCTCTTTAATCTCTTTGGAGTGTAGGACTAGAAAGGGGGGACATGATGCTACTTTGCATCATGGATCTAAGTTGTGGTTAAAAAATCTGCCAGTGAATCATAAATTCTCAGAGTAAGGGAATATAGAGATTATCGAGTCCAGGGGTTCTTAACTTGGGGTCTGTGAATATGTTGTTTTTTTAATCTTTTCATAACTATTTCAAAGCAATTGATTTCCTTTGTAATCTTTTTTTTTTTAATATTTAAAACCATTATTCTGAGAAATCCATAGGCTTCAGCAGAGTTCCAGAGGGGTCTGTGAGACAAAAAAGATTAGCCTAGCCCCCTCCCATTTTACATTTGGTTAAACTGAGGCCCAGAGAAAGGGATTGACTTGCCATAGGTCTGACGGTAGAACTAAGGTTCACTGATTCCTCCTCCCCAGTGCTCTTTCCACTAAACAACACTGCACCCCTTGCTTTGGATGAATGCTAAGGTGCAGATATTGGTAAATTAATGTAGATTTCACACTAACCTAGACCATACTAAGTGGTCTCTCGAGATGGCTTCCAGACAAATTTACAGATTCTCAAAAGGCTGGTAAATTCAAAGCTAAGTTTGACCTCTCAAATTACAAGTTAGCATGCCTTCCTCAAAAAATACTTTGTGAATAAAATCAGTTTTCCCAGTCTTAGTGTGGTACACCAAGGCAGTTTGCAAATGGAAATTCACAAGACCTCACGGGTCTTCTAATCATTGGATTATAGATTTAGAGTTGGAAGGGATCTTAGAGGTCAAGTCCAACCCCTTCATTTTACAGATAAGGAAACAGAGCCCAGAAAATGAATTGACATATTGCAGGTGGTGGGATTTGAGCACAGGCCTTTGTGATTTCAAATTCAGGGTCCCCTCTACTCTGCTATGCTGCTTCTTCAGTCTCTTCCTTTTATAGATGAGGAAGCTTGAAGCCCAGAGAGCTTGTAGCACAGCTAATAAGAAGATTCCAGGCCAGAACCGAGTCCACAGGTCCTTTTCATATATTTTGAATAAATAGCTGCATGGAACCCCTTCTTAGTGTCATTTTTAAACAATATATCTCCTTTACTTCATATTTATTTCCTAGGATCATAGTGATCAAAGGAGAAAACATAAACATTAACTTTAAGTATTTCGTAAGTGACAACTAGGTGGCACAGTGGTTAGAGTACTGGGCCTGAAGTCAGGAAGACCTGAGTTCAAATCTAGCCTCAGACACTTACCAGTTGTGTGACTCTAGGCAAGTCACTTAACCCTGTGTGCCTCAGTTTCCTCATCTGTAAAAATAACCTGGAGAGGGAAATGGCAAACCGCTCCAGTATCTTTGCCAAGAAAACCCCAAAATGGGGTCATGAAGAGTCAGACAAGACTGAAACAACTGAACAACAAAAAAATACCAACTGTAATTCTTTAAAAAACTAAATTGTGGAGCTGCCTTGAAAGTACCTTAGAGATCATCTAATCCAGTCTCTTCTTAATGACGACAATAATAGTAATAGCTCACGTTTATATAGCACTTTAAGGTTTGCAAAGCACTTTACACCTTAACTCAGAAAACCAAGGACCAGGAAGATGGGTGATTTGTCCGAGGCTATACTGCTAGTTCAGGGTAAGACTGAGACTAGAACTCAGATCTCCTAAGTTCAGGTTATGAGTCCTTTGTATGATACCACACATTCTTCAAAGCCCAATTCTGGGAAAGTTTGCATCATAGGATTTTAGAGATGGGAAGAACCTTAGAGAGAGACCATCTAGTCTAACCCATTTGGGTTGTAAAAGAGTAAACAAGTCTGAGGAGGGTGTGAAGTGACATCATACAGGTTGGTATTGCTAGTGCCTCTCTTCAGAGGGGAAAGATTAAACTAATCACCGTTGTGAAATAAAGGATTAATCTAGAAGATTCATGGACGTTTTTGCCATTTAAATGATTTCAGCCTATAAAACTAAGTACTTGATATAACTTCTCTCTTTAACTAGTGCAGTTTGCTCTTCATTTCAAGTATTTCCTTGCATGATCAGGTGAATTGTCCTTGTCTTTCCCTTTTCTTTGAAAAATTAAGATTACTTTCAAAAAATTCTGTAGTAGGTTTTGAGGTTATGTGTACTATATGGCTAAAAACTACTTTTTGTCACATCCTGCCATTTTCCTGGAGCTAGAAGACATTGGAGTATGTTGTCACTGGTTATTGGTACCCTTTGGTATCCGAATTAGCTTTTGGGAAGATTTTGTAGAAGTAGCACTGCTTTTTCAGTACCTGTTTCAGTTAACAACATACCTTTTGTTTTCAAACTTCAGAGTTTATTATTAAGATAAAATTTTCTTTTCCTATGGAATTATGGAGGCTTGACTCAGGTTTTAGAATTTTCTGCATAATCTTAGAGGTAGACATCTGTCAATATAAAAAAGCTTAAAAACTCCCAAATTGCCAGATTTCCTGAGAGAGAGAGAGAGAGAGAGAGAGAGAGAGAGAGAGAGAGAGAGAGAGAGAGAGGGGGTGGGGGGGAGAAAGAGAGATTAGAACAACCTCATTCTACAATGCCTATTACATTTGGAACTATTTTTATTTCACATATTATTTATTTCAGTGTTCTGAGCCTTTAAAAAAATCCAATTTTCTAGTTTAGTCCTAGTAAAGAGATAATATATGGGGGAGGAGAGGAAGAATAATAATCGTAAAAATTGAGTGGAAAATGCCTTTTAGGAATAAAGGGATTAATTACTATTTGCACTTCTTCACTTGCTCTTATCAATACTTTGGATGTTGTCTTCTGAAGGGAACTGTTGTTGATTTCTCTAGTCACATCAGCCCATCAGGACAAAATTTATACCCTAGACTAAAGCCCTGCCAAGGAATCAATAATACTAGACCAGTGACAGTGATTAATTTTTTCCATTCTTCTATTCCCTCACCCCTAAACTAATAAATATAGGACTCTTTCATTTTGAGCAGCAAAGGGAGAGGTAAAATAATTGAGGTCTTTGATTAGACTTGTAGGTACAGTGTATTTTGTTTATCTCAATTTCCTCTTGGTTTCAGAGGGCTATCAGACACAGACTTCCTTCTCCCTAAGTTTATGAAGCTACCAAATATGTGTGGGGTGAAAGGGAGGTAGGATGCAGACTAACTGATTTAAGGCTCGTGTGATTGACTGCCTCTCATAGCTAATTGGCAGAGTTGCCCTGGATTGCTAAACAGCCAATGTGTTTCACTCCCCCAAAGTGGCAGGAATTTACTCAAGAGTGAAATTATCCCTATAATAGTTTATAAAGTATTCCAGGAAGAAAAGTATAAGTGCCATGAGAATTGCTACAATAAAATTACGGATTTGATCCTAGTACCTATAAGAGGATGGTTAATCTTACTAATAAATGGAAACAGGAAGGAATAGAAAGCCATTTTAAAGTTAGCTGAGTCATATATTTTTAATATTCTTTTAATATACAATATAATCTATTTCTTTACTGCATGGTAAATGTGCTTCATCTTTGAGAGAGACTGAATAAAGAAACTATCCTGTGCTATGTTCTTGGCCTCTAAAATATTACAGCAGTATCTTAACATTCCAACACTTAATCCTGCCCTGTATTTTGCTGTGAGCATTCACATATATCCTAGAAAATAGGCTATTATACTGTGGGTAAGTGCTTTATGAGTGATTTTTTTTCCCCTCTTCCCCTTCCTGTCACCTCAGAACTATGTCTTTTGCACAGTAAAAGAGAAAAGAGAGCCCTTGTCTCATACTGAAGTGACAAATTCAGGATCTAACTAACCATTAAATCCCCTCACAGGAGCTGGACTTCTTTTTCTTGATAAATGATGTCTTCAGCTAGATTCCTAGTTCACTTAGAGCACTGGGCTAATGAGGCCAAGGCCATAGTTTGCTCCTAGATGAGTTGGCTTTTTCCATGATTGCCTCACAGCTTTTAGTCACAAAAGGGTAAGCATTAACACAAGTCCTTCACCATTGTGGGAGATATAACTCCAGGTACACAAGGGTGGGTCAGTAGGGCCATTTCCATATAGGAAAAACAGTATCAGTAATAGTTGATTGAGAAAAGACTAAAATATTTAATTCTCTGCTCAGATATATTTAAAATGTTTTCCCTTTGTTTCATATCTGGAAAAATCTCACCTAAATGACTGTAAAAATCTTTGGCAGTTAAGGCCTCATTCATGTAAGTCATCAGAGTTCACTAATGTTTTGTTGTAAGGAGTTTCTCAGAAACAGAGCTTCTTATTTGGGGGGGAAGAACTAATTGAATACAAGCTGAAGTGTATGTTAATGTAAAGGTTTTTAAAATTAGATTTCTGTATATTTTATTGCTTCTAGAAATTAAAACTGATTATTGACATGTATTTTTTTAAAAAAGCTTCTCTTTAAAAAAAAGCTTTTTTTATTTTTTTTTATTCCTTTTTTTTGGTAAAAAAAAAGCTATTTTAAAAATTAAATAAGGCCTGTGGGATTCCAGACTCTCCTGTGTGTGTAGGTGTTTGTTTTTGTGTATTGTTTGTTTTGGTTAGTGGGTTAAGGATGAGGGGAGGAATGGGAGACGTTAGTTGGCTGGTTTCTCCTATACTTCATGCTTACCAGAGTGTCCATGAGAATACAAAGTTGAAGTTCTTTAATCACAGGACCTAGAAACTATATTGACATTGGTTAAAAAGTTGATCCTGATTCTTAACAGTTTGTATGCTTTCCTTTCCTCAGGATTCCTAGCCAAAAGCCCTGGTATCCTTTCCAGCAGCTGTCTTTGCACCAGTAATTGGAAGGTGTCTAGCACTTCTTTGCCCTTCAGATCTTTTTGGAAATCACTAGGGCCCAAATTATGAAAGTCCTTCCTAAGCCTCGCTTTTGGGTTGAGAACTAAGGAAACAAATATTGACACTGTGCCCATGCCTCAGGGAAGTTGTTCCATTTGGAGTCAGGAGATGTGATTTCAAATTCCATGACTGATATTTACTAACTGTAGAGCTGAGGATAAGTCACTTTATCTCAACCTCAGTTTGTCCATCTGCTAAATGGGCGGTAATTCATAAACTACCTGCCTCACAGAGGTATTAGCAACCTAGTAGTGCTACATAAATGTGAATAAATTCTAGTACCAGGTATCTTAGGTACTATGGAGAATGAGCAAGACTCTAGCCTAGGATTTCTTCCATAACCTACAGTTGTTGGAGAGACAAAACCATTATAATTAGTGGTCAATTGAATGGCAAGCAATGCATTAAAATTTGCAAGAACCATTTTTATACCCTTACAACAATCTTATAACATAAACTTTTTTTAAAAAAAAATGTCCTCACAACAATCTTATGAAGTAAGTGCTATTAGTATCCCCATTTCATAGATGAGGCAAGTTAAATGACTTGCCTAGGGGTCACATAGCTAGTAAATACATGTGAAGCAAGATTTGACTTCAGCTCCTCCTGACTCCAAATCCAGCACTATCCACTGAACCACATACTTGCCTCAGTAAGATAAAGATGCTTCAGAAAAGCATTGTGGACTGGAATAATCAGAGAAGGCCTCATGAAAGAGGTAAGACTTAAGTTGGGCATTCAAAGATGGGTAAATTTTGAAGGAAACTAAGAGGCATTTTAGGCTGACAGAGATCAGAGCAAGCAAATAAGTAGAGATAGGAATGAACATTGTCCATGAGGGAATGCAGAGGAGGCCTCCGTGACTGAAGAGGAAGATGTTTCTTTCAGAGTAGCAGGAAGTGAAGGGTTATACAGGTGTCATTTGCTTATGAGAGACATTGAAAGTCAGGCAGGGGATTTGAGACTTGATGTAGTAGGCAATAGGGAGCCATTATATGTTTTTGAGTCTCAGTTCGGATGAAAAGCAGTATTTAAGGAAGATTGGTCCAATGGTGATGTTCAGGATGGTGGGCGAGCTCGAAGACTGGATGTTAGAAAGCTGAGGCACTAATCCAATCCTGAGTTGATAATTAACTGAAGGGAGTGAATCCAAGAGACATTCAGAGAAAGAAATGATAGGGTAGAGCAGTAAGTGCCTTGTTCTCTAGAGGTTCACAAAACATACAAATTTGTGATGCATCATTCCAGCTGTGCTCTGAGTACTGCTGGAAAATCCTATCAACTCATATCGACTCCCTACCTTCCTCCACGGTGAATTGTCCCAAACGTTTTTCTCTCTTCTCAAACACCCAGCTGCCCTATGTATACCAGATGATTTGGTCACCTACTTCAGTGAGTTAAGGGTCATTAGATTTGAGTTCCTTCAGCTCCCCTCATCCACTCCTCAGAACTTCTCAGCAGCATTACCCACTCTCTTCTTCTCTGCCTTTTTGTCACTAGAGGTCTCCCCTGCTCCTCGCTAAAGGTAACTAGACATCTTCACCACTAATCTCAGTCACCAACAGGTAGGGCATCATGGATAGAGGAGTGGATTTGTAGTCAGGAAGACTTGCTCCAGTGGTTAGCACAGTGCCTAGCACATAATAGGCACTTAACAAATGTTTATTGATTGGGTTCAAATTCTTCTGGCATAACTAACTGTGTGAGCATGGAGAAAATCATTTGGCTGCTCAGCCTCAGTTTCCTTATTTATAAAATAGGTACAGTATAGCATGTAGAATATCATCTCATAGGATTGCTTGAGGATCAAATAAGGTAATGTTTGTAAAGCACATTAGGAAAATTTAAAGTGCCATATAAATGTCAGTTATTTATCTTTTTAGTGATCCTTTCTATCTCTCTTCAATCTCTCCCCCTCATTCCTCTTTGCTTTGATTGTTCCAAACCTAAAAAAGCCTTCCTTTGACCCTGCAGCTATGATACCATCTCTCTCCTCTCTTTAACAGCTACACATCTGGAGAAAAGTTGGAGAAGAGCCAGTACCTTGATTTCATCATCATTCCCCCTATTCTCAACCTTTCATAGTTGGTCTTATGACTCCACCAGTCTACTAAAATGGTTATCTCAGTAATCAAAAATGACCTCTTGTTTACCAAAACCATTTTTTTTTCCAGTCCCCATCCTCCTTGACCTTTGGGGCAGTTGATACAGAATGTCCCTCCCTACTCTCCCCCCCCACCTCCCCAACCTCTTGGATTTAGAGACTTCATGCTATCTTGGTTTTTCTCCCTCTTGAATGAATCATTCCTCTGTCTCCTGCACTGGCCCCCTTTCCTCTTGTCAACCCCTTTATTAAGAAAGGCTTGCCACAATATTCTCTTTTAGCTCCACATACTCTTCCATGTTAGTCTTATTCACTACCAAATCTTTGGCTACCCTTTTCTGTTCAGATGATTTCCAAATCTATCTATATCTCTGTCTCTGAACTTTCTTCTGAACTTCATATCCATCTTGGAGACTGACTAGAGATCATCTCCAACAGATGGCTCCTTGGTACCTTAAACTCAACATGTTGTATACCCCAAAACCTCCTTCTGATATCACTATTTGTATTCAAAACCTTGGGGTTATATTTTATTCTTCCCTCCAGTCAGTACTAAATCTTCTCAACTCCACTTCTGCGATCTCTTCTCTGCCGTTGACTCTAGAACAGCCTACTACGACACGTCTTCTGCCTTTACTCATCCCTTCCTAAATCTATTCTTAGTACCACTACCACAAAAACCTCCTTATGGATAGATTTAGTCACGTCCAACCCCTGTTTAAAAAAAAATTTTTTCAGTGGTTCCCTATTTTTTACCAAGTAAAATTCAAACTCTCTTACCCGGCATTCAAGACCTTTCACAATTTCTACCTTTTCTACCATTCCTACCTTTACAGCTTTATGTTAAATTACTCTCCTCTTGGTATATATACACCAGCCAAACTGGACACCTCCATTGCTCCTTTCTCCTAAATGTGCTCAGCAAGTTCCCACCTCTGGGCATTTGATTATGCTGTTCTCTGTGTCTGTAATGTCCTCCCGAACCCTTTTTCCTCTCCTTAAAAGCCTAACTCACGTGCTATTTCCTATACACATGCCTTTTTGGTAGCAACTTTTCTCCTCAAACATGACATAGAGTTTCATGATCAATTTCTCTAATGAATTTATTATATGACATGGTATAGCAGGGTTGCCTATGTTTATATCTTACCCCCATACTTGAGGGCCATCATGAGGACAGGGATCATCATGTCTTATTCAGGTTTCATATCTCAAACTGCCCCACCACCCCCACTATACAGTAAGTGATTAATAAATGTTGTTGAATTGGGTTGACTTTCCATCACAGTTAAGTAAGAGAGGCTAAATGGGGAGATGTTTATAGCCTTTTTCTAATGTTAGGGAATGTCCACACCCTTGGAAGGCCTGCCAGGGCTTGGCAGTGTAAGTAGAAGCCCATGTTCCCTGACGTAATTTGAGACTTGGGAGCATTTCAGGGGGTCCCACGACTCTTGTAGCTTCAGTTAACTCCGGGCTAAAAGGGTGAGCTTGATGTAGGGAGTATCAGTCTAAACTAAGCCACTTTCACCGCTGGAGATGTCTTTCTCTTGTATCAGTGAAGATTTCAAAGCTCTGTCTCCAAGGCTTCCGTCCTGTTAAGCTACACCTACGCCCTCATCATTGTTATTGTCACAATTATTATTGAAGGCCTATTTAAATGTCAACTTGATTGACAAAAGAACATTGCTGTCTAAGAGCCAAAATGTCAGGAGAGTTTTTTACACATGACTTCATAAACATCGTTTGCCCCTTCCCAAGCTGTCTTCAGTGTCCTTCCTTAATCCCACTCTCCTAATATTGATTCTTAGTCTTGACGTGGAATGAGTGATATTGCTATTCCCTCCCTTATCCCCCTGTTTCTAGTTGAATATCTGACCTAAAAATAGTCACTTCTTTTCCACAGGTGATTTTCTAGCTCATCCAAAAAGTGTTATTTTATACCGATCATCTTGTGTGTTTTCCCATGCCCCACCAGAGATCAAAGGACATTGCTTTTTAAACTTTCAAGGGAACATTATATACTAACTGTCAATACACAAATGCCTGATTTGACCCTGTTTTTAGCTTTCATTTCTGCAGACTTGCCTGTCCTTCTTGACCGTTCCCCAAGAAGTCATAAGAATGCTTAGCTCACTGATATAACTTCATATAAGGTTTTAGAGGAGATTTAGGAGTCATTCATTGGTGATCCACTGGAATCACTAGATGGGAAGATAGGTTAGGAATAGTGACGGGACCATTTTCTTGATTATACAGTATAACTACCATGTTAGTGGATAGAACTAAAGGATGAAGATAAATGAGCACTTCTCTGTAAGAAGCATCCACCATGATACCCCCTCCTCTCTGTCCTGAGGACTTGGTCTTGGCATCGAAATTAATTAACAATTTATAAGTTATCTGCAAGAGGTTGCACGGCAACGCCAAGTTTTCCCAGGTAGTAAAATACCAAGCCAGTTTGGATGAACAATAAGAAACCCTCAGGGAGCTATCTGAATAGGCAGAGAAGTGTTAACTGCAGTCTTAATTTTAGTCATATCAACCTTGTTAGTAGTTAATGTTACTTCTCCCTGAGGAAATGTTCATAAGAACATAGATTTGGAGCCAAAAGGGAGCATAGAGTCCAACCTTTCCTCCCACTCCTCTTTTTTTCAGATGAGGAAGATGAGGCAAGGAGTAGTTAAGTGACTTCCAAAGTCATACAACTAATAAGCATCTCAGACAGGATTTGAACCCAGATTCTTCTGGCTGCAGTTTCAACACCCTCTGTTGTCCTTTTAGAGGGCTGAAGTTTTGCAGGGTTGATTTTTATTTCTTATACCACCAAGTGATTCTATTTAAAAATCTCTGCATCATCTACGCATTTCAGCATGCATTCATCATGGGGGGTTTGTGTGTATGCGTGTGCCTACGCACAGATAGAGAAACTTATGATTATGTAATAATATTTAATATATAATGCAGGATATTAGAAGATAATTATTATAATAAATAGCATTTATATAGTACTTTAGGCTTGCAAAGCATCTTTTTTTTTTTTTTGCTTTTAGGCAATTGGGGTTAAGTGACTTGCCCAGGGTCACACAGCTAGTAAGTGTCAAGTGTTTGGTCTGAGGCCGGATTTGAACTCAGGTCCTCCTGACTTCAGGGCCAGTGCTCTATCCACTGTGCCACCTAGCTGCCCCCCAAAGCATCTTACTGTGTTTTCTCATTTGAGCCTCACAACAATCCTGGGGAAACAGGTGCTATTATTGTCCTCATTTTTAAAATAAGAACACTGAGACTGAAACAGGTTAGGTGACTTGTCCAGGTACTCACACACAGCTAATAAGTGTCTGAGGCAGGATTTGAACTCTTATATTCCTGACTCTAAGTCAGTACCCACTTGATCCACTGTACCACTTACAGACCCCCAATATCTCCCCCATCCTCACCCCCACCTTCTGTGAATCACTTTGCAATATAGTTTATCAGGTTTTTTGTTTGTTTGGACAACTTAACCTATGATAATAACTACATTTTCATGAAACAGGCTATTATTTTAAGAACCAAACATATCTGAAAGTTTTTCTTCAAAAACCCAGTAATGAGTCATACAGCAATGTGCAGTAACCTATCTACCACAGCCCTATGATGCCCTCAGATACTCTATGTCTTTCGTTACCTGCACAGGATCCTAAATAATCACAGAGTATTGAGGTGTGGGTGCCTTGTACCCCTCAAATACAGTCTTGCCCTTCAGGGCCTTCCTTACACACTAAAATAATGATATAAACTGAAATTAAATACCCTCAGGGATTATTTGATATATACTCTAGAAAAGTCTCCAAAAGATAAAATTTTATTTAATGCCAGTTTCTGGTTGTCAAAGGTACTTTATACCACATAACTTGAGGCTGAATTCTCTTTCATATTAATAACAAGGAAGTACAATTAGCATATTCATGCAGATTGGAGGAAAGAATCAGAGTTGACCTCCAGGTTTCAAATATGAAGTTGAAATAAGGAGCAGGTTTAAGGGGGAATGAAAATAAGCTCCAGGTTGGACTTGTTCAGTTTGAGGGTCCCATGGGACGTCCAGGAATATGCCTGGATGCCTGTTTCTACTTCACTTCTCAGCGTTATTGTTTAAGCCTCATTACAGGCCCTTAGCAAAGAAATCCTGTTTTCATCTTGCGAATATGTTTTGAATTTCACAAGTCTCATTTCTCTTCATCCTTCCCCAGCTCATCAAATGGCTTCCTGTGGTAATAGCTCTGATCAGAGCAATTAAACAAATAATTAGCTTTGAAAAGAAATATACACAAAAGCACAGTTAATTTACTAATCGCCTGTGTGGACAGTAACTGTTTAGGGTCCCAAAATTAGCTTTGAGTAACTAACATCAGCACCAATATATTAACTTGTCTATAGGTAGAAATCACTTCTTTTCTCTGAAATACCAGAATGTCTTTGAAAAGTTATTTTATCCAGATCTGAAGAAAGGAAGAAATGAGGGAATGACTACTCATAATTTTAGATTTGTGAGAAAAGTAGGCACTACTTTCCTCTCTGGGCTGGATTCCTCCCGACGCTCCCATTAGCTCCAGTTAATGGAATTTAAATTGATATGTATTCAAGAAAGTTAACAACAGATGGCATACAAGTTAGGTATCCTCTGCTTCACTGTCCTGCCTCATTTGGTCTTTGCTTGACTGTAAAATTTCCTGTGGTCTACAGAAATGTGTTACGGGAAACCTCTGGCTTAGGATGTAGGAAAGGTAAGGGCACTTAGGCATTAATGAGTAGATTTTCCGTGCTGATGTTAATCCAGAAAAAGATATTGTTTTCCAACTTTTTCCCCCCTGTCATTTTACTCACTACATTGAAAATTGAAAGCCTATTTTAACTAGATGACTTGGTAGGTTGATATACCTTAAAAACAAAGGTGATTTTGAATAACAATATCTTATCAACTATATGCTGTTTTGAAGGAACTGAGGATTTAATGGTACCCTGTCTTACAGGGAAATGTCCATTATTATGTCATTCCCAGATCCAGGCCTAATCAGAGGATTAATGATCTTGACGGCGGCAAAAGACATACATTAAAAAGTCAAATAATGCTACTTTGAAAAAACTACCTTCCTAATGAAATTGGATCTTGCCGTGTGAACTGTTTACTTTGTAATACTCTTACAGACAGTTCTAAACTTTTTCCTCCATTTTTATTTGGAAAGCTGAAGGTAACATTTCTGAAGTCCAGCCTGATCTAACCTAAAACCCTTAAGTATCAGATTGCCTTTTTTTTTTTTTTGGTGGGAGGGTGGGGGGAAAGAAAGAAGTTCCTGAATATGTATATTAAGTATATTGAGCACCTATCGTTATGTGACAAAGATTGTGCCAGGAGGAGAGGGATACAAAGACAAAATGAAACCATACTTATCCTCAAGGAGCTTACATTTATTCAGGGGAACAATACGTATACATACATAGACATATATGTTGACATAAAATCAAAAGGATAGAGACAGTGATTTCATTGGTACAGGGGATTCCCAGATGAGGAAACTCCCTCTACCAGTGTAAGTGGGGCACTTTCTCTGTAATTTATAGAGTTGCCTAGAGCATGAAGAAGGTAAGGGTCTTGTCCAAAGGAAGGTAGTATGTGTGGGAGGCAGGAAAAAAGAAATTCACAAAGTAAAATCAAGGGAGTGGGAGGGAGGTACTAGCAAGTGGGGAAACAGGAAAGGCTTCACACAGGAGGTAGTCCTTGAAATGGGGTTTTACAGAAACAAACCATATTAAGAGGCAAAAATGAGGTAGGCATTGGGTTTAGCCTATACAAAAGCGAAAAGATTGGAGGTGATGCAGAGAATGTATGAGACACAGATAACAGGCTGTAGAGTCAGAGAAAGGGGAATAATAAGTCTGGAAAGAAAGGCAGGAGCCATTTTGTGAAGGGTTTTAAGTGCTAAACTAAAGAGTTTGGATTTGGTCCTAATGAAGCAGTAGGGAGCCATTGGAACTTATTGAATAAGGGAATGGCATGGTCGGACTTTAGACCTTTAGAACTGTGTCTTTGGCAACTGGTTATGTGTGTGTGTGTGTATCTATCTGTATGTATGTATGTATGTATGTATGTATGAGTGTGTATACACACAAACATTTACACATATTTGGAGATAAGCAGGTGCCTACAGAAAAGTATTCTATACATACTATGAATCAAAAAGATTCAGTTTACTTTGCAAAACACCAGAACTGATGGTATGGGGGAAAAGGAAGTGAGGAGGACTTCACAAAGATCAATACATACATAGGTGTCTACATGAATACATTCATATGTATCGATATACGTACTTCATATGTATGAAGTTTATACATGCATGGTAGATTCCTAATGCAGAATATACACAGAGAAGGATATATATTATCAGGATAATTCATTTGTAGCTGGCTACGGAAATTAAATGTTGGCTAACTTAAAACTTGGGAGACTTTTAAAGGTACATACCTTCTAAACAATATGGTATATGATACTGGTTTTCAAAGAGTTTTGAATTTTTTTTAAGAATTTGACTTCTAGGGAAAAGAACTTTCATATTTTTTTACCTATGCCTTGTTTTCCTGGCAGTTTTGTTCATGTTCAGGAAGGATGAAGGTATTGCTGTAAGAGGTCAAAGTTCATCAGACAACTAGAAGGAACAATCCTGAATGAATTACTTAAAACAACTGAGGGAAGACAGTAATAGATACTGTCTTCTTAAAAACCATTCAGAGCTTCTTGAAATTGAGGTGGGAAAGAGGAAGTCACTGAAGAGTTCAGGTGTTGGCTTAGATAGAGAAAATGAATGAAAAAGTGTTTATTAAGCACTTACTGTGTGATGACTGTAGGCTGAGGATACAAATAGAAGAGTATAACAGCCCCTCCTCAGTGAAGGGAACAGAACCAGGAGAACAATTTATAGAATAATAGCAATCCTGTAAAAATAACCTTGAAAGACTTAGGAGCTGTGATCAATACACTGATCAATCATAGTTCCAAAGGACCCAAGATAAAATATGCTACCCAACTCCTGAAATAGAGATGATGGTCTCAATACAGATTGACACACACATACATTATGGTGTGTGTGTATTTTATATATGTATGTATGTGTGTGTATAACATATATATACACATGTACATATACATAAGTGTGTCATATACATACATATGTATATATTTTAACATGGCTAATGTGGGAATTCATTATGTTTGAATATATATGTTTCTAACAGGAGTTTTATTTTTCTTGATTTCTCAGTGGGAGGTAGAAGAAGTAGTAGGAGGGGGAAAATGAAGGCTCTAAAAGAAAAAAATTTTTTTAAGTGAGTTTCTAGGGGCAGCTAGGTGGCGCAGTGGATAGAGCACTGGCCCTGGATTCAGGAGGACCTGAGTTCAGACATATAACACTTACTATCTGTGTGACCTTGGGCAAGTCATTTAACCCCATTGCTTAGCCAAAAAAAAGAGAAAAAGTGAACTTCTTGAGGACAGCAGGGCTATCTTGCTTTTTGTGTTTGTATCCATAGCTCTTAGCCCAGTGTCTGGTACCTAGTAAATTCTTAATAAAGGCTTTTTTATTCGTTCACTCTTCTTAAACTTATGAAGTTAAATTCTGAGCCCAAGAACAATGCTTTTCATCTATTGCTATTAAAATTTAATCTTATTAGCAGTGTCCTGTTATTCCAGCTTTTAATAAATACTGTTGAAATCTTGATATTCGGTATCTCATTTATCTATTAGTCTAGTAACTTGTCAAAAAGGAAATGAGGTGAATCTATACTGGATGAAACATGCTGGTAGTTAGTGATCGCCACTTTAAATGCTCACAAATCGTCTTTTTAATAGTACTTTAATTCTGTAGTAGGCCCATTATCTCAGGGATGTGGATATTCTCTCCAGTGATGCATGCTGAATCTTCGTCACATATCTCGGTACTGGGTACCATGTAGTGGTTCAATGAGATCATAATTCCATGGAAGTGTTGATATGGGCATTCCTAATCTAATCTAATGATATAATAAGCTAATAATACAGCTCAGACTCTCGTTATGTCCTCCCATAAATCCTCAACAGAAGATCTACTCAATGTATGGGGAGAGAGATTATTTCCATAAATCATAGGCAGGTTATAAGTATTGATCTCTTTTTTTTTTTTGCACATGTACTCAAAGTACTCATGTACTCAAATGTGTACTCATCTGTTGTGACCATTGATCTGAAACTACTCATAAAAGTACTCACTTGATTGTTTTACTTTTCCCCATCTGTTTGACCATTAATTTGAAACTACTGATGAAAGCTTGATTTTATTAAGTCTTTCAGTTACCCATTGAAATAATAGTGACTTAACCTAGAACCGCTGGGTTGGAAACACACCATATAAATTTTTTGCTATATTCCTTCCACTTGTGACTTTCCCCTATTGGTTTCAATATATCGCAGGTCAGCATAAGAAATTGAATGGGAATTTTGGGGGGAGTTTTGCAGAAGCCTCAGAGAACATGTGAAGGCCAGCAGATAACACAGAAAAAGTTTAGAAACTCAGAAATACATGAAATATATGTATAGTATTGTGTAATAATCAACCCAGATTTTTCAATAAGTTACTGTAAGTAAACACCCCATAAAAGAAAAAGAAAGAAATTTGGACTTCTTCTCTAGTTTAAAGTGAGGGCCAAAAATTTTTACATGGATTTTCCAGATGGGGGGGAAAGGGGGGATGCCACCCCCCCATGTGGAAGACCTCAATGTGGAAGGGATAACTATAATCCATTTAGCTTATTCCTAATTCTGTTTTGCTTAAGCATCTAGGTGGTACAGTGGATAAAGTGCTAGGCTTAGAGTCATAAAGACCTGAGTTCAAATTCAGCCTCTGGGCAAGTCACTTAACCTCTGTTTGCTTCAGTATCCTCATCTGTAAAATGGGGATAATAATAGCACCTGTCTCCCAGGGTTGTTGTAAAGATCAAATGAGATCATAATTTCAAAGCATAGTGTCTGGCACAGAATAAGTGATGGGGTGGTGGGAACTGGACCCCAAAAAGCCCTAAGATCATGTCTCTGGAAGCTTCCTAATCTCTCAGCATGCGCCTTGCCCTGTGAGAAAATTTTCCGTTGTTGTGGAACCCGTGCAGGTCTGATCCTGTATTTCCTTAGATAAAGGATAGATGTAGGGGTGCCTGGCCCAGGGATTCCCCCTCAAGTCAGATCCCCAAGGTCCATGCCTCTGACAACTCCCTCAATGTCTGATATTAACAAAGTTATCTCTGCAAAACTCCCTGCATTTTGCTATCCATAGATCACTGACTCCTGCTCCCGAGGCACCTGGACCCGTACATTACCTAATTAGTATCCCTGGCATTCCTTTCCCATGTACCTTTTCTGTATAAGCTCTAGATTCACCTCCATTAGGATGGAAATTCTAGAAAGGAACTTCACCTGCTACTATTGGCATTACAGTAAACTGCCTCTTGACTGAAAGATGGCTTGAGTATGTGATTTGGTTCTGGGCGACTCTGCCTTGTCATTCTCGGGATCCCAGCACCCCCAAACCTCATCAGTAAGTGCTATTGAAACATTAGTTATTATTATTGTAATTCTCTACATGCATTCTTACTTATGGTGGAGGAAGCCACCCAAAATAACGTGAAGATTTGGAAAAGGAGAAGGTGAAAGACGCACTGGGACAAAAAATTTGCTAACGATGATAACACAAATGTAGGTAATTCATAGTGGACTGTGTTTCATATCTGCAAAAGCTTCTCAGCTTTCTTTCCTCAACCCCTCCCTCCCCATTGGCTTCAATTTTTATGTTTTCAAAAGTAAACCTAATGGTCTTGGGCTTTATTTAGCATGCATTTCTGTAGATGGCTCTGTTGTCTCTAAATACAACATGCACAAGAATTGGAAATTGAGAGGATGCCCATCAACTGGGGAGTGGCTGAACAAGTTGTGGTATGTGAATGTAATGGAATACTATTGTGCTATAAGAAATGATGAACAGGCTGACTTCAGAAAAACCTGGAAAGACTTGTATGGTCTGATGCTGAGCGAAATGAGCAGAACCAGGAGAAGGTTATACACAGTAGCAGCCACTTTGTGCAATGACTAATATTGATAGACTTAACCCTTCTCAGCAATACAAGGACCTAAGACATCTTCAGAGGCCTCATGATGGAAAATACTATCCATAAAGAAGAAAGAACTGTGGAGTTTGAATGCAGATCGAAGCATGCTATTTGCTGTTTTTTGTTCTTCTGTTGTGTTTTGTTTCCTCTTTCTGGTGGTTCCTCTGTTGGTTCTAGTTCTTACCTACAACGTCACCAATGTGAAAATATGTTTAATAGGAATATCTATGTATAGCCTACATCAGATTGTGTGCGGTCTTGGGCAGGGAGGTGGGGAGGGAGGGAGAGAAAAATTTAAAACTCAAAAGCTTATGGAAGTGATTGTTGATAATTCAAAATAAATTAATTAAAAATTAAAAAGAAATTAAATACAACATGCTTCTGCTTTAAGAAAACTAGAGGCAATGTACGAGCCTCCAAGTTTGCAAACACAGATTCCAGATTTTGCCCATTTAAGCGATTGAGGGCATCTTGATGTGAGTTTTGTTGGTTTATGTAACCACATGCACATTCTAAGGCTGCCATCTCAAGGAGTCCTAGTTTGTTGCAGCTCTGATAAATATTTCATATGTTGTGACTATGCGGTTACTCTTCCCAATTGGGACATGACTTTGTGTCCAAGTTGCCTAGGGACTGTACCTAGACAATACCTAGGGACTGGTGTACCTTTCAAGTTTGTCACCCTCCTATTGGCTCCAGCCCCTCCCCAGAAACAGGGAAATCTATGGGACAGAGAGCTCAGTTGACTAGCGCTAATTCTCTGGCTTTTAAGCATAATGACCCAGTTGAAATGGACCTTTGAGGCTATCTAGTCCAGCCCTATGATTTTTACAGTTTTACAGTGATTTCCTATTGCTTAGAATAAAATATAAATTCCTTTGTTAGACTTTAAAGTCCTATGTAACTTAGCCCCAACCTGTGATCCCAGTGAGGTCTAGCTTCATTGGACGTTACTCCACCTTCTGGCCAGAAGGCCAGTGTAGTATCCCATACGAATGAGCCCAGAAAGAAAGGGCCTAGTTTGGGAATCCAAGGGGATTAGCATCAAGGGTCTTTGTTGAATGACATTGAATGAATGTCTAACATCTTCCCTGAACATGCCCCCCCTAATCCATTGCACCTTTCAGATTAAGACATGGGAGATCTCAGACTCAGTGTAGACCTTGCTTAGATTCTTTTGCCTACTCTTTCTGTTCTATCCATTACACTTTGATTATCAACCTCTTTAGTTAAAAGCTAACTGGCTCAGCAGAAGTAGCTGGAGAGAGATGCAGATAACAGCCTTGTTTGTTGAAAAGCACATTTGGGGTTCACATTTTTTGAGCTGGGGAGCCAGGTTTGGCTTGGTTAGTCCTTAACATTCCCTGGTCATATAGAATATTGTAAATAGAAGGCATATTATTCAGTAGTGGCCATTTTTGAAAGGCTGAATACCCGGAAGTAATTCCTGAAGGGAACTGGGGCTTTACATAAGCCTCCCATTCAGTTCATTGTTGCAGTTTGCTTACGGCCCTAAGTCTGATTAAGCCAGTGATGCTTACACAATCTCTGAGGACCGTTTTTCTAAATCCCTTTGAGGTCATATCACTCTAAAAGCCCAGCCATCTTGGGAGAATATTATAAACAATTTAGTTTTATTTTAGCTTTGGAAGAGGGTGAGGCTGCGCTGAGTAGCCTGACCTAACCACCATCTGCTTAGAAGTGATATTATTTTCCAGTGTATTTCCACTCCATGAATAGGCTGACCTTGGAAGATCATCCAGTGATTCTCTTTTCTACCCCTAGTCAATTGGGATTTGTTGAATTTGGCTGCAGAATCAGACAGCCGGAGTTTATAGATAGACCATGTTTCAATTATTATTATCATTTCACTTTTATTCAATTATTATTAGACTTTTAATTACCAGTCCGAGATGAAGAAGAGGAGATGCATATTCTTATGGTTTGGGGGAGGAGTTTGGAATCCATTCCTTTATGTCCTTTATGAATTCCTTAATGTGAAAGTCTGACATGGTGATTCTTAATTGGCTTTGGGTCAGATTGTCTTTTTATGGAATTTGAAAATGTGATTTCTTCAGTGTGGGTACTTTGTCCAGTGAAGGAGATGGCAGACCATATGTGCCTGCCCATCTTCACCATTCTTGTCTGTGTCCTCCTGTAAATCCCCCCAGTACATCTAACCAGTGTGCTTCTCTTCTTGACATTGCATGGAAATGACAGAGGTGAGCTCGTAGGAATAGGATCCCTTGCCTAGCACGCATTCTTCCTGCTCATGCAGCCCTGCTTTTTCCTGGTCATACACTTTTTCTGATGACATTTTTGTCGTTGCTCAGTTGTTTCAGTCATGTCCAACTCTTTATGACCATATTTGGGGTTTTCCTGGCAAAGATACTGGAGTGATTTGCCATTTCCCTCTGCAGCTAATTTTACAGATGAAGAAATTGAGGCAAATAGGATTAAGTGATTTGCCTAGGTTCACACAGCTAGTAAGTGTCTGAGATTTGAACTTCCTGACTTCAGGCCTGGTGCTTTATCCACTGCACCCCTAGCTGCCCCATGGCAACTTTTACTCCACTCTATTCTGGAATAAGTATTCTCTTGTAACAAGCTACAACATCTTCGTATGCACCATGTGCTTCTTCTCCATTGCCCTTTTGGTGAGCACTCAACAAAAATTTATTAAATCTCTGCAGTGTGTGTGAGGCGTATCTTATCATCAATAGAGAGTCAGCCTAGAAGCCAGAAAGATCTTTCCTGCCTCTGACAAATACTGGCTGCCGTAGTCCTGGGTGAATCACTTAAACTGAGTGCTTGAGGCCATTCTATAAGAAGACTATACATTTTAGGGAGTAGGGGAAGTTTTTTCCTGTGGCATTTCCTTGTGTCCAAGAAATCACAAATCTATTTCCTGTCCCTACTATGTGCTAGGCACTGAGGATAGGAAAACAAAAATGAAGTAATCCCTATCCTCACAGAGCTTATATTCTATTGGAAGAGATCACATACACATATAAAAATATGTCAGTGTTAACATATGGTCATTTTTTGAGGGGGAAGGGAAGGGAGCATTACCAGCTGGCCAGGATTAGCAGCCCAAATTTCAGTCCTTCTGAGGCTATAGAATTAGATGACTCATAGAGACAAAAAAGTACTGAAAAAATATTCCTGTTAAAAAGATGCTTACAGGCAGAAGCTTTGGGGTCATTGAGAGAGCTCTGTGCAATTTCCCAAAGGCAATCTGGCCCCCACTTCTCTTCTTTGGCACTCCGAGGCCCAGCTCCAGATTATGATATACAATTGGATGGACAGCCCAGAGTGACCATCCATCTATACCTATTTCTCAGTCCCTGCAAATTTTTGTTAAATAATATGATAATGACAATTATAGCTAACATTTATATAGTGCCTACTATGTACTGGGTACTGTGTTAAGCACTTTATAAACATTATCTCATTAGATCGTTAAAAAAAACCCTAGGAGATATGTGCTATTATTATCCCCATTTTACAGATGAAAAAATGGAGGCATTTAACTGAGGTTAAATGATTTGTCCGTGGTCAGTCACCTAGTAAGTGTCTGAGGCCAGATTTGAACTCAGGTTTTCCTGACTCACGACCTGGCACTCTATCCACTGAACCACTTAATAACATTTGAGAAGTCATATTGTGTGACTAGATATCTGGCCTCAGAGCCAGGAAGACTTGGGTGATGGGTTAGAGCATTGGGTTTGATGTCATGAAGACCTCAGTCCAGATCCTGCCTCAGACACATACTAACTGTGTGACCCTGAGCAAGTCACTTAACTTCTGAGGCCTTCTTTCAACTCTGAATCCATAATCCTGTGACCTTTCGTTAGGTCCTGCCTTTGACACATACTGGCTCTGTGACTCTGAGCAAATTGCCTAACTGGTCACTGCCCCAGGCAGCTCTCTGAGGTGCAGAGAAGGTGCCAGTCTCTCTTGGCCCACTCCCCACAATAGGGAATTCTCTTGTGAACTCCTTCTACCAGTGAATTCCCAGAGCCAGTCTCTGTCCTAGACTGTTTCCTAAGACTCAGTGTGGAGCAGCAATGTCAGACTCGGGTAGAAACTGAGCTACTAATCTGTGCGAAAGGATCACTGCAGGCTGTATGTTGAGTTAATTTTAAAACGTGACATTCACTACCTTTTATTCTGTTTTTCTTTATTTTGTTAAATATTTCCCAATTACTTTTTGATCTGGTTGGGGGCACCCTGGGAAGTGTTGTTTGAGGGCATCCTGCAGGCAACAAAGCTGTTTGATATTTCTGGCGTAGAGCATAAGAAGTTACTTATTTCAGGTTCCCAAGAACCTGTGATATTTTCAGAAACTCTCATAGAATTTGCTCTGACTTGTGGTTTGGAATTTAGAACTCTCCTGTTCTCTCTACTTCCTGTCTTTCTAAAAGCACACAGCAGAACTCTTAGGGATTAAAGATCTTCAAGAAGAGATAAAAATGCTTTTTTAACATAGAAAAACAGGGACTTTGAATCAACTAAAGATTCTACTATTATCATTTTCTCTCCTCCTTGCTCCATGGCTATGCCATGGAGGCCTAGAATTGGAGGCAGGAGACTTGAGTCAAGAACATTCATATTTATCATTACTCATATTTTTGACAGGCAGTGCAATATAGTGGGTAGAGCTGAATTGGGAGTCAGGAAGTCCAGGGTTCCGGTTCTGCCTTTGACGCACACTGGCTGCTTAACCCTGAGCAAGTCACTTAACTTGATAGCACTTCAGGGAACTCTGTAAGACTGTAAGTTGTGGAGCAGGCACTTCTCTGAATAGGTAGAGAGAATTTCCTAGCTAGGAGTTCCTTACACCAATCTGTTCTAATCCAAAACCAATCATTTTCGTAGGACTCTAAGGTCAGCCAGTCTACATACTGGCTGTGGGATCATGAGCAAGTTACTTCACCACCTGGAAACTCAATTTCTTCATCTGTAAAATTGAAATTAATAATACTTTTTCCTATTTATCCCCACAGAGTTGTTGTGAGGAAAGGGCTCCATAAGCCTTAGAGTTATATAAATGTGAACTGCTATGATCATCCCAGCCCCTTGAACAGACCTGAAGTCTGTCCCCTTATGCCAATTATTCACTGCTCTGGAAATTGCTTTTTTCTTTAAATGAACTACCACGACTCCAAATCAGAGTTTCAGATTTACTGCTGTCTTCACTTCTGGGTGTGGTTGGGGGCAGGGTTTGGGAAAGAGAGAAAAGAGTGTCTTAATATAGTATGTCAAGGGGAATATCTCTTAATGCAAAGCAAAATCTTTTTCATCTTCCCCTTACCACCTCAAGGCATTGCCCCTTATAGCAGTATGGCCTGTAACACACTTGGAAGTTCTCACCATGTCTTCCTTGTCTCCAGTTACTCTCATTTTCATGTTCCCTTGAAATCGTTTCTGGGATCCCAGTAGAACAGAATTCCTGCATATTGCTCTACCATATGGTCAAGAACCCCTTTCTAAAAGCTTTGTCTTTATAGTTAGTAGCTGCTTGTAGCCTACTTAAGAGGCAGACAGAGAAGGATATTAGGCCAAAGTTGATTAACCAGTACCTTGACCTTAAACATGATTCCGAGGGTCTTCCCTGGTCATGGGGCCATTCAATGCAAAGGGGGCAGGAGAGAATTATAAGGCAACTTTCACTGAAGAACACTATATTTAACCATTTGTGCCACTACTGCCTCTTGAAAAGCAGCAGCACTGTGGTCCCTAAGTCATGATTTATAAGCCAGGCCCTCCAAACTGAGCTGGTTAGAGCCATACTCTTGTTGAGTAGGAAAATGCTGACTCAGGTCCATTGAATATGAACCCCTACCTGAGTCTCCCATCATTCTAGGCATGGAGCCAGCTAGCCTAGTGATAGATGATACCTAATACAGCTGCCACCAGGCTGTTTTATCACAGCAGAGAAATTTTATTTATCATATGCTGGACTTTTAGAGAAACCACATCCTGTTTTTAAGTTTTCGTTTTTATGTACCCGGTACGAAAAATGTATGTATCACTGTTTAAGGTCTTAATTATTTGTTTCTTTCAGAAACCTGAGACAAGAAGTTAGGTTCATAAAAAAGAGTGGTATGAGAGGATGCTCCCATCTATTTAGCGTGGAGAGGGAATTTTATAGGAAGTGGTGTCTTCGTGTCTATTTCTGAACTTAAAAGATACCTCCAGTGAAGAGGTTCTGATGAATGAAGTCTTTTGGATTCACACTTTAAACTATTTTATCATTGCGTCTGTTTGCTTTCTTAAAACATGAAAATTCATTTCATAAATTCAGCCCTGATGTACTCATTGTATACCTTTTTCCTCTTTGTATAGGAAGGCAGAGACGCCAATGCTCCCATCCTTAACAGAGGAGGCAACGGATTAGCTCCTGGGGGAGACAGATTCAAACCTGTGGTACCTTGGCCCCATGTGGAAGGGGTAGAAGTGGACTTGGAGTCTATTAGGAGAAAAAACAAAGCCAAAAATGATCAAGAGCATCAAGCTGGAGGTGTCAACCAGCAAAACGCCCTCCAGAGACAATATCTCACTTTTAAGCCTCAGACACTTACCTACCATGATCCTGTGCTCCGCCCAGGAATCATTGGTAATTTTGAACCCAAAGAACCTGAACCTCATGGTGTTCTTCATGGCCCTGGAGAGGAAGCAAAGCCATATGTTTGGGACCAGAGTACAAAGAGTCCATTCATGCCAGCATTAAAGAGTTTGGATTTAACATGGTGGCAAGTGATTTGATCTCGCTAGACCGCAGCATCAATGACTTGCGACAGGAAGAGTAAGCAGATGCCCTCTTACTATTCTGTTTAGGAGTAGTTTGGTTTGGGGTTTACAAAGGCATAGTTTTTTTTTTTAAAGGGAAGATATTTATTTCTTTCAAAGGGACTACTTGGGCCTCTGGTAGTTCAAAGTGGTGGCCCTCTGGAGACGGATCGGTGAGTAGAGATGTGCTTTACAATCTTTTAGATTCCTAATTGAGGGTACAGGTAAGATTTCCAGGGTCATGTATATACTTCCTAACTAATTAGAGACATATTTATTTGCATTACCTTTCCAGTACTATTTTCCCTGACCTTTTCAATGGTGTTTTCTTTATCTTCTTTCTCTCAGAAATCTCTCCTCCAGCATCTGGTATCTTGTGCTTTAAAAAAAAAAAACACCCATAAAACTGATGTAGTCATTTCCATTCATGATCTGTGGTCTTTCTGGTTTCATTTTGTAGATGTTTACAGTTTTGCCATCTGTTTATCTGTATTCTTCCTCTCTTTCTCCAGCTTTATTTATTGGACTCCACTAGAACTCCATTAGTTTAAGACAAACTGAATAAAGCCATATTCTTGCCTCTTTTGTGGCTTAGTGAAAAGTGACGTACTTCAAGTCCAAAGACCTTGCTTGGTTCAGAAAGCCCCCTACCGCTTCATCCACCTGTTGGGCAAGTTATTTCACCTTTTTAAGCCTCACTATCCCGATCTGTAAAAGGAGCATAATTCTGTTTGCATTACCTACATCCTGTCTGTTGTGGAGAATCAGAGGCATTGATGCTTGTAAAAGGATTTCACGACAGCAGAGCACTGTATAAGCTCTATGAGCGCTCTTTGCCCTCCTCTCTTGGTCCTGCTAGAATTCACAAGGGATAGTGTTGGCTTTGTCCCTTAAGTAGAATTTACAGTATCACAGAATTTCAAAATATAGAATGTATAGTACTTATTATTTGATATGAGGTCACATCCTGCCTCTGACCTTTACTAGCTGTATAATGGTGTTGCCCGTTTAACCTTTCTAAGTATCTAACTCTCGTCATTTTACAGATGGGAGTGGGATTAGATGGCATCTGAGGGCCTTTCGATTCTAAATCTATGGTCCAGTGATCTTCCATAATTGTCCTCCTTTTAAAAATCAGAAAAGTAAAATTGTCATTTCTTTTAACATTTGATGTTATCATACCATTTGTTCTCCCTGTTATCACTTAAGAGGAAATCAGGGCCACTGTTCCCTAATAATTAAGGGAAATGTTCAGACTTACATGCCTTCTATTAAATCATCAAGATGTATGAGAACTTGTTACATGAGTACCTTCACATTCTTCCTTAATTACATTTTGTGACTCCCAGCAGCCTTTGTTGGAGTCTGAATTCTTACCAGAATTTGCGTTCTTTGGGATAAACTCTTGGGGAAAGGGCAGACCCTTTCCCCTCCTTAACACTGAGATTATTTAGAAAGAACAATTTAAAAACCGTCGTAGTGGTTCCTCTACCTTGTTCATAAGTCACAATGAGGAAGATCATAAGAGCATGCTTTTAAAAATAAACGTACAGAAATAAAACAGCCAGCTCTTTCAGACTGTGAATCGGCGGGATAATGTGCAGATCAGCCAGCCTCCCTGACTCTGTGCAGTCTGCACATTCAGCTTGGCGAATGTCCGTCGTCTTCCTCTCAAACGCTCATCAAGGACAGGAGAGTAGGGTTCCACGGCGTGCGCAGGCGTGCAGACCGTCAGTAGCCCACAGGACTGGCCGCCCCTGTCTTCATTCTTGCTTAGCTGGAGGAGGTGAGCCTTCTTCGCCTTATTATCTCGCCACTGTCACACTGGAAGACGACCAACCACAGATTTCAATGCCAAGTTTTGGGCTGCTCTCGCAGCTGTGGCATCTGACGCCGTGGCTAGCTTGTTTGTTACTGTGACTGCTTTTGTCTTTTCAGACGAGTGTTCTCCATGCTCGAAACCCGGTGCAGAGCTGTCCAGCTGCTCGCTTGACTCATGCATTGTGGTTGTGAGTTACGCTCCCTGAGTAATTTACTAGCTATTGAAAGGATTGAATGACCGTTTTTTGGAGGGAGCTATGGCCAGGTCTTTTTTTTTTTTAGTGGGCTGAGCCAGAAATGACTTCACCTAGCTTACTATATTTTCTACGAAAATTCTTGTGTTTTCTTCTCATACAGTTAGAAGCTTAGGGCTCTTCCCTCTCCTATCATCTTACTGTGAGCGGATGCTTTGGAAACACAGATTTTCTTTGCACGTTTTTCCTTCCAAAAAGTCACAAAATCAAAGGATTATAATCTAAAGCCTTTGTTTTGAATTTTTTAAAAGATGAAATAGTTATGACTTCCTCATTGAATTAAATATTAAACTTTTTCCACTACCTCAGTTGCATTTACAAAACAAGACAGTAGGCTGTAGAACATCATTGGTTCATAGCTTTGGAGCTGGAAGGGACCTTTGAGGATTGGAGAGAAGTTTGAAAAAGCCAAGTATTATATAAATCATAGATTTAAAGCAAGAAAGCACTTTAGAAGCTTTCTTATCCAAACCCGTCATTTTAGAGATGAAGAAACAGCCATGGGTCGGTTAAGGGACTTGTCCAAGGTCAACTAGCTAATAATTATTGGAGGCAAGACTTGAACTTGAAGTTCAGTGTCCTATGCACTAAAAGCCATGCTTCTAAGAATAAAAATAATGATGATAATGATAAGCACTTTAAAGTTTGCAAAGCACATTACAAATTTTGCATTTTATCCTCACAACAACCCAGAATGGTAAGGTACTAACCCAGTTTTACAGATGATGAAACTGAGGCAGGCAGGTCAAATGATTTGTCCAAGGTCACATAGCTAATAAGTGTCTGAGGTAAAATCTGAACCCAAATCTTCCTGACTTAAAAAGTCCAGCACTCTATCCATTATGTCATCTCTATGCCTTTTATTTACTGATAATTTCGTTCTGGTTGTCAGTGGGATGTTTCTGTTTTCAAGAAATGCCGGTGTTCCAACAGAAATGATTTTTAGCTCTGCTTGATTCCATAATAAATAGTAATCCTATTTATTTTAGTTTATTGACTTAAACTGCATTGTTAAGGCTTCCTCTCCCACCCATTCCTGTTTTAACAAAAAAAAATCCTTCATCTATACCAAGATATTTAAAATCCAGTTTTATCCAGTTGGTAAAATTGTTGTGATCCTCTTTCCAATTAAAATGGCTTTAAAGTCAAGTCCTAACTACTGTTCATGATCAAGATTACAGATTTCAGTCTGAACAGCCTGTCATTTGGGGGGGATTCTGTGAAGGGAACTAAATGAAGTTATTTGAAAATAACTTCTAGGGGCAGCAAGGTGGTGCAGTGGATAGAGTCCCCATTCTGAAGTCAGGAAGGACCTGAGTTCGAATCTAGCTTCAGACCAAACACTTGACACTTACTAGCTGTGTGACTCTGGGCAAGTCACTTAACCCCAATTGCCTAAAAAAAAAAAAGAAAGAAAGATACATTTGGATGTATCTTGAGTAAGATAACATCTGTAAAGCACTTAGCACAGTGCCTGGTACCTAGCAGGTGCTTAATAAATGGTTGTCCCCCTCCCTACAAGATTGTTCCATATTTCAGTGTTTTGATTGTCAGACTATATATTGACCCCATATCCCATATTTGAATCTGATTAGACAGCTACTGTTGGCATGTCATCCCTCCTTCCTCAGCACACTTACAATATACCCCAGGCCTTCTGCACTAAAGTTGGCCACCCCTGGTTCCAATCCCCAAGAAGCACTTAAGAAAAAAAAATTATTTCACATGACTTGTGGTAGACATGCTGTTGGTGTTCTTTCCCCAAAATACCACTCTCTAGCTGACCTCAGCCTGAAATTTATTGCTACAAACACAACTTTTGGTATGTACAGGGAATTTCCAGCCTAATTTAAAAAGAAGTAAATTCTCATACCCAGTATTTCCCCTTCTTTCCTGCTCACCCATAGTGAAAACAGCACTGGGTTTGGAGGCAGAGTTCAAAGACTCCTCCCTGCCACTTGAAAGCTGTGTGATCTAGGCAAGTCACTTAGCCCGTCCTAACCTCAGCTACCTCATCTGTAAAATGAAGGAGCTGTACTAGATGTCCTTTGAGGTTCCTTTTGGCTCCAAATTTGGGTTCCCCTTTTCAACAAGCTCCCTCTACTCCATTTATCCTGGAGGCAACAGCCACACTTACCAAAAGAAGAGAGTTAACTAGGTATTGCACCTCCATTTTGTGCACTTACATGTATATACACGTGTGTATATACCTCCTACTGCTACCCTTGGTATTGAGTCATATCAGGGTGTCTGACTCTCTGTGACCCCATTTGGGTTTTTCTTGGCAAAGATATAGGAGTCTTTGCCATTTCCTTCTCTCGCTCTCAGATGAGGAAACTGAGGCAGACAGGGTGAAGTGACTTGCCCAGGGTCACACAGCTAGTAAAGTATCTAAGGCTGCATTTGAATGAACTCAGGACTGCCTGACTCCAAGCCCAACACTCTATCTACTGTGCCACCTAGCTGTAACTTAATTTTGTATAATTAATATTGTGTAATTAAGTATAATTGTGTGATATGTGTGTGTCTGTGTGAATCACACTACTGCATTTAATTTTTTCCACTCTAATAGCAGTAGCAGTAGTAGTAGTAGTAGTAGTAGTAGTAGTAGTAGTAGTAGTAGTAGTAGTAGTAGTAGTAGTAGTAGTAGTAGTAGAAGTAGTAGTAGTAGTAGAAGTAGTAGTAGTAGTAGTGGCTTTAAGTCCCTGGCTGATTATTAGGAGCTTTATTTAGCTAAGCTGGACATGACCTCTGGCCTCTCCCAAGGTATCCTCATTCAAACTCCATAGTTCTTTCTTTGGATGTGGATAGCATTTTCCATCATGAGACTTTTGGAGATGTCTTAGATCCTTGCATTGCTGCAAAGGACTAAGTCTATCAAAGTTAGTCGTTGCACAACGTGGTCCATGAGCTTTTTTTAAAAAATATTTTGATAGCTGTATTGAAAAGAGGTGACTTCCTTTGTATCCTATGCATTTTATTTTATGCATGTAGAATATTTTTTTTTCTGAGACACATTCCAGGCTGCCAAAGAGATCCGTAACACACACAAAAATTAAGAATCCCTCATTTTTCAGATGAGGAACACAAAGTTGTTATAATTTGAAGTTAAGAAGGATGAAGAAATTAAGTAATAATTTTCCTGAGGTCTCACAAGAAGTCAAAAAAGCACAGAGCCAAAATTCAAACCTAGGTCTTCTGACTCCAAATCCAGTAGACTTTCCATTATACCATAAGATGGGAAGATTTTCTCTGCCTTAAATTGAATAATTTGCCTCGTCCCTAGTTATTTGTGCAGTTATTTTTTCTCACATTTTAAAAACTTTATATAAGTAATCTAATTTGTTTTTTAAAGTATTAGTGCAAGAAGAAAAAGGGCCTGGAGCAGAGGCCTTGTCCCTGCTCATTTTGGGGGGAAATGTAGGGTTTGGGCTTCTTCTAGGAGAATGTTGAATATTTTATACTGACACATACAAACCATATCCCTCTCCAAAAGCACCCCAAACCCTCACCAAGGAAAACTAGAAGAAGAAGAAAGAGAAGTGCAGGAGAGAAAGAACCAAAGGAGATTCGGACCATCATAGCACCGACTACCTCTTTGCTTCATACGTGTTTCTGGGGTCCCAGAGAATCTGCCAGCAGTGGGTGAGGCTACCGGGAGTCCCTGAACACCAGAACAGGGGGGCTGTATACCTTTTTCCCAGCCCAATAATTCAAATTCTGGAGAGGTCATTGAATTCCATTAAATGTATCTTTGGATTTTGTTAGGAGAGGATGAGGGTTGTAAAAAAATCATCCCGCAGAGCAGCTGATCTGTTCCCAGCATGCTCCAAAGTACTGAGTTTAGGGGGTGAAACAAAGCCTTGACTCCCCAGTGACACCCCATCATTGGAGATGATCTGAAGTTTTAGATCTTATAGTTTGTCACCATTCTCCAGCCAGTGCCCCATTGTAAAGTTCATCAGAAAATACCACCAACTTTACATTACTGGGAATAATATATGTAAAAATGTCTCCCATAAGGATAATTTGGGTTCCCCTAGGCACCAAGAAGAGGGTACCGGGCCTGATGTCAGGGAGATTAATCATCTTCCCGAGTTCAGATCCAGCTTCAGACACTTACTAGCTGTGTGACCCTGGGCAAGTCACTTACCCCAGTTTGCCTCAGTTCTTCATCTGTAAAATGAGCCAGAGAAGGAAATGGCAAACAGCTCTAGTGTCTCTGCCAAGAAAATCCCAAACGGCGTCACAAAGAGTCACACACAGCTGAACAGTAACAACAGCGAGCACCAGGATCTAAATACTTGACTTCTTTTCATTCCTCATTAGTAGAATATAGTCAAGAAACACAGCTATGACTTTAGCCATATCTACTCCATTTATTCTAGAGGCAACAGCCACAATTTCAAGAGAATATTAGAGAGAGCTATTTACTGAACCTTTACTTTAGGCCCAGCACTGTCTTAGGAGCTTTAGAATCAGTAAGCTAGTCCTGAACTGGTCAGTCCCGTTGCCTTGTCTTGTCAGGGTATTATAAGGCCCTCGAGGGAAGAGAAGGACAGGGCCATCATAGAGGAGAAAGGGATAAATCCAAAGAACAGGGTTTTAGAGGAAAAAGAGGACTAGAATCTATCAGTCCACAAGCATTAATTATCTACTGCATGCTAAGTATTGATACAGTAACAATTTTATCAATAAAATGAAGTGGTCTTTGTCTTTAAAGAGCTTATCTTCTGGTGGGGAAAACATGTATGTGTGTGTATGTAGATAAAATAAATGCAAGATAATTGTGGGGTGAGGTCATATCAAATGGGGGATCAGGAAAAGCTTCACGTAGCAAGTGGCAGTGGAGCGGAGTCTCAGAGGAAAATGGGGATTCTCAGAGGCAGAGGTAAGGAGAGTGTGAGTGCCAGATACAGAGAATGACCAGTGCAAGAGGGAAATGGGAAATCGTGTCTGTATGAGTTATAGTAAGAAGGCCAGATGGACTGGACCATAAAGTGTTTGTAAAATAATATGGTGTGATGAGGCTAGAAAAGTGGCTGGGGCCATGTCATGAAGGGCTTTCTATGCCAAAGAGAGGGGCTTATGTTTGACCCAAGAGTAATAGAGAATCACAGGAGTTTGAGTCAGCCCTATGCTGTGTGTGGAGGATAAATGAGAGTGGGGTAGAGGCTAAAAGCAGGGAAACCAGTTAAATGGAATGAAGTAAAGCCCAGTGTCTTTCATTCTAAATGTGGTGGCTCAAGCTGAAACTAATCTGAAGACTTCTGACCCTCTTTCTCTGTGCTAATTAGCACCAGGACTGAGAAGGAGCTGTCAGAAGGGTCAGGGTGACATTTGAAAGCCAAGCAAGCTGTCTGGTTGGATCAAACATTTTCTTAAGCAGACACAGAAATACAAATATTTGCTTTATGCAGCCTCTTGAGTACCCTTGTAAATAAGTTCCTTATCTCCTGCTGAGTAATGTAAACTGGAGATGGACAAAGTGAGTACAATATCGTGTAAACAGAAGTTGGATCTTGGTGAGTTCTGAGATGGTTGAGGTGACTGTGATCTAACATGAGCTTAGCCCGAAAGCTCAAGGAATGACATTGCTAGAAACCGATGAGGGAGCCATTTAGACCTTGCACAGACCTTGGCCAACCACCTTATTTTATAAATGAGGAAACTGAGCCCCAGTGAGGTTACATAACATGGCCAGTGTTGACAGGACCATAGACTTAAAGCTGAAAGGGACTTGAAAAGTCATCCCATCCCATGCCTTTTTTTTTCTCCCCATGAAGGAGCCGAGGCCCAAAGAATCACTCAGTAAGTAGCAGAGTCCAAGTCCTGTGCCTCCATTTCTGGCCCTTTTTCCTCCCTGTACAATTCACTGCACATGTGATAGTGTTTAATGACCTTTAGTAGTAATTCCACTTAGCATATTGGCAACCAGATATTTTTCCTCCTCTTTCAGCTCCGAGGGGAGAACCTGAGCACAGTAATATAGCCACCATGTGGGTGGATTTCTTATAATCCGGTGAGAGACACCAAAGTGGAAAACCTTATTTTAATTTGAACGCTGCTTTTTTAATCAAAAAGAAAATATGCAAGCAATTCTGCTGAGGTTCCAGTAAGCAGATCAGAATATCAGGGGAAAGTGCCATAGAGAAGGATTAGAAACCTGAAGTTACAAGTTTCTTAAAACCCTAGAGGTGAAAAAACTGTCATTTCCAGGAAGAGTTGTAAAGGCTTTGCTAAAAGAGAATACAAATTACCCTCTGCCTCATTTTCTGTGAGGTGTGAGCTCCCTCCACAGCCTGAAAAATCAGAACTGCACACTTACTGCTGGGGCTCCCCATCCAAATATAGACCCAAGAAGATACTTAATACCTAATCTCTTCTCTGGAGAGAGTGAGGGAACATGAGTACTCCCAAGTCTCAAGGCTCCTTCCTAAAGAGTCTTGGGCAAATTGATGTAAATTGAAATTAATCAAATTGTATCAGGTCCTGATAGAACAAGTCTCAAATGCAAAGGAACTGCTGGGTTTTTTGCTGAAACCACCAAATTTAAGCTTGAAGACTTTTATGGGGTCCTCTATTTATAGTCTTCTGCGAATTATTGAAATGTTGAATGCATTTAAGGCTAAGGAAATCCTAAAATCGCATTTATCTTTCATTTTGCTAAATCTAAAGGGGAAGTGTGGCATAGTGGATAAAGTTAACCTTAAGGATAAGACCTAGGCCCAAGGCCCAGTTCTGACATGTAGTGATAGCATGGCCCTGGGCAAGTCAGGTGACTTCTAGTGCTTCCAAGCAATTCTAAACTTACAGATAAGTTTCTAATCTTCATTGATGAAGAGTTTTCACACCAGGAGTTCCCCCTCACTGAGGAAATTATCATTCAGATAAAAACAAAGACTAAAAAAAATCCACATGAACACTATTTTTTGCATATGTGTCATTTCAGTAAATCTCAAACTAAAAATTCTGAAGTAATAGCATGATAGGCTTCAAACAGTCTCAATTACATGAACTATCCTGTAGTACATTCAATATAAATATGTAGAGTATTTGCTCTTTTGTGAGGATTGGGAGTTTTAAGATGAAGGCAACAGTTCCTGCCTTCAAGTAGCTTACATTCTCTTTTTTTCTTTTTTTTTGGGGGGGGTGAGGCAATTGGGATTAAGTGACTTGCTCCGGGTCACACAGCTAGTAAAAATAGCTTACGTTCTAATGGGGGAAGGCAGCACATGAAAGAAAATTGAAAAAGGGGAGATACTCCCAGGACATGGTGGTAAAAGAAGGCTGGAGAGACAGAGGCAGAGAGAGAGAGAGAGAGAGAGAGAGAGAGAGAGAGAGAGAAGAGAGAGAGAGAGAGAGAGAGAGAGAGAGAGAGAGAGAGAGAGATTGACTGAGATTGAGATTGATTGTGTGAGTGTGGGTGGGTGTGGGTGTGGTCTGTCTAGCTGATTCTTTTATTCTTAAGCCAGGGAAGCAGGGTTGGATAAGAGGGACAGATGCTGAGCTCTGATTTTAACCTGACTGAATTTTTCCCTGGGTCAGGGAAGAAGAATAAAGGTGTGAACATGGCAGGCCTGCACATGCACTTTTCCTTAGAATGGAAGGTCTGGGAAGAACTGGACAATCGGAATGAGGGGCTGCAGGGCCAAGTGATTTTCTAGGCTGAGAAGACTGCTGGGCCATGGTAGTGAAAGAATTCTTGAGAGCAGAGCCTAGAGAGGAGTGAAGGACTGAGGACAGTTGGTTTGGGCATTTTCTTTAAAATGGAGGTTATGAGAAGAACTGCTTTTTCTTATTTTTTAGCTTCAACATAATTCTAAGCATTGCAGGAAAGTTTGGGGATTTATTTGAACAAAGTGATTTTCAGAATATGCCCTATATATAAAGCACTTTCATTAGCCTAAAAAATAACTGTAGAAACATGGTAACCGGCCACTTATAAAGGACAGAAAGGGGTTATTATAAGATCTTAAAAATTCTAAACATGAACTTTAAAAAAATAGTTTTACATTATGGTTCAAAATAATTGTTCTTTGTAATCCTATGCATTTAAAAACATTTTGAGAAGTTGATAGACTTCAGAAGAGATGCTAGATCATTGCCCCTCTCCCCATTTAAATGAATAGTTCTGTAGGGCCTGACTGAGAGTGCAGCATTGCCAGGACATTGTGCGCCAAATGGAGAACTTTAGAGCCTGGAGACGTAAGAGACCTGCGTATAGGTAGAAGGAGTACATCCATAAAAAAGAACTTTCCCTCCATGATTATGATTTTGCTAAGTCTTTCGGTGACCAGAAAGAGGCAGAAAGCGGTGAAAACAAAGCAGAGATGGTGGAATAAATACAGGAATTATTTATTAAGTAAATGTTCAATAAATAAACAGCTTGTTGATCTATTTAATTTTAACTACAAATGACCAGAAATACAGGGCCAAGAGTTCCAGTGTTGAAAATTACCAGAATGGGGGAGTCTTTCAGTAACTGGGGAAGACATTGTCAGTCCTGGCCCACCAGTGGTGAGTAAAGCACAAGGGATAAGCATCCATAACACAGGAGACTGATGAGGCAGCGAGCCAGAGCAACCAGTAGTAGGAATCACAGTGATGGGGGAAATAGAAACAGGAGCTATTAATGGAGGTGGCCCGCAAGAGTGGGCAAGTAGGCTGTGGTGTGGCAGGAGCATCAGACTGTCTACATTTTGGCATATCTACATCAAGCGTATGCAGTAGTGACAAGAGCTTTTGTGGTGGGAGTGGCCGTGCAGGGTTGTTCAGGCTCTCTACCCCTATTTGATTTCTTAGTAGAACCACGAGAAGCTGCTGTAAGATATGATCTCAAATTATAGGCCACAATAACTGATAATATTTAACAAGATTAACCTGTTTTCAGGTGCTTTGAGAGCAAGAGTTTTTGTTTTGGGCTTATCCTTAGTACCTTGCCTGACGTATAGTAGGTGCTTAATAAATGCTCGATGAATGATGAATACAATAATTGGAAATTTATACAAATATATTCCACTGACCAGGAAGCCATTGGCGTTAAGAGTTAATAACAACTTGAATATCTTACAGTGTTTTTATCCTACTAAACTATCCTGTTCAGTAAGATTAAATTAAAGCAGATTATAATATATTGTAGGCTACTGGGAATAAACACAACTTCCTTAATCTTCTCATTGATCAAGGACAGTTGTGCAAAATTGTTTTTTCTTGAGCCATTACTAGGATGGGGTGGCTGGGGCTTTGTCTCAGAGCATTCAGATTTAGACTACACTGACAGAACTTGTTTTCTTTATCAGGCAGAAACAAGTGGCCTTAGCAAGAATAATTAAAATGAGAAGCTTCCAGATGCCAACTTTCTACCCGGGTAGCTAGCCTCCAGGCCAGCCCTCTTTCTTCTCTGTATAAAAGCTGCTGTACTGCTACCTCCTCATAGGAGAAAGGGAGTGTCTCCTAGGTCCTCTGCTTGTGAGAACCTGTATCCCAGGGTTTCCTCATCCCGCTCAGAGCCTTGTGTTCCAATATCCCTATTCTTAGTAGCCTCACTAACCACCCCCACCCCACCGCCACTGTACTGGTCCCAGGCACCAGAGTAGCAATTAAAACTTTTGAGTTTTATCAAATTTTAAGCACTTGCTACATTGGGCCCCAACAAATGTCATGGGAAAGACTCATATGATAAAAATGCTTATGTCATACAGAATTTTATTTTTTTTTCAAATTATATCATTGGAGCTACAGATCTCATTAACTAATCAGGAGAATTGAAGAGACTACTTTATCTTGGCAAAACAAATGGTACATTCTAGTGATTGAGCAGGACCAAAGCTGAGTGGTGGCACTATACTCAAGGGTAGCTATACCAGGTTAGTTTTGCCTCCATGTGGCATATATAGGATATGGTAATAATAGTAGTCCCCATTTATGTAGTACTTTACAGTTTAGAAAGTTCTTTCTTTACCCCATTTTATTGATAAGGAAACTGAGACATAGAGAGGCTGTGACTTGGAATCAATTATATAAGGTAAGTGGCAGAGCTAAGATTAAACTTAGCTATTTTTGACTCTAGGTCAAATAATCTCATACTGTAATCTTATACTGTATGAGACTGCTTCTCCTATAAAATGAAGTTTAGCAACTCATGATGTAATGGGTTGGGTGCTGGGCTTAGTGTGAGGAAGTCCTGAGTTCAGATTCAGTCTCAGACACTAGCTCAGACCCTAGGCAAGTCATTTAACCACAGTTTGGCTCTGTTTTCTCAGCTGCAAAGTGGAGAAACATAATAGCACCTACCTCACAAGGTTGTTAAAAAGACCTTTGCACATTGCGTGATACATAATAGACTGTCTAAATGCGTATTCCCTCCCTCTCCTGCCTATTCTCTTACCTATTATGAAACAAGAAACTGATGGAATGTCTAGAAGCTGTAGTCTATAATTTGTTTTTGTTATCGTTTTTGTTGTTGAGTTTAACTAAAACAATAAAAAGCATTCATTAAATACCTACTGTGTGCCAGTTCTAAGTGCTGGAGATTTTTTAAAAAATCCTTAAGGAACTTAAATTTGATTGAGTAAGTATAATGCAAGGTAAAGTGTGATAGGAACAAATAAGACATCTTAATTGATTGTACTCGGAAGATTTGAGGAGGAAGAGAACACTTTATCAGGCTTCGCAGAGGAGGAGGCATTGGCTTTTAAAGGGAGAGGAGGATTCTGAAGGTAGACAGTGCATCCTAGGCTTGGGAGATGGCCTGTGTGAATGCATGAAGATGTAAGGGGAAGCAATTTCTTAACAATTGTGGCTGTCTAAAAATGGATTGGGGGCGGGGGGAGCTAGGTGGCGCAGTGAGTAGAGTACCCGCCTGGAAGTCAGGAGGCTGACTTCAAATCTGGCCTCAGACCAAGCACTTAACACTTACTAGCTGTGTGACCCTGGGCAAGTCACTTAACCCCAATTGCCTAAAAAAATAAAAATAAAAAAGTAAAAATGGAATGGGGTGTGAGTTCCTGTTTTTTGGCCGTCATCAAATGGAGACTGGATGACAACTTGCCACAGGTGTTACTGGGAGATTCTTGTATTAAATGACCTTAGTATTCCTTTCAGTGCTAAGATTCTGTGATTATTTCTCTCTGTAGACTGCCAGGGCCTGTGTCTCTGCTGTTTTTCCCAGGGCTGAGGAAATGAGAAGGCAGGAGTCTAGGGGTAACTATATTCTAACAACTATAGGGAGAGGAAGCATTAAAAGGTTTGGGCATAGATGGTGTGGTGGGTTTTTTCTCTTCATGGTTCCATGAGTAAGGATATTCGGAAGGTGATATATGCCAAATGTACTTTCCACTTCATAGACTTGAAGGAGGCAGCTATGGTGTAATGGATAGAGAGCTGACCTCGGAGCCAAGAAAACCTGGGTTCAAGACCTACTTCTGCCATATATTGGGTGTGTGACTCTGGGCAAGTCAGTTACCCTCTCTGTGTGTGCTCTAAGCAGTTCTCTAAGACTTAAAGTTGCAAAGAAGGCGCTGACCTACATGGGTAGAGAGAATTTCCTCACCTGGCAGTTCCCAAATCAGTGAAACCACCAATCCAATCCTTGCCCCTTCAGAACAGGCCTGCACAATCTGTGGCCTGCCAAAGGATTTTCTCTCCATACAAAGGAGGTTTTCCTCTATATCTTTTGCAGGCCTCCAGAAATCTTTTGACATGCTGCAAGCAGCCTGACGGTTGGTTGTAAGTGGCCATAGGGCCACAGGTTCTGCAGGCCTGCTTTAAAGAGATGTGGATTTTTTGACAAAAATCACTTATGCATTTTAATTGCTAAAAGTGAATAATATTCGTATCTTCTGAGTTACTGACTCACTATTCTATGCATGTTCAGTCATCTTTTTTAGTTGTGTCCGACTCTTCATGGACCCCAATCATTTCAGGGTGTCTGATTCTCTGTAACCCCATTTGGGATTTTCTTGGCAAAGATACTGGAGTGATTTGCCATTTCCTTCTCCAGCCCATTTTACAGATGAAATAACTGAGGCAAACAGGGTTAAGTGGCCTGCTCAGGGTCTTCATGATTCCAGGCCTGGCACTCTATCTGCTGCACCACCTACCTACCCTATTCTATGCATCATGGAATCTTATTTTTGTAGCCTTCTCAGAAACAGAAATAATCTGGGATGTATTAAAATTTAGTCTGAGCCCTCATTTTTAACTTCTTTTTTCTATTTCCTGTCTATAGATTTGCCCATTCTTAAAAAAAAAAAGACATCAAAACACAAAAAGAAAAATACTTTCACTTGACTAAATCATTTCCTCAAGATATTGCCCTGTATCTCCTCTCCCTTTGCTAAACTTCTGGGAAAATTCATCCACACTCATCGACTCCACTTCCTCACCTCCTACTCACTTCTCAGCCCCCTATAGTCTTAACTTACAACCACACCACTCTCCTGAAGCTGCTGTTTCCAAGGTGACCACAATTTCTTTACTGCTAAATCCTGTGGCTTTTTCTCCGTGCTCACGCTGCTTGCGCACCTGGATACTTGTCAGAACTGTTGATCACCCGCTTCCCTTCCTGGCTGGGCATTCTTCCCTTGACTTCCATAATACTCTCTCTGGTTCTCCTGCTGCCTGTCTGACCTTCTTAATTTCTCTTTCTGGATCACCACCCAACTTCCACTCTCTGTTTATTGGTGGATGTCCTCCTAGCTTTGTCCCAGCATCTCTTCTTTTCCCTGTCTTCACTGCCTACCTTGGTATTCTCGTCAGTTGCCATGGATTCAGTTATCCCCCGTGCAGACGACTCTCTAATCTGTCTATCTCATAAGTAATATGAAAAACCTTGTTTTCTCTTCTGAACCCCACTTCCACACATCCCCCGACTGCTTGCTAGACTTCTCCACCTCGATGTCCCATTGGCATCTTGAATTCAAAATGTACAAAACAGAACTGGTTGTCTTTTTCCCCCCTCCAGACTTTCTCATTTCTGTCAAAGGCACCAGTTATGCAACCTTGAAGACAGCCTCACCCCTTCCTTTTCCCTACATCAGTTGCCAGGTCTTGTTGCTTCTACTTGCATGGCATCTTTCATGTGTCAGTCGCACAGCCATCGCTATTCAAGTTCTCATGGACTTCAGGACAGTTTGATTAGCCTCTCCTCCCCAGTCCAGCAGCTCAGCTGCTGAAATGATCATCACCCTAAAGCATGAGTCTGACAATGTATCTTAGGTATCTTCCGTGCCTTCTTATTGCCTTTAAGATCACATTTAAATATTCAATCCCTCCACAACCTGGCTCCAGTCAGTTTTTCCACACTTATTTGATGCTATGCCCCTTATGCATTCTATACTGCAGCCAGACTGTTCCCTGGACTTCAAATTCCACCCCCACCTAGATGCCTCTTTCTTCATGCCTCGAATGTTCTTCTTCCTCCCTGGCACCTCTTACTATGCTTCTCTTTCTTTAAGGCTCAGCTCAGCCCAGTTGTCTTCCCTTATGAGAAGACTTTTCTAATACCCTCAGTTGTAGATTATCTTGTATTTACTTATCTACATACTTATTACACACACACACACACACACACACACACACATACACATACACGCTATCAGAGAGCAAAGACATTTTCATTTTTTAATTTGCATCTCAGTGTCTATGAATAGTGCCTTTCCATAACAGGTACCTAGTCAATGCTTGTTGAGGGAATGAATGGTGACCAATCAAGAAACACAAAAATAATTTTTTTAAAAATTACATCCCTCATTCCTGCCTCTCATTTAATCTTCTTCCTTCTCAATTTGACTCCAACAACCCCATGAGATAGATATAGGTATCTTCACAACAACCCTGTGAGATAGGTAATAGAAGTATTATTACCCTCATTTCTACCAAGTGTTTCAAATAGAGTAGAAATGTTTATAGATTAGAGCTACATCTGTAGAGTTTCCTTTTGGGAGACCAGGTTTCTTTTAAAGATAATAAATTTCTCAAGGGCTAGTCTTAAACACTGTAAGAATTTTACTTATCATCTATGAAATATGAATAAGAATTGTTAAAAAAACAAAACCAAAAATGAGAGTTGGAAGAGGCCTCAGCTAGTATTTCTCTAACTCCCTTACCTCTAAAAAATGTTCAGCTTCTGGCCATACTGATTTCTGTGAGCTTAGCCAGGCTGGTCCTTGGATTACAAATCATTCATCATGTGGCCCACAGCCTTTCCACCTTGATGGAACCGATCAGAGTATATGCTTTGTTAGTCTTTAGTCACCTCCACAGCATAAAGAGGACCTTAGCAGAGGTCAAATTTTCAAATACATTCTTTCTGCCTTATGCAAACAGGATGGTAAAAGCCATCAAGGTGATGACATATAAGATCACTAGAAGGAACTGAGGGTGTTGGTGTGGAGAAGACAAAACTTGGGTTGGGGGTGGGTGGGTGGAGCATGACAGCTGTCTTCAGGAATTTCAGGGGCTGTCACATGGAAGGAAGGATTTGAACTTGTTCTGTTTACCCCAGATCTAGGAGCAGTGGGTATATTGCAAAGAGAGAAATTTAGGTTTAATGTCAGGAAGACCTCAGGAGGTTGTGAATTCTTCCTTACCGGTCAGTCTTTAGGCAGTCAGTTGTCAGGAATGTTGTAGGGAAGATTTTTGATATCAAGTACAAGTTGTACTAAATATTAACCCCCAAAGGCCTTTTCAACCTTTATATGCTATAAATATTAGGTCTTAATTTCCTTTTTTCTTTCTCCAGCACTGAGCACAGTTTTTGAACATCAGAGGTGTTTAATAAGTGGTGATGAAGCAAATGAATGAGATTCACCAAAGGGATAGAACCAATACTAACAACCAGCTAGTCAATAGAGCCTAAACATTGAATTAACCAGAAGAGAGAAAACCCAGGCAAGGATGCAGACAGCCCTTTTAGGAGCAGAAGCTGTAGAAATGTACAGGAAGGGTGAAAGAGGAAGTGGAAATGTTACAATAACATAGCTCAGGCTGAAGTCCTTGCTCCTCTGAGGAACTCAGAGTGAGGGTGTGACTTCCAAGGCCTGGTAACACAGAAACTGGAGGATGCCAAAAGAGTGTCAGATCAGTGCCAGGGAGGCATCTGAAGGAAACTTCATAAGACTGGGGGGGAAAAAAAGCCTTCTCAACCAGGAAACCCTGTGACTTGAAAGAAGACCTAATGGGCATCAAGGTGTCTCAGTGGATAGAGCACTAGGCCTGGAATCAGGAAAACCTGAGTTCAGATCAGCCTCAGATAGCCCCTGTGTGACCTTGGGCAAGTCACTTAACTGCTGTCTGCCTCAGTTTCCTCATCTGTAAAATGGGAATAATAGCAGCCTCTATCTCATAGGGTTGTAGTGAGGATCAAAGTGCTTAGCACAGTGACTGGTACATACTATATGCTATGTAAATGCTACTTATTGTTATTATTATTATTTATTTATTTATTGTCAGTTGGTCATATCTGGTTCTTCATGATCCCATTTGGGGTTTTCTTGACAAAGATCCTGGAGTGGTTTGCCAGTTCCTTTTCCAGTTCATTTTACAGATGAGGAAACTGTAGCAAACAAGGTTAGGTGACTTGCCCAGGATCACACAGCTAGTAAGTGTCAAAGGCCAGATTTGAAGTCAGATCCTCTAGACTCCAGGGCCAGCACTCTATCCACTTCACCACCTAGCTGCCCTATCATTATTATTATTAATTCCAAATCTATCCGTCTTTTCACTGCAGTGGGCATGAGTTGTTTATATGCATTATCCTGCTTGGTTTTCACAACAACCCCAAGAGATAGATATAAGTATCTTCACAACAACCTTGTGAGATAGGTAATAGAAGTATTATTACCCTCATTTTACAAAAGGGAAAATGGAAGATCAGATTGCTGAAGTGTTTTGCCATATGATCATGTAAATAAGAATTCCAGAGGCATGATTCAAACCCAGGTCTCTCTTTACTCTATGTCTGATGTTATTTCCTCCATACCACACCTCCAGACACGGTGTCTGCACTCATGAAAATTATGGTATAGGAGTTGGTGAGGAGAAGGGGATAATGACACGTTTGTTGTTGTTGTTTTTTTAAACTATAGTGCCAAGTTGAACATGATAAATGCATGGAGACAGACCTGAAAGATGAAAACAATTTCAGTTTTATTTATGTTGAGGATCATCCCAGAGGTTCCTGTCAGGCCTTATAGATCTGAAGTTGCCAATAAAGACATTCTAAAATGAGGCCCCCATCTCTAATATTAGGATATTTGATAGTTCCCAAAGAAAAGCTGTTTTCTTTAACAAGTAATGGTTCCATTGCCTCCAATGAGTCTGCCTCTACTTCCAGAACTTTTTCAAAATTGTAGCATGTATCCCACTAAAAACTCCATTTGAAATATCTCTGGTCTGTAAGTCTTGAACCCACTTTAGTATCCTAGGATTTAAAACTGGCAAGGACCTTATAACTCATCAGTTATAATCCCTTCATTTTATAGAGGAGGAAACTTAGCCTTTAATCAAGTAAGATTTGTTGAAATGGTTTTCTACAAAATCTGCTCCTTATTAAATCCAGTAAATCTCTGATAATGAGAACAGATAGAGAGAAGAGGGAGAGGAGCTGTCACCACAGCCTACCCCGTACCTTCCCTTTCTGTGCTGAGGTCAGGCCTCAGTCAGGGTTTGAGGATGTTTTTGTTTGTTTGTTTGTTTTTTGAGACGTTTGAGATGGGGCAGCTGAACTGGCCAGGAGATGCTCTACAAAGAAAAGACAGCTTTCCTCAGATATCAGCAGTCTCCCCACGCCCCCTTTTAGGGGAGAGCCTCCTTGGAAAAGAAAGCTTTTAAATGGCAAATCAGCAGCAATAGTTGAAGCTATTTCAATAATAAAGGGGAAAAATGCAATTAACCTTTTGTGATTGACAAGCAAAGTATGATAAGCTGTGTTGGCTTGGCAACATGAACAGCTTTTATTTTCTTGTAAAAGGTCAAATGATTAAATTTTTCCGTGTGGTTTAAGAAAAAGAAAATATGAACCACTCACTGAACTTAGCTTCTAAATTTAGGGTACTATGTTAAGTTTACCCCGCCACCCCCTTCCAAAGCTGTGTGTCTTTATGGTAACTGTACTTTCCTCATAACAATGACGTCCAAATGACTTTGGATTGGTCTTTTCTATCAGAACTCCAGACTGGGAGATGGGCTCATTGAGCTGGAAAAGACCTTAGAAGGCACTGGTTCATCCTCTTTCATCTAGTCAGGGCCTCATAGAACCCATCCAACAAAGAGTACAGGCCATCCAATTTTTAAATTTCTCCAGAGAGGCTTTCATGTCTCCCTCTCAAAGGGGAATGGAGTAAGCATTTCTATGGTGCTTACTTTGGGTGGAAAACCTCTTTCTACCCATGTACCGTCTCAAGGCACCTTTCAGACCATTCTTGTGATTTTATGGAGATAAGAAGATGAGCATCTGGGTCAGTAGTTGCTATCATCCTCTTAGTTACCATTCTTTGGCAAAAGTCCTATTTTTACTTTTTGGTAAATATTAGAGCCAACATTCATTTGAATCTTTGCGTTCCTTTTTATAATCATCTCTTCTTTAAGATATCTTGAAAATTGACTCCCAAATCCTTTTAAAACAGCGGTTCTTAGCAGTCTGATGAAGCCTGTGGACCACTTCTGGGTCTGTTGCCTATATTCATAATTGAAGGAAATACTCAATTTTAGTTATAGGTTAATGAAAATAAAGATGTCATTTTCTTTCCATCCAAGGTCTCAGGACCCCTTGCAATCTCTCCACAACCCCTTTAAGGGTCCATGGACCCCAGATTAAAACCCCTTGCTTTAGATTTCTATCATCTCCAGCAGTTATTTTCATGGTGGTATGTTTGCTTACATTCACTGTTGAGTTCTGTGAGGGGAGATGACTGAGTGTCTCAACAGAGGATGGTTTTTTGGTTGCCTTTAGGCAGGTGTTGAAAACAAATCTTTCAGCTCTTCTATTTGCTCTTCAAGGAGAGCCTCTCACGTGAGCCAGTTACTCTTCCATTTAACATCTTTATGTTTTTAGATTTCATTTACAGGGAAAATGTCAATATAAATCTGTAACAGCTCCTGTAGCAATGTGTCAGTTGGACAAAAATCACAGGTTAAAAGAACCAACAACTGAATGCTTGTAGGTGTTTTAAGAACCGTGATTCTTACTGTCCTTTGCCCCTTACCTTCCACTCCACAATCGCTGAAGCAGCAGAAAGGGGTAGCCTATGCAATGAGGGCCATTTTCTATTTCTCTCTCTTTCACTGGATTTCCAGCATGTAGTGGTCAACTATCTGATGATGAACTTTTGTGTACTTAGCTGGACTGGGTCTTAGACAGCATGTGCCATTTGTTGGTGGACATGCAACATCTTTCCTAGTTTGGTAGAACTTGGTAGAGGTTGTACCTCTCAATCCCAGCTTTCAAGCGTCCAGTTACCTTGCGGCCAAAATGAGCCATCAGAATATAGTTTTGTGGGATATAAAATTGCATAGTAATTCAGAGAAAAGTTTTGTTTTTTAAAATCAGGTTATAGAAGCTTAAAATAGGAGGCTAGGAGAGCTTCCCCGGGGATCAGTCAACTGGGATATAACTACCACACACAGAAAGATACAGCTTAACTTTGCCAGCAATACAGCAGTTTCATTATAGTACATTAACAATGTTATTGCAAAACGATGTGGTCTGAGGCAAAATTATTCAGGGTATATTTATAGATAAGAAATAGGAATAAAGAAATAACTAAACAAATTGCCTGCTAACATCCTTACCAACACACTTGGTTGAAACTATGGTTTGAATGAAGTTACTCTTTGAATCCTTAGAAAAGGTAAAGAAAGTATTTTTTAAAAAATCCAACTATGTTATGTTTAGAGAACATAATGCAGAAGTAATTTGGTTTTTATGGCTCCACCCTTTTCAAGAATACAATTCTACTATAATCCTATCTTTGAGTTTACATTAAACATTTTCACGGGGTATGCTGCCTGTCTAGTAAGGCACTTACTGTGTGTTGAATGCGAATTCTAAGCCGAGAACCACCGTTTTATTACGCTGGCCAAGTTACGAATGCTGAGGCTTACCTCTAACAGAAGCTTGCTCTAGGATTGGGAAATGGAAGTAAGCTAGGCTGGTACAGTTCAGAGGGGTAGGTCTGGACTGGCTTTGACTTCTCAGCTGCATCCCTGTTTGTCCCCTTCCCTCCCTCCTCCTGCTACTTAGGTGCTAGATCAGCCTACTCCGTAACACCAGCCAGACACAGACACCTGTGAATGGTCCCAAATACTATTCCAAGGGAAGTATACCCAAGACCAGCTATGGCAGGTATCCATATATTTGTGCCATGCTTCCTACCCATTATTGTTCTCTTCCATAGCACAACTCCTCAGATGCTCTATCATGAAGTACTTTCTAGCACTACCTGTGCCACCAAAAATTATCTGGGCTCTCATCTGCTGAGCCCACTAATAGATATGCTTCTGTATTGTTATTTGGGACCTCTAAAATACCTTAGTGGGAAATACTCTCAGAAACTGTGTAGCATCTCCATGGACCAGATTTCAGGGCATCCATGAATTTGGATGGGGAAAAAATTGCATCCTTATTTTAAATAAGCTCTAACTGAAATTTAGCATTTCCTTCAATTATGAGCTTAATAAAAATGATTCTGAGAAAAGAATCCATAGGTTTCACTAGACTTCCAAAGAAATCCAAGGTTCTAAAGAAGTTAAAAATCAAAAGGGTGTTAGGCCCTGGCTTAGCATCTCTAGACAAAACTGCCTGTGAAATCTTTCTGCAGATTTTCCCAGTCCTCTCATAAGGAGTAAGTACAAGTGAGCATCACTCTGCTGATACAACTGAAAAATGGCTGAACGATTGCAATTATTATTAGATTGCCAGGGTGTCCCAAAAAGTCTTAGTGAGGCTTTAGCTAAAAGTGTGTGTGTGTGTGTGTGTGTGTGTGTGTGTGTGTGTGTGTGTGTGTGCGCGCGCGCGCATTTGTACCTACTAATGTGCCATAGCCAGGTGGCTCAGTAGATAAAGTGTCAGGCCTGGAGTCAGGAAAACTCCTCTTCCTGAGTTCAAATCCAGCCTCAGACACTTACTAGCTGTGTGACCCTGGGCAAGTCACTTAACCCTGTTTGCCTCAGTTTCCTCATCTGGAAAATGAGCTGGAGAAGGAAATGGCAAACTGTTCCAGTATCTTTGCCAAGAAAACCCCAAATAGGATCATGAAGAGTTGGATATGACTGAAAATGACTGGATAACAATAACAACAACTAGTGTGCCAGGGACTGTGTTATGCTCTACAAAGATCTAGGTCTCCTTTTTGTGTGGCAAGTTCTTTGTTGTTCCTGTTGGGAGGTGGTGATGCTCTGTCTCCTACAGTTTTCCTGCAGTTTTTCAAGAGCCTCTGTGCCCTATAATAACGTGTATTAATGCCGTCTCTCAGAGATTCCTGACTAATTATAATGATCAAACTTGGTCCCAGAAAAGATTAGAAATGTGCCTGCTTCCCTCCCTTCTTCAAAAAGGTAGAAGATTATAGGTGTGGGATATTATGTATACTGCAAGATTGGATGGAAACACTGGCTGTTGGTTTTGCCAGAAGCCTAATAATTACAAACTTCTTCCCCTGAGGGCCTGGGGTGCTGTATTCACACTGTCTCCACTAAGAGATTCCTCTGCTCTGAACCTATCACTGTAGTGATTCAGTTCAGTCCTGGGGGCACCTGACCACCAAAAAGAAGGCGGTAGACACCTTTCTTTAATATTCTATGACTCATTACACCCCCACCACAGCACTATAGGGAAAAATTACTTAACAATTGTGTTCTCCCCAAGAGGGGGATATACTAATTTTTTCAATGCATAATATGAAGTCTGCAAGAGATGAAAGCTTCCATAGCCCAGGTTTATCACACCAAAAAAAAAACCCTAAGTCCCTCCTCCCCCAAAAGATTTAATTTAGTGTATAAGAAGTCCAGGTCACTACCTACATATCATTTTTGAGGGTTTTGTTTTGTTTTTTAAATAAAATTTATGGGGCAGTTAAGTGTATAAAAGTCCTGGGAACTGGAGTCAGCAAGACTTGTGTTCAAATCCATGCTTTGACCCTTACTAGCTGTGAAACCTTGGGCAAGTCAATTAATTGCTGTCTGCCTCAGTTTCTTCATCTGTAAAATGTGGATAATAATAGCACCTACTTTCCAGAGTTGTTGTGTGGATAAAATGAGATAATATTTGGGAAGTTCTTTATAAGCCTTAAAATACTATGTCAGTACTAGCATTATTATTATTAATTACCAGAAATATCAATTCCTAGATTGTAAACTCCCAACTCTGTTGTCTTCCTCTAAACAGAAGGAGGAATTATGATGGAAAAGAAAGAGGCCTGGATTTGGAGAACTCCAGGTTTACAGTCCCAGCTAAACCCCTTCTTAGCTGTGTTTGCATGGCTAGGCATTCTTCCTCTCTGGGATTCAGTTTCCTTAGTTGTAAAATGAGGGGCAGCTAGGTGGCACAGTGGGTAGAGTGCCTAGCCTGGAGTCAGGAGGATCTGAGTTCAAATCTGGCCTCAGACACTTGCTAGCTTTGTGACTTAACCCTGTTTGCTTTGGTTTCCTCATGTGTTAAATGAGCTGGAGAAGGAAATGGCAAACCACTCTAGTATCTTTGCCAATAAAGCCCCAAGTGGGGTCATGAACAGTCAGACACAGCTAACTGACAATACAATAACAAATAATATATAACAATAACAAAAACAAAATGAAGGGGATTAGACCAGGTTTTCACCAAAGTCCCTTTCAACTATAAAATGCTGTCATACTAAGATGCAGAGAAAGAACACTTCCAGGTCAGATGGGAAGCAGACTTTGTAAACTGTCTATTTATAACTATAATTATTGATAAAATATAATTTGTCACATCTGTGTTTCTTGGACACATTTTGGTGTCTTTTGTGCATGTAGCCCAGTTTAATTAAGGAAACATTTTATAAAAGTATGTAGCTAATGAATATGGTGTCTAAAAGCCCATTATATTAAACTCAAGTCATGTGTCGTTAACAGAGAAAATGGTGTTTTTAATGGACCCAATATTTCTAACCTGTTAATTTATGTTGAAGAGAAGATCTGATAATGGCTTTTAGAAGAGTCAAGGCCAAGAAGCATAGAATATTAATTTTTTTCATTCCCAGAACGGGAACAGACTGGTCTATTTATTACTATATTTACTCACATAATACTTCCCTCCCTCCTTTAGATATTTTGCTGCTAAATGGGCTGGGAGAAAGGGAAGGAGAATTATGGATCGATGTGGCCCTGCAGTGGAAGAGCACGCAACAGAGCAGAGAAAATAAATGAGGTTTCCTAGATAGTCTAGAATATCAGTTAGAATTAGTATTGAAAAGAGATCCTGGTGACTGTCAGGGGAAATCCCAATTTCAGAGAGTGCTGATGACCATGTAAATGTAATAGTCTTAGACTGTCCAATTCCAATTCATTGTGAATTGGTATTTGATGTATGGTGTTCAGTGCATTTCACTTTTCAACAAAAATCCAGATTTTTATCAGTGACTGCTAGAATTTTTTTCCATTAAGTTTTCAAATCAAATATAATGGAATTCCCTGCAGGCAGTAGCAGAAACACAAGCAAGCACCACACTTGTTTTTGGTTTTGCCTCAACCTGGGTCTCCAAGAAGCGTGTTCATTAAACAGGCACTTATTAACTACCTACAGTGTGCCAGGCAGGCGCTGGACTAGGTGCTAGACACAGAAACAAAAATGAAACTTGGCCTTTCCTTCAAAGAACTTACATTCTGTTTGGGGCGGGGGGAACAACACAAACACAGAATGGAATTCAAAATATGTACAAAATTAACAATAGTAATGATACCTAACATTTATAGGGTACTTACTGTCTCAGGCGTTGTACAGAGCTCTTTCCGATTGTCATCTCTTTTGATCCTCACAACAACCCTGGGAGGTAAGTACTGTTATTGACCCCATTTCACAGATGAGGAAACTGAGGCAAACAGAGGTTAAGTGATTTGCCACGTAGTTTCCAGGGGGAGGGGTCACTAGCAGGTAGGGGGATCGAGAAAGGCCATATGCCCTGTAGGAAGGAGCATTCAGCTGAGCTTTGAAGGAAACGAGATTCTAACAGGCAGAGGCTATAACCACATTGATTCGCCACTTTCAATTCACAGGGTGTTTTTCTGACAACAACAACCCTCTGAAGTAGGAAGTACAAGTTTTATCATTCTCTGCTTTACAGATGGGTCTGCCCACGAGATCAGATGAGATAATATTTGTAAAGTACTTTGCAAACCTTAAAACATTATATATAAATCACACAGCTAGTAAGTGGCTGGAGTGGGGCTTGTATTTATCCACTAGACCGGACTCATGAAGGGAACTCAAGTGCAAAAGAGGAGGGCAATGATGTGAGCATGGACAGAGATGGGAAAATAGACCAGTGATTTCATTAACATAGGGAATGGGGAAACACTCATCTACCCTTTCCCCACGATTGTAGTTTTAAACAGTTACTTAGAGCAAAAGTGTCATAAAAGTACAATGAAACATAGATAATGTCAATTTGTAATAGTTTTTAAGTCAACATGCAGTCTTCCCACATTTAGAGGCCTCTGTTTCTGTTTGAGCATGACCAATATGTGTCAGAGTCAGAACCTGAACCCAGATGTTCTTGACGGTGAGCCTGGCTTTCTATCCACTATACCAGGCTGCCTCTGTGTTCATAGGATGATAAAATTTAGATATAGAAAGGAGCTTTAATGGTCATCTTGTGCAACCCCATTATCTTATTATCTTACAGATAGGGAAATCTACATCCAGAGAAACTTAGCATCTGCCCAGTATTTAACTGATAGTAAGGAGCACAGCTAGAGTTCAAATCTTTCAGCTGTGAATCCTGGGCTCTTTCGTCTCTATCCTGCTGCTCTCTCTCTCTCTCTCTCTCTCTCTCTCTCTCTCTCTCTCTCTCTCTCTCTCTCTCTCTCTCTCTCTCTCTCTCTCTCTCTCTCATAAAAAGTGTAACACAAATGTTTCATCACTAGATGGCGGAACATAACAAAAGAAACTTTGATAAGTGAAAAGGTTTTTTAAAAAAAAATTCAACTCAACCCCTAAAGCAACATCCACCTTAAAAAATAGATAACTAAAGTCAATTTTTTTCTTTCCTGAGAGTTGTTGGGAAATGCACATCTTTTTTTTTTTAACATGCTTTATGATGTCCAGGAAATACTTTCAAAGGATCCCAAAGTGGTCATGATTTTATCCTATTATCAAACAGATTGAAAAATGGAGACTTTTGAAGGACATGGCATGATATGAAAGGCGAACTTTGATGGGAGAGTTTATATATGGATCACAGAAGTGAAAAATCAGAACTAGATATAAAAGAGACCTTAGAGGTCATAGTGTCTAATTCCTTCATTTTACATATGAGGAAACTGAGGCCCAGAGAAGTTGTGACTTGCCTAGGTTCACACAGATAGTAAATGAGCAGCTGTGTAGTTTAATGGAACAGTGAATTTCAGGTCAGAAGACTCCTGCTTCAGGCCTAGTTCTAACACTTAGAAGCATTATATCATGCATTTAGAGCTGATTAGGATTTTAGAAGCCATCTAGTCTTCACCACCCCTTTTATGACTGAGGAAACAGAAATCCAGAGAGGTTAAGTGGCCTAAGGTTACACAGGTTGTAATGGACAGAACCAGTACTTTTTAATATTAATTTTTTTATCAACATAAATCCACTGTTTCTCCCTACCTCCTCTCCACCCCTACCAGTTAGAAAGAAAAACAAAATCCCTACTAACACTTGCATTGTCAAGCAATGACCTTGTTAAGATGTGTCTGTGTGTGTGCACGTGTATGCGTTGTTTGCCTTTACAATATTCTTGTTATTTTATAAGTTGTTCTCTTGATTCTGCCCACTTCACTTTGCATCGTTTCATACAGGTCTTCCCAGGTTTCTCTGAAACTATCCCCTTCATTATTTTTTTTTTTTAGGCAGTTGGAGTTAAGTGACTTGCCCAGTGTCACACAGCTAGTAAGTGTCAGGTGTCTGATCTGAGGCCAGATTTGCCCTTCATCGTTTCTTATAGCACAATAGTATTCCGTCACATTCATATAACATAACTTGTTCAGTCTTTCCCCAGTTGATAGATCCCCCTCCCAGTTTCCAATTCTTTGCCGACATAAGAAGAGCTACTCTAAACGTATTTGTACATAGCAGTTTTTTACTCTTTCTTTGATCTTTTTTGAGAGGTATAATAGTGGTATTAATGAGTCAAAGGGTATGGAGAGTTTAATAGTTTGGGGGGGGGGCATAGTTCCAAATTGCTTTCCACAATGGCTAGATCAGTTCACAATTCTACCCAAAGGTCATTAACATACCTGTTTTTCCACTGTCCCTCTAGCATTTGTCAATTCCTTTCTTTGGTCAGTTTTGCCAATTTAATGGTTGTGAAGTAGGATCTGAGTTATTTTAATTTTATTTCTCTAATTTCTAGTGATTTAGAGCATTTTTATGTGGCTATTCATAGCCTGGATTTCTCCCTATGAAAATTGCCTGTTCATGTCAGTTTCACAGGTAAACACATAGGTAACACTATTTGTTGGTCAGGAGAACACAGGAGGGCTCCTAACACTGACAGGTGTTCTAGCACAGGTTCACTTTTGATCTGGTCAGACAGGAAGATGGCTTCAGAAGGGTTAAATAAACTTACTTTATTCTAGTCTCGTCTTCTCAAAAGGGTTGCTGATAATGGGAGCACCAACTTCTACAGCATTCCCTAATCACATTTCTCGCAGGGGCAGGTGAGAATAGGAGTACAACTCCTTCAAGATCCCCTAAGCCTTGATGGGGGCCAATCAAGGCAGGTACATGCATTCCTATATGCATTACCCAAATCCAGAAATAGGTTCCCCCACTCACTGACCAGTGCCCATTTGCTTTATAGGGCAACAGACGAAGAAGACATATTGCCAACAATAGCCTCACAGGTTAACTTTAGCAGTATCATCATGACCTAGCACAGTTCAGGCGTACATTATGTCATCCCTATATCTCATTGTGCAAGTGTGGTGGAGATGTTTTCAACAATAATTCATGGGAATTATTGTCTGTTTTGGCCATGGATCCTGGAACTATTATCTAAAAGGGAATAACACTCCTTCTTACAACACACTAAAATTCACCTTACTTACAATGGCCTTTCACCATTTATCATTTGGTGACTGGCTGTTATTCTTATAAATTTGAATCAATTCTCTATATATCTGAGAAATGAGACCTTTATCAGAGAAACTTGCTGCAAAGAATTTTTTTCCCACCTACTTCTCTTCTAATTTTAGCTGCATTGACAAAACCAGAATTTTAACCCATGAGAAAATTGCTTAAACTCTCTGAACCTATTTCCTCATCTGTAAAAATGTATGTAATAATATTTGTACTATTGCAAATAGCATGTTTTTTTAAGAAAAGCACTTTTTAAAAAAAACAAAAAAAAGAAAAAAAAGCACTTTTTAAGCTGTAAATCAAACTATTGTTAAATAATATAAATGGATGAGTTTGATAGAGAGGATGTTATGAAAGAGTTATCCCTAGATTAAAAGGCTTAAAGACAAGAATATTTTCAAAACATATAATAATTTTATAATTTTTATTAAATCTTGATATTATTCTTGCATGGAAATCTGACTCCTTATTCAATTGGAGCTGCTATGCAATGTCAAAAACCTCACCACACTGACATTTTGCTGACTGTACTCATTGGCTCCCCACGTATCTGAAAAATAATATTGAGAATCAGAAAAATTGGCATTATTAAAAGTCACCAAATTGGGAAATATCCCTCTTCCAGATGATACTTCTTCAACACGTATATGTTTCTTCCTCCTTTCTTACCACCTCACCCATCTGATGAGTGGTTATCTATTTGGCATCTCGATTCTGTATCCTTACTATGGTATGAATGTGATTCTATGGTAAATGTCTGAATTATTTGTTTGTAGTGGAACCACACATTACTATCAGAAAGTATAAGCTGACAGAGATGAATATGGATAAAGATCTACCTTAAACATGACATATGCCATCTGTCAAGTATGCCATTTACTGATACAATATAAGAATAGGTGAACTAGAAGAAACACAAACACACCCTGTTTCTCAGAATGGATGCATTCCTAACAAAGTTGTCTATGAAGTGATTATAATTTTCTCAGTTGCCTTCATTATTAAATTTTATATTCCTTGAAATGACCAAGAAGAGGTGAGGGGGAACAATACTGATAAAAACTTAGAATTCCACAGTACTTTAAAGTCTTCATCAGTTTCCTATAGCCCAGTGAGATAAGTAATACAAATATTATTATCTCTACTTTATAGATGAAGATATTGAGTATCAGAACTTGCCCAAGGCCATATAGGTAGTATCAGAGCCAAATCTCTCTTCATTATAAGTCTGTTACCCTGACCATACTACTTCTAATGATGATGTTGTAAATTTAGCATGAATAATCTGAGTTGAAAAGTCTTAATGAGGAAAATTTCAAAATAGTAGCTAGCTCCCTGGTATGTTAAACATTATGGGACAACTTTAATGTCATTCTTGTTAGTAGATGTGGTCTCCTCCTACAGGTTCATTTTTATTTATTAGAATTTTTCCAACTTTGTGATCTTCCTTAACTGTCTACTATATCCCTGCTCGAAATTATTCTGTGAACTCCCTATAAATAGGGGTGACAGTATAGTATAGATAACAACTCACCAAATTTCCCATGCGTAATCAGCAATCCTTTTAAATTCATACTTAAGTCTCCAAATAACTGTGTGGTTTCTCTCTGTTTTGTTTTTTAGTTTTACCTACTTTAATCTTAAAATGGCTATATGAAAATGAGCTGAGGAGCCATCATGCCCTGTGGCACTAAGTTTTCAGTGTGTTCCTCCATCTCATTTTGTATTCTAGAAACTATTTCTTCGTATTCATAATTTTCAAATTTTAAGTAAATAAAAGTTCTTTCTCTTCACTCTTCAAACCATGAAACCGTTATTTACATACAAATGAGGCATCATCCTGCATCTTTTACAAGCTGATTTAAGTATTTAATTCACGTCACAGTTTATTTTCTGTCTAAAACTGCTCAAACCCCACTTAAAAGCTGTTTCTTCATGCACATATTTTAGCTGCTTTTATTAAACCAAAATTCTTTTCCTATGCCTTTTATGCATCAAAATGTTCACCTGTAACAAAAGCTGTAGTTTATATCCTTTACCAATTGGTTAAACTTTTTTCCTTTATACAAAAGTACTTTTCCTACCCTTTTTAGCACTAAACGTTCTTCATATGAAAAGTGCCTGAACATACTTTGTATTAACATCAGCATGCTTGGGGGTACCTAAATCCACACTCGCAGATGCCATAATTTTCTTCCGTTGTTTTCTTGTTTAAGTGTCTAACAGTAGTGTGGTCCTACATTTGCCAATCTCTAATATAACACATGCTATGTTGTTATTGTTGTTGTTTGCTGATGTCAACTCTCTGTGCTCCCATTTAGGGTTTTCTTGGCAGAGATTCTGGAGTAGTTTACCATTTCGGAAATCTTTTCCAGGTCATTTTACAAATGAGAAAACTGAGGCAAACAGGGTTAAGTGCCCTGCCCAGGGTCACACAGCTGCTAAGTGACTGAGATCAGATTTGAACTCAGGTCTTCCTGACCCCTTGTATTCACATATCTAGCTGCCCCACACATGATACATTCCAAGCAAAAAATTCCAAAAGTTAAGGGCTTGAGGCAATATAAAATGCCTAATGGCCTCGTCTGTCAGTTCTCCTGAGTTCAAAATCTTGTATCTCAACTTCCCTTAGAACAAGGGAATCCTCTAGAGCCTAGAGTGTGAGTGTTCTCTTAACTTTTACTATTTTAATTAAAACTACCCAGTGTTACCCTATGCTGAGACTCATTTAAATTCCAGGAATTTTGAGGTGGGGTAGTCAGCAGATCAGCCCTGACCTACCTGGATGTCCAGTGTTATGCTGCATTATCTCTGTTATATTGTATGCTGCATTCTTGTGGCTCTCTTTCTCCAAGTCAGTAATCATTTTGCCCTGGTAAGAACCCATCTGGAATGTCATATTCATCTCAATTTTTAGGAAGAACATTTAAGAATCTCTAGAGAGGATTATCATCCTCCAGAATGGTGAAGGACCTCCTTATATTCATGCCATGTTATGATGGTTTGAAGAAACTGGGAGCATTTAGCCTGGTGAAGATACAGGGAATGTATGTAGACCACTAGGTAGAATAGTGGATAAGGCATTGGACTTGGCATTAGAAAGATCTGAGTGTGAATCCCATATGACCCTGAGCAAGTCATTTAATATCTCTCTGCCTCAGTTTCCTCATCTGCAAAATGGGAATAATAATAATAGCATCTACCTCCCAGGGTGATTATGAGTTTCAAATGAAATAACACAGGTGAAGCACTTTGCAAACCTTAAAAAGATGCTATGCTAGCTATTATTGTTACTATTATGATAGCTGTCTTCAAATGTGTGTGAAGGTCAGCTGTATGAAAGAGACACTAGTCTTGTTCTTGGCCTCAGAGGGCAGAAGAAGAAGCAGTAGATGTGGGTCTAGAGAGGCAAATTTTGGCTTGAAGTAAGGAAAAACTTTCTGAGAATCAGAGCTCTTCAAACAAAGCAGCTTCCCCCAGAGTGACGATACTTGGCTGTGTAAATGGAATTCTTTTCTTCAGCAATAGGTTAGACCAGGTGGACTCTGAGATAACTTCCAGTTCTGAAAATCTATGCCTTTTTCATACTGTTTTTTAAATTTTTTCTTCAGAATGAAAAGAGAAACTTGAAAGTTCATAACAGGACATCTCCTAGGTTTCCCCTAATGCATACCTGGCAGGTAAAACCTAACATTGACAAAAATTTCCTTTTTCTAAAAAACAATATTGTTTTAAGAACAATTTTGAGTGAATAAGTCATTTTGACTATTATAATACCCAGATTAACCACAAAGGTCCTATGAAGATGCTATCTGCATGCAGAGACAGAACTGATATACAGAAATATGTATAGAATAATTTTATATATGTACATATTTGTGTCTAATGCTAGCTGTCTTAGGGTTGGGGGGAGGGAAGAAAAAAATAAAATTACATCATAACTTCATTATATTTAAAAGGAAGAGCAAGTTGTACGTAAATAGACTTGCAGTTTTATTTCTTAAGTTCAGAATAAAACAAATAATTTTCTTTTCAGAAAAATTCCAGTGATAAAGGTTACATGACCTTCCTTGGTAACTCCTAGAGCAAACAGCCTTCTATCAGGACCTAATGTTGCAGCTCGGTTTAATGTCTCCTCTCCTGTCATTAGTGGGACAATCAGATTTGGTTTTGGAAATGCAAATTATGCATAGTGATTGATGGGATTCATATACTATAATTAGAGTGTATGTTGAGAGCATAGAATCACTATGTGCTCAGATAGGGAGTTGGGTGGGCAAGCAGCTGTCCATGAAGCTCAGTGTGTCTGTTGAGGACTTCGTTGCACAGAATAGGTATTTAATAAATGCTTGTTAAATGCAAACATCTGTAAACATTTTCTGCAACATTTGTGAACTTAGATTTTTAGAACCTAGAAGTTGAACACATACTACTCTAGCCTTCTGATGAACTCATACTTATTTAAAGGGTCTCAGCTTGTGGTCTGAGATTCCAAGTCACTAACTGGACATATGTGTCTGAATATATTCCTAAATAGTAAGATTGAAAGACTGTCACCTATCAGGGCCAACTTTTCTGGGATTTTCCTGCCATGGTAGGGAAACTAAGTGATGCAGTGGATAGAGTACCTGGCCGGGTGTTAGGAAGACTTGAGTTCAACTCCAGCCTTATACACTTCCTTGCTGTGTGACCCCAGGCAAGTCACTTAACTCTGTTTGCCTCAGTTTCCTCATCTATAAAATGAGCTAGAGAAGGAAATAGCAAACCAGTCCAGCATTTTTGCCCAGAAAACCCCACATGGGGTCACAAAGAGTTAAACATGACTGAAATGGTTGGACAACAATGACAAAGGGAACCAGGGGAAGGAAACGGAATAAGTATATAGCACGTGCTGTGTGCCAGTTACTGTGCTTTACAAATATTATCTCCTTTGAGCCTTACAACTGCCCTGTGAGGTAGGTGCTGTTATTATTCTCCATTTTTACAGTTGAGGAAACTGAGGCAAACAGCAGTTAAATGACTTTCCCATGTTCACACATCTAGTAAGTTCTGAAACCAGATTTGAACTCTTTTTCCTGATTCCAGTCCCAGAACTCCCTCCACTAAGCCACATAGCTGCCTACCACGTGTCATTTGGATAATGGCTGTATACATACTGTATATTCTATAGGAACAAGGAGTTACTTTTCATCCATTTTTTTTCAGGTATGTATTTGTTGCATTATGGATAGATTGTCAGGCTTGGAGTCATGAAGACATTCAAGTCCTGTCTCTGATAATTACTAGATCAAGTCACTTAACACCCTAGCTCTTAAATACACAGTTGGGTGGTGATCTGCATTGGTGGAGGGACTTCCCACATTGGGAATTCCCTATACTGCAGAGAGCTCCTCTGCGGATTTGAGTAATTGGGAATGTAATTTTGTGAAGAATTTAAACTATTCTTTCCCAAAAGTTTCATTTAGCTGTTTAGTATAAAATGTAACCCTCTTTGCCATTCAGCTCTAACATCCCATGATCTTATGATATTTTAATGAAATCTCTGAGAGTGACATATACACAATACTTAGTAAATCCTAGTCCCAGGCATCACTGGTATAAGAGAAAGAAGACCACTCCTAAAAATGGGAAACCCAGGTTCTAGTGCTGCCATTTAGGCTATTCATCTGTTTTTTAACCTCTCTGGGCCTGAGTCTTCTCATCTGGAAAATGAAGGGGTTAAATCAGACAATCAGTCCCTCCCAGCTCTGTGACTCTGTGATTCAAAATCTGCTCTGTAAGCACAGAGCCCAGGGTAAAGCCTTTGCAATCCTTTCCAGCAGGTGATAATTGTACTTCTCTCTCCTTTCATCATCCAAATACATCTAGTTTTTAACTCAGGTTTGAGGCTGCAAAGGCAACACACAGAAGCTCTGCCCATTCCCATGGAGAAGGCCATCCTTAGTTCTTTGGAAGAAGCTGTCGTGAGAATGACAACAGGATGGACTGGAAGGAGATTTGAGTTTGGAGTAGGAGGACATGGTTCAAATCTTGGCCTTGCTGTTTACTACCTGGGGGATGTGGGGAGATGGCAATTAATATGTCTTGTTCTGTAGAATGGGGAGAATTGAACTAGGTCTGTAACAGTCCCTAGAGCCTAAAATCCATGATGTAGATCTGGCTAGGTAATTGGCAGTACTACAGGACTTTCTTTGACACAGTTTGAGACCTGATCAATGAAACATATTTGCCCAGTGGGGAATAAGCAACTGTTTTTGGCAATACCCACCCAAAAGGAACAGTATATTTAAGTAGTATTGAGGGGAATCTGTTGTTCTTTTTTGTATCCCCAATGTCTGGCACGCAGCTGGCACTTAATAAATGCTTATTGAATTAACCCATTTCTTTCTCTTTTTTCCCTCCCTCTTCCCCTTTGCCATTTACCTTGTGGGAGGCAGTTTGGTGAAGCAAGCTGGGAGCACCCTTTCCCTTATGCCATGCTAATATCTAAACATCTGTGATGGTGGAAATAAGTCTAGTTAAGTGTTAGACGCTGCTAATATTCATTTCTCCCTCTCCTCAACTCAGCCAATTGTTCTACTCACTTTCCCCTGTCAAGCTGTAGTCTATGCCCAAGTGATCATTTTATTGTTGTTGTTCAGTAATTTCAGTCATGTCCAATTCTTCATAACCCCATTTGGGGTTTTCTTGGCGAAGATACTGGAGTAGTTTACTACTTCCTTCTCCAGCTCATTTTACACATGAGGAAACTGAGGCAGACAGGGTAAAGTGACTTGCTCGGGGTCATACAGCTAGGAAGTATCTGAGGCTGGATTTGAACTCAGTAAGATGAGTCTTCCTGACTCCAGGCCTGACACTCTATCCACTGCACCCCCTAGCTGCCTCTAAGTAATGATTAGCTTCTACTCAATCAAGAAATCTGTAACTTCTAGAGCTGTGACAGGAGCTACTCCTGCTGTCAAACCCAGCTTAATCCTAGCACATAGCCTTTTGGTCTCTCCAGTTTTTTTCTGACTGGCTCCCCCTCTTCCTTGGTGAATACCCTCTTGCCCTTAGATCCCACCGCTGCCTGACCCAGACATATTGTGCTCATCTCTCAGATATCTGTCTGCTTTCCTCTAGTCAATAGTCCTGACTGCTCTGGCAATGTGAATACTAATCTGGACTGGTCTCTGCTTCTAACCCTCCTTGACACTTCTTAGGAAGTCTACACCATATGTTGCCAGGTTGTGGGTATTTGACAGCTCCATGTGTCATCAGATTGACAGCTGAGACTAGAAAATCCCAGGAGTCTGGAGAAAAAGAATCAAAGTCAGTAAGATACTTTCACACATGCCAGGCTTTCCCCCTGAAGTAATAGCCCATCTTTTTTAGCAACAATTTTCTTCCACTAAGGAAGCATGAAACACCATGATCTCTGAAGAATTAAAATCATAGGAATGCCCAAAGGGAACTGTGTAGACCTAAATTGGTATAAATAGGTCTTAACACATAAGTGACAAACTGCATACAAGAAACATCCTAAAAGATACCATCCAAGAGATGAATGATTGGAGGGGTGGCTAGGTGGCGCAGTGGATAGAGCACCAGCCCTGAAGTCAGGAGGACCTGAGTTCAAATCTGGCGTCAGACCAACCACTTGACACTTACTAGCTGTGTGACCCTGGGCAAGTCACTTAACCCCAATTGCCTAAAAGAAAAAAAAGGAGATGTATGATTGGAAAAGGAAATGGGCTTATGATACAGTAAGAACAAGGCATAACATGAGGGCTACCTTGGTACTTTGTAATCTTAAAAGACCTAGAAGAAGGCCCTCCACTACATTGGTTAGATCCACTATGGAGCATTTATGGAAATCTTACAAGACAAAAAAAAAGTCTGCTTAAGTTATCATATACATTATTACGTTTTAAAGTAATTTTTTAATTTTTAATTTTAATTTAATATTTTCCCAATTGCATGTTTAAATAATTTTAACATTTTTTCAAGTTCTGCGTTCCAAATTCTCTGCCTCCCTCATTGAGAAGGCAAGCAATTTGACATAGGTCATACATGTGTAGTCTTGCAAAACATATGTCCATGTAAGTCATACCATATGCATTATTAAAGAAATGCCTACATTGAAGTGCTCCCCTGAAGGAGCAGAGAAGATGAAAGGAGGGGCATATAACCAAGGACTAATGTAAAAGAAACTGTAAGAGTAAGATCAGAGAGACTCAAGTCTAGAATTAGCTGAGACTTACAAAAAAGCACTAAGGACAACAAAAAAGGGCTTCCTTTGTTTGGAGGATAAATGATAAATCCCTCTTCTGTTTGGATTCGGGATAGGGCATGACCCGAGTGATTACACTTGGTGAACATATGTCTCGCAGTGTGATGCCTTACTTGATAATGACAGCAGATTACTGAATAATCCGATCATTATCTGTGCTGTTGGATCCATCATCACGTCTTGTACAGTCTTAACATAGTCACGGGAGATACCTCGTTGAAGGAAAAGACTTCAAGGCTGCCGTTTACTTTCCTAAGAGAGATATTTTAAAAATAAACAAGCCATCCAGTTCAATTTGGCAAATATTCATTAAGCACCTACCATCTACTGGGCACCATGGGGGGCACGGGAATACAGAGACAAAATAAGACAATTTAAACTCACTGAGCTTCTTTTCTCTTGGAAATCCCTAGGGGGGAGAAAAAGAAAGAGAAGGAACAAAGATACTTATTGCCCAGATTGTAACGTGCCTTTAAAATTGACAACCTATTGAGTTAGTCCATAAATCAATCAACAGGTATTTATTAATTACCTACTATGTTCTAGACACTGTGCTAGGGGCTGGGGGTACAAACACAGAATCAGAAAGATGCCTGCCTTCAGGGCATTTATGTTCTTCCCGAATAATCATTACTAGTATCAACCTATCATTCAGCAAGCATTCGTTAACCTCCTGCTGTGTGGTATAGGCACTACAGAGACAAAACCAAAGATGAAATAAATAGTCCCTGCTTTTAAGGAGCTTCCTTTCTGTTAGGAAAGATACATGAACACAGACAGGCACTTTGGTGTGGAGGATAGAGCACTAGGCTTGGAATAAGGTGTAAAATGTGGAGTTCAGATTCTACATTAGCTAGGTACTCAGAGGGAGACTCAACCTTTCTGTACCTCAGTTTCCTCATCTGTAACATTATGGTCTTGGACTTGATACTCTCGAAGGTTGCTTCCAATCTAACACTGTGGTCTTATGATTTTGCATATACATAAAAAATATATATACAGATTGACTTTGAAAGAGAAGCGCTAGCACCTAGCGAGAAAAAGACTTCATGTAGAAGGTATCACTTAAGCTGAATTTTTAATAGTATTTTATTTTTTTTTCCCCAATTACATGTCAAGACAATTTTTAGCATTCATTTCTTATAAGATTTTGAGTTCCAACTTTTTCTCCTTTCTTCCTCCCCTCCCCCTTCTGAAAATGGTAGGCAATTTGATATAGGTTATACATGTTTAAGCTGAATTTTTAAGGAAAGTAGGATTTCTAAGACACGGAAATAAGGAGGGAGTGAATTCTAAGAAAGTTTGGGAGTTGGAGAGGGGGGAAGGGATCCCCACCAGTACAAAGTCTTGGGGACAGGAGATAGAATGTAATATAAGTATATCTTGGACAGATGCCACAGACCTACAAAGATCTGGGCCAAGAACTGAATAGGAGGAAGATATTTGATATGTTGCATTTGGGAAATTATACTGCTCTTTCAGTAATCCCAGTATTCTAGTTGTGAAAAGCCCCCCTTTTTTAACACCAGTATTCTCTCAGTGATGCTGTAGGGTTGTTATTCATGGATCATTCTAATCTCAGAAGAATCATCAAAATTTCCCATAATAGAAAAATGCAAAGGATGATGGAAAAGCATATGATGGGTAGGAATAGGCTATACCATATTACCAACAATTGACTTGAACACATGACATGGCACTCATAACTTCATGACTGGAAAGGAGGTAGGTTTGTCATGGAATGAGAATTAGGGACTATTGATGGACAAACCAAATGTTTCAGTGGTGTCCACAAAATCTTTCTTTTTAAATCCCTCGTTGTGCATCCATTGTGTGGCACAGATCATCAATGAAGGAACTGTAGAAAGACTTACACAAGGATTGCACAGGATGGAAGAATGTGAATGGGTTGGGTTGGTTTGGGTTCCGCACGGATGAAGGCATTCCTGTGCCAATGAGATTATAGATAGGCTGAAGTACTAAAGAATAATGGATGATTCTGTTTCAGTTAAAAAGCATTCATTAAGCACCTAAATTAGCTTTTAATTTATAACCTTTTAAGAGGCTTTGTGTGAAAAACCACTTGTTTTGAGTCATAGGAACTAGGTTAAGATCCCGACTTTGTTACCTTGGGCAAGTCACAAGCTCTCTGGACCCAAATTTCTCCACCTACAAAATGAAGGGGTTATATTAGAAGAGCTCTGAGGTCCCTTTCAGCTCTCTCTGCCCTAGGAACTATGCCAGTCAGTAGAGATGTAAAAACAAGAAAAAACAGTCCCTACCCTCAAGGAGCTTACATTTCTTCAGGTGAAAAGAACAACAAAAAGATAACTCCATTTGTGGGCGGATAGTATTGTGTTGATAAATGATATAAGGAAGAGCTAGTTAGCTCTTATTTTGTTTCCATCATCCCATCAAGGAAAATCATCTTGAAATTATAAGAAAGGGAGTAGAAGAGCCTATGTCCTCACTTACCTTGTATGAAAACATAGTGATAGATGATCCAGCTACTTTAAATTAACTCCATTCCCCCCAGTGCAGGTCAGTTATGGCCAGAGTTCTGAAAGAACCCTGATTTGTAGAATTGTGGTGAATAAGAGAAATGTCACAAGACTGGAGATGGGAAAAGGTAATCCCAAAAGAGGGAAAAGGTCGATTCTGAAAATTAAAGACGAGTTAAACTAAATGTCAGTCCTTGGCAGTATTGTGCTAGATTTTAAACAGAAGCTTTGTGATTGCTTAGTAAACCCATGTTGACTCCTAATGACCAGGACTTTGTTTTATGAGAACCTTATGCTAAACTAACCTCACTTGCTGTTTTGCTAGGATATTTTGACTGATAAATAAAGGGAATGCTGTAAACATGGTTTATATGTATTTCTGTAAGGCATTTTATAAAGCTTCTCATAATATCCTTAAGAAGATGTAGTAATGTAAGTTTTAACTAGTTCAGCAACTATGCCTAAAGAGTATTGATTAATGGACTAATGTAGTGAAGGGACGAATCAGTTCCACCCCACCACCACCTCCCCCGCTGTGGATTTTCAGGAGTTGGTAGGAAGGGGACCTCAGAAACACGGTGAATACTCAGCTAGCAGAGGCTAGAACCCACTTGCTTCCATAATTGCCTTATGTTCTTTGGGATCTGATCCGCTCTGGTCTGTTCCCTGGTTCTTTTACTGTGCCCAGAGATGAACATGGATTGATAAGGCCTCTGCCAGAGTATCCTAGCCTCCCTAGTTACATGTGGAAACATGACAAGCTGCTCTAAGCATGTATACTGAGGTATGCATGTATACATGAGTGCACTGGCTCATGAGTGCCAGTTCTTAACATTTTCAGTGAACATTTAGACCTCGGAAATCCACGATGCTATACATCAGGGCTTGATTTATTATTATGTTTGATTGTCTAGACTTAATAAAGTGATGGAGAAAATGCTAACATGCAGATTAAGCTGAAAAAAGTGTGTTGTCAATGATATGTGTGTATATACACATGTATATGTGTGTGTGTGTGCATATAATTTTTTTTTCCTGGAGAGCCCATTGTTAAACTATTACCAACATACTCCCACTCTAAGCTCCAGGTCCAGTGGCATAGAAACATAAGGAAACAAAATTCATACAGATAGCTAAGCAAGACGGGAATTCCTTGATTTCATAGCTTTGAATGAATACCATCTTCCAAACACACAGTAAGCCCACAATCATCGTTTATCAAGGCATACGAAGGAGAAGAAGTTTAATCAGCAGCTCACCAGCAGAGAATTGTCTCTTCCACTGTGTTTTATTTCCTGGCTGGTAATTGGTTACCCGGGAAAGAAGAGTAAATGAAAAGTAGAACTGAAAACACATTCTATGGAAAACTTTCGCCTATGTAAGAATCATCTATTTCTGCTTATTGTCGGGTTGCATAACGGATGTGGCTCTTGCTTTTCCCATGTTGCTTTGTTTATCTTTCTTCTTCCTGCTCTGAGAAGACACTTTTGACATATGTTATCCTCCTTAGAGGCTGACATTCCACAGAGCAGTCTTTGCCCCAAGCTGAGAGTCCTAGAATTATAGCACTGGAAGGAACTTTAAAGATCACCTAGTGATTCTAAACCAATCTTACCATTTTATGATAATGAAATGAAGACCCAAATAATACAAGGGAATTTGCCTGAGTTTGGTTCAGCACTTTTGGCAAAGACTGATGAAGATACAGAATCCATACTTACCAAATTTGCAGATGATGTAAAAATGGGAGGGAGAGTTAATCCATTGAATGATAGAATCGATATTTAAAGCTACCTTGACAGACTGGGTTATAACCTGAATCTAATGAGGCGGTATTTAGTAGGAATAAACGTCAGATCCTATACTTAGGCTCACACAGTCACTTCCCAAGCACAGAACGGAGGAGACCTGGCTTAACAAAACTTCCTATGAAAAATTCAGGTTTTTGTGTTTTAAAACAGTAGTCAGTATACGACAATATGACATGGCTGCCCCCTTCCTCCTCCTACACCCCCCAAAACCTAATGCATGCTTAAGCTGTAATAATAGAAGTCCCATGCCTAGAGTGAGAGATTTAATGTTGTTGAGTTTTTTCTTTCAATTGTGTCCGACTCTTCATGACTTCATTTGGGGTTTCTTGGCAAAGATACTGGAGTAGTCTGCCTTTCCTTCTCCAGCTCATTTTACAACTGAGGAAACTGAGGCAAACAGGATTAAGTGACAGGGTTACACTATTAGTAAGGTCACATTTGAACTCAGCAAAATGAGTCTTCCCAACTCCAGGCCTGGCACTCTGTGCCCTGTGGCGCCACCTAGCTGTTCCCAAGAGAAGTTTTGCTGTGTTCTGTACCAAAAAGACTGCATCTGGAACATTATGTTCAGTTTGGGGTTCTAGATTTTAAGAGAGATATTGATATTAGATATTAGATGTTAGAGTGGGCCCAGAGGAGACTGAAAAAGATGGTGATGTATCTAGAAGCTATGTAATGTTAGGTACATTTGAAAGAATATAGGGTTAGGCTGGGGGAAAAAAAGAAAGAAAACCTAGGATGGTCAAAGCAACATTTGAAGAGCAGTGGCATAGTAACTGAAGTCAGATTTATCTAGGTATCAGGAGCCCCAGTTTCTCTTCACAAGATCTATCGTTCACTTCCTGTGTGACTTTAGGGGCAAGCCACAGAACTGAACTGAACCTCAGTTTTCTTGTCTGTAAATCAGGCATTTGACTAGATGATATATATGTTAGATCTCTCCCAGCCCTGAAGGTCTATGATTCTGTAACATGACAGATTGCTTCAGAAACTTGGAGGTGTACCATGTAGAATGGGGAGTAAATAATGTACTTACTTCATTTAACTCCAAAGGTTAGAATTAGCGTCAGTGGATTGACATGATAAGCAGGTAGATTTTTAGATCAGTATCAGGAAAAACTTATTGATTAGAAGCATCCAAAAGTGGAGTGGGCTGGCTGCCTTGTGAGGCTGTAGATGTCTTTTATCTCCTTAGTAACCTGTAAAAGCCCTTTAAGGCAGGGATTGTTATTTTTTTGTCTATGTATCTACAGTACTTAACACACTGTCTTGTACATATTAAGTCCTTAATGTTTCAAACCAGAGACTCCTTGGCCTGGGAGGAACATTGCTGTGGGATATCAGGTAATAAGTGGGAGGCTGAATTCTGGGATTTAGCATTTAACCCAATTCAACTTAATAAGCATTTGTTTGGCACTTACTATGTGCAAGGAGGCATTGTTCTGAGTGCTGAAAATACAAAAGCAAAAATTTTTCCAGAAACAGCCCCAGCCCTTGAGGAGCTTGCATTCTGCTGGGGTATAGATATGTCTACAGTGAAGTAAAAGCAGAGTAGTAGTAGTTGCTGTTGTTGTCCAGTCTTTTTAGGAATGTCCGACTCTTTATGACACGTTTTGGGGTTTTCTAGGCAAAGATACTGGAGTGGTTTGCCATTTCCATAGTGTAGTAGAAGTAGTAGTAGTAGTGGTAGTAGTAGTGGTGGTAGTAGTAGTAGTAGTAGTAGTAGTAGTAGTAGTAGTAGTATAGTTATCCCTTCCAAATCATGAGTTTCCCCATTGCAGTTTTGATATATCACAGGTCATCATAAGAAATCAAATGGGAATATTTTGGGAATTTTGCAGACGCCTCAGATGCCATGTGAAACCAGCAGATAACATAGAAAAAGTTAAGAAACTGAGAAATACTTAAATATATATATGGTATTGTATAATATCAACACATTTTATCTTTCAATACTGTAAACACCCCATAAAAGAAAAAGAAAAGTTCAGACTTCGGGTATGAAAGAGAACTTTTACACAGATTTTCCAGATCACTGGGGCACCGAATGCCTGATCCCTGTGATGTCGAAGGGTGGTGATGGCGGAGGTGGTGGTGGTGTAGTAGTAGTAGTAGTAGTAGTAGTAGTGGTGGTAGTAGTGGTAGTAACAACAGCAGCAGCAGTAGCAGCAGCATTTAGCACTTTAATATTTGTAAAGTGCTTTATCAGGATCTCATGTAATCTTCACAACAACCTTATTAGATAGGTGCTATTATTATCCTCATTTTACAGAAGAGGAAACTGAGGCTGAAAGGTTAAAGTGACTTGTCTAGGGCCACATAGCTAGTTTGTGTCTTTGGCAGGATTTGAATTCAGGTCTTCCTAACTCCAAGTCTAGCACTAGTCACTAAGAAGACTGACAACCTGGGTATATAAGAAAAATAAAATGTGTTGTGTGTAAGGGACTATAATGTGCCATGATATTCAGGAGATGGAAAGGCATATATGGGAAACAAGTGGTAGGCTAATTCGGCTGGAACAGAGAGTGTATGAAAGGGAGCAATCTGAAATAAGACAGGAAACATAAACAAGAACCAGATTGTTAGGGCCTTACATGTTAAGGTTCAGGATTTTATATACTCTTTTAATAGCAATAGGGAGCCATTGAAGATTTTGGAGTATGAGGATAGCATGATCAGACCTGTGTTTGGCAGCTATATGGTGCTAAAAGAAGGCTGAGAAAAAATGAGACACTGTCCTTGAGGTCAAGTAACTTATATAAGACTTTATAACCAAAGTAGGAGAGGCTTGACTTAGAAGTAGTATCTTCCTTTCACCTAGAATCATAAGTTTGTAGGAAGAGAGTATAGAGATCATCTCAACCAGCTCTACTCATTTTACAGACCAGAGAAGTGAAGTGATTTCCCTAAGGTGACACAGAAAGTAAGGAACTCCTAAGGTTACTTAACAGGCCTATCACAGCAGCATTTCCCCGCTTGGAATGTGTCTGAATGGGGAATTTAATTTGGATTCTATGTTACTAATTTATCTAGCCACTGGATGTCAGCACTGTTCTACCTAAAAGCTAAGTTTGTTTGTTGTCCTTTTCTCTGTGTCCTGAGATGTTAAAAAGGCCAAGGTCTCCCACTGCATCTAGGGCCATCACAAATAGTCCTGACCTGTATCTTAGCACTGGACTCCGATGACTTTGGAGGAGACAGTGAGGCAGCTCTGCCTCACTTAAATCCAGTACACTTGCAAGCCAGGACATCACCCTCTTGATGTCATTGATCGTCTTTGAGACCAACAACAATAATCCTGAGATGGGCACAAAAAAAGGTTGGGGAGGGGTGATGATGAAAGGTTGTCCATTGACCACCATTCAGATGTAATAATAGCCACTTTGGAGGCTAATCTCTTTTCCCATCTGAGGATTGACTGCTTTTGACTAAAGTCACTAGTGGGCCTTCACCTATGCTCCACCCACCCCAGTAGTCTTTAATTTCTTTTTATGAGGCAAATTTGAAGGAAAAGATTCCCAAAACATTTATTTCACTGAGACTCCTGGAACTGTCTCAGAAGAGAGATTAAAACCTTTGCAGACAAGCACATTGTTTTATGAGAGACACATGCAGATATATCATGCCTAGCCTGGTGCTGGTGGTTGATGAGAACACATTTTGACAGCTGTGCTATGCTGTCTTAAATTGGGAAGCCTGCTATTTTGGATTTGCGGAGATTGCTAGATTTGTAGCTCAGCATCCTAATCTGGCATGGCTTGATGTCAAACTAGAGATGGTAAAAAATAGACAGTTGAAGTTGAGGGAATGTTTGTTTATGCCTTGTGAGTGTTTTATAATGCTCAGTTTTGAAATATAGTTTTTAAATTGTTTTAAAAGTGTGTAAAAAAAAAACCCAACCATAGCATTCTTTATTCTTGTCTCTATGCCTCCAAGTGCAAAAATCTAGGTCTTACAAACACCACGAAAATACAGAAATTTACTTATAAAATAAGATCGTGTCTTTACTTAAAGAGGTGACTATTATCCTCGTGTGATTCTGAGGCCATTTATTTTATGAGGAGGGGGAAGCAGTGCTGGGAGATAAGTGAGCTAGATATGCACGTGTGTGCATTTGTCTCAAACACCCATACATCAGAGTATGTACAGAAGTTTCATTTAGATGCTAGGAAATTTGGCTTTTAAAAGTAACTTTATTAATCTCTGCTGTCCTTGGTATGAGAGAGCCCAAATCACATTTCACAGAATGCTGCGCTCTCTTGAAAACCCATATGCAGCAAGCAGAAATTTGTCATAAATCTACGACATAAATACGCCCATATTTTTCTCACATTGCATTCTTGATTCAGTCTCAGTTGGCTTTCTTTCCCAGAGTTCACTTTGCTACAAATCATCAGGTTGGGTGCGTGGGAGAAGCGTTTGTTGATGGATACTGGTATCGCCGTCTTTCAGTAGTACCATACTAAACCTTTACAAGCAAACCTGTATTTCAGTGTGTGCCAATAATGTCACAGATCTCATTCGTAACCAGCGTCCTTCAAACACCCCTTCTCTGTTTCAAAAACACCACCAGGACTTCTGCCCAAAGAGCCAAAAAACAGATGTTTAATGTAACCAAGTATGTAGTCCTGCTGTTATCAGTGCCCAACTAATCAGGATGCTGCATTCAGCTAGTCGAGAAATTTCTGCAGCCAAGAATTTGCTGAGCCATCTCTCGTGCATTATGCTAAGGATTAGGTCATCTGGTGTTTGGAGCTAGAAAATAGCTATATCAGAATTCTCTGAAACCTTCCTACGTACAAACCCAGGACTGGGGCATGAGGAAATTAAAGCCAAAAAAAAAAAAAAAACAAGCAAAATGTGTACAAGTAATTTTAATCAACAGTCAAACCCTGACACTAGTACTATATGTTCATTGCACCCAAACATGTGGTCACTGTAAAATTGATAAATTTGGGAAAGAAAAGTGATAATTTTACAAACTGATTTTTTTTTCCAGGTAGGCTGATTGGAATCCACATCCACCTCCCCAGAATTCAAGCCAAAATTAGATCAAACTACATGATATATTATGTAGAAAACTGGATTTGAGTCAAGAAGGACTAGCGTTTGAATTCTGTCTCAAATTTTTACTAGTTGTATGACCCAAGGCAAATCATTTAAGCTCTTTCAGACTTAGTTTCCTCATCTGTATAATGGGGATATATATATATAATGATATAATGGGACCTACCTCACCAGGTTATTGGGAAGTTCAAATGAATATGTCAAGCAAATCTAAAAGATCTATGTGAATGTTATCTATTATTATTAGAGATAATAATAATAAGAGCTAGCCTTTATATAGTGCTTCTTGTGTGCCTCACACTGTGCTAAGCTCTTTACAAGTATTATCTTATTTGATCCTCACAACAACCTTGGGAGGTAGGTGTTGTTATTATCCCCATTTAAGAAAACTGGGGCGAACAGAGTGACTTGCCCAGGGTCATATGGCTTATAAATGTCTGAGGCTGGATTTGAACTCAAGTCTTCCTGGCTTCAGACCCAGCATTCTATCCACTGCACCATTTAGATGATGATGATAACAATGATAATAATAATAATAATAATAATAATAATAATAGATTTCTAAACCTTGCCCTGTCCTTGTCTGGGAGCCATTTAGGACCATTCAACACCAAAACAGAATCTCAGAGCTCTATGAGACCTCAGCAGTTACTAACCCATTGGATTACCAATCCATACCCCAACAAGAATCCCGACTACTTCGCACGAACAATGACTTCCAAAAGAAGAGGAGCCCTACCTCATACCTTTGCTGTGGATTCTACTTTAGGATGTCTCTAAGTATTGGGAAGTTCTTCCTTGTCTGAGCTGAAATTTGCCTCTTTTCAATTTCTACACCTTGCTCATAATACTGCTCTCTGGGGCTAAGTAGGACAGGTCTGATTGCTCTTCCAAGTAAGTGATAGACCTTTCAGTACTCTAGCATGTCCCTCGGTCTTCTTTTCCCCAAATATAACATGCTCAGTTCTTTCATGCAATATAGATATTGCATGAACTAGAGGCCTTTCACCATTCTGCTTGCCCTTCTTGGAACCCTCTCTAGCAGCCTTAGAGGCAGCTGTGACATATGGAGCACCAGGCCTGGAGTCAGAAAGACCCGAGTTCAAATTAGACCTCAGATTTTTACTAGATGTGTGAATATTTACTAGCTGCAAACTCTGCCTCAATTTCCTGAACTTTAAAATGGGGATAATAATAGCAACTACTTCCCAGGGTCATTGCTGTGAAGAACAAATGAGATATTTGTAATGTGCTTAGCACGGTGCCTGGCACATAATATCCCTTAATAAATGCTTATTTCCTTCATTCCTTATCGATGTCTTTTCTCAAATATGGTACCCAGAACTGTACATAGTACACCATATGTGATCTGGCTAGGACAATGTTTGAGGCAGCTAGGTGCTCAGTGGATAGAGCATCAGAACTGGGGTCAGTTCAAATCCAGGCTCAGACACTTCTAGCTGTGTGACCCTGGTCAGGTCACTTAACCCGATTTGCCTCAGTTTCCTCATCTGTAAAACGAGTTAGAGAAAGAAATGGAATCTTTGCCAAGAAAACCCCAGTTGGGGTCAGGAAGAGTCAGACAGGACTGAAATGACTGAACAGCAACAGGGCAGCGTTTGGTGTTATTATCTCCTCCCTAATCCTGGATACTGTGCCTCTCTCAATGCAGTCTGATTGAATGTTACAAAGCATCTGTCCACTTTGAAGAGAGGTTAGAGGATGACTCGGGTGTCATTCATCTCTGCCCTGAATCGTGAGCCCTTTCGTATATATTTGTGTGACAGGGAAGCTTTGGGGACCTTGGCTTCCATGACTAAATAGTGCCCCATAATCAATTACAGTTGTTTGCTCATATGCCTGCCTTCCAGTTCAGGGCTCATTCTGCATTTCTACCTGAGCTGAGCTTCCTGCATAGTAGCTCAAGTCAGGGGTAACTCTTCCAAATGGGATCAAACTGCCCTACTTAGGGGCACCAAAAACAACTGAAGGACACAACTCCCGAATAACCAGGTTTAAAAGAAACAATAATGCTACAAATAAGGAAGCAACTGTTGCAATTCACTTTCTCCAGGGAGGCTATTTGGTGATATACATGGAAACCCCAGAGGGTGAGATTCACAGCCTTGTGCTCTGGGTAGTTCTCCTCCTCCCCTATTCAGGACCGTTTGACATTCTCATTGTATCTTTTAGTTTGCTTTTTTTTATCCAAGTAACAAAAGGACAGAACAAAGATCAAAGTGAAATTTGTGATCAATATAAGGGATAATTTTCTAGCAGAGCTAATAGTGAAATAGGCTGCCTTTGGAACTAGTGAGCCTCTCATCACTTAAATTATTCTAAACTAAACTAAACTAGACAACTATAATGGTTGGTCCTGTAGAACAAGGGCAGCTAGGTGGTTGGCTCTGGAGTCAGGAACATTCCTCTTCCTGAGTTCAAATGTAGCCCTAGATACTAGCTGTGTGACCTTTAGCAAGTCACTTAACCTTGTTTGCCCCCAGTTTCCTCATCTGTAAAATGAACTACTTTAGTAGCTTTGCCAAGAAGACCCCAGATGGGGTCATGGAGAGTCAGACGTGATTGAAACACAATTGAACAGTAACCTGGAGAGAGTAGGTCAACATACAATTATTAAAGGTTTAATACATGCCAGGCCAAGCACTGTGCTGATGATACAAAGAAAAGCAAAAATATAGTCCCTTCCCCAAAAGGAGCTCAACAATTCTAATGGGGGAGACAAGATACAAATAGCTGTGAACATACAAGATATATACAGTGAAAAAGGAAAATAATTTGGAATGCAAAGATTAGGGGAAGAGAGAGGTTAGGAAATGCTTCCTGCATCATGTGGGATTTGAGCTGAGTCTTGAAGGAAGCCAAGTTAAGGAAGCTGAGAGGCAGAGATAAGGAAGGAAAGCATCCCAGGCATAAGGGATTTGCCAGTTCAAATGCAGAGTAGGGAGATGATAGAGTGACTCTTTATGAAGAAAGCTGAATCCTAGAGTACTGACGCAGGGCCAAGAAGACTGCCTCCCTCTGCTGAAGGAGTACCCGAATCGCTGAGACCATCCATGCCTGAAATAGGCAAGAGGCTCAGGCACCAGGAACCTGGGCATTGCAGGAGATGTTATTTTACTATTTATGTTTTGGACAGTCTTCAAGGTTCATTGTTTTTCTATAAATAGGCACTATTTAAACTAACCTTGAGAGTCCAAACTCATTAAGCCTTTAAGAATATAAAACTGGAAACTAAAAAAACCTAACCTGTAACTCATTTCCAAATGGATTTTGGGAGAAAATTAATGGTGTCGTTAAATGCAGGGAGGTATAGTTTATGAATAATAATAATAATATTTACATAATATTTTATAATTACAAAATGCTTTCACATGCATTATCTCATCTAATCCTCATAATCTTGTAAAGTATGTAATATAAGTTCTAGGGTTTTTTTGGTCCAGATCTCTGACTTCACTGGAATAGAGAACTCCCATTGCACTAACCCTCCTAACCCCCAGTCCCCCTTACAGATAGGAAAGTTGTTTGTAGCTTATAGCCTTACAGAGTTGCTTGAAGCACAAAGGTTAAGTGACTTGCCCATAGTCGTGCAACTACCATTGTCGGAGGCCTAACTTGAGCCCAGATTCTCCTGACTCTGCACTAGCCTTATATTATACCACATGGCCTTTCTATTTCAAATGTATTACCTTTATTTTTACCAAGTGAGATAACAAAAAACTTAAAGTAATGTGTCCACAGTCATGAATTTTGTAAGTAGATGATAGCCCCAAGACTCAAAGCCTTGTCTTCAGCTTTAAGGGCTTCTCTCTTACCCATGCTACATACTCCTCCCCCTATAAAATGTCATATTAAGCACTCATCTAGGTCACTTAAACAATTGCCTTTGGGAAATGGAATTCTCCCACTACCCATTCAGTTTTAATTCTAGTTTATTTTGATTTCTTATGTAACAGTCTATGAAATATGGCTTTGAGTCATGGATCAGAATTCCCTCAGAAGAGTCAGAATTACAAAAAACCTGGAAGGATTGTGGAAAAGCATATAGGGAGTATGCATATGTTGTAGCGTATTATCATCAAGGACTTGCTCTTGAGAAGTGGCCCACAAGGCAGAATACAATGGACACAGCCCTGTGTTTGGAGTCAGATGATCTGGGTTCAAATCCTACCTCTGTCAGTTGCTGTCTGTTCTAGGGGTGGGGAACCTATGGCCTCCAGGCCACATGTGGCCTTCTAGGTCCTCTTTGACTGATTCCAAACTTCACAGAACAAACTTGTTCTGTGAAGTTTGGATTCAGTCGCAGGGCCACTTGTAGCCTCAGGCCACAGTTTCCCCACCCCCTGTGCTAGTCACTTAACATTTCAGGGGTTTTAGTTTGCTCAGTAAAGTGAAGGGAGGGGCTGGTCATCTAGGGTCTCTTTTTTAGCTCTAAGATTTATCATCCTATATGTGATCAGAAAATGAGAAGGGGCTGGTTGTGTGTGAACCTGGACAGACTTTGAGAGATAGTGGAGGACAGAAGGGTCTGGAGCTATGGTGCTGTGGTCCATAGGGTCACAAAGAATCAGCCATGACTGAATGACTGAATAGAACATATGAATTGGGCATAAGAGTCAATGCAATTCCCTTGAGATAGGCAGTGAACAGCATGGACCACCAGCACAGGGGGCATGTTGTTTATTGAGGATTTATGGAAAGACCAGGGATTTCAGAGCACGAGAAGTGTGTGGAAAGGCTGTTGTATTCTGCTTAGGTCAGTCGCACCAATGACCACCCAGATAGATCAAATTAGATAACAGCTTTCCTCCAGGTTGCTTTAAGATGCTATACAAAGAATGTTTGAACATGGTAATAAAGGAAAAGAGGGGTGAAAGTTTTGTGAGGAGAAGGAAACAGGAGGGGGAAATATATATATATATATATGTATATATATACACACACACACATATATGTACATATATACACATACACATATACATATATACACACATACACACATCTACATACACACATATGTATATGTACACACATGTTTATACACACATACTATATATACACATATACATATATACACACATATGTATATGTACACACACGTACACATATACACACGCACATATACACATGCACATATATACACACACACACACACACACACATATACATATATAAGCTACAGGTGCATTCAACAAGTAACAGGCATTTGGATTATATGGAATACTCATTTCAGTACCATTTAGTGTGAGATATAAATAAATCAGCCTAGAATGTAGATAGAAATGATTTTTTTCCCTATATAAACATTTAGTTTTTAACCTCTATTTTCCATCCTGTGTGATTCTTGTCCAATGCCCACTCTCAGCAACTATACTCAACAGAAGTTTCCAAACACATCCCTTCTTCAACTTCTTTTTGTGTTTTGCCTTCCATTAGGTTGTGAGCTCCTTGAGGGCGGGGACTGTCTGTTGCCTTTTTTTGTATCCCCAGCACTGGTGCCTGACACAAAGTAGGTTCTTAATGAATGTTTATTGACTGTCTAGCCAACCAGTCTCCTGCTGAGGTAGCTTCTAAATAGTTAGAGAGCATTGGACCTGAATCGTGGTGAGACAAATGAAAAGTCTAGAGACAGAGCTTCTGGATGATTAATAATGAATATATTAATTAGGCTAGCAAATAATAAATTGAGGTCAGTGGTCTCTCTCATAAGCAAAGACTCCAAATTGAGATTGCTAAAATGTTTAAATACCTTTTGGAAAGGGGTGTCCCTGAGGGTAAAAATCAACTCTAATTGGGAACAGTCAATGAGAGAATGAATATTATAATGAGAGGTGGGCTTTTTCTGATGAAAGGCTGGGGGAATGTGACTTAGGTCCTATCAGCATTCCTAGATCATTCCAGCTCCAGCAATCAATACAAAAGAATCTCTTCTCTACTCAGTCCTATTAGAGTTAAACGATGGTGAGTTACACAGTAAGCATTCTACCTAGAAAAGATGGTCTGGGTGGGGTGAATTTTTAGGCAAGGACAGAAATGCCCTTGAGAGACTGGGTTTTGAATGAGAAAGCTTGAAGGGAATGTTTGAGTCCTGTATATAAAATTGGTTACTAATATGATAAGAAAATAATCATTTTTCTCAATGGTTACTTATCTTGGATAGGGCAAAACGGAGATTATTCAGGAAGATTGTTCAGGAAGGTATGGCCACAGCTTGCTTTCCTCTGTGGTGACTGGATTGTCATAGATGGGCTTTGTTTCTTTTATTTCCTCTTGACTTCTTTTCACTAATTTTTCAGTAATCACAATAATACTTTTAATGCCTATCAGGGCTGGGCATACGATATATATTAATGAGCTACGTGCTTGTAGATTGATTCCCTGCTTTGTGCTTTAAAAGCACATTTTGTTATTTGATCCTATAGGATTTCTTCATTATAAAAATTTTTGCTTATTCTTTTCCCACCACCAGCCTAACAAAATTTCCATAGACATTAGATTAATAGTAGATAGTGGGTTTTTTTTAATTATAAATACAACTGATGATACAACCCAGTCCAGGAATTTTCCCATACATTTCAGCAGCCCAGATCACCAGCACCTCCACCCAAGGCTCTTGGATCACCCCAGCCACCTAGATTACCTAATTAGTTTATTTGACATTCCTTTCACTGTCTTACTTGGCTCATCCCAAATCATTTACCACTCCTTAATCCCATCCAGATCCTTTCACTGTCCTTTTTGTATATAAGCATGAGTCTCACCGCATTAAGCTTTAGGTTCACTAGGAACCCTGCCCAATTCTGTTGACATTACAATCAACCTTGCCACTTGACTGGAAGATGGTTTGAGTGTGTGAATTAGTTCCAGACAACTCCACCTTGTACCCTAACATTTCGGGGTTCCCAGCAACCCCAGAACGGATCCCACCCAATTTGTTGTTTTCCCTCTTTCTATTTTACCTTCCTCTTTTCCACAGTACATTTTTCACTTCAGAATTTCCAGTGAAGAAATCTCTCTGTCTCTGTCTTCTGCCCCTCCACTTCCCTTCTTTTTTGCCCCATCTCCTTCTCTCTCTCCACCTCCCTCCCTCTCTCTGTCTCTCTCTGTCTCTTTCTCTTGCCAAATAGGCATAGTTAAACAGAGCAAAGTGTTTCTTACCGGCTTTGTTTTAAATATGTGTCTCATCCTGCATCCTAAATCCCATCACTAGGAGATGGATAATGTGTTTCATTATTGGTCCTCCAAGATACTGGATGGTCATTTCATTGGGAAGGAGACACATAATAGATTTCTATTAATTAAAAAAAACAAAAATAGAAAGATGGAGGGTATGGAATGTTAAATGAACTTTCAGAAGAGGTTATTATCATTACTTTTACTTAATCATCTTATTCTGTCACAAGAGAGCCCTCAGACAGATTGGAGATAATCTGAAAATGTTTGTAATATGAAAACAAAACACATCAACAAAACTTTTTTTAAAGAGACAGAATAAAATAAAACAGTGAGGGTAAGCAGGCTTTCTCCCATATTACCAATGATTTTTGCATGAGAAGTGATTTGCATATAGTAGGTCCTTAACAAATAAATTACTGAATTGGGAAGGAAAAAAAAAAACAAACTAGCAGTACAGGTGGGAGATGATGAAGGCCTGGACCAGAAAATGGGGGAAAGGATATGGATGAGAAACATTTTGGAGAGTTAGACTTGATAAGATTTGACAAACTGACTGGATATGGTGGGTAAGGGATGATAAGGAAGCAGGTGATGGATAAGGATCCTGAATGCTAAGGAGTAACTAAATATATAGGAAAAGAGTCAGAAGAGAGAGTGTCGCTGAAGCAAAAGAAAGGCTATGGAAGAGGAAATGGTAGTCAGTAGTGTCAAAAATACTAGGGGGGGTCAAGGAGAATATTTTTCTAAACAAATAATTCAATTCTGTGAGCACAATCTGAATTATTATTCATCAAGCTTTGACAGTTCACCCTCCCATTCCAACCCATCCCCAAAAAATACACTTTTAAGCAAGAGCAAAAGAAATCCCAATTCCTAGGAAGAAGGTAAGAACCTCCTTCCATTAAACTTTCTGTTCCCAAGCTGTGATGAGGCTAACCCAGTTTTTAACTCTTGCTTTGGACCTGCACTTAGGTCTATTTACTCCTTCAACCTGCTACATTGGAGAATTTTAAACCAAAAGCTCTTAACTCCAGTTTGACATCAAGAGGTGCTTGCTAACTTTCACTAGCTCTGGTTACCTACACAGTGTCTACAAAAGAAATATGGCTTCTTGCTGCTCAAGACCCCTTATCGGTATTCTAGGCAGATCTCTGATTCTGCACCAAGCTCCATGGGTGTTAACTTATAATTGGGCAGGGGGAGTGCCACTCATTCCCTCCCCCTTTTTATTTGAAACTCCCTGTCTGTAATCTAGAATTGCTAAAGATCATTTAGTCAACCTAGCAACCCCAAGCAGTTTTTGAACCTGGTTCAAGGCAACCAGTTTCCTTTCATCTTTCTGAACATTTAGCCACATTTGAACATAACGGAAGAGTTTTTTAAACACAGTTGCACAGTGGTTTCCTCACAGCAAGTTAAACACACACTCTATATGACTCAATAAACCCCCTCCCTCCTCTTGCTTAAGTTCAGAACCAGAAAAACAAAATAATGATTGAAGTTCAACCCAGGTTATATAAAATGATGCTGATGGATATGGAAAAGCACTGAGAAATTATCATAACAGCATTCTCAAGCATCATGAGTTGAGGACATTGAATAGCCCTTTCCTCAGTGAATTCACCATCTAGAGGTCCTTAAGGAGCAAGAGTCGCTGCTGACTGGATTAGGAATGAAGTCTAATTGGAATGACTTGTTTTACTTTAGACCATAATGCACATGAGTGTCTGTCTCTCCTCTCCTCTCCTCTCCTCTCCTCTCTCTCTGCCTCTCTGTCTCTCTCTCTCTCTCTTTCTGTCTCTCTCTCTGTCTTTCTCTGTCTGTCTGCCTCTCCCTCCCTCCCTCCCTGTTCTTCTATTAAAACAGAAATGTTTGTGTTTTGTTCGTTCAGTATTGTATATAGACTTGTGAATAGGACAGAATCTCACCAGTAAACTTGATCTTAGTGAAATTGGAACTAATAGGCATATTGTGTTTGTACAGCTATAACTGACAACTATAGAATGCCTCTAAATAACCCGATTACAATCTTTTTACAGATGCAAGTATTGGCATTATGATGAAAACCTGCTCACTTCCAGTGTTGTCATTGTCTTCCATAATGAAGGATGGTCAACTCTCATGAGAACGGTTCACAGTGTAATTAAAAGGACACCAAGGAAATATTTGGCAGAAATTGTGTTAATTGATGATTTTAGTAATAAAGGTAATGAATTGTGGAATTAACATTATATTTTCCCCCTTCAAAAAACTTAATTGTCCAAGTAATATTGAAAATGAGAGCTTAGAAATGTATTAGCTTTCCAAAGCTATGGGTTTCTCCAAGAATAGAAGATAAAAGGGTTTTATGAAGTCAAAAAATTTGAGATTTTAAAGGAAACTATCGGTTTATGTCACAGTGAGTCATTTGAGGTAGGTCAATTTAAGAAGTCTTTGAATGACTAATTATTTTTGGTAGGGACAGAGATTTGCCTCAATTTTTTGGCCTTAGATTCTATAAGACATTAATAATAAAGGAAATTTATTGAACAGCTTAAAAACGCTACCGTCTCAGGTGTATTGTGATGGCATGCTGAATCCATCCATAATTGCCAAAAACAGAGATCATGACCTGTTTCTCTGCCTTGGAGTTTGGCACTTCATTGACGCTATCAATATTGACTTTGACAGGGGAAATGAATTTCTAGTTTATGTGTATGAGAAGCTGCTCTTAAAACTCATTTTGTTCTAAACTTGATTTAAGCATTTGAATAAAATAAAAATATCTGTTGTCTTTTATGACATCTTACTCAGGAGCCATTTCTAAGAACAAACATTGGTTAATCTTTGAACATTTTTATAAAAAAAGATATTGATGTAATGATTTTCTAGATTTTTTTGATAGGAACATTTTTTTCTGCCAACAGCTGTTCTCAAGTGTTAAACTGCATGTACATTCCAAATGCCAAAAATATAGAATGAGACAGAGTTCCAAGTCAAAACCAAACAAAACCAACCTGGACCCTAAATAAACCCAGACTCATATTTATGATTTTTTTTTTCCTTTGTCACTGAAGTGTTAAGTGGGACTCTGGAAATTGGCCAAGTAGTCAGCCCACTCAGCAGCATCACAATAGTTTGTCTCTTCTCATTGAATGCATTTTGGGGAAAATACTGAGCAAGCTAGTTTGTAGTTAGATTTCTTTTTTCCCTGCCCAGAAATAGTGGTGCCATGTGACAAAATCTAAAAACATTGGTCAAATTGTATAGGGTATGAAAATATAATTAGTAAATATAGACAAACAGGCTGTAGGTGCCTAATGTATTGAGCAGTTGCTAGGTGTTTGGAACACATTTTAGACAAATCTTAATCCTAACCTCAAGTCTTATTAGGCTTGACAACACTTTTCTCCAACATTTGAATTTAACCACTCCCACAACAAGGGCAACCATTTGGTTAGGGGCTTGCACAGCCTCTAGTATCTTTGTAAAGTAGCAATCACAACCCTGATCTTTTACTCATGTGGTACCACTAACAGAAGGAAATAGAAACATAACCTGCCCACTTCCTTCCTCTCCCTTTCTTTGTACAACTGATTCTCAGTTTTTGAAATCTGTGTGTTAGAACCTACTGTACTTTTTTTAAATGCAGTAGCAGCAAGTGCATTTAATTTAAAATATTATAATTTGTAATTAGCAAGGCATCCTCAGTAAGAGGAAGAATCACTGCCCTAGAAAATAATTGTTCTTGGACAATGTGTTTAAAGATTATTTAAAGAATTTTTTTTAAAAATCAGAGTCCACAAAAATGGCAATAAAACTAGAAGTACCACTTTTCAGGCCATAAAGATTTGGCAAGTCCCCTTTGTTAATAAATACACTTAGGAAAAAGGAGCATCCTAAAAGGAAAATGAAAAAACATTAAAAGATTTGCTATCCAGAAACAAAGACCTCCAAGGAAAAGGAGAACAGTAGTTTGCAGGGTTTGTTTTTCCTCCTATTTCAAGTATAAGGTTTTATAATTAATCTTTTTGTTTCTTGAAATATTTTTAATTTAGTGTTTTTAGAATGTACTTGAGAGGCAACATGGCCTAGTGGGTAAAGAACAGACTTTGAAGCTAAGAAGACCTGGGTTCAAGCCCTACCACTGACTGTGTGATCTTAGACAAGTCATTTGAACCTCTCAATGAGATTCGAAGACTATAAATTGTAAAGAAGATGCCAGCCTACCTGGGTAGATGGAGTTTCCTCATCTGGAATACCTCTTAAACCAATGAAGTCACAGGCCTGGCCCCTACCCCATAATTTGAAGGTTTATCTTTGAATGTGGCGTAGAGTACCTGTAGTTCAAAGTACTCAGAACCAACTTTTTGGCAAATCTTGACATATTTCTGTTTTGATTCTCACCTGAAGAACACAAGATCTTAAGTTCATTTTTTTTATTACAAAATACTTTAAAAGCTGAAAGTCATATGTCTATTAATTACACAGTACTTGATTTATCAGGTTTGAATGAAAGGTTGCTTTTGGTCTCCATTTTTAAATTCAGAAAATAGCCCTTTTTACTTGAGTTTTCCTTCAAAGGTCAAAGCATTTCCAAATATAAAGCTTCTGGGAGGAAGGATGATGAGCCTACATTATAAAGAAGTAAACTGAAATCCTTAAAGATGAACAGACTCTTCTCAATTCTACTTTGGAAGATGGAAATAATAGGATGTCCTCACTAGAAGAGTTATGGACCATGTATTGATCTTTGGAACCCATGCTTCTCCTTAAACATTTTGATCAGCATCCTAGTTCCTTTATTTAAGAGAAACTTGGATTTCCCCTGAGGATGCTACATCCCTGGAAAATCCACTCCATTGGTGGCCACTCCTTCCCTACCCACAACCAACCCTGCCCCCCCACACACACACATATACTCCCTTGTACTCATGGGACCAGGATAAGGGGTAAGCATCCTTCCTGTAATATACTTTTCTTTCCAGACCATCCCTCTATATCCATCCCTCAATGCTTTCCCTTTTTTGAGTTCTGTTTATTCCACTTGTAGTGTCCTCATCTCTCCATCTATTTATCTCTAGGTCATAGAATCACAGAATTTCAGAGTTGAAAGGCTTTTCAGTCATTTCAGTTGTGTCCAACTCTTCCTGACTCCATTTGTGGTTTTCTTGCAAAAATACTGGAGTGGTTTTGCCATTTCCTTCTCCAGCTCATTTTACAAATGAGAAAACTGAGGCAAATAGGGTTAAGTGACTTGCCCATGGTCACACAGCTAGTACTGTTGAGGCTGTATTTGAACTCAGGAAGATGAGTCTTCTTGATTCCAGGACTGGCTCTCCGTCCACTGGGCCACCTATCTGCTCTAACAGCCTTCTGGTCTAACCCATAATAGAAAAAGAATCCATTTTATACCATGTTTTACATAAGAAGCGTTAAGAGCCCTGAATTTTAAGTTGTAAAATCTAGGTTCGAATCCTTGCTCTCTGCCTGTCTCTGTGACCAAAACATTTTATCTCTCTGGACTTCCTGTTTCCTTATCTGTCGAATCATAGGGTTGGTCTGGGTGACCCTGAGGTCCCTGGCAGCACTAAATTTGGGGATCCCAAGTGATCCCCAGGCTTTTACTTGAAGAGCTCTGGTAAAATAAAACCTGCTCTCTCCCAAGACAGCCCACTCCATTCATTATAAATATGAGGAGCTTTCCCCTTACTAAATGTATCTCTTTACAACTTTCACCTGTATCTTCTATCTGGGACCAAAAAAGAATAAGTTTAATCCTTCTTCCATAAAACAACCCTTCAGATTCCTGAAGATGACCATTATATTTCTTGAGTCTTAACTTTATCCACGTTAAACATCCCCAGTTCTTTCACTTAATCTTCCAGGCCCCATATGGCAGAAACCTGAGTTACTTCATCGTTCTGGTTGCCTTCCTCTGAATGCTCTCCAGGTTATCAGTGTCTCTCTGAAAAGTACCACCTAGAGCCCACGTGTAGAGTAACCAGAGCAGAGTAAAATGGGATTATCACCTCCTTATTCTTACAGTGGTTAAGACCGCGTCCTCACACCATTGTTTACCAGAACCTCCAGATCCCTTTCCAGACCAATGGTTGTCTAATCGTGTCAGCCATTTTGCACTTCTGAAGCCTGGTGGTGGTGGTGGTGGTGGTGGTTATTTGTTGTTTTAACCCAAGTGTAAAACACAATTATATTAAATTTCAAGGTCATTTGGGATCCTAACTCTATCATCTAGTATATTCACTAAACCTCCCAGTTTTGTGTCATCTACACATTTTACAAGTATGTGCTTTATGCCTTTATCCAAGTCATTGATTAAAACGTTAAACAGCACCGATTTCTGGGGCATTCCATTGGAGGCATCCTTCCAAACTGATATTCAACTGCTATACATAGTAGGTCTCAAATCAGCAGGAATTTTTTATTGTTGTTGTTTGGTTGTTTTTGTGTGTGTTTTATTTTTTAATTGGATTGTGGCTTAGCGATCATTAGACTCCACAGCTCATGTTGTATCCTGGGCCGTGGGTAGCCTAACCTTAGAATTTGAAGAACAGACCCCCTCTCCCCCCAAGCTTTGTTCCTGGCAATAAAGATTAGTTTTACATTAGTTATTTATCAAAACAACTAAGGGATCTGAGGAAGGACATAAAAACAATAAATTATTTCTTGTGCTGGGTTAGAAAGCAATTTCATTAATAAAGTCACTGATTTTAAAAAGACAAACCCTTACTAGATAGGGAAATGCCCCAGATTTCCTCGGGGGGGGGGAAATCAATGCTAGAATTTTTTTATTTATCCTCATTAAATGATTATTATAACTAACCCATATATTAATGGAAATCTTTAACTTTTTTAGTGTGAATACCTATGTATGGGCATCTGTCTAGCAGGCTTTCTGAAGATGAGCCAAGTGACTGTTATGTATGCCCAGATTGATTTGCTCATTTAAACAACCAGCTCTTATCTCAAAGTAGCTGTGTTTGGTTTTTTGTTTGGTTTTTTTTTCTTTTCTTTTTTTTTTTTTTGGTTGTAGTATATTTACGGACCAATTTTTAGACTCTTTCAAAACTGGGCCTCATTTTTGTGTGTCTACAAGCCAGCTATTATGAAAGCTTCCAGAAACCAGTTTTGCCTACAGTCAGCCAATCACATGTGTGTTTAGGGATATAAACAAAACCTGTTTTCATGCAGAAGGAAGTCGTGATGGAAACATTGGCATAATGTGATCAAACTTGTTGCAGCATGCTAAAATTCCTCCACCAAATGAAGGCTGTAGATGTTCCAACATTTGTAGTACAAAGGAAGTGATACACCTTCACTTTTACTTTCTCTTTCTTGGCCAGGGACCCCTTTGTATGATCTCATGTTACAGATAACTATAAACAGTATGCTTTTGAAAAAAGTAATCAGGGGCAGCTAGGTGTCACAGTGGATAGAGCACCAGCCCTGGATTCAGGAGGACCTGAGTTCAAATCCGGCCTCAGACACGTAACACTCACTAGCTGTATGACTCTGGGCAAGTCACTTAACTCCAATTGCCTCACCAAAAAAAAAAAAAACAAAACAGAAACCAAGAAGTAATCCGCCCAGGATCAGATTAAGATGACAGAGGAGAGAAGAGAGAAGAAATATAAGAGTTCAATGGAAGAAAGCATAAACTTAACAATTATATCTATAAATGTGAACGGATTAAATTCTCCTAATAAAAAGAAAGATCAGAGAGTCCAGAAAGTAATGCATAAATGGCCTACACTATAGTCATATTTAAATGAATGGATATAATATTTTCAGATAATATTCATCCTGAAAAATGTTGAGCTGATGTTTCTGTCCAAAGCAAACTATGTGTATTCTCTAAAGCTTATGGAATTTAACTCCAGCTGAAAGTCTAAACTGGCAAAAATTAAGTATAATAATCATGATCCTTTTAATGTTTATTAGCCTTATGCTTATTTTTTACTTTTGTTAAGAAAACTAAATAATGCATACTAAGCTGAGGTGTAACCAAATAGATGCACTTCTGTTTTTATTGTCTTCCTTTTAAATCAATACTGCAGGCAATATAACCTGGATTTTCTTACAGTATGAACAGTCTTCATCAAAGCTGTGTAGCTATAGTTCGATTATTTAGCTGAGTTTCCTATGGCCTATCCACATTTCCTGGGGAAACGGTGTTGGGATGAACATGAAAACAAACCTAACCAACAATATTTGTGTATTTTTTTCCCCCATTTTTTCACAGCACACTTAAAAGACAGACTAGATGAGTACATTAAGCAGTGGAATGGCCTGGTGAAGGTATTTCGAAATGAGAGGCGAGAAGGTTTAATTCAGGCTCGAAGTATTGGAGCCCACAAGGCCAAACTTGGACAGGTAGGAGAAATTTCATGTATAGCTTCATCTCCACTGAAGACCCCCTCACATAGCTCAGAGATCTTTTGGGGTTAGAAGTGTTAAAGCATTTGATGAAAACTATATATTGTGCTCGTCCAAGTAGATTGTTGTTGATTAAATGATCTTTTATTCAAACGAGGAATACTGATTTAAACAGACATCTCATGTATCCCAATTTAAAGTAATGCTATCTCTGTCTTTACATGATGTGTGATGTGGTACACATGCAGAAGTAATTTGTGTTCTATCACCCTGCCTGTTTCTTTTTGAAGGTTCTTATATACCTTGATGCCCATTGTGAGGTGGGAGTAAACTGGTATGCACCACTTATAGCTCCTATATCTAAGGACAGGTAACAAACACTTTTCTTCTCTTTTTGTTTGTTTGATTTTTTCCTCTTGTTTAAAAGCAATCAGCTTCTCAGGGCTCAGTTCATTATGTCAGTTTGTCCTAAGTGCTGCCATTTTATCCCACTGGTATTTTTTAGGGGAGATCATACCAGACTGATATAATGTCTGATATTTATGAGGTAAGCTTAGAGAATGAACCTGTAGAAACCCTTTCCTTCATTTATAAATACATTTACCCAAGAATAATTTTAAATATCCCCATTTAAACTGGGGCATCAGAAAGACTTAAAATGACCATGCTTTGAAGTGAGCTTGTTGTTTGGAGCCCAGGCCTGCACTTTCCTTGGTACAACCCTCCAGTCCTGGCAGGGGAATATAGTGGGAAAACTCTCCACCAGTGCAGATCCAAAATTGTTCTGCAAATAAGAATCTTGGAGAGTTACCTAACGGCTTACCTGGAGTCACCCCAGTTTCCACATTCTGCTCTCTATTCTCTTTGCCATGCCTGCCTTTCTTAAGTTTTTAAACCCACCGTTCTATCCTCTTTTCAAACACCAGTTTTGCCGTAGGAAGGAGAGAAGGAAGGGAAGGGAAAAGAAGAGAGGAACAGAGGAAGAAAGGGAGGAAGGAAGTATGACAGCAGTTATTAAGCACTTACTGTATGCCAGGCACTTTACAAATATTATTTCATTTGGTGCTCACAACGATCCTAGGAGTTGGGAGCTATTATTATCCTCATTTTACAATTAAGGAAACTGAGGCAGAAGTTAAATGACTTGTACAGTGTCACACAGATAGTATCTGAGACCACATTTGAACTCAGATCTTCCTGACTCCAGGCCCAACACTCTATTAGGTACACTACTTTTTTTAAATGTGAGATAGTGACCAGTAACTTCAGTGTCTTAACATTCTTTCCTGGTTAGGTCTTTAATTTCCTCAAGAGATTTTGTTAACTTTGAATTATAATAGTTGCTTCACCTCTGCTTAGGAACCTAAAGGACCTTCTAGAATTTAATGTCATTACCCAATTCCAAGACTTTCTAGGTGGTTATTAGAAGGCAGTAGCCTGTTCTTAAAGGCATCAGTGGTCCTAAGCCACAACTACAGTTGTTTGGGAATCCAGGAAAATTAAACAAGCTAAATCCAGACATGCCATTATGGTGGCATCTCTTAATGGTTGGAAGTAGCTTAGCTTGAAGAAATTAAGAACCCTCCTTCCTTCCAGGGCTTCACTTTTCCCTATTGATTTTTTTCTGGTTCCTATTAAGGGTTAAAAAAAATTATAATGAACTTGGAAAGGGGAAAAGTCATAGAATTAGCACAAAATCCCATAATCTAGAGCAGGAAGGGATCTCAGAAACCATCTGGACCAACCCTCTCCTTTTACAAGTGAGTTAACTGAAACCCAGGGAGTTTGTGACTTTCCCAAGGTCACCCAGAGAGTGTCAAGGATGGGATAGTAACAAAGCCAAGGCTCTTTCTACTGTGTCATGCATCTGCGTATCAGTTTCATTAAGAGTCTGTTATTGATTTCTCGATTCATGTGTTACTTGGTACAAGATATGATGGTAGTTCATTAAATGATGTTAAATGTTCCACATTTTAGTTTCTTTTTCCTCATCTTAATTTAGAGAAGAAAATTACATTCTTAGAAAAGTTTGTTGGCATAATCAATAGCCAGCAATTGCTAGACCTCTCCAGGGAATAGAAAAGAAACACAAAATGCACCTTAAATTACTTGAGGAATAAGAATCAATCAGCATTTATTAAGTGTCTGCTGTGTGCCAGGCACTATAGTAAGCTCTGATAGAAGAGAGAGAAAAGATTACATAAGAAAAAAAATTAACTTTTAAGAAAACTTAACCCCTCTGAGCTTGTGCCTAACAACACAATTTCAGCCCTGGAAATATTTGTTTTTTCTTTAACCCTGGTCATGCCACCTTACCTCTTCATTCTATTTTAGAGTGAATCTGGTACAGAAAAGGCACGCTAGTACTTTTGAACTGTTGATCCAGACTTTTAAGATGTTACTAGGAATTGATCATTCATTTAAAAAAAGCCTGAAGAGTTGTAAGGAATGTTTGTATGGCTTTAAGCTTAGGAGGGGAGGCATAATTTGGTGGAAGAAGGAAGTAAATCAGGAATGAAAAAAAAAACCCATCTAGAATTTGAGATTGATCTGTTTCATTGATTCACTAGACAACCCCTATCACCTTTTGTCTTCATTTTCCACTTTACAAAATGCAGGAAATCCCTGCATATTTCTCTTTGCAAGGAAGTTGAGGTTTAGTTAACATGTAAACTGCCTTGAAAGCCCCTTGAAAGATACCATGTAAAGTCAAGATAATACTTGGGTTAGAACAGGAATTATAACTTTTTTTTTAAGTAAACACTAGGTGCAGGACCATGTTAATTAGCTGAAAATAGGCCTTGTGTCTAGTGTAGTGTAAATATGCTTTGATACCATTTCTGCAGAAGTTACTTTAAAAATGTGAAGTAGAGAAAGTAGAACTAACTTTTTTTCTAACACAGTATAGTGAAGAGTTACAGATTTGAATCGGGAAGCTCAAATTCTGGCTCTCTACCTGAGTGATCTTGGGTAAATAACTTCTCTTTTCTAAGCCTCACTTTCCTCATCTGTAAAATGAGAGGCTTTGACTAGATAAGCTGTAAATTCCCTTTCAGCTCTACATCTGTGATCCTAATCTGTGAACCTGGGGTGGCTCTTAAGGGCAATAAGAAAGTGACAGTCCAGAGAATTCTGGGAGAATTCCTTTAATCCTACGTTGCCTTTACCCCTCCTTGTGGGCAATTATAATGAGAATAATAATAATAATAATAGCTATCATTTATATAAAGCTTGCTATATGCCAGGCACTGTGCTAACACTTTACAATTATCTCATTTGATCCTCAAAACAGCTCTGGAAATTAGGTGCTAGTATCATCCCCATTTTACAGATGAGGAAACTGAGGCAAACAGGTTACATGATTTGCTCAGGGTCATACAGCTAGTCAGTGACTGATGCTAGATTTTAACTCAGGTCTTCCTGACTCCAAGCCGGGCACTCTATCTACTATGTGGCCTGGAATAGAATGAAAACTCAAAGAGAAACATTTCCCTGTGTTTGTCTCCCAGGTCATCCATCATTCTAGAACAAGGGGTCTTAATTTTTTTTTTGAACTGTACAGTGAAACCTCTGAACCAATTCTCAAAATAATATTTTCAAATGCAGAAGGTAATATACATAAAATTACAAAGGAGACCAGTTATATTTAAATGACATTATCAAAATAGAGTTTTCTAAAAGTTCATGGATCCAGGTTAAGAACTCCCCAGGCTCTTTTCCCACTTGGATTCTGTACTTTCAAGATAACATAATATTTGTAAAGCACTCAGCACATTTCCTGGAACATAGTAGTACATAATAAATGCCAGGTACCTACATGGTTAGGGAAGATGCTGATCTCTATTTTAGTAAATAAATAAAGAAAATTCTTTAGGATAAGAGGAGTGAAGCAAGGATGATATTAATCTTTTCAGTGCTAAATTTTATATCTTTTTGATATACTACCCAGGGCAGCCCTTCCAAGAAATTAAAAAAAGGCAAGACGCTCTGCTTTAAACATAGAGACCATTGCTTTTGTTTGGCTTTGGGCCTTCCTTTCCCCTGCTGGGGATTTTGGGGATTGGGTGGATTAGGGCAAGGGTGGGGGAGATTTGGTTTCCTTTCAAGAAAGGTAGTAGTTATATGCCTTTCCTGGCAGTCTCTTTTCAGATGTAGGAAATGCTAATGTCCATCTCTCCATTAACTGCCCTGAGGGAATAAAATCAACAAGAACAGAAACAACTAAGGCTGTGCTATGAGCGCTTCTCCCTAATTCATTCACTCATACATTTATTTTCAGGGAAGGGAAGTGACAGGCTGGTAGTGGTTAAGTCACAAGCTTCGGTGCTTAGAACAGCACATAAAGGAGAAATCATTGCTGACAAACTCAGCGACTCAATCATTTGCCCTTCCAGTATGTCTTTGCATCCCACTCTTGGCCTCCTTTATTCTTTACTTGTCAAAAAGAAAAGGGGAATCCATTTTTTCCTCCAGTGGGGCAGTTCCTTAATCTATTTGCCACTAGATTTAGAAGATTATGACAGACTTACAAATTTGACAGCATCATGGGACATGTTAGATTAGGTAGTTTTCAGTTCTTGAGTTTAAAATGCTTTTTCATTTTCTGTAAATGTTTCAGAACTACATGTACTGTGCCTCTAATAGATTACATAGATGGGAATGATTATTCCATTGAACCACAGCAAGGTGGGGATGAAGATGGTTTTGCCAGAGGGGCCTGGGACTGGAGTTTGCTGTGGAAACGTATTCCCCTAAGCCACAAGGAAAAGGCCAAAAGAAAACATAAAACCGAGCCTTATCGGTAAAGAACATTGCTTTTTTTTTCTTCTGAAGTCAAATGTTTCTCTAAGTGGTTTGTTTTTTTTTCCCTCCTCATGAACTCGTGTAAAATATATGGGTCCATACCCCTCCATTTCATCTTTCCTGCAACCATCACTATACTACAGAACCGTATGTACTGTGCCGATTATAGATATCATAGATGCCAACAGTTTTAAAATTATGCCCCAAGGGGGTGGTGATGAAGATGGGTACGCTAGAGGAGCGTGGGATTGGAGCTTGCTCTGGAAGAGAGTGCCTCTGACCCAGCAGGAGAAGACAATGAGAAAGACAAAAACTGAGCCCTATCGGTAATCACTAAGTAACTTATGTTCCTCTCTAACAGACATTAATATTCTAAATACTTGTGTGAAACTAAGATTCTGCTACTAACAACCTCTGTGCTATGTCAGATATATTTTTTAAAAAAGCTTCCATTCCCTTTTACTAACACCATTAGTAATTATACTACCTACAGAAAAAATTACCTTTGCTTCTTCTCCTTTGTTGTCCTTGTTGCACTTAAATTGAAATCTTTACCCAAAATGTGTTAACTGAAAATTTGCTTTTTCCCAGGGGGAAAAAAGTAATGATATGAGAGCTTTGTTTTCAAGCACCATTGAATGAAATCATTCCTTCTCCACCTCTCCTGTGAGAGTTGTAGTCAAATTTTAATTCTTTTGAGCATAATAAGGATGTCATATGTAACATGAAATACAGGGCGTTCCAAAAGTCTTGGTGCAGTTTAAAAAAAAAAAACTTTAGTAGCTTAGGATTTTGGGGATACTCTTTATAAACTGCTTAAAATTCAAAATTTATAAATATCTCCTTTAATGCCTGAATGTAACTCCTGTGAACATTGAAGGACAAATGGTTAAAAAAACAACAACAACATAATATTCCTTTCACTTTTATGTGCCCATTCTGCTCTACACATTTTATAGCAGGTCAAGTTTGATCAGTAGAGGTGGAAGGCTCAAGAAATGTTAAACAGGCTCCTCTATTTCTGTTTGTTCTCAGCAATGTGTTAAATTGGAAAGAAAGCTCTTTCACAAATTGGCTCCCCTGCCCCCACCCCACCACAATCTATTTTCCAAATAAAACAATTTATCAAATCCCATTTCTTTTGGTTTCTCCACTGGTGAATGTTGTCTTCAAAATATGACATAAAGTGAAATATTTTCGCCACATATTTCAGGAGTGGGCTTTTCGGCTCTGCGTTTAAATTGTTTTTGTCAAATCTCTGGTACTGGTTTGATGATTATTTCAATCACTGTTCAGTTGTTGTTCAATGTTGTGGAGGGGAGTGGTCATGATTTTGTGGAAGATGCTTACAATGTTGTTTAAATCTTTTGTGTGATTTGGGGTTTCATGGTGTATTTATACTTTTTACATACTATTCCTTAACTGAAATGGCAAGCAAAAGGAAATTATAAAACTTCAAGTCTGGGAATATTAAGTTAGAACAGTTATATAACAAGCCCAGAAATCATCAATTTGTCTACTCACTGGGCTAATAATTTTTAAAAATTATTTACCAGGTTGTCATAACAAGTTATTCCCTTAAAGTCATCTGTATAGTCATCTAAAATAAAACCATGATTCTCCAGATTAAGTGTCTGCTGAGATATTTTTGCAACTCCAAAAGGCAAAGTTATGAGAATAATTTTAAGAAACAGAACGCCATATGTTATTGGAATATGGCTAGATATTTTAGTACCGTACTCTCAGGACAATCTGAAGACTAGAACAGCTTGTGCCTTATAAGATTTTCCTTTCTTAATAGAATTACTGTTCCATTCCTAATGAGGTTTCCTGTGCCAACTGAGGCCTCAGGTTACCAGCGGCCACTGCAGATTCGAAAACTGAAGCTATTCTGCTGCCATCCTACAGAGATTTACACCCTCCTCTCATTTGTCAAGTCCCTGAACTATTAAATTAAAAAGTGGCAGGCTGCTGCTAGTGGGTAGTGGTTTTCAGCTTCCCAGAATAAGTTATAGGCATCACCGTAATGGCAGTTAGCAGAGCCGACAGCACCACCACCCAGCTGCTTAGCAGTCGAAGCAGTGAATACTCCGTATTCAGCTGAAGCCAAAGCTTCATTTTCAGCCTGTAGGATCCCCCTGGATTGGCAGCAGAAAGCTAGGCAGGGATGGAGGCTCCTTCTAATGGCTGAGCCAAGGCTTAGTTTAAGTAGTTTGTAAAAGGGAAAAAAACCCCTCAGGAATTATAGATTATTTTATGAAAGCTTAATAATTTCTTATTGTTTTGTCATGAGTTTGATCTTCTCCTGATTACTTGATTATTTGATTGTGCACAAGAGGGGATAGCTTTCTGTGGGCTTTTGTTTTGTTTTGCTTTTTTTTGCTTGGATTTATTAGTTATTTTATTTTCTTGTTTTCTTAGGTCCCCAGCCATGGCTGGTGGATTGTTTGCCATTGAGCGGGATTTCTTCTTTGAATTGGGTCTCTACGATCCGGGTCTTCAGATCTGGGGTGGTGAAAACTTTGAGATTTCTTACAAGGTAAAACATTTCATTTTAATAAGGGCATTTTATTAAGGTAGTCCAGACTTGTATGACTTTCAGAAGTTGGGAGAGCTCCTTTAGTAAAAACTTGGCTTTTTTATTCTTCAATGCAACACACATTTATAAATTTTATTAAATGTATTAATGCTTAACAAAAGGCACTGGGCTGCTAGAGATACAAAGACGTAACAGGTGATTAAGATAACCCCTGACTCCCTCTAATCCAGGGGTTCATAATTAGGTCTGTGAACTTTTTTTTAAAAAATATTTTGATAAATATATTTCTGTATAAGTGGTTTCTTTTGTAATCCCATGTGTTTTATTTTTATGCAATTAAAAAAACATTCTGAGAAGGAGTCCATTGGTTTAACTAGACCAGAAGAGGTCCATGACACACACACAAAAAAAAACAATTAAGAACCTCTGCTCTAATCTCATCACATGGACCAAAAGACCCACCAAATTAGTCAGAGGTTCCCCTGAGCATCCCCAATTCATTTGGTGGGTCCCCCAGTTCACAGGATGATATAAGACATGGATGAGGGACCCACCAAATCAATCAGGAGTTCCTCTGATCACCCCTACTATAACAAAAAGAAATGGTCCTAAGGAAGCTTATATTCATGCTGTGTCCCCAGGTAAGCATACACAAAAAATACAAAGTGACTTCAAGGAAAGGGCCTTAATAACTGTAGGGATCAGGTAAAACCTGGAAGGAGCCTTGATAGGAATTTCAAGAGTTAGAGGAGAGGAGAAAGTGCATTCCAGACAGGGGGACCCTTTATCCAAGCACATGAAGACAGGATTTTTTATTTTTTTAATGCATATCTTAAATACCAAAATGAATATTTATTAGGTTTTTGTGTGTGAGAAAAGAAGATGGTCTGGGTTACCTAACAAGAGCCAAGAATAACTAATGGGCAATCCATGTGCTTCCCTGGGTATCTTCACAATGTCAATAAAAAGCTCCAGGTGGGGCAATTAGGTGGCACAATGGTTAGAGCATTGGCCCTGGGGTCAGGAGGACCTGAGTTCAAATCCAGCCTCAAATACAAGATACTTACTAGCTGTGTGACCCTAGGCAAGTCACTTAACCCTGATTGCCTCACAAAAGAAAAAAAAAAAAGAAAGAAAGAAAAAGAAAAAGCTCCTGGTGCAGTAGGTGATGCCCTTGTAGGCTGGCGGGGCTAGTCACAGTAATGTAGGAAAACGTGTTTTGCAGAATTTAAGGTGTTATATAAATGTCAGTTGTTATTATCTGCAGTTTTCACTCCTAAGAATTACATTCCTGAAAAGCAGTTTATAGTTGAGTTTTGCTTTCATTACTTCAAGAAAATAAAATGTGATGTTAAAAATAAAATTTTTTAAAAAGGTGGCTGCATTATTGGAGTAATTAATAATGACAATGAAATCACAAGTTCATTTGAATATTTGAGAATCAAAAATTCATCTCAGGTAGAATTTAAGCTTAAGAAAACCTTACCTGTTCTTATATGTCTTATCTCATGAGGAGCTAAGACATTAAGGATTTTAATAAATATTTATCGACTGACCCTGACAAGGGGCCAATTAAGGATCGAGAATGAATGTGTACCTGTTCTGGAGAAACTTTCTCTATATTTAATAATAATAATAATGAGAGCTAACACAGAACAATTTGAGGTTTGCAAAGCACTTTACAAATGTTTCATTTGATCCTCACAGCAACACTGGCAGATATGCGTTATTATTACACCCATTTTACAGATGAAGTAACTAAAGCAGACAAGTAACTTGACCAGGGTCAAACAGCTCATGTCTAAAGCTGGATTTGGATTCAGGTCTTCCTGACTCCAGGTCCAGAGCTCTATCCACTGTGCCACCTTGCTGCTAATTGAATCCATAGAAGCTGATAAGATCACTGTGAGGGAGAAGAAGAGGGGGCAGAGCACCCAATTCTTGGTTATACCTATCCACAGGAAATTAAAAAAAAAAAAGGCCGTAAGAACATGGGACCCAACTGCACAGGGACATAAGCACAGATATGTACCCAGAAACCCAGAGAATGCATAAAGTTTTCCACCTGAGGAAGGGAGGAAGGAGAGCAGGAATATGAGGGTTAACACTCGATGATGGGCCAGGACAGGATTTTTGTTCAGCTCAGGAAAGCAGAAGCCCTGTGTTTAGTTTCTTCTTGTGTAACATAAAGACATTAATACCTCTATAGTCCCTGTTCTACTAACTCAAATGAAGTGTAACATAGGGAAACGTGTTTTGCAGAATTTAAAGTGTTATATAAATGTCAGTTATTATTGTGTAATGTAGGAAAATGTGTTTTGCAGAATTTAAGGTGTTATATAAATGTCAATTGTTATTATCTCCAGTTTTCACTCCTAAGAATTACATTCCTGAAAAGCAGTTTATGGTTGAGTTTTGCTTTCATTACTTCAAGAAAATAAAATGTGATGTTAAAAATAAAATTTAAAAAAAAGGTAGCTGAGAAGGATCAGTCATACAGGTAACAGGAATACTGAGTGAGAGCACTGTCAGGAAAACCCAGAGAGGAGTGAGCCTTCCTTAGATTATCCTTGGACTCAGATGCAGTGGAAGAGATGACCCAAAGCTATCACAGCTAAAGCTGTTCCCAAGGGGAAGGTGCTGCTGTTTGGGTTGGTGCTGACTGGCCATACTTCCAAACTCAACTGGCTCCTTTGTCTGTGTCCTCCCTACATACTCTCTCAGCCCCTTTAGCATGTATAGGTCAGTCTGATGAAAAATATGCCAGTCTTCATCTTCTGATTCCCCTAGCCCCCTTGGCCAATAGTAGTAGCTAGCATATATATAGTGCTTTAAAGATTGCAAAGCACTTTACAGATACCTCCTTTGATCCTCATGAAGACCCCATGAGGCAGGTGCTATTATTGTCTCCATTTTACAGATGAGGAAACTGAGGCTCAGACAGGTAACTAGTACTTATAACTTGTAAGGAATCTGAAGCAGGATTTGAACTCAAGTCTTCCTGAATCAGAGTTGTAGTGCTCTAACTACCACTGCTTGACCAGGCAGAAGGCCTTATGCAGTCAGCTAACACCTCACCCTAGCACTTCCCGATTACCGTAGCATGACTAAAGAGTCTCTGTGCACGGGCTTGCAGCCCTCCCTGCCCCCTCCTCTTCCACCTCTGCAACTTTAGGCCAGCTTCCCGTTTGTCTTAACCTTCTTTTCTTAGGGTTGTTTAGAAACCGGTTTTGAAGAAAGGTTGCTAGGGTTACACGAGTATGTTGAAAGGGTCCTTTTGGTAGCAAACTGATTGCTCTGCTTCCAGCAGTCTTCTGTGATGTTGTATGATCACACGAGAATAATTTATCTAAACCTTCAAGTGCTCTATAAACTTAACTTTTATTATTACTAATTATTATTAATATTGTATAGGTTGTGGAAATCACAGTGTCTTAACATTTAACCATGTGAATAATTTACTATGTTGTCAGAAATGTAGATAATTTAAGATGAGATTTTAGGTGCTTTGCAGGGGGCGGGGTCTCACCTTATTAAAAAAAACACATCCACATTTCTCTTTCCTTGGTAGATTTTAGATGCTTTGTGAGGGGGACGTGGTCCTTACCTTATTAAAAAAAAATCCACATTTCTCTTTCCTTGGTAGATATGGCAGTGTGGTGGGAAATTGTTGTTTGTCCCTTGTTCTCGTGTTGGGCATATATATCGTCTTTCCGGTTGGCAAGGAAATCCACCACCAATTTATTTAGGATCTTCTCCAACATTAAAGGTGAGTCTTATCATTGAAACCATAATAAGAGGTGAATTTCTTCAGGAGTGATACCTTTAAAATTGATGGAAAGATGATGATGAAGCATGCCAGCTGCTCCTGATGGAGAGGGGACAGAATCAAGGTGCAGATAGATCGTTGAACACAGCCAGTAGGGAAATTTGTTTTTTATTAATTATGCATGTTTATTACAAGAGGTTTGTTATTCTTTTTTTATGGGGGAAAGGGAGGCAGAGAAGAGCTAGGACTAGGATAGTCAAAAAAAGAAAGAGAAAAGGATCATCAAAGCATTTTTTTTAATGTGCAGGAGACAGCCAGAAAGAATTACAGGCAAGGAAGACAGCTCTGAAAGTTATACACACCAGTTATACGTAGATATATACACAAATCCACATATAGGTGTATAGGTATATTTAAAATATGTATATTTTAAAAGCAAGTTGCACATAATAGATTTCTTGTACAATATTCTTTTTCTGTACAACTGTATATATGGAAATGCTCAATTTGGTATTTGTTAACCAGAGATTTTTTACAAATTAAAAAAAATCAAACATGTCAAGGTGTGGATAGAATGATAATGGTACCTGTTACAGGTAGTAAAATTGTGAAGTATGGTTGAACTAGAAGTGACTTGAAAAATTAAAAACAGAGTTAGAGGTATTAAGAATTCAAAATTATTTGTAGCATTTTTTTATCACACCAAATGCTAGACTTTTAAATAAATAATAAAGAAGCATTACTTGTTATCAACTCAAAAAGAGATATATAAAGATCTCTATGTATGCATACTCAGAAAATTAATAACAATAAGTTATTATGTATATATTATATATAATAATAAAGTCAGACTTTTATTTCCAACTTTGGTCCTGTATTTATTCAGAAAAAAATTTTTTTTTCACAGTGGAATCATAGATTTTTAGAGCTGAAAATGGCCTTTTTTTCAGTCATGTCCACTCCTTTGTGACCTCATTTGATGTTTTCTTAGTAGAGAAATTGGAGTGGTTTGCCATTTCCTTCTCCAGCTTATTTTTACAGATTACAGATTTATAGATTTAACTGAAGCAAATAGGGCTAAGTGACTTGCCCAGGTTCACACAGCTAATAAGTGTCTGAGGCTGGATTTGAACTCATGAAGATGAATCTTCTGACTCCAGACCCAGCACTCTAATCACTGCGCTACCTAGCTGCCAACAGAAGTGGCCTTAGAGATCATCTACTCAAATATCATCTTACAGATAAGAAAGCAGATGCCCCTAGAGGTTAAATGACTTTCCCCAATGCCCCTTGGCCCCTATCATGATTGGTGATGGCATCTCCTGTCTCTTTTTCAGGGAAACCTAGCCATGTTCACTTCATTCCATACTCTCTCCAGAGCCTTGCTAACTACCTTGCCTCCTGCATTTTCCTTATGTACCATTATCAGAGAAGCCCAGTGTCCCAGGACAGGGACATGAGGTCAGAGGCCAGAATAAAGAAACACAGCAACTTGAAGATGGCTTGAAACATTTCATGTTCCGTTAAGACAGATTTTTTACACTAAGTAAAAACTTAACGTGTTGCCTTGTGAAATGTTTTTTCTTTTCAACAGAACTACATTAGAGTTGTGGAGGTTTGGTGGGATGGCTACAAAGACTATTTCTATGCCAGTCGCCCTGAATCAAAAGCACTACCCTATGGGGATATATCGGAACTGAAAAAATTTCGGGAAGATCACAACTGCAAAAGTTTTAAGTGGTTCATGGAAGAAATAGCTTATGATATCATCTCACACTATCCCTTACCACCCAAGAATGTTGAATGGGGAGAGGTATGTATGAGCTTGTACTCAGTGGTCACAGTGTGTTTGTGTCTACTCATTGACACGTGGGCTACTGTGGGTGTTTAGGGATGAATGGCCAAGGGTAGAGAAAGGAGGAACAAGTTTGGTTAAGAACTGCCTCCTTACTCTTCCCTGCTAATCAGTTGCAACAGGCCAGGCCATCCAGAGTCTCACTGTTAGCACTGAATGGAACTGATCTAAGGAGGAGAGGAGAAAAGAAAAGATAAATTATTATGAATAAGTGTAATGCTATCCTTTAGGATCTTCTTTAAAAAAAAAAAAAGACTAGGTGTATTATACCCAAATGTAATAGGTTATACTAACTTGTGTTATTCAGATCGTATCTGGACTATTGTGGTCTGCTCAGGCACATTTTAGAAGGAACACTGGCACAACTGGAGTTGGTTAAGCTAAGTGTCCAGAGTGGTGAGACGACTCAAAAAACTGCCCAAGAAATGATTCATTGGTATACTTTGCCAGATGAGGCCAATTGGGAAAGTTGAACAGATTTAGTCTGGGATATTTTGTACAAATTGGTCCTTTTCCCTTTTCTTTGATCTCTTTGGGATGTGGACCTAGCAGTGATATTGTTAGGTCAAAGGGTATGCACAGTTTTATAGCCCTTTGGACATAGTTCCAGATTGCTCTCCAGAATGACTGCATCAGTTCACAACTCCACTAATAGTACATTAGTGTCCATATTTTCCTACATCCCCTCCAGTATCTGTCACTTTCCTTTTCTATCATATTAGCCAATCTGATAGATATGACATGGTATCTCAGAGTTGTTTTGATTTGCATTTCTCTAATCAGTAGAGTATTTTTATATGACTGTTGATAGCTTTGATTTCTTTGAAGATCACTTTAATACCCAAAAGATGAATTGTACTGGAAAAAGACTTGAGGCAGGGAGGCAAACTAGAAGGCTGTTATAATAATCCATGCATGAGGTAATGAGGGCCTGCACTATAGTGGTAGCAATATTAGAGGAGAGAAAGAGGTATAGAGGAAGGATGTTGTGAAGGTGGACTCTAAAGAACTTGGCAAGAGATTAAATATGGCGATGGGGGTCAGGGGGGAGTGACAGAATGAATAGTTGAAGAAGGCATTAAGTTGTGAGTCTAAGAGGATGGTGGTACCCTTGACAGTAACAGGGAAGTAAGCATTTTTAAGTACTCCTTATGTGCCAGGCGCAAAAGGTTACAAATAAAAGCAGGAAGCTAAGAAGAAAGGAAAGTTTGGGGGAGAAAGATAGTGAGTTCAGTTTTGGACACGTTGAGTTTAAGACATCTATGGAACATCCAGTTTGAAATGCCTACTAGGCTGTTGGAGATACAAACCAGCATGTCAGGAGAGAGGTTAGGGCTGGATGAATTGATCTAGGACTCATCGGCATAAAGATGATAATTGAATTCTTGGGAATTGATGAGTTCACCAGCCAAAATCATCTAGAGAACCTGTGAATCATTCTTTCATTTAGTAGCTGCCCCTTCCTTCTGTTTAAATCAAGAATGTCAGTAGTGACAAGATCCAGTCTTTCCTGTAGAATGCCCGGTTAGGGGTCATTGGGCAGGGATTTCACCTTTTAGAGTTTCAAAAACCGTGATTGTTAGTATCCCCTGTACCGTATCACTGCAGATAGAGCAAGGGACCAGCACAGACATATTATTCCATGAATTGCCACAGCCAAAAAATTCATCGCCAAGATGCCAACTAATGCCAACTCTCTCTAAGTCTTAGCTAGGCTAGTCCTCAGAAAGCAGACATGGTCCATTTCCAGGACCATATTGGAACCCTTTGCAGATGGGAGGAACCTATCAGAACTTTCACTCCCCTGAGCCTTTAAAAATGGAGGGTCACTTCCTTGCCTTAATGAACCATTGGAAATAAGATTTCGTGAATTATAGAGAGGAGAAAATATGCGCTAATAATTTGTTTTCCCAAATAACCATATATGGTATTGTGACCCTGCCATTATCGGAGTTAACAATTATTTGGTAATCATGGATATAGATACATACATATATGTGAGTATACATATATATGTATATATGTATATACACACATATGGAAATGCATGTATTGTGTGTGTATATATACACACGTGTGTATTCCGAGTGTTTTTCTCTTTTCTATGTGTACTGATAGGGAAATTTTAGAAAATCACTCTTTCTGAGAAAGATACCTCCCTCCTCTCTTATGTAATATTACTATATGTGGTATCATGAGCCTGCTGGTGGAAGAAGTTAGCAATTGTTTGGTCAAAAATAGATATATAAAAAGAGATATACATATAGATACACACACATATACTTCCCTATGTGGGCCCCAAAGACTTTGCACTAGGATTCAGGTCTTCCTACACTAACCTTGCAGATAGTTGTCTCCTTTTCCCTACCTAAAGATCTCTGGGCTTCTGGACCCAGACCACTTAATACCTGTGTGTCATTAGACAAACTGCTTAAGCTCTCTAGCCCCCATTTTCCTCATCCCTAATTTTATAACCCCATCAAGCCCTATCCTAACTTGTTCTCTCTTGTTGATTATTTTTGAGTCACGTTCACAGTTGTCATAGTCTGGTTGGACCTTCCAGTAAATCTGGACTTTGTCGCCTTTGATTCAAAGCTAAAATACAAGTTTAGTCTCTAATAGCCAAATAGTTTAAATGTCAGGTGCCATCTTATTACTTATAGGCCATCAGCAGTCCTTTCCATTGGCTGACATGAAGCAGACTCTTGATGTTTCCCTAATGCAAAGTCTCTATTCCCTTCTGGAGCTGCCAAGCAAGCTCCTTCCTGTGTAAGGAATGCCTTTCTTCCTCTCAGCTCATTTTCAGATCAGAGGTAGGTGGCATTGCCTTTTCTAGCACAGATATAGATAACCTTGAATTTCTGTGACTTCTCTGGGGTTCTCTTTGATGACTCAGGAATCTTCAAAGCAAAAGCCTTTCCTAAGTTTATTTAACATACATGGTATGTTGAACTTTCAATAATAGTCTATATATGTAATTTGCAACCTGAGGCAAGAAGTATAATAGATAGAGAGCCAGACCAGAAGGTAGGAACACCTGGGTTTAAGACTCACTTAGGACCCATTATGTTGGTGTGACCCCAGGCACATTAATTAGCCAGATAAGCACTTTAAGACTAATTTACAGAACAGATTCTGACGAGTGTTGGTGGAGGAACTCCAGTTCTCCATAATAATGAAATCACACAGGTAAAGTCCCTGTCCCTAATTCTCCACCTAGAAAAAAGCCCAGTTGCCCGGCCTGTGTATTCCATAACTAAATGCACTGCCTGATAGTAGCTACATGAATCAAAGACATACTAATGAGCCTCTAAGGAGTGTGCCTTGCAAAGTCAACCCTATTCAATACTGCCTAAATTAATTTACACTTAGCATTATGCCAGTCAAACTACCACAGGACTGTTTTATGGAATTATACAATAATTATGTATTATATGTGAGTATTATATTATGTATATACAAATATATTTTATATAAAATAATATAACATATTACAAAATAATAATTCATTTTGCAGAACAAAAGGTCTCAGATCTGAAGAGAAGTAATTAAAAAAGTAGGAATGAAGAGGTGAATAGCATTATCAGACCTCAAATTATATGAGAAAGCAATGATCAGCAAACTATTTAGTACTGGGTTTAAAAAAAAATAGAAAAATTAAACAGTTAAACTCGTTAGATAAGGGAGAACCAGAAACAAATCAAAAACAGCAGCCCACTCTTTCACAAACTCAAGAACTTACTTAGGTAGGGACTCTCTATTTGACAAGAACCCCTGAAAATTAGAAAGAAGAAATTAGACCAGCCTCTTTGTGGTATGTATATATTGAATAATCATGAATTATAACCTGAATATGAGATCCCATCATACATGCAAACACACACACACACACACACAACTTCAAGGAAAATCGGAGTTATCTTTCACAACTATGAGTACAGGAAGAAGTCTTAACCAAACACAGAGATGATCATAGAAGACAAAACAGGCAATTTAAAGCTTTTGTACAAACAAAATAAATGCAGATAAAATATGAAGAGAAACTGTCTAGTGGGGAAATAGTCTTGTATCAAATCAAAAGCATGGTGATACCCACCTGTATTCCTTACTACTTGAGGTGGTTATCTTGAGCTCAGGGGTTCTGAGCCTCAGTAGGCTAGGTCATTTGTGTGTCTACACTAAGTCTAGCATCAATATGGTGACTCCAGTAAGCTAGATCATTTGTGTGTCTACACTAAGTCTAGCATCAATATGGTGACTCCAGCATCAACAGAGGCAGGCAAGAAAAGGAGGGATAGGTTTACCTAAGGAGGGATAAACCAGCCCAGGTTAGTGATGGAGCAGATCAAACTTCCCAGACTGATCATTAGTGGGATCAGACCACTTAGTAGCCCTTGTACATCTAGCCTAGTTGAGATAGGGAAAAATTACTCTTTAGGAAATTATAATAAAAGGCCAAGAATCCTTAGCTAAGTGGTCCAAAAATGTGAAGTTTCGCCCCAGAATTGCACATTGTGTAAGACTATGTGAAAACATGCTCAGGAATTATAAGAGAAGGCAAATTTTTTAAAAAATCTGCCTCTTCGCTTCACAACCTGCACAGTGGGAAGGATGACAAAAAATAATAAGTCAATGTGTTGGGAAGGCAGGAATATAGTGAATTGGTCCAATCATACTGAATAAACAATTTGGAGTCATACTCTTTAATCCCACAATCCTACTACTGAACATGTTCCCCAAGGAGCTCAAAGCAGAAAAAGTAAAGGTCCAAACATATGCCAAAATATTCATAGCAGCACTTTTTGTGGAGCAAAGAACCAGGAAAAAATTATTGTCTATTAACATAATGAAATACTACTGTGGAGTTACAGATCATGAATTTGAGGAATTCATAGAAATATGGGAAGATTTCTATGAACTAATGCAGAGCAAAATAGGTAAGGCCAAAAGAATAACGTACATCGCAGCTACAAAAATGTAAATGAAAAGATGCCTAAAAGGACACCTAAGTCTTGAGAACTAAAAAACCATGAATGGTCTTGGAAAACAGAATGCCCTGTTCTTGGCAGAAAGGTAGGGGGACGTCTAGAAGTTGAATGTTGTATGCAATTGGGTTTTTTTTTAGAGTTGTTTTTTTTTTTCTCATCTGTTTTTCTTTGTGTCTGGGGGTGGGGGGAGGCAGTTGGGGGTAAGTGACTTGCCAGGAGTCACAGCTAGTAAGTATTAAGTGTTTGAGGCTGGGTTTGAACTCAGGTCCTCCTGACTCCAGGGCTGGTGCTGTATCCACTGCACCACCTAGCTGCCCCTGTTTTTCTTTGTTTTAAGGGAGAGTCTGTTTCTGAGAGGGAAGGAGGAAGATATAAAGAAATGACTATGATATAAAAACAAAAGGCCTTAATAATACGTACTTCTTTTAGTCAACCCTTTTTCAGTTATGAGGCAGCTAGGTAGTGAAGTGGATAGAACTTTCGAACTGAAGTCAGGAGTACTCATTTTACTGAGTTCAATTCTGAACTCAGACATTTACTAGTCTAGTGGGGAAATAGTTTTGTGACCTGAGCTAGTCACTTAACCCTATTTGCTTCAGTTTCCTCATCTGTAAAATAAGCTAGAGAAGGAAATGGGAAATCACTCCAGTATCTTTGCTTAAAAAAAAAAACAACCCTAAATGCGGTCACGAAAAAGTTGGACACTACTAAAATGACTGCAGCACCAACAATTTCATTTATAGCAAATTCACAAGATTTGATTAACAAAGTTATTGTGTGAAGGGTTTACTATAATGTTATAGCTTTTGCTCTAATGGTTCTAAAACTTTCCATGGTAAATGCCCCTCTTCTTTGTCCCCTTTTAGAAGTAACTAGAGGTCATGCAGTAGGTAGAACTCTGGGCCTGGAGTCAGAAAGACCTAAGTTCAGATTTGGACTCAGACACTTTATGAACTGTGTGACTGTTTGTGGTCAAGTTACTTATGCCCTGTCTTCCATAGTCAATTAATAAACATTTATTAAGTGCCTACTATGTACTGGGTACTACGCTAAGTGCTAGGGATACACAAGGAGGCAAAAGACTGCCTCAAGAAACTTACAGTCTAAGGGGTGAGACAACATGCAAACAAGAATTTCCTCATGCTTCAAGTAAGGATAATAATAGTATCTACCTCCCCAAGGTTGCTGTGAGGATTAAATGAGATATTTGCTAAGTGCTTAGCACAGTGTCTGCCACACAGTAGGCATTTAATAAATGCTTGTTCATTTCCTTCCCTTTTTGGACCAATTTTTTAGACCTATTACATGCTGCAGTTCAGTGCTGAATCTGAAATCAGAAAGTTGAGTTCAAATCTTGGCTCTTTTATCTGTTACCAAGTAAGAACTTGGACAAGTGGTGAAGTCTCTTATCTATATAATGAGGGGGGATGGCCTCCATCCATCTCCAAATCTCTGATCCTATATATACATTCTAGCCTTTAACTTTGCAAACTGTAGACCATTTGAAAACTTAATATTAAAGCCATTTCTTCAATGCCACATTCTCAAGTTTTGAGAGGACTGCCATTTTGTTTCCTTAGGAACTGCCTTCTTAGAGTATGCATCTCCAAGCCTCTGTATGTAAATTGAGTTTACAGCAGTAGCTTTTAAACATAAAGGCTTTGAACTCATGGTATGAGAGTAAAGAAAACTAAATACTAATATAGCATCTTTCTTTTCCAGATCAGAGGGGTTGAAACTGCACATTGCATTGATAGCATGGGGCATGCAAATGGTGGCTTTGTGGAACTAGGACCTTGTCATCGGATGGGAGGAAATCAGGTAATTCATATCACTTTTTAGTTCTAGTCTGGATTGACAAAGACTAAGATAACTGATCATGGAGTTCTTTGGCAACTAAAAAGTTATCTATGAAAATGTGTTGACCAAACACTGTTAGGTGGGGAGGGTGCTAATAGTATCAGATATTAGAGACTGAAGTTTGACATTTATTACAGTGTGCTGTTCTATAACTATAGATTTCCACTGCTTAGGTTGTATGTAACCTTGGCAGAAAGATGTTAACTCAAATGTCCATGTTTAGGTCACATCAGTGAGGCTTTAAAGGCAAACAAATGCTTATTTTTTTAATTGTATTTTTATTCAGTTCATTAGCTATTTCCCAATTATCTTTTTTTAAAAACTCTAATTTATTTAAAAAAATTTTTATTTCCAAATTCTCTCCCTCTCTACTATCCCTACCCATTGAGAAGACATATATATCAGTTATATATGTGAAGTCTTGCAATATGTCAATTATACATGTGAAGTCTTGCAAAACCCATTTCCATAGGAGCAATCCAATAATTTATTCTCTGACCTCCCTCAATATATTCTCATTTCAACATATAAACTTGTCCCTAACTTTAGACTCTTACACAATAAATAAGTTTTAGTAACTTTTTTTCTTATTTTCAAAGGCTGAATATGCAGGATTAAACTTGTCTTCCTGGTTTCTTGGGTAGCGCTGTGTCCACCACACCACACAGCCTCTCTAGTAAAGTAATGAACTTTTAGTATACAATCCCTGACTGCGTGCACCTTGTACTCTTGGACATGCATAGAAATGCAAAGGGATTTTTTTTCTCAGAAAAACTTAATTCCTTTAGTAATTAAAAAAAAATTATGTCATATAGTAGCACAGCATAGTAGATAATGTTATATGAATAAAATGAGATAATATACATAATTTACTTTGCAAACCTTAAAGTGCTACATATCATTAATGTTATTATTATTAAGAGTTATAGCATGATAAGATCATAGATTTAGAACAACATTGTACCTTAGAGATCAACTAATGTGATCTCTTCATTTTACAAATAAAGAAAGACTTATCCAAGGTCACGGGTAGAATTTGAACCCCAGGTCTCATTCTTCCAAATCCTGCACAGGGAAACCTGAATTCAAATCCTAATTCATATATTTAGTTAGCTAACTGACTGAAGGCAAAACCACTTAAATTCAGGAGTTAAAGGTGGCTTCTGATCTGCCCTCATAAATTCCTGAATTTAGGAAACTGTAGGTCATTGACTTGGCATCAGTTTAAAAAAGGAGTGTGGGGAGGGGAATTACTGGGGAAGGTTTCATTTTCTTTTCTTGTTTGCTATTAGCTTTTCAGAATCAATGAAGCAAATCAACTCATGCAGTATGACCAATGTTTGACAAAGGGATCTGATGGATCAAAAATCATGATTACACATTGTAGTCTAAATGAATACAACGAATGGCAATACTTCAAGGTATTTCACATTCCATCTTCTGAAAGCAAACATAGCTTTTTCTTATTTCATTCCCTTAAATATTTAATATGTTAATATCACCATTTCTCAGAATTTATTTTTAACTCTTGTTATATTTGGTTAATCTATATTTAACTAGCCCCCAAACCACATTCCCACGTCTGTGAGTTAAAAACATGCTACCATTTCCCTTTAATTAGCCATTTACATAGCCTTTCCAAAACTTTAGGTGGTTGTCTATTGTATACTTGTATAGTTAACTTACTGCCTGACATGATTCTGTCCCATTTGTTGAGAACATCATTCCCATTAGAATTCCAGCACCACTTTTCACGTGACTAGTATATCAAGACTCCTTTTTACATTCATTCTGGTCACATAGATAAATAAATTTGGTTTTAGAAATAAGAATGGGGTACTAATTATCAGAAAATGTGTTTTTTTCTGTATAATAGTATTTGCGTGCACATATACACACTCTCACACACTTGGCTTATGCTTCTTGTCTTCCAGCAGGTGGAGATAGAAGTTAGGAATTTGGCACTGTGAGCTTTGCCTCTTTTACCTGGCTTTTACAAGCCAGTTAGCTTGCTTCTTATGTTAAGGTTGGGTATCCCACTCTTTGTTGGGCAATTGTTTCTATTACAGATGATGCTATTACTTTTTTTAGATTTTGAATATTGAAAGTCTACATGTGCCTAACACAGTAGAATATTTGTGTACAACTCTTACAGTCTAGACATAGCTAATATAATGCAGTTTGTGTAGAGCAACCAGATGGGAAAGTTTCCAAGTAACTAGAAACGCTAAGGCTTCATTTATTCATCTGGTATATACTAGATGTTTCAGTGTCAGATCTGCTGTATAAGCATTCGTTTGCCTTGAAAGCCTCACTGATGTGACCTAAACATGGACATTTGAGTTAACATCTTTCAAAAATGACCATTCTCATGGTAGTGATGACTACATACATTTTCCCAACTTTGTGACAATTCGGGATATATTTTGCAAAACATAAAAATGACAGCTCAAGACAAACATGAAAGAAAGAAGAATTTTGTTTCAGAGAAAAGTATGGAATAACAGCAAGAAAAAGTAGACATATAAGAAAGCCAGTAAAGGCAGTAAGTCAGAGAGAGAGAGAGAGAAAGAGAGAGAGAGAGAGGGAGGGAGGGAGGGAGAGAGAGAGAGAGAGAGAGAGAGAGAGAGAGAGAGAGAGAGAGAGAGAGAGAGAAAGGAAAGAGAGAGAAAGAGAGAAAGAAAGAAAGAGAGAAAGGAAGGAAGGAAGGAAGGAAGGAAGGAAGGAAGGAAGGAAGGAAGGAAGGAAGGAAGGAAGGAAGGAAGGAAGGAAGGAAGGAAGGAAGGAAGGAAGGAAGGAAGGAAGGAAGGAAGGAAGAAAAGAAAAGAAAAAGAGAGAGAAAGAAAGAAAGAAAGAAAGAAAGAAAGAAAGAAAGAGAAAGAGAGAGAGAGAAAAAGAAAGAAAGAAAGAAAGAAAAGAAAGAGAGAGAGAGAAAGAGAAAGAAAGAAAGAAAGAAAGAAAGAAAGAAAGAAAGAAAGAAAGCCAGCCCATGGAACTTATGTAACCCATCAACCAAATAGCTGAACTCCATCCATCACATTAGACAGAAACCGATTGGAAACCATACAAGCAAACATTCAGAGATGGACAAAAGGGAATTTTTAAAGTGTTTGTTTAAAAACCCTTTTTGAATATCTAGGTGGACATTTAACAAAAAAGAACAGAAGGTATTAGAATTAATGTTATCATTTATTGTTCATTTAGTTGTGTCTGACTCTTCATGATGCCATGAACTATAGTACATCAGGCCCTTCTATCCTCCATTATCTCTCAAAATCTATCCAAGTTTATGTTCATTGCTTCCATGACACTATCCATCTCATCCTCTGCCATCCCTTTTTTCCTTTTGCCTTCAATCTTTCCCAACATCAGGGTCCTTTCCATTGAAACCCATCTTCTCATTATTTGGCCAAAGTATCTAAGTATTTGACCTTACAGTGTAATAGCCTGAATTAATTTAAGTATCGACTGATTTGATCTCCTTGCTGTCCAAGGGACTCTCAAAAGTCTTCTCTAGCACCACAATTCAAAAGCATCGATTCTGCAGCATCCAGCATTTCTGTACATTGCTACTGGAAAAACCATAGCTTTGACTATATGGACTTTTGTTGGCAAGGTGATATCTCTGCTTTTTTAGTATGCTGTCTGGATTTGCCATAGCTTTCCTTCCATGGAGCAGCATCTTTTAATTTCATAACTGCAGCCACCATCTGCCATGATCTTTGAGCCCGAGAATATAAAATCTGACAATGCTTCTATTTCTTCTTCCTCTCTTTGCCAGGAAGTGATGGGACCAGTGCTAAGATCTTGGGGATTTTTTATGTTAAGCTTCAAACAGGCTTTTACATTTGCCTCATCAAAAGGCTTCTTAATTCCTCTTTACTTTCTGCCATCAGAGTGGTATCATCTGCATATCTGAGATTGCTTTATTCTGGCTTTAGATTCATCCAGCCTGGCATTTCACATAATGTACTCTGCATATAAGTAAATAAGGTAACACTATATAGCCTTGTTTTATTCCTTACCCAATCTTAAACCAATCAGTTGTTCTATGTCTAACTGTTCTTCTTGACCCAGATACAGGTTCCTCAGGAGACAAGTAAGGTGATCTGGTACTCCCTTTTCTTTGAGGATTTGCCCCAATTTGTTGTGATCCACACAAAGGCTTTAGTATAATCAATGAAGCAGAAATAGTTTTTTTTTTCTAGAACTCCCTTGCTTTCTCCATAATCCAGCAAATGTTAGTACTATGATCTCTATTTCCTCTGCCTCTTTGAGCAGCCCACTCTTTGGGTCATTCTCAGTTCACATATTGCTGAACCCTAGTTTGCAGAATCTTAAGCATAACCTTGCTGGCATGTGAAATGAGCACAATTATTCAGTAATTTGAACATTGCTTGGCATTGCCCTTCTTTAAGATTGGGACATAAATTAATCTTTTCTAGTGCAGTGTTTTGTTTACCAAATTTGTTGGTTAACAGCCTCATCTTTTAGGTTTTTAAATAACTCACCTGGAATTCCATCACCTCCACTAGCCTTGTCATTAGCAGTGCTTCCAGAGGCCCACTTGATGTCATTAGCTAGGATGTTTGGCTCTAGATCAGTTAAGCACACCATGATTATTGATGATGTTAAGATCTTTCTTGAATAGTTCTTCTGTATATTCTTGCCACCGCTTCTTAATCTCTTCTGCTTCTGTTAAGTCCTGACCACTTTTTGTCTTTTTTTTTTCTTGTGTACATTTATTTTGATTGTTTATTTATGGCATTATATATATAATATATATGTGTGTGTGTGTGTATACATATCTATATATGTATACACACAGACACACACACACATATATATATATATTCCCTCCAACTACCCTAATACTGAGAAAGGTCTAATGAGTTATAAATATCATCTTTCCATGTAGGAATGTAAACAGTTCAACTTTAATAAGTCCCTTATGATTTCTCTTTCTGGTTTACCTTCTCATGCTTCTTTTCAGTCTTGTATTTGAAAGTCAAATTTTCTATTCAGCTCTGAACTTTTCATCAAGAATGCTTGAAAGTCCTCTATTCCATTTTTTCCCCTGAAAGATTATACTAAGTTTTGCTAGATAGGTGATTCTTGGTTTTAATCCTAGCTCCTTTGACCTCCAGAATATCATATTCCAAGCCCTTCGATCCCTTAATGCAGAAGCTGCTAAATCTTATGTTATCCTGATTGTGTTTCCACAATACTTGAATTGTTTCTTTCTGGCTGTTTCCAATGTTTTCTCCTTGACCTGGGAACTCTGGAATTTGGCTACAATATTCCTAGGAGTTTTCCTTTGGGTGTCTCTTTCAGGAGGTGATCAGTGAATTCTTTCAATTTCTATTTTGCCCTGTGGTTCTAAAATATCAGGGCAGTTTTCCTTGAAAATTTATTGAAAGATGATGTCTAGGCTTTTTTTTTTTTGCTCATGGTTTTCAGATAGTCCAATAATTTTTAAATTACCTCTCCTGGATTTATTTTCCAGGTCAGTTGTTTTTCCCGTGAGATATTTCACATTGTCTTCTGTCTTTTCATTCTTTTGGTTTTGTTTTATAATTTCTTGATTTCTCAAAGAGTGATTAGCTTCTATTTGCTCCATTCTAATTTTTAAGGAATTATTTTCTTCAGTGAGCTTTTGGACTTCCTTTTCCATTTGGCCAATTCTGCTTTTTAAGGAATTCTTCACGTGGGCTTTTTAGACCTCTTTTGTCATTTCGGTTAATTTTTTTTTTTTTTTTGCTGAGGCAATTGGGGTTAAGTGACTTGCCCAGGGTCACACAGCTAGTAAGTGTCAAGTGTCTAAGGCTGTATTTGAACTCAGGTCCTCCTGACTCCAAGGCTGGAACTCTATCCACTGCACCACCTAGCTGCCCCTAATCTATTTTTTAAGGTGTTATTTTCTTCAGGTCTCCTTTAGCAAGCTGCATTACTTTTCATTTCTCTTCCCAATTTTTCCTCTACTTCTCTTACTTGATTTTCAAAATCCTTTTTTGAGCTCTTCCATGGCCTAAGACCAGTTCATATTTTTCTTGGGGACTTTGGATGTAGGAGCTTTGACTTTGTTGTCTTCTTCTGGTTGTATGTTTTGATCTTTTTTGTCACCAAAGTAAGATTCTATAGTCTAAGGGGTTTTTTTTTACAACATTTGTTCATGTTCGTGGCCAATTACTTGACTTTTAAACTCTTTATTAAGGTAGGGCTCTGCTTCCAGTGTAGAGGGTGTACTGTCCCAAGCTTCAGGGTTTTGTGCAGCTGTTTTCAAAGGTACTTCTAGGGACCTATAAGTTTTCAGTTCCTCCATGGTGGTATGATCAAAGGAGAGGTGTTTATTCCTCTTCTGGTCTGTGCTGTGGTCTGTGAGTGACCACAAGCACTCTTTTCTGCCTTGGAACTGGGAGGAGGATTTTCTCTCTGCTGCTGCCACAAGTTTCGCCATACCAGCTCTCCTTGCCCCACAACCACCTCCCAGGACTGTGACCCAGATCCAAGCACAGGCAAAACGAGAGAATCCTACCTCAGTGCCAGCAAAGAGATCCCTGTAATCCCCCCTCTGATCAGCTACTCGATCCCTCCCTACTGTCTGTGGGCCGAGAGCTCCAGAAGCATCTGCTACCAATGTGACTGCGGCCCCGGGGCTGCACTAGGGTGAGTGCTGGACCACTCCTCTCACCCAGGTCCTACAGACCTTTCTCACTGACCTTCTGAGTTGTTTCTGGCATTTGTGGGTTAAGAAGTCTGGAAACCACTGCAGCACCCCCTTAATTCAGTCCTCTGAGACCTTCTCCCTTCTTTGCTGGCGTGGTCCACACTGAACTATGCTTCTCTCATAGCCCAACGCAACAGACCTTTCTTGTCAACCATCCAGGTTGTCTTGGGCTGGAAATTTGTTTCCCTCGGTCTTCTTGTGGGTTCTGCTGCTCTAGAATTTGTTTAGAGTCATTTTGTACAGGTATTTAGAGGGGTTTGAGGAAGAGCTCAAGCGAGTCACTGCTTTTACTCTGCTGTCTTGGCTCCGCCCCTCATTTTTTGTCTTTTATCATGCCCATTTTTACATGATATGTTCTTGATATCTCTAATTTTCTTAAAGAGATCTCTTGTCTTTGCCATTCTGTTATTTTATTCTATTTCTTTGCATTGCTCATTTAAGAAAACCTTATCTGTCTTTGCTACTCTTTGGAATTCTACATTCAGTTGTGTATCTTTCCCTTTCTACTTTCCCTTTTGATTTCCTTCTTTCCTCAGTTATTTTAAAGCCTCATCAGATAGTCATTTTTCTTTCCTGTTTTTTTCCTCTGGAATGTTATTTTGCTGCTGCCTCCTATACAATATTGCAAACCTCCTTCCATTGTTCTTCAGGCAGTCTGTCTACCAGATTTAATCCCTTAAATCTGTTCATTACCTACACACACACACATAAATCACAACTTTGTGAATTATATCCTTTTATTTCTAGCAACTACTGATGCTTTGGTCTGGGCCAGGGTGCCATAACCAGGAAAGCAAACCAAGTTATCAATAGTTGCTAGGCATAAAAGGATATAACTCACAACTTGTGATTCTTTTTTTTTTCCAAACTGTCTGCCTTAGCCTAACTGCCTATTTACACAAAGCCATATAGTACCTTGTCTTTTGTGAACTTTTAGTGTTAGTTATCTTGCTGAAGCCTTAGCTTGCAGAATCTTAAGCACAATCTTGCTGGCATGTGAAATGAGCACAACTGTTTAATAAACATTCCTTGGCATTGCCCTTCTTTAGGATTAAGACCTCTTAGCTTTTCTGCTGTCCTTGAAGATTCAGCTCAAATCTCACATTCTACAAGTGTTTCCCAATGTCCTTAGCTGCTAGTGCCCTCGCCCTTTGAGATTACCTTCTCTCTACTCTGTGTATATATTCATATGTGTGTATATATACACATGTGTATATATTCATATATATGTATAAGTACATAAATATATGTGTCTACATATAGCTAGATCTAGATAAATGTGTATATAATATCTACAAATGGCCATATCTAAGATATATATGATATATGTTTATACATGTGTGTATATATATATATATATATATATATACACACATACATAGTGTAGAGGGAAGGTAATCTTAAACAGCAAGGCATTAATAGCTGGAGGGACCAGGAAAGACCTAGAATCTATAGATACACACACACACCCCACACACACCCCCTTCAGCCTCTTTGATAACAGAGATTTCAAGACTGTGCCACCACACCTGGCCGTTAAAAAAGTTTGTTGACTCAAAAAAATCTAAATGTAAATTTATTTATTGCCTGTTTTTCTCCCCTAGAATCTACACAGATTTACCCACATTCCTTCAGGAAAGTGCTTAGATCGCTCACCAGTTCTACATCAAGTGTTTCTCTCTGAGTGTGACTCCAATAAAGCCACGCAAAAATGGGAAATGAACAACATCCTTAATGTTTAGAACAGAATAAAACAAACTAATAACCTACCTACTGACACATTAATTTGTACAGGACTGAAAATAGCCTGAAACCTGCTGCAGCTCCTCACTTTGTACAGCTCCAAATCTGGAACCTCCTGATGTTTGAAGGACACAGATGAACTGTGATAGTATGATAGCATTATCATCTGCAGTTACTGTTTACAAAACTGCTTTTACCTTAAAACTTTGTAGACGTTTACATCTTTGTGTTTGTTTGTTTTAAGATAATGTTGGTAATTTGTGCACCTCTCAACTCTGTGGACTAGGAACAGAGCTGGAGGCATTGTTTGTTACCTTCTTCGGGATTGCACTCAGGGGTCTGAAGGCAGTTTTTTGTTGTTGTTGTTGTTGTTGTTGTTTTTAAACACACTTGAAAAAGGGTTGGAGTAACCAGACTTTAATGTATCACTTGGTGATTGTCAACCTGTTGTATCTTTATTTAATTTTACATCTTTTTCAAGCACTGCCACAGGTCATTAGCCAGGGTGGCCTTCCTCCACAATCATGCTGCTTTTTTGAAAGGTGAATTTCAACACATTTAGTGCCTCCTCCTTCATTTCTCAGTATATTTTTCAAGAGCATCTGAGGAAATTTATAGTATGGTTATGTTGGAATTGTCAGCTATTTAAGGATAACTTTTCCCACCCAGAAACTTATGTGCTACCACTTGCAACCAACTTTTGAATGTTATATAGCTTATGTTAATGGAAGGCACAGACCACCCCAAGGGTACTTTATGGTGTGTCAAGATTTTGTGGCATTAAATCTCTTATCTGCTGGCATTGCTGGAACCTGTGTGTCACCACCGAGCCCTAAAATTTAAAAACAAGAAAAGACTATGAAATGAAAAAATGTCTCTTGAATGACATTTGGGGTTTGGTATGCCTGGAGCTCCAGGTACGTTTAAAGAAATGTAAACATTTCTCAGATTTGAATTTTCCTCCCCCCAAAAATATGAAGTTAAATTTTTCAAAAGCTTCTTCAGAATTACAGCTAGAAATTTCCAAGTACTTGTTAGATCGAGCCTTACGTAATTGCTATATATCATAAACTAAAAACTATACAACTCATGAAGCCAAGAATGATCTAACTCTCTATTTATACCTTTGTTCTAGATGAAATTCACTTGAATAAACTGAACTTTTCTTTAACATAAAGAAATGTTCAAGATGATATTAAAAATATCAGCCACGTTAAAACAAGTTCAGCAAACATTCTACTATATACTTGGGCATTAGGTTTCTTTTATTAGTATTTTTTCAAATTCTGAACTTCTTTAGGCTCATTGTCTTTGCTAATTATTTTTCCCATAACAATAAAAGGTACTTTTATTTTAGATGTTTTTGTTCCTTCCTTCCTTACTTCCTTCCCCTCACCCCGTGTTATTGAGAGGACCTAATACTAAAATTGGTCTGCTTTTTGTTTCTAAAAACTCCATTGTCCAAAAGTACAAAGAACAAATAAGATTCATAGTAAAAAGCAAATTGGACTTTCACTCTGAGCATGCTAATACTTAGTGAAAGGGCTTTAGAATCCACACTGACAAAGGAAACAATCTTCAGAGCTTTAAGAACATTATTTACATATTGATTCTTACAGTTAGCTGATTTTGAGATTATTGCCTAATTTTTGAAGATCAACTAATGTTAAACATCCCAAGCAGCATACTTATTTATAAAGCCGTATTTTGTCATTGTATTTTGCTACTGATTGGGGATCTTGAAGCATTTCAACTTTCATTCCTTTTAAGGGTATTTTATATAAATTCTAAACTCAATCTAAGGGAAGCTTGCTGGGATAAACTAAAGAATGTGGGTAGTTTCATTGCTTGTTATATGAAAAATGACTCCATTTTCCATGTTAAGTAGATTATAATCGTGCTAACTATGCATAGGCATAAGAAAGGTGGCACAGACTGTGCAAATGTATTCTAAATGGGTATTTTGTTCAGTTCATTAGAATCTGACACTCTGTGAGTATGATTCTATATCCTGCAACTGCAAACTTTACAAAACAAAACCATCAGAAACTGTTGCAGTAATAACTTTTCTACTTTAGGCTGCTTTGGAAATAATTCCCATATCCTTGCTTTGTAAGTTGATAATATCACTATGCATTTCTACATATTTTATAAATTTGATTTATGCAGATTTTGATACACTGTATGTTTCTGTAGAAATTGTATAAATATTCAAAAGTTTTATTAGGGGTAAATTTGGGAAGCTTATGTACATCTTAATTCTGGGTTGCTCATTTTTTAGGTGAGAAAAATAAAAATATTGTATTTTAATTTGTGGTATTTTTGAAGTCACAATTTTTCTAAATATAAAAACTTAATATTTTTTCAAAATGGAAATATTTGATTTTGCCATCTAGAACATAATCAGGGCAGATAAAATTTCCTTTTGGGAGTACAAAATGTAGTACATTTATAATAATTTTGTTTCAGACAGTGGAATAACACTGCACATGCTTGGAAAACTCACATTGTTTTTCTGTAGTTGGGAGTTGTTTAGTTGAAGGAAATGTCCACACTGATGAAATAGCAGATCTTTGGACTTAGATGATTACTGGCCTGGAAGGGGACCTTGAGTTTGCCTATGGTTCAATATAAGACAAATGGCTACTAGGCGGGGTTGGGGGGGAACACGACAGGGACAACAACATTTCCAGGGGTTGATTTCACAACTTCCCTTCATAGCTTATTTTAGCATTTAATCACACTGACAAGCCAAAAACTTCATGACGATGATAAAGAAATCAAACAGAAGAATTTAGTAATCAAATAAACAAGCAGGCAGTTTTAAGCACTGGGGAATCAAAGGCAAAAAGTCCCTCCACTCTCTCCCCTCCCTCTCTCAGCCAAGGTGCTCACAATCTAATTAGGGAGACAACATGCAAACAAGTACGAACAAGGTAGATACAGGACAACTTGGATCACAAAAGACATGGAGGTGAAGGAATAACAATTAGTGAGATGACTAGAAAGGTAGGAAGGGGCCAGATTTTTTTTTAAAATCGGACAGGGGACCTTGAGTTCCAGATATCCAATAATAGGAAGTTGAAGATTTGACAGTGGAAGTCAGGAAAAAGGTAAGGGCTGGATAAATAAATGGATCTGAAAATCTTCTGCATAGAGATAGTAGTTGAGTCCATTAGAACTGATGAGATCATCTAGCAAAATAATGTAGAGAAGAGGGCCCAAGACAGATCCTTGAGGAATACCCATAATTAACAGACACAATTTTGAAGACCCAGCAAAAGGAGACCAAGAAGGAGCAATTCCATAGGAGAGAAGTCTCACAAAAGCCTAGAGGGGAGAGTATCCACAAAAAGGTGACCACTAGCATCAAGTGGTAAAGAAATAAAGGACTGAGAAAAAAACCCTTAGAATAGGTGAATCAATGAGCTTTCTGAGGATGTAAAACAACATATGGGCACATTAGGAGACAGCAGAAAAGCAGCCTATAGGCAGATCATAAGACTGGTGAGAGAGTGGAAATGGTGGAAGGGGCATCTGCTAGAGAAGAAAGGATGGAGTAGGATCATTTGGGCTAGAACTTTGCTTTAGCAAGAAGGGTCACCTGGGAGAAAGGGGTGGAAGAGTGAAAGAACATAAGTGACATAAGAGGAGGGAAGTTCTCAGCCGATGACCTTTTTCAGTGGACTTTGAGGCAAAGTTCCGGGGAGCTATGGGACATTTGAAGATGAGAAAGTGCAGCAGTTGCTGTGGGATAGTGAATGCATGGAGAGGAGTGAAAATCGCCTTGCCACTGAGAGCCCAGTTAAGTGTGCAACAACATTCAGCGCGGTTTCGATTCCTTCAACTTTGTTCAATAACAAGGTGGGAGATGGTGGGAGTCATCAAAGGCAAGGACATGGCAGGACAGGATTGATGACAGGGTAAGGAAGGGATTCAAGACTAGGATACTAAGTTGAACTGACTTATCCAAGCCTCAAGATGGAGGAGGGATAAGAGTGTAACCAGCACAACAGTGATGGCCTCAGACATTGAGGGATTGGAATCACAGTAAGAATGAATAGTTGAAATGGAGATTGTAAGGTAGAGGGAAATGACCACAAATTACAATCAGGTAAAAGAATTTCAGAGTTCTTGAACATGGAAGTAGAACATTCATGGGTCCATGGCAAGATCCAAGGGCATAACTATCTCCTCAATTTAAGTGAGGTGGGGGGATGTCATGGGAAATGAATAAATTGAGGAAGTGGGAGGTTAGGGTGTTTATCAATGTTTAAGTGTTCTTAGCATGAGGGCAGGAATTAAGGAGGAAAGACTGAGTCAAGCACTGAATTTCTTCAGAATGGAAGTATCCCAGTGGCTGAGGTAGAATTTGAAAGTAGCAATGGGGAGCAAGTAGTTTTCCAATTTCCCCATCATAAATTGAGTAGGGTAATGAGTACACGTGCAACCAGTGCTGGAAAGGGCAGCCACAGATGTCATCAGGAGGAAATCAGGTCTCAATAAAAGATGAGAAAGTGAGAAAGGAAAAAGTTTACGAAGAAAGCAAGTTTGTTATCTATGGAGTAGAAACATTCCAGAACACAGTGAAAGGAGTGGTAGCTCTTCAGTGGAACATTGTGGGGACTGGGAATGAAAGAACGTACAGTAAGGGACAGGAAACAAGTTATGTTTAATGGCAGTTGGGAGTTCAAAATCACTGAAATGCTGAGAGTTATGATGGGAGTGGAAGTAACATAGCTAGGTAGCACAATGGATAAAGCACTGGTTCTAGAGTTAGGAATACCTGAATTCAAATCCTGCCCTTAGTAGCTGTGATTTTGGGCAGTCTGGCCATTTCCTCAATTGTAAAATGAGGATAACAATGAGTTCAAGGACTCAACAGGGACTACATAACTAATAGGCTTATAAATGGGTGGTATAACCTTTGTGGTTTTACCCACCAAAACTTACTAGTTACTAACTAGGTAAAAAATGGTACAATGGTACTCACTCTGGCACATAAAAGTAGCTTCTCTCTGGCCCCAAATGATACAAAGAATATTACTGAAAATTCTTTAATACCAAACAATGTGATTGAGGGACCAGTTATCCCTTGAGATTACAGATGCTTCATGTATTTACTGGGTTTTAATTTGGAGAGCACAAGCCTATACATGCAATTCTAACTAAAGCTAACCTCCAATTAGATAAGAAATCTGGTTGTAAAAACTTAAGGTGAACTTTTAAAAAGTGTAACACAATATAATTGCATGCAACTATTACAGATCAAGTGAGACGTCTTGATTTTAAATTTGGGATGAATTGACTCAATGAGCAGTGTTTTATAGAGCTAGAAAGTCTAACTTGGAAATCAAAGTTATGCCTGTTCACCAATGGTGTTTAAAAAAACAGGACCTCAAGAGTATATCTGGTCTAGCCTACTTAAGCAAGAAAGCTGTCATACACATTTGACAGATGAGCCAACTGAGGCTCAAGATTAAGAAATATGCTCAAGGTTATACACATGGTGATGGCTTAACTCAAGTCAGTCCAATATGATTATCAAGATAGCTAGATGGCTAATCTCCTTTAGGGTCAGCTCAAGATTCTCGTCTTTCCAATTTATACCTTATATATGGCTTTATTAATTTCAAATCAAGTTTTATTAAACTTATAAATGTGAAATAAAACTTATGAAGGAATTATTATTGACTTCTATAGCAGAGGAAAAAACCTTATGATGGCAGAATGTGATGAGAATTTCTTGGGTTAGTAGAGACACATCGTGTTTGTTGATTTTGCTGGTATTCTTTTAAACAAACTTCAATTTATGTGCACTATTTTCTCTTACACAATAGGGTATTTCATGAAATTCCAGATCAGTATGCTTTGGTTTTCCAACCAAAGAGAATGACAGCAAATCAGAAGCAAAAACATGGGATTTAAACTAACAAACCCTTATGGAAATTGTGATGTAAAGCAATGAATACTACTCATTTACCTATTCCAAGAACTTTTTACAAATTAAGATGCTATGAAATTTAGATACTATTCAGTAGCCAAAGTGAAGCAAGACAATTATACATTATAAAATTTCCACCAAATTAAAACATATCAAAGTTCCTGTAAGTCTCTAACAGGAAATTCAGTCAGGTAGCAGCAAATATAAAAAATTGGACCAAATGGGCAATATCTCAAGTCCTGGCATAACTGGGACCCTGTTTGGGTTAGGCTTCTACAATGTACAAAAACAGCTATTTTGTGCAGAATATTTTTAGTAAGAAACCTTACTCCTGTGGGAACTAAGAACAATGCTTCATTTGTATTTTTTTCATGATATGCAATCTTTTACACTCTATACTTGGTGTAAATGACACTAAGATACAAAACAAAATGAGCTTTCAAAAAATCCTATTATCAGCACACACTTAAATATAGGTTTCTAACCTGTAATCATTTTGAAAAAACCAAAACAGGAAAACTACAAAAATAATCTCACACCAAAATAATTCAGTTTCCAAAGTCTCAACAGTTAACACATTTCTGGAAAAAAATATAGGGTAAGGAAATGTGAAAATATCACCCAAAGTGCTTCTAAGAGGCAATTTTACACTGTTTACAAATAAACCTAAATTTCATCCATCACTGAAAACATAATACTGATCTTCGAACTGTTTCAACCTGAAGAACTGGGTTGGGGAAGAGGAATTAATTCCTCTGCTCATCTAATCCAGCTGATGTGAATCAACTAAAGCCCTTGTCTATTTGACTGAAATACCTGAACTTCAGAGTAAGGAATTATAGGAAAAACTCAAATAATCAGGGTGAATTGTTTCCCTTTAGATACCAAGCCTGAATTTGTATCCAACATACTAGCAGCATATTACAAACTACACATAACCAAAGCTGAAAAAGGTGAGGAATGTGAATGTTAACTTCTATTTAGGAAATGGCATTATGTAGAAACTGAAATTTTTAGTTTATGTTCAATTGCACATTCTTTTTTTTCCCAATTGCACATTCTGCAAAAATCTCTGAAACTTTATAACCAATTAGCAGCTCTCATTTAAACATACAAGGTTGCCAGACTAAACTCATGACAACTGCTTTCTTAAACTGATAAACTAGTATTTCCCCAGTACTAGACTTGACCCACAATTTCAAATTCCAATTAAATACTAACACTTGTTTTTCCCCCAAATATGTTATGCTTTGGCCACAATGTATAAATATACAATCATCTTAAATGACTTCTGCCTCTCTCTAATCTCAAGAAAAGCTCAGCTGGAAATTATCTAAAAAAAAATTCTAGCTGTAGGTGAACTGAGTTCAAGATTATAGATGCTGAGAAAAGATTCTTTCAGTTTTTAAAAACAAAACACTACTAGCTCAAGAAATTGTGGGCCCTTTAAAAACACAGAACTTGAAGGAACTTTAACCACTTTTTTTGGCCCCTTCACTTTACAGATAAGGGAGCTGGAGGCTTAGAGAGGTAAGTGACTTGCCCGAGGTCACAACTTTTATGCTATTGTTCAAATGACTGATCAGCTAAATTAAAAGTAGTTAAATTAGGACAATAAACAATAGTAATGTACATCATTTTATTACAAAATATTTTATCTTAAAAAAACAAAATGCAACATTCTATAAAACTTAAGATTTGCTATGATACTACTTCCTAGGCCTTTACTGTACTACAACAATACACTGTCAAGAAATTCAAAAGAAACCATTAAATATGCAGAAACATTCAACATCAGAAGCTTTAAAATCTATCTGGAGTGGCCCCTCAAAAGCTTCTGCTTACATTAAAAAATAGAGGTTCTCCCTACAAAGAATCAATCACGTTACCTATACACAAGTCTGTACAGTTTTTATACTGAAGCTAACAATGAGCTGCACTTGAGTTCACATTCTTAGCAAAACAATGACTTTCATCACACACAAAAATCTTTACAGCAGGATATTCATTTACTCTTCATCATCATCCTCCTCATCCTCATCTTCCTCATCTTCATCTTCTTCCTCCTCATCAGGTTCATTCTTCTTCTTAGATCCTGTTGGCCTGCCAGGGCCCTTCTTTCCTGCATCTCCCTTGCCCTTGGCACGATATGCTGCAATATCCTGAAAAATAAATATATTTTGATTTCAGCATCTAGTGGCATTACTCAATCATGTAACTAAAGAGCAAGGCTTCATTTGGCTAGTAACCAAAAATTGTGATGGAATTTCCCCCCTGAAAATGTGGCTAACAATTACAAGGGCTATTCTAAAACACATAAAAAGCATTTTTAGATTCATAAAAAACTTCCTAAGTATATTTACCAGTAAGGAAAAAAAAAGAGAGATGTTTATTATACCTTTTCATATTTCTCCTTTAGCTTAGCAACTTTCTGTTCGTAAGGCAGTTTGTCTTTGGCAGACTGTTCAGACCACAGTTCCCCCAATTTCTTAGCAGTATCTCCAATAGAAAGGCCTGGGTGCTCACTTTTGATCTTTGGACGATGTTCAGCACAGAAGAGGAAGAATGCAGATCTGAAACAATGAAGTTCAACTTAATTTCATGAAGCACGTATCACATATGCCAAGGTACAAGAAATATGTCCTGAAGGACAAACAAAAAAATACGACCCTAAATTGAGAGAATTCGATTTACTACTGACTGATGAAAAATTCAAGTGGTTAAAACGACTTACGGTGGTCTTTTGGGAGCATTAGGATCCTTTTTCTTTCCTTTCTTATCACCTTTGGGAGGAACGTAGTTTTTCATCTCCCTATCATAGCGAGCTTTATCTCCTTTTGCAAGGTCTTCAAACTTGGACTTTTCTTTTGCAGACATGGTCTAAAGACAATCGGCGTTAAAAATACACATTAATGCCATCAAGATTTTAACCTGTTCCTTTTCAACACAAGCTTCACCAATTCACTTAATCGGACAAATCACTTTAACGCAATGTATAACATTTTTAAGACAGTCTAACGAAGGGGGGAGTTTTAGCTTTGGTCAACATTTCCCAAAACATTTCAGGCCGTCATCACGTTTTACCAGCCGGGCCCGTGTAGACGCGCCTAAGGAGCACGCAAGCCCGGAGAGCTCGGGGCCCACCCCGGCCGCCCCCGCCCCGCCTCACCTTCCATCTCTCCGAGCACTTTTTGGAGAACTCGGCGAAGTTTACTGGGGAGTCCGGGTGCTTCTTCTTGTGCTCCTCCCGGCATGTCTGCACGAAGAAGGCGTAGGAGGACATTTTGCCCCTCGGCTTGTTGGGGTCTCCTTTACCCATCCTGACCCGCTTCTCTCTACCTTCGGGCGACAAGGTAAGGCGGCGCGAGGTCAGGCCCGGAGCCGCGGAGAGCCCGCCCAGCCCCGCAGCCGCTTCCCGCCGAAATCGCGGCTCCGCTCCCCCCCCCACCGCCGGCCCGGCCCCTGAGGGGCCCCTCCCCGGCCCCGCCTCCCTTTTCCGACAGGGCCCGACCTGGGCCTCACAGACCTCGGTGCCCCCCCAGCCTCCGCCCCTCTCGGCAGCTGCCGGGGGCGGAGCTCCCTCGGCGGGATAAACACACAGCGCGCCCCGCCCCGCTCCCCTGCGACCCTTCCCTGGGCTGCAGGGCCCCGGCTGTCCCGCTACTGCGGTCTCCACGGCCAGGCCGCACAGTGGAGCCCCTTCACGGCCTCCGTCCCGCGGGCGGCGAGACTCCGCGTCCCTCGAGCGGGGCCTCCGGCCAACCACTTCCCCAGTGTGGCCTCTTCCAGCCTTCCCCTCCGCAACTCCGGTGCCCCCGCGGCCCCGCCAGCCGCCCGAGCCGGGGCGGAGTCAGCAACTCCCGAGTCCTGACTCTGAGGGCAGCAAGCGGGGGGGGTCTCGGTCCCCTCCACGGGGGCGCCGACTCTTGCCTGCTGTAGGAACTCCTCGGGTTCCTCACGGTGCGCGGCGCAGCGCTTCCTCCTCACTCCGGGGCTCCTGCAGCGAAATGGTTTATCTCTAACGCAATGCCCAGCCTCTTGTTTTGCACTGTTCTCCCCGCCACTGCAACTTGATGCTTCGCGTTACGGTCCCCGCCCCCCAGGCTCTTCTGATTGGCCTTGAGGACTGTTCGAATCCCGTCGGTCACCGCCCCTCTGAATCCCCCAGCGTTCAATTGGTCGACGGCGCAGTGCGCGCAGCCCTCTCGCCGGAGCCTAGCACGTTCGGTTGCTCTTTCAGGTCGTTAACTCCTAGACCCGTTAGAACCGGTCAGGAGAGGAATGAAGAGCTCGGCCCTAATTGGGGGCGGGCGCGTTTGAAAAATGGCGGGCCAGGCGCTGATTGGCTGGGACGGTAACAAGAGCACGGGGTTGGCCAGGATTGGATGAAACCCGCCAGATTTAAAACTACAAAGACACCAAGTTGCTTCTGAGCGCTTGGGAGCTCTAGGTGGCCGGACCTCTTCCCTGTGATGTGAGCCAAGCGAGGCACCCTAGGAAGCCCAATTCTCGGCCCAATCGACGGGCACCTGGAAAGCTGTACCCCACCCTTGGGGCACCCACGCCACTCTCAGCCGGCTTCCGGAGATCTAGGCCGTGCTGCTCGGAGGAGGAGGACTTCCCCAGGATCTGGGCCACGCCAACTCCACCCCAGGGGACTGGCGCTTCCGTGCAGCCAGGAGCGGGGAAGGTGGCAGCGAACGTTGGAATCCGGAAGGCGGCCTCCGCCCCTCCAGCCCCTTGGAGGCTGTTAGTCTTTGCAGCAGTTGGGGCCTCCTCCCCCGCCGCTTTTCTTTTCCTCTGCTGACTAGAGCCGCAATGTAAACAAACAGCCGCCTCCTCCACGCCCCTAATTGGTTGCCTGGGACTTGGGGTAGGATGGGGGGCTTGGCCACTCCTTCTCCCTGTTAGGCCGCCTTCCCGCGCTGATCCCCTTCCCTGGGGAACGAATAAATTCTCCCTGGAGCTGGGGGAGGGAGAAAGGCCTTTTCCCCTCCCCTATTTCTGCTGCCACCTCAAAAGTAGCTTCATTTCCCTCTTCTCTCCTCCAGCTGACCACATCCCCGCGGCGCGGCCCAGAGGGTCAGCACTTGTGGCCGTAAACAACCCCGAAAATGTGTTCTTATCTGCCCTGCGAGCTGGTAGGGGTCCTAACGCCCCCGAAACTGCCAGGATGCTTGGGTACCCAGCAGTCCACCGACCCCCCCCCCCCGAATGCCCTCCAAGCCCGAGTAGTTGAGGTTTGATTTGGTTTGGTATTTTAAGAGCTGCTGTGGCCAGCGGAGAAATGAGCCCCTGCTCCCCAAAAAGCAGCTCTGTGCCCCAAGTCTTGGGAACCTCGAACGAAATGTTTCCAGCATGGTAGGACCTGTCAGAGATTGAACTTCCGATGCAATACCCTTGGAAAACCCAGAGCAAACCTCCTCCCTGCGGAGAGGAGACGGGCGAGCAAGACTTAAAGCAGAGCCAAGCCCGGGGGTCCCCTACCTGGCCACCTTCTCTTCCTCGAAATCGGCTCCCATTTTTTAAACGCTCTCTCCTCAGAATTCAGAGATAGAAGTGACATAATCGTTACCCAAAGTGTAATCCAAATAGAGTTGAAGAAAAAATCGAGTTGTTGGATTTGAATGCAAATTTAACTTAGAATGACTCAAGAAGTAATGTGTTTTGGGGGAAAAATGCTTTTTAGATGGACTTTAATTTTTAAACATAAAACACTACTGTTTTAAACATAAAATAATACTGTTTTTAAAAAACTTCATTAGCATTGTACAGACCTTACTTTGGTTCAGCGTTTTACAGACTCTACTTCATATATGAACTTTTCTACATACATACAAATACTTGTAAATTTTATTTTATATTTACACATACACAATTTACTAAAATTGTCTATAATAACTTAATTTATTTCCATCTGTAAAACAAGTGGAACTAGATGAGTGTGGCCTGTACTAGATAGGTATTTAGTAAATGCTTGTTTTGTTAAATGATTTCAGCTGTATGAATGATTCTCTGTCATACAATGCTATTCTAGACTTCCTCCCCTTCCCAAGCTGCAGAGTAGTCAGACAGGCATTTATTTATACCTACAAATGTAGTCCAGTTAAACTGCATTTGAAAAAGTCCAGATTTACAAATGGTATAAAAGGATTTCTAAAATTCCTATTAGCACTTGTAATTTTGCATCATATCACTTTCTTTCTGAATGTTTTGTGTGGTCACAACCTTTCAAAAGATGTTTAATCCATGCAAAGTACATCAATTAAAGTGACATTTTAGCACCTATGAAAGGGTTCTAAACATCTCAAAATGTCTATTTAATAGCAAAATAAAATGTATATGAAATGCTATCTGATTTTTTAAAATTAAACACACTGCTGTTCAAAACTATGAACATTGCAGATAGTGAATTAGTTATTCTATTTTTAAAAACTGTACTATTAATGAGACCAAGTTACTAGGTTAGGAATTAACTTGATTTCACTCTTTTATAACCACAGATTATAATGCTAAAGTATTCTTTAAAATGCCTGTCGCTGGTCACATTTTGCAGAGGAGGAAAGGAGACCTTAAGGCACTTGGCCAAGGTCATAAAGATGGCAGAGCCAGGATTCAAACTCCAGTCCTCTGGCTCAAAACCCAGGATCCTTCCCACTGCACCACTATCCTGGCAGCAGAAGAGTAAGGAAGAAATATACATTTACCTAAAGTATACCTGTGATCTCCAGAGTAAGTTTTAATTTTCCTAAGAAGAGGAGGGGAATCTAAGAGATAAGAATCACTTTTGATAATTCCTGCCTGTAATAAAAATCTCTTAAGTGTGCATAGTGCTTTGTATTATTGCCATTGGTTGTTTCATTGATTCCTGGAGCAAATGCTTTGGTTTCCCATGCTATGAATTTTTAAAGGTCCATTTGGTAGGTTATATGATCAACTTTCCCAAGATCCTTGGTACCAAAAATAGGAGAGGTTTAGGGGAGTGGACTGGGCTTAGGAGGCAGCTAAGTAAGCTGACAGCTGATAGGCAAACTTAGAATTTTGCTGTATCTCTGCCAGGCTTGGATCATCTCCACAATTAGCTTTGCCAGTTCCCTACTCAGATATTCTAGAAGTGGAAACTCACTTTTTACTTTTTCCCAAAAATTCAGGTTAACCCCCAAATCACCAAAGTTATGATCCCTTTTTTGTGTGAAATACTACAACTGTCACTATACAGCTTTATGTGTTTTATAAATGCCAGAAAATTAATCTCTTCATATCATGTAGGGTACAGTAGATAACACATGAATGTAATTTGCAAACTTTGTATAGGCTACCTTGTCCTAGCTCTGCTATAGTAGCAGATGCATGTTAAATGCACATACATGTGGAAATGTACTGTACAAGTTTAATTTACAAATGCAGCAATGTCCAATTTTGTAGCAGCTTTGATTCTACTGATTATTTGAGTACTATAATTTACTCTTTTCAAACATGATTTTTCTTTTTGCTTTGCTTTGTTTCTTAATTGATGGTACCTTAAAGTAAGATACCAAGACTGGTATACCATTTGATTTTGCACTATTTGCTACAATTTCTGGGCCTTTATGTATTTATAGCCTGGCCATTACCTTAAATTGAGTTTTTTTTAGTAACTTGATTGTCTTAGTGGTCATGCTGATTATAAGGATATAAGTCTTTGATGTGAAGCCGTTCATACACAACACAAAATTCTTCTGTTTAACTTTTAAACTCTATCATAACTTGGACCTATCTTTCCAGCCTTAAGATATATATTACCTCCCTTCCTACATTCACATAAATTACTCCATCTCCTGATTCCCTGCATTTTCACTGACTGTCCCCCATGCCTGAAATTCTTTTCCCTTCTCATCTCCAAGTCCTGGCCTCCCTGGCTTCCTTTAAGTCCCAGCTAAAATCCTTTCTCTATATCCCTTTATGCTAGTGCCTTCCTTCTTTTGATTATCTCTAGTTTATCCAACCTATGTCAATCTTGTTTCCATATAGTTGTTTGCATGGTGTCTCCCCCCCACTATGCATTTCTAATTTAAGATCTTTAAATGTTTATATCTTTGACATATTTAATAAAAACTTATCCCATACTAAATGTCAAGGATTTGATTTTCTACTTTCCATGGACTGTGCTCAAAACAATCAGTGGCAACTTACCAGGCTGTTCTTTGCTTTTTTTGTTTCACAGCATTTAGTACAGTGCCTGGCATATAGGAGGTGTTTAATAAATGCTTATTAACTGACACTCAATGGTCTAGCCAAACTGAACTTATTCCTGACACTCAACACTCAATCCCCCCATCTCCACTCCTATGCACTGGCCATCCCACATACCTGGAATCCTCTCCCTCCTTACCTTAGCCTTATGAAATCCCTTACTTAAAAGACTCACACTGCCTTCAATATGAAACCTTTCCTAATTTTGCCACCCCCAGCTAGTGCAGTCTTCACTTGCTCTGCTAGCTTGTGTTTATTCTGTTTATATTTGTGTATGTTGAAGTTGCTTCCACTCCCCATTCACCAACTATTATTAGGCCCCTCCTTTAGAGAGGAGGAGAGGGGCCTGTGCCATTTTTGTCCATATTCCCAGCATCTAGCACAGGGCCTGGAACATAATACGTGGTCAATAACTGGGGCAGCTAGATGGCACAGTGGATAGAGTGCTGGGCCTGGAATCAGGAAGACATCTTGCTAAATTCAAATCCAACCTCAGACACTCAGCTGTGTGACCCTGGGTGAGTCACTTAACTCTGTTTCCCTCAGTTGCCTCACCTATAAAATGCGCTGAAAAAGGAAATGGCAAACCAGTCCAGTATCTTTGCTAAGAAAACCCCAAATGGAGTCATGAAGAATCGGACATGACTGAACAACAGCATGAGTAAGGTGGACAAATAATTGATCGATAAGTGCTTTGGGCTTCAGTAGAACAACAGGTTTTATGTAATGGAAAGAGCATTAGACTTAGTATCAGAAAACCTGAGTATTCTATTTTCTCAGCCGTGTGAGTTTGGGCAAGTTATTTCAAATTTGAGCCTTAATTTCTTTATTAAATGAAAGAGTCATATCATTTAATTTCTAATATCTTTTCTAGTTCAAACATTCCAGGATTTTAAAAAATAGATTTGAACTCATCTTGTTTTATGTGTAAAATAGTTACAGCAAGTTGAAAGTCATAATACAATAGTACCAATTTTGAATATTCAAAATTGTATGTGTTTTTTTTAAATACATAAGTTTATATTTTTTGTCTTACAAATCATAGGAGTCTGAATGAATTTGTCAGGCTACTACACTGAGACCTAATACTTACCTTTTACTGAAGACCACAGCTGGAATTAAAATAGGAGAAAGAAAAAGAAGGCTTTTAACTTACCAAAAACTTATTTTCCTATAACTAAATAGATATTCAGCTGAATGTGGGACAAACTAACAATCACATTACAAGCTAAGAACAGCTGACACCCCTAAGTTTAACAGTTAGTACTTAAAATAGATTTGTTTCCTATTTATTTCCTATAGATTCATTTCCTACCACATGACAAACAAGTTATCAACTGACACTCAATGGTCTAGCCAAACTGAACTTCTTACTATTCCTCACACTCAACACTCAATCCCCCCATCTCCACTCCTATGCACTGGCCATCCCACATACCTGGAATCCTCTCCCTCCTTACCTTAGCCTTATGAAATCCCTTACTTAAAAGACTCACACTGCCTTCAATATGAAACCTTTTCTAATTTTGCCACCCCCAGCTAGTACAGTCTTCACTTGCTATGCTAGCTTGTGTTTATTCTATTTATATTTGTGTACGTTCATGTTACTTCCACTATATTCTACTATATTCTACAGTTGTCTTTATCAATGTCTACATAAATTGCCATTGATTGTTTTGAATGCAATCCATGAAAAGTAGAAAATCAAATCCTTGCCATTTAGTCTGGTATAAGATCTTATTAAATATGTCAGTCGAGGATATAAACACTTAGAGATCCACAATTAAACTGACAGTTCAATTAGGCCTTATGTGTATATACGACAAATGTTTAGCCTTACAATGCAGTTTTGATTTACCTTTGGGTATAAAAAAAAATTTAATGTGAATATATAGGGCATCCAAAATGAAAATATGTATTTGGTACATTTGCCTAAAATAGGTATATTTTAAGCAGTAGTCAATAATTAATAAACATTAAGCTCCCAAGCACTGGGGATACAAATAAGAAAAAGACAGCTACTTCCCTCAAGCTGCTTACAGTCTAGTGGGGGAAGACAATACACAAAAGGAAGCCCAAAAAGTGTTGGGGGCAACAGAGGGTATCCAGCTGGGCTATTTCCATGATGGCAAATGAAGTTAACTGGACACTTTTAGAGGTTTGGGGAGCAATATATCGCTCCGCCTCATCAATCAGAGGGGAGAAGAAACTGAGTATCCTGAGGAGATATTGAAAATCAAAGCTGAATAAGTCTCCATGATGATGAAATTTTAGGTCATGAGTTTATCTGGAGAGAAGCATGGTGTTTGAGGGGTTGAAACCAAAAGAGCAGCTGATAGAAAAATGTATTTAGAAGTACTTGGAAGCCTGAAGTTACCATACAACATTTTGCTTTCTAGTGGAGGTCAGTTTACAAGGTAATTCCGTTTTTTGGCAAGGACAAAATTACATTGCATGCAATATAGATCTTGAGCTTTTAGGAAATAAATAGCATAGATGGATGGGTGAACCATTTGCATTGAGGTAGAATAAACTACAATTTAATAGCTTTTGGCAAAACAAGTTATACCTTTGGCTTTTTCATATTATTCTTCCTTAAAAGTGTTAAGAACAATGAGTTGTAATTCTCTTCTGTACCCACTTTGCCAGACATTCACTGTGGTAACAGAGTTGAACAATATTTCTTTATCGTACTGTAGGTTTAATAAACCCTCATGATACATCCCTGCTTCGTGATTTCTCAGAAAGTGTCCTTTCCCACTGCCTTTAAAAACAACTTTAAAATATCAAAATCTAGCAATCAAATTCATCTCTAAGGAAACCGTGGGGAAAGTGTTAATTAACAACTACTGTAACACACTGTATATACTAAAAGAACTTTCTGAAAAAATGCTTTGGTTTTGTCGTATCAGCCTACTATATATTGAGCACCTACTGTATACCTAGTGTGGTGTGGTATACTTACTGTATACACTGTGCTGTAAGATTTGGTATAATATTATCTGGCTCTGCCACCTACTCATTGCATGATGTTGGACAAATCCATTTAAATTTTTAGGGATTTTTCATATTCTTCTTTGACAAGGTTGACAAAAAAAAAGCAACAAATACTGGAGGGCCCATGGGGAAAGTGTTATATTAATGCATTATGAACTGGTCCAGCCATTCTGGGTAGCAATTTGGAACTATGCCCAAAAAGCTATTAAACCGTGCATACCCTTTGACCCAACAATGCCACTATAAGGTCTATACCCCCAAAGAAATCAAGGAAAAGGACCTATTTGTTCAAAAAATATTAATAGGCATACCTCAGAGATATTGTGGGTTTGGTTCTAGGCTGCCACAATCAAGTGAATATTGCAATAAAGTGAGTCACACAAATTTTTTGGTTTTCTAATGCAGATAAGTTAAATTTATATTTATGTAGTCTATTAAGTGTGCAATAGTATTATATCTTTTAAGTGTACATGTTTTAATTTTAAAATACTAAAATACTAAAAAATGTTAACCATTATCTGAGCCTTCAGTGACTTATAATCTTTTTGCTGGTGGAGGGTCTTGCCTCACTGTTGATGGCTACTGATTGATCAGGGTGGTGTTTGCTGAAGATTGGGGTGGCTATGGCAGTTTCTCAAAATGAAACAACAATGAGTTTTGCTACATCAATTTACTCTTCCTTTTACAAAAGATTTCTCATAGCATGTGATGCTATTTGATAGCATTTTACTCACAGTAGAACTTTTTTCAAAATTGGAATCAATCCTCTTAAGCCCTGCTATTATTTTATCAACCAAGTTTATATAATATTCTTCAATATTGTTATGTCTCAGAGAATAGGGAGGCTCAGGGAAAGGGAGAGAGTCAGGGAAATCAGTGAAGAAGTCAGAGCACACACATTTATGGATTGTTTGCAGTCTTCTATAGGTACAATTTGTAGTTCCCCAAAACACAATTATAGTAGTAACGTCAAAGATCACTGATCACAGATAACCATAACAGATAAAACAACTGAAAAAAGTTGAAATATTGCAAGAATTGCCAAAATGTGACATAGAGACATAACATGAGCCCATGCTGTTGGAAAAGTGGCACCAATAGACTTGCTCAACACAGGGTTGCCATAAACCATCTATTTGTTTAAAAATAAAAACCCCTCAATATCTGTGAAGCACAATAAAACAATGTATGCCTGTATAACAGCCTTTTGTTATGGGAAAGAATTAGAAACCTGAGGGGATGCCCATCGATTGGCAAATGACTGAACAAGTTGGGATATGTGATTGTGAAGGAAAACCAGTGTGGTGAAAGAAATTATAAAGGAGATGCTTTCAGAGAAACCTAGGAAGACCTGCATGAACTGATACAAAGTAAGGTGAGCAGAACCAGGAGAACAATTTATACAATCACAATGATATTATAAAAACAAATAACTTTAACTTAGGAATTCATATCAACTTAAGAAGCTACCATAATTCCAGAAGACTCATGATGAAATATGCTACCCATCTCAAGATAAAGAGGTAGTGGATTCAGAGTGCAGACGTAGGAATTTGTTTTGCTTGACAATATAGGTTTTGTAATCGATTTTGTTTTTCTTGCTTTCTCAAAGGGGAAGAGGGAGAAAATTAAAAGCTGAAAATAAAAAAGAATGTAAGCTCCTAGAGGGTGGGCATTGTCTTTCTTGCTTGCTCATATTTGTGTCCCTGGCGCTTAGCACAATGCCCTGGCATATAGTAAGTTCACAATAAAAGCTTTATCCTCAGATCTCTTCTTGTGCTTACCTTTTCCACTTTGTCCTCCCCATCCCACCTTATTGACTTTGCTTTCTCTGCCCCTGTCTTTCATTTTTGTATTCTCATTATTTCTCTTCCATATTATTTTCACTTTCATTCCCTCTGATCTCCACTTCTTCCCTTTCTTTGTTCCTTCTCATCTCTTTGTCCTACCTAGCTGAGTTTTCACTCTCTGCTCTTAATATCCTTCTATATATCCTCTGTTATTGTCGTCCAGGATTTTAAATAAAGTAAAGCTTCACTAATTTTCACAGTGACCAAAGGGGGAATGTGGGAAGGGAATGTTTGAATTAATGAAAAATCTAAATAATATACATTTTCAGAAAAACATAGCTTTATTCTTTTCAAATTACAGTAACTGCCAACTTGTTTGAAAAAGGCTGTAGGTCTAAGGTTTTAGATAATCTTGTAAATGTATAATTAACAACAAACATACTTCCATTATTTCAGTACAAATGTTGTTGCTAAAGGGCTTTATACTTAATTGAACTAACATTTCCTTCCTACTGTTCTTACTCTTACTTTTATCAGAAATACTGGAAAATCATCTATTAAAGAGCCATTTCCCCCCCGGATAAGTATACTGAGTTTTGTGAGATTGTGAACCTTTTTATTTTGCCTTTTGCAATATAGATATATGAAGAACTGATACAAATATATGAATAAGCTTCCTTCCCCAGTAGATAAGTAATCAAAAATTATTCACAGGTAGTTCTCAAATGAAGAAATACAAGCTATCAACAATCCAGGTCTTCTTGACTCTAAGCCCGACACTCTATCCACTGAACTGTCTACCATATCTGAAGTACATTCCTTCCCTCCTCACCTACTCCTCTTAGAATCTCTTCTTTCAAAGCTCAGATCAAAGATCACCTATTACATGAAATCTGTCCTGATCCTTCAACTCCTTATAATGTCTCACTTCTTCCCCTGATTACCTTGTATTTACCTTGTGGATATTTTGCGTGTGTATATATGTACCTGTTGCTTCCCTCAGTTAAGTTTTAGCTCCCTGAGGGCAGAGATTGTTTCATTTGTTTGCTTATATCCCCTCCCCTAACATACACATAATAGATGCTTAATAAATGCTCACTGACTGATTGAAAATTAAGTTCATGTTTTAAAATGGAGGAACATGACATGACTGAAAAGCAGCTGGAGAATATGAAACAAAAAGGAAAACTAGATTATTAAAAAGAGGACAGAACTCACTGAAAAAGGGAAGAAAACATGGCATTTATAGCTATAAACATCTAAATTTTATAAACTGTGACATTATTAAAAATTATCTTTACAAACTAAGCAGAATTGAAAGAATTTAGATTTTAAGTACAAAGAAAAATCTCTTGGTTAGTCCTTACTTGCTTTGAACTTTAGATCATTGCACAAAGCAAAATACAGTTTTAAGTATAATTCATTCAGATAATTGTAGCCCAAACCCATTCTCCTGAGCTCTGGGACCACTTAGCCTTCCTGGATTTAGAGAGCTGTTTTGGGCAACATTCCAATCCACAACTCTCAAGCCCCTACTGAATGGTCATTCTGTTGCTAATCACACTCTACACACAAATCCAATCAAATGTAGAGTCAGATAACTTGTGTTTACTACTTCTTCATACCCTGCAAGGCAACCAGTGAGTAATGGTCCTTTGCAATCCTCAATAGATCTCCCTCTGGAGAACAAGATTCATGTAAATTCACATCTGGGTGTCAAGGAATTAGAAAGAGAAATTTTCAGGCAACATCTTCTTAGTTCTTTCTTAGACTTGGAGGAGAATATAGGCCTCCATCATGGGCATTCCAAACCTCAGAGTTAGGTTGGTTCCAACTTCCCAGTTTCTCTCCTTTAGTTCCTTCCAAGTCCATTCCAAGTCATGACTCTTCCAGACCAAGTTGTCTGCCCACTCTCTAGACAACCACGTTCCCAATCTCCATGACAATTCCATCATCCTCTTAAATTTGTTATGCCAAAAGCTGACACACAGGCTTCTGGATAATACAGTCATAAAAATAAACATAGCTTCCATTTACATCAGAAATATTATTATAATAAAAATCCTTAGCCCACTTACCTCTTGAATATTTTCTTGATAACATGAAAACAATGAAACAAAGCTAAATTAAGCTTATTCTTGAATACTATAACTGAAAATGTACTATATAGTAGGAGCTTCATGCAGAGAAATACTCTTTTTTCAGGTTGCCACAAGAAAGCTATTCACATTTTTCTGAGAGTACAGAATACAAAAATAATGAATAACATCTGCAAAAATAACATTTTCATAAGATTCTTGGTAGCATATTTTCAATTATGCCAAGAAGGTGTTAGATTATCACAATCATTCAGCTTGGCATAACTATAACTTAGCATAACCATGCCCTCTCAAATAGCAAGAAGACTCTGAGATATCAAATGTTTCAAAATGTTCCTGGAGATTGATAAAAATATTTTTTTTACTACAAAATCATAGCCTATATGCTTTTTACTTACCTATTATCTAAATTCTCTCAAGGCTATTGTTATGGGGGTAGGGCACAAATTATAGACTAAATGAGTGATTAATGTGGCACATGGAGCATTCCAATCTCACACAGGTGACCCCAGCATAGCCACCCCAGATTCAAACTACACTGTGGCCCTGCATCTACTCAAAAACATAGCTCAAGAGCCACCACCAATGTGCTTGCTTGCTTCTTTCTTTCTTTCTTTCTTGCTTGCTTGCTTCTTTCTTTCTCTTTCTTTCTTTTTTTCTTTCTTTCTTCCTTTCTTTTTTGTCATCCAGAGTGTAATTCAAAATATTCTTTCTTCCTTTCTTTTTTGTCATCCAGAGTGTAATTCAAAATAAAGGCAATTAATAAAATAGCTTGGGGAAAAGAAGTCAAAGTAGAACATTCTCTCCATAAATCTTGAGACACATATTCCCACAAAAATGCCATCAATGGGAAGAGTAAGCATACATATGGACCATGAATGAAGGGCCTATATTTAGGACAAATCCATGGCTAAGATGCACATATAAAGGAACAACTCAGGCCTCTGACTTTTGAGGCCCTCTGGAAGTGTCATCAAACGTCTCTCACTGGGCTTCTTCCCCTCCAAGTACATGATACTCCTTTGGGAGTCTCTTCACTAGGCAAGGTGTTTCCCTGATCCTGGATAGTCTTCTGGTGGCTGTTGGCAAGAGTGTGCTGGAGCTCATGTGGACTAGGAGAACCAATTGTTAAATTTTCGGTATATTTATATCTCAGAAATTTGTAACAAGTCAGGACTGGATTTATTATTTTTGTTGATTGTTTAGACTTCAGTGAGTGTTGGAAAAATGTTAATAATGCAGATTAAACTTTTAAAATGTGTCCAATTTTTTTGAGAACTAGTTGTTGTTGTTTGTCCTTCGTTCTGGAAGAGGATCATGACATCAGGGAGGTGATGCCACGACACACAAGTGAATTGGATTTGAGTGAGGCAGGGCTGTGCAAAGTCACCAGCCTCACTTTCTCCTCTGGAGCCATCTGGATCCAGTGGCCAGATATAGATCAGGACAACTGGAGGTGACCCAGAATTTGCTGGTTCTTAAACATTTACCAGAACACCCTTGGCTACGGGGCACATAATCTCGGCAAGGGCTGGTCTTATGGTGGCTGCTAGGTACAATAATATTCTCTTCTAGGTATCCATGCACTGGTCCCAGACTGTGCGATTCTCAGATGTTTTTATGGTGGCCACTGAGCACATAATCTCTACTTGGTGTTGTTATCTCTACCAGCTTCTGGGCTTCATCTCTTTAAGGCTACCTCCAAGTCACCTCAGCTTCAAGTGTTATTAAAATATAGTGGCTAGAATATACTGCTGATAAGAGAAGGCTAATGCTTCTTTAGTCAAAGCCACCATACCCAGCTTTAAAACAAACACAAAAACAGATATAGTGAGCCTAGGTTAAGATTTTCTTTTCTTTTCAACCCAATATTTCAAAAGAGATCAGTCCTACTAAGTAACTATCAATCGTATTATTAGAGATTTTCAAGATCTTTTCTGTTTAATCATTCAAATTACTTTGAACCAGAAGAGGTAAGCTAAAGAAACAAGGTAATTCACTCTCTGCAGTATTTAATACTATTGACCCACCATCTCCTCCTGGATACTCCTCTGGATTTTTGGTTGTTCTATACTTCTGGCTACTCCTTCTCAGTCACTTTTACTGAATGATTTTCCACATGCCTAACTTTGTACTCCAAAACTCTTCTTTTACTTTCTTCTCTCTCCACACACTCTCTTCATAATCTCATCAGTTTCAGTGGGTTCAATTATCATCGCTATGCTCATTGTTCCTAAGTCTATATTTTTTTAGTTCTATTCTCTTTTCTGCAGTCCAGTCCTATAGCTCCAACTGCCTACTAAACCTTTCCAACTCACCTCCATCTCACCTGTGGATATTGCAACAGCCTCTTAATTGTTCTTCCTTCCCTTCTCCACACCAACAGTTCTCAATTTTTTTAGTCTAGGAATTCCTTTACACTTAAAAACTGAGAATTCCTCAAAGAGCTTTTGTTTACATGGGTTATGTCTATCAATGTTTACCATATTAGAAATTAAAATTTAGTGTAATTATGAAAATAGTTTTGACTTCGTGGGCTGCCTAAAAGGATATCAGGAGTGTCTTGACTTCACTTTGAGAACACTGCTCCACACAGCTGCTATACTGATATCCCTAAAGCATAGGTGGGACTATTTTATTCCCCACTCAAAAAGCTCTAGTATAGGCAGTTGTAACCTGGAGTTCATGGATTTTCTTTTTAACTTTTTGATAACTATTTCAATGTAATGGTTTCATTTATATCAATTATGTGTTTTATTTTATGCTTTTAAGAGCATTATTCTGAGAAAGGATTTGTAGACTTCACCAGGCTCCCAGAGATATCTGTGACACAAAGAAGGTTTTTAAGAACCCTTGTTCTAGTGGCTCCCTATTACTTCTAGGAGAAACTAAAAACTTTGGCGTTTAAAATCCTTTGCAATCTGGCTCCAGCTTATGTCTCAGGTTTTTGTAGTTTAAGCATTCTGTGGTCCAGCTATATTGGCTCCCTTGTTGCTTACAAATGACGTTCTGTCTCGTCTCCATGCCTTAGCACGAGTTCTTCCAAATGTTTGAAATCCCTCTGCCCCTCAAAGTCCCCAGCTTTCTTCACGGGTAAGATCTGGTTCAATTTCCTATAAAATACCTTTCTTGATTCTCCCAGATGCTAGTGGCCCCCTCTCATTATCTTGTACTTACTTGCATATAATTTGTATTTACTTATATGTTGTTTCCTTGGATAAATTATAAATTCTTCAAGGAGCTTGGAAGTTTGAGGGCAATATGCCAAGGTGTACAAAACTCAGAGCCTGGCTCACAAGAGGTACACAATAAATACCTGTTGATTGATTATTCTCCATCCACCTTCTCCCCATTCCTGCCTTTGTTATGTATATCTGTCGGCCTTTTATTTGCTTGTTATATTCCTAAACTTTATAGAAACCTCATGGTACGAAGGGTCCTTCCTGTAAAGCTATAGTGAGGACAATAGAAGGGGCCTTGGAAAGCCCATATAGGTGGAGGCTGCCTGTGTGTTATGTGGGAAAACCTGCAAACACATCACTGGCCAGACTTATTCCCTCCTGATCCCTGTCAAGATATTGAAATGAAAGGATAAAGAGAACACTTTCTGTAATAGGACCAACTTCATTTCTGCCACCTACAACATGGAGATGTTTTACCTAAAAGAAGACAGATCTGCCCTGGACCAGATTGCCTTCGGCTTTCTTGATGCGCCGTCCTTCCCTACACCACCAGCCAACATGGCGTAGGCTCAGGACAAAGGTGCCCCTGGGACCCGATTTGCCTCAGCTTCCTTGTTGCTGCTTCCTGCTCATCTGGGGCATTAAAAGTCCCAGCCCTATTCATCAACGAATTTCTACCAACATATTCTCATTTTTACACTACACCACACAGGATTGATTCATTTGGTTAGACTATCATTCCTACTGTTAAAAATTTTACCTTTATATGACATAAATGTAATAAAGTAATAAATGTAGAAGTTCAACTCTTCTATATTCCAAAAGTCCCTATAAAACCCATGCAATTTTACCATTTTAATACTATGGCATATCATGTAAAATAAGACATTTCAGTGTCATGCATAACCAAGCTATTATCAATCCAAAAGCTTTTCATTTCAATAAAAAAAAATCTATGAGCTTAAGAACAATATTCTTTCTACTGTGTAAAAATAAGCACAATGAATAAGCATTTGTATATTTACTAAATAAATATGTTATTTATTATTTTTATAAGAAACTTTGTTACTTATTATATTAATTTAAGTAAAAAATATTTACTGAATAATAAATATTTATATAAGATTTATTCCATTGTCTCATTTTCAGAAATTGTAACAAGCTGTAAAGGTATTTACTTCAGTGTTGGTAAGGATACCCTGATTGCTAATAGAAGTATCAGCAGTTCATATCCCTGAAATAGGGGAATTTGCCTTCTCAGACTTGTTGGGTACCTAAGACTACTCAAGTCCTCAAACTCTGATGTTAACACTGACCAGATTCATTACCAGATGGAGATGAGGAGGGTTGTATCCAGAAAAGCTAAGTTCTACTGTGTCCATAATGCATATTCTTACTGGGTTAGGACAAATTAAACCTTTTTTGTTAAATGTTTAATGACTTGAGAGTGCCTCATTTCTTTCCAACATTAGACCCGGACCCAAAAGGATGCTAACAATTATAGCTATGCCTCCAACACCTCCTAAGTGGAGATCCCATAGGTAAAAACACAAACTAAGACCATGTTGACAATTCCACTCTTTCCACTGAAGTGGCATCGTAACTGAAGATGTAATTATACAGGCTTCAGAAATTATCTCAATGGGGAGCAGAACTGTTATATATTGGGAAAAGATGGAGAGCAGCCAAGGCAGTCACATCTCATTCTTACTAAAACTGCACAACTTTGGAATAAGTATCCTTGCAGGTATCACTGAACAAAAGTATAACTAACAACACAAAGTTCGTATTGGAAGTAAATTGGAAACTGGCTCCTCTTAGACCCTGTCTAAGAAGGTATTCAGATCTACAGAGTAAATGAAAACATTCTTTATTGAAAGAATCATCATGGTAAATTGTATGAACGAACCAGGTTGTGTGACATTTGTTACTTTGTTATAATAGTTGTTCGTGATGATGTAAAATTTGTTTAATGATTATCATAATTATAATAATTATATTGATTAATTATAATGATTGGATAATTATAATGATTAATTATAATAATTAATGATTATCCTTATCAAATGAGGAATAAACAGAGAAATGTATGTTCTCCCAAGGTAAGTTGCCATAATCATGGGGGACTCATGCACAAAGTCCAAGTAGAAGAATTTAGTATAGATGGCAAGGTCCTGCAGATGTTCCCGTTCGTGGATAACATCATGCTGACTGCATCAACCCCCAAAATATGCCTTAGTGAGATCCATGGTCCCTCAGAAGATATTGGCCTAACAATTGACGCAGAAAAAACTAAATGGTTAAAGAATAGCTCTTGTCCAGGAAGGAAGGAAGGAAACATTTATTAAGCACCTACCACGTGCCAGGCACTGTGCTAAACACTTTACTAATGTTACCTCATTTGATCTTCACAGCCACACTGGGAGGTTTATACTATGATGATCCTCATTTTACAATTAAGGAAATTGAGGCAAATAGCGATTAAGTGATTTACAAATGGCCCATTGAAATATCAAGATATAGGAAATATAGGTATACATGATATAACTATCTTGGACAGACACTACGGATGGAGAATAAACTAGGCTCAGAAATGACTAAGAGAAGGAGACTGTGAGCTAAGAAGCATCATGGTACAGTTGAACAGACACTAAATTTGGAGTGTATTATTTTGGATTCCAATCCTGATTGAACCACTTGCAGCATGTATGACCTGGGAAAAGCCTCAACCTCTCAGCTGGAGCTTTCTCTTCTGTAAAATGAGAGTTGGACTACGTGACCTCTGAGATCCCTTCTAATCCTAAATCAATATGTTATCAAAAAACTAATCCTAAATCAATATATTATCAAGTGTATGCTGTATCACTCCCATGCTTAGGGAAACACAGTGCAATCTTTAAAGGTGGGAGGATGCACTCAGCTTTGCAAAAGTGGTCATAGAATTTATTTATCACCACAATGCTATAAATTCAACCCTTGCCACCCCCAAAACAACTACTTCAAGTAGACATAATAGACCATTGAATTTAAGTCAGAAGGCCTGAGTTCCAATCCTGGCTCTGCTATTTAAGACTCATGTGACTTTTGGTAAGTCATTAAATATCCTTGTGTTTCAATTTTCTCATTTATAAATGGAAGAGCTTGTCCTAAATCAATGGTTCTTAACCTGAGGTCCACAGACCCTAAATGGGTCATTGAATAGATTTCAAATGGGAATGTGAACATGGATGGAAAAAAATTACATCTTTATTTTCACTAAACTCTAACTGGAATTTAGCATTTCCTCAAATTATGAACACAGACAACAAGCATTATTCTGAGGAGGGGTCTTTAGTCTTCACAAGACTAAAAAGGTTAAGAACCCCTTGCTGAAATGAGCTCCAAGGTCTCTTTTAGCTTTTAATCTCATGAGCCCTCTGAAGTTCCTTATCAACCTAGCATTATCACGAATACTATCTACTTTTAAAGACAAGATAGTCCAGTACTTTGGACATGTGAACTTTCAGAGGAAACACAGATGAAGAAATATATGAATGTGACAAACTCAAAAGCACTCAAATACTAATTTCCCAAAGGTGACAGATAAAGGATAATGATGTTGCATACACTTTCTGGGGGAGAAATTCTTATTAAGACTCACAGAAAGCATATCTGCTTGGCAATCAAACAATCATTTATTCTATAATTATTTGCATAGTTACTCTGTACCTACTCTGTCTCAGTCTTCTTAGTCTCTTTTGTTGCGTCATTATCCATATCCTAAATCCTTATTATGGTCGTTTCCCAAGGCTCTATCCTGGGTCCTCTGGTTCTTTCTCTCCATCATTTCATCAACTTCCCTGCATTAGTTCAATTATCATCTCTTTGCTAATCACTCCTAGATATGGTTAGTCCTATTCTTTTTCCTAAGCTTTCATCTCTCATCATGAAACGTCTGTTGGACATTTTGAACTCTATGTCCCATAAGCATCTCAAAAACAGTTTTCAAATGACGAATTTCAAACTATAAATGGCCACATTAAAACATGCTACAAATTGGAAATTATAAGAGAAATTAAGAATAATTCTGAGAAAAACCTGGAAAGATTTACAGGAACTAATTTAAAGTGAAATGAGCAGAACCAGGAGAACATTGTATACAGTAACAGCAGTATTGTATGATGATCAAGAGCTAAGTGATCTAAGACAATTCTGAAGGACTTATGATGAAAAATGCTATCTATCCCCAGGGAAAGAACTGATGGTATCTGAATGCAGATCAAAACATACTTTTTCTTTACTTTATTTATTTTCTTGATTTTTTTCTGTCTGGTTTTTTTTCATGAGAGTAACATGGAAATATGTTTTGCATGACTGCGCATGTATAACCTATATCAAATTGTTTGCCTTCTCAAGGTGGGGAGAGGGAGAAGGAAGGGAGGAAGGGAAAACATCTGAAATTCAAAAATTTTAAAAACAAATGTTAAAAATTATTTTTACATGTAATTGGGGAAAAATAAAACATTAAATTAAAAAAAGAACAACTCTGAGGTTTCATCTCATACCATGTAAACCGACAAAGATGACAAAAGATGGGAACAGTCAATGTTGGAGAGATGTGGGAAGACAGCCACACTGATACCTTGTGATGGAACTATGAATTGGTTCAACCATTTTGAATAATAATTTGCAATTATGCAATAAAAGTGACTGAACTGCATATATTATTAGACCCAGCAATCCCATAACTGGGCATATAGCCCAAAGAAGTAAAAAAAAAAAAGGCACAAAGGTCCAATATATACCAAAATATTCATAGTATCACTTTTTGTGTGTGTGTGTATGTGGTAACAACTACAAACATAGTAGGTATACATAGGTTAGGTAATGACTGAAAAACTAATGTATAGAAATGTAATAAAATATTATGATTTGATATGAAATGAAAAATTTGAATGTAAAGGAGTTGGACTTTTACATACTTAACCACAGAAAAAATACTGGATAACAAGGTCTTAAACTAAATGTAAAAATGTGGCCATGGCAGGGGTAATACTCGAAGCTGCTTCCTCCCTGGAGTGACCACTTTCCTCTGTCCATATCTTTTGAGAGTATATGTGTCTGTATCCTCAATTATGCCTCAAACTGACAAGCTTTTAAATAGCCTTCCTTTGGACAAGCCATTGCTCAATGGCATGGCCTTTGGGAGGTGAGGAAAGAAATTCTATCCACCATCCTGGCAGTGCCCTCATCCACAAAGTGTTCCTGGGTCTGAACCACCATTGCTAGGTATTTAAAGCTCTGAGGGTCCAGGCTAATTTGTTTGCTCAGCCAATCCAGAGATGTTCAAACTTTGTAAGAAAACCACCAAGTATATGTGATGTTGCCACATTGAAACCTCTGTAACTAAGTCTTGTGACTACATCAGTTGAATTATGGAAGATCAAATGCTTTCTCTTTTAAAGCTGTAAGTGGCTCCATGGGTAGACCATTGAACCTGGAGTTAGGAAGACCTGAATTCAAATCCTGTCAGATACGTACCAGCTGTGTGACTCTAGGCAAATCACTTAACCTCTGCTTCAATTTCTTCATCTGTATAATAGAGATAATAATGACATCTACTTCATAGGGTTGTTGGGAAGATAAAATAACATCATAGTTGTGGAAGCACTTTTAGAACCTTAAAACACACTATAAATGCTAGCTATTGTTATTATTACACACTGAATATACTTCCAGGACTGTCCTAGGCATTGTGGAGGACACAAAAGAATTTTTAAAAAAGCACTGCCCTCACAGAGCTCACGTCAAATTGGAGAGCCAAGACTGGTCCATCACTAGAAGCAGATAACAAGATACACACTGTCATGCTACACTTTATAAGTACTGTTGCTTAGAGGAGATCTATTGGGGGTGGGGTGAAGATGGGTGAGAGGGCACACCAGTAACTTGATGTGGGGATAAGGACTGGTAGAAGGTGTTAGGGAGAACATATCAGGTGAGGCAAATAGCTTGAGCAAGGGTACAGAGGTAGAAAAAACAATGGCATATTCAAAGGATCAGTTATAAAACCTAACAACTAAAATGCTGCTGAGAAATAATTTAGGAAGCTGTTTTCAAAAGAAATGCAAATGAACAATCATGTAAAAGAATGTATCACATCATTAATAAGAGAAATGCAAATTTTAAAAACTGAGGTTTTATCTCACAGTTATCATACTGGCAAAGAGAGGGACAAAGGAATATAAGCAAACAAATGCATTGTTGGTACAGCTGGGGAAAAAAAACTACTCTGGAAAATCATTTAGAATGATAATAGAAAAATTACCGACATGTACCTACCTTTTATACCAGCAATACCACTACTAAGCGTATCCCCCAAGGAAGTTAAAGACAGAGGGAAGTGTTTCATATATACAAAAATATTTATAGCAGAACTTTTGTGGTAGCAAAGAACTGTAATGAATATTACAGGCAGTATGAGGTAGTGGATCAAGTGCCCTTGGAGTCAGAAAGACCTGGGTTCAAGTCCTACCCCTAATACAAAGTGACTATGTGATCCTAAGTAAGTTACCCTCTCTGTACTCTAGACAACTGTCTAAGACTACATATTGCAGAGCAGTTTCCAATCTGGGCTGGAAGAGGGGGATTACTTACTAGAAGTTTCCGTCCCACACCAACTCCCCCTGCAAAAACAAAAACTAGAGACAAAGTGAGTCTATGGATTAGAAAATTGCTGAAAAAAATTATTATAAGTGACTATGATTGAATATTATTTTTATTTTAAATAATATTTTCACAATTACATGTAAAGATAATTTTAAACGTTCATTTAAAAAAGTGTTTTGAGTTCCAAGTTTTCTCCCTCCCACTGTCCCCTCCCCCCTCTGAGAGAGCAAGCAATTTTATATAGGTTATATATGTTCAATTATGATAGAATACTATGGATGAAATGATGAATGTGAAAGAATGTATGGTAACTTGGGAAGATTTGCAAGAACTGATATAGAGTAAAGTAAACAGATCAAAGAGAACAATTTACTCTATATATGTATGTATGTATGTATACATTGAAACACATCACAACTCCTACTTGGGTTTTAATGGCACTATACTTTTCTGAACTATCTATCTGGCCTTTTTTTCGCAGTCTTCTGAGATGATGGATGATCATTAACGTCCTGCCCCCTAACTGTGCATATACCCCCCCACAAGGACTCTGTCTTGGTCTCCTCTCTTCTCTCTCTTGTTGAGTTGGGTTCAGTTATCTTTTCTATGCAGATGGCTCCCAAGTCTACATATCTACTCCTCATCTTTTTCCTCCTTCTGTGACCAATCAAATGTTATTGCCTAATTTACACCTGGATATCCCATAGGCATCTCAACCTTAATTTGTCCAAAACAGGATTCATCCCCCCCCACCCCCCCCCCCACATACTTTACCGTTTCCTAACTTCCCTCTTCAAGGCACCATCATTTTTCTGGATACCCAGATTCATAATCTAGAGTTATTGTAAAAACATTTACATAGCAGTATTAATAAATAAAATATTAATAAATATTTGTTCATTCATTTATTCATTCATTCTCAGCTTTGCATTCTCTAATACCTCAATACTGAATCAATTGTCAGGTCCTGTCAATTTTACCTTCACAACATACCTCTCTTCCATACCCTTCTTTCCACTCATATACCAAGCTGGGGACCTCATTCTGTTCTTTCAGGGACTATTGCAATAGGCTTTTAATTAGACTCTGTCTCCAAGCTCCTTCTGAAGCCACCATCCACATCCCTACCAAATTGACATCTCTAAAGCACAGATGGGTCTGATCACATTACACTGTTGCTGAAGAAGTGGTGGCTCCCTTTTGCCTTAGGACATTTAACATTTAAAACCCTTCACATTCTAGCTCCAAGTAGTTCTTCCAGACTGATTACATACACATTTACTCCCCATCATGTAGTCTAAGTTCCAGCCAGACTGGAACTAACATTTCATCTTCCATGTCTTTGCATAGGCTGTCCTCCACCATCCCTGGAATACTCTCCCACCTCACCTCCAACTCTTAGAATTCTTAAACTTCCTTCAAAAACAACTCAGGTCTCCAAAACCGAGATCTGGGAAAGAGTGTAGCTTAAAAAATGCCAAAGTCTCCCGCTACATCTAGGGCCATTGCAAGTAATCCTGACCTATGTGTTGCCATTGGACTCTGATGACTTTGGAGGAGACAGTGAGGCTGATGACTCTGCACAGCTCTGCCTCACTTAAATCCAAGTCACTTGCAAGTCAAGACATCACCCTCCTGATGTCATTGGTCCTCTTTGAGAATGAAGGATCAACAATAACAACAAGGTACCGTCTCCTATGGGAGACCCTTCTTAATCTCCCCAATTGTTAGTGCCCCCCCCAAAGTATCTTGTATTTACTCTGTATGTGTTTTGAATATACTTTTCTGTATATAAGTTGTTTCCTCAGTAATATGTAAGATCTTTGGGAGGAGAGAATGTTTTGGATTTTTTTCCTCGTACCTCAGGGTACCTGGCAAATAGAAGGTACTCAATAAATGCTTGTCCAATTAAATTGCAACAATTAATCATGAATCCAGAGACTGGATAGTGAAGGGTACTTCTCTCTTTTTGACAGAGAAGTAGTGAAACCATTAGTGAAGAAGACAGACATGGTGAATATTTTGTTTAATATATCTTTGTCACAATAGAGAGTTTATGGAGTTGGGAGGGGGAGGAGAATTATAGCATTTTATTTTAAAAGATCATCAATAACATTTTTGTTTTTAAGAAAAAGAAAGTCAGATGGGTCTATACGAGGAGGGCCTTCAGACTCAGGGAAAGGAGGCCTAAACGAACACGTATTCATTGAGTGTGTACTATATACTAATATCTGGAGGAGATATGAAGAAATTTAAGGAACAGGTTCTGACTTCAAGGAGGTTATAGCTAAATTGGAGAACTATGAAATATGCTCATAAAAAAGATTATTAACAATTTGAAGTAGGAAATAAATGAAGAAGCCCTGTGGTAGAGTGGAAAGAGTGCTGGGCTTAGAATCAAAGGACTTGAATTCAAATCCTGTCTATCTGTCTTACTACCTGTGTGATTTTGGACAAGTCATTCAACTTTTCTAGGCCCCAGTTTCCCATCTGAAAACATAGAGATTGGAATAGATTACCTCCAAGGTCTCTTTGGAGGTAGCTAGGTGGCTCTGTGGATAAAGTGCTGGGCCTAAAGGCAGGAACACCCAAATTCAAATCTGGCCTCAAACACTTATTAGCTGTGTGTCCCTGGACAAGTCACTTAACCTCTCTTTCCCTTAATTCACTGGAGAAGGAAATGGCAAACCACTCCGCTATCTTTGGCAAGAAAATCTCACAGACAGTATGGTCTACAGGATCACAAAGAGTTGGACAAGACTGAACAACTAAACAACAACAAAAAGGTCTCTTCAATTCTAAAGAGATTTTCTTAAAATGAAAGTCTGCTCATGTCACTCCCCCCAAACTCTTTTGGCTCTCTATATCCTCTAGGATAAAATATAATTTCCTCAGATTGACATTTAAATCTCTCCATAACCTGACCCTTTAGCCAGTCAGTCAAAAAACGTTTATTAAACATCTACTTAAAACTTCTATTTGCAGCTGATTCTATACATGGACTCGTGGAATATGACAAAAGCCTTCCAATTAAATCCATACTTATTTGAAAAAGATCAGCCTGACCATTCATATCAGAGAAACAAAGTGGATTAAGGAGCCTGAATGAAAGCAAAGCCAAGGTGACAGAGTGGAGAAGCATCAGCTGAACTCTCCCAAACACCCCTCTAAACAACTTTGATGAAAAGGCCAGAGCCGAATAGAAAATTTCACTTTCAAATATAAGACTCCAGAGAAGTATAAAAAGGTAAACAGGAAAGAGAAACCATAAGGGAATCAGTAAGATAAAAATGTTTTTTACATTCCTATATGGGAAGATGATACTTGTAATTCCTAAGAACTTTATCATTATTAGGGCAGTTGGAAGGAGTATAAATAGAGAGCATGGGTATGAGTTGAATATGATGGGATGATTTAAAAAATAAAATTAAGGGGTAAGAAAGAGGGATGTACTGGGGAAAGGGAGAAGGGAGAAGAAGAAAGGGGAAGATAGAAAGCTTTTACAGTAGAAAAGCAAATGGAGGCGGAGGAGTGGCAGGCAATGGTTGGACCTTACTCTCATGGGAATTCACTCAAAGAGGGAATAACATACATACTCAGTTGGGCACAGAAATGTACCTTATCCTACAGGGAAGTAGGAGGGGAAGGGAATAAGAGAAGGAGAGAGGGGCTGATAGAATGAGGTTTGGGGGTGGCAAAGATCATAAACAAAATAGACTTTTAGGGAGGGATAGATAAAAAGAGAGAGAAGGATAAAAAAGGTGGAAAATAGGATGGTGAGAAGCACACAGTAATCACAACTATAAATGTAAATGGGATGAGCTTACCCATAAAATGGAAGCCAATAGCAGAATGGATTAAAAAAAAAAACAGAATTCAACAGTTTACAAGAAACATACTTGAAACAGAGAGACACACAGAATAAAAAAGTAGGGGGTGGCTAGAGCAGACTCTATTATGTTTTAGCTGGGGTAAAAAATAAAAAGCAAGGGTAACAATCATGATCTCAGATAAAGCAAAAGCAAAAATAGACCTAATTAAAAGAGATAAGCAGGGAAGCTACATTTCACTGAAAGGTAACATAGGTATTGATGCCTAAAACAGCCAGAACAAAACCGGAGAAAGAAAATAATAGAACAATTTCCTTAAATGAATATTGATATAAAAATTTAAATAAAATACTAACGAGAAGATTATAGCAATAGATCACAAAGATATACACTTTGACTATGTGGGATTTATACCAGGAATGCAGGGCTGGTTCAATATTAGGAAAACTATCAGCATAATTGACCACATTAATAACAAAATCAACAGAAATTATATGATTATCTCAACAGATGCAGAAAAAGCTTTTGACAAAATACAACACTCTTTCCTATTTTAAAAAACAATAACAAACAAACCTAGAAAACATAGGAATAAATGAAGCTTTCCTTAAAATTATTAGTATCTATCTAAAACCATCAGCAAGTATTATCTGTAATAGGGATAAACTAGAAGCCTTTCCACTAAGATCAGAGGTGAAGCGTGGATGTCCATTTTCACCACTAGTATTCAGTATTATTCTAGAAATGTTAGTTATAGCAATAAGACAAGAAAAAGAAATAGAAGGAATTAGACAAGGCAATAAGGAAACAAAAGTATTACTCTTTGCAGATGATGGTATACTTCAAGAATCCTATAGAATCAACTAAAAAAACTAGTTGAAAAAATTAACAACTTCAGCAAAGTTGCAGGATATAAAACAAACCCACATAAATCATTACCATTTCTATGTGTTGCCCCAACAAAGTCCAACAGGAAGAGACAGAAAGAGAAATTCCATTTAAAATATCTGCAGTATAACCTATATCAGATTGCATGCCATCTTGGGGAAGGAAGAGGGGAGGGAGGGGGAAAAATTTTAGAACTCAAAATCTTATAAAAGTTAATGTTGAAAACTAAAAATAAATAAATAAATTTAAATAAATTAAAAAAATGCTTAGGAAACTATGCAAGGGCATTGTGCTAGACCTTAAAAGGGCCCTAGTTTTCAAAGAACTTCTATTCTCTGGATCAATGATGGAAAGTTTTCCATTTCAGTGAGTGGGTATTATTAATTTTCTTTGTTGATGATGGGGATAGATGATTGGTTAATAATGATATGGCTTTCTGTGAGGAGAGAGAATGACTGACACATGGGAAGTCAGAGTTTACTCTGTACATATGAGATGTTGTAAGGAAAAAGTACACCAATAAATAGTAGAAACCGCAAATACATATATATGCAGGCAATATAAAATGCTTGGTAGTCTACCTGCCAAGATAAACCCAGGATACAGAACACTTTTCACATTAATAAAGTCAGATCTCAACAACTGGAAAAATATTAATTATTCACGGATAGGCTGAGCCAATATAAGAGAGAAAATTCTACCTAAATTGATTTACTTATTCAGTGCCATACCAATTAAATTACAAAAAAATTATTTTATAGAACCAGAAAAACAATAACAAAACTCATCTAGAAGAATAAAAGGTCAAGAATATCAAAGGACTCAATGGGGAAAAAAAAGGGAAGGAAATTGGCCTACCAGGATCAGATCTCAAACTGTATTACAAAGCAGTAATCATCAAAACAATCTGGTATTAGATAAGAAATAGCGGTAGACAAGACACGGGAGTAAATGACCTAGTGTTTGACAAACCCAAAGATACAAGAATTTGGGACATGAAATCACTATTTGACAAAAATTGCTGGGAAACCTGGAAAGTAGGATATAAAAAAAATTTTTTTTTAAAGAAGCCAGAAGGGCGCAATAGAAAGAGCACACTGGATCTGGCCTCAGAGCACCTGGGTTTGAATCCTGGCTTTAATACTCATTACCTTTGTGACTTTGGGAAAGCCATGTAAATCTCTCTGGGCCTCAGTTTCCTATCTATAAAATGATAGGGTTGGACTAGATGACCCTTCCAGCTCTGAATCAACTACCCTCTCCTCTTGGACAATCTCTCTTCTTCGGCTTTGCATGACACTACTCTGAAAGGTAACATAGGTATTGATGCCTAAAACAGCCAGAACAAAACTGGAGAAAGAAAATAATAGAACAATTTCCTTAAATGAATATTGATATAAAAATTTAAATAAAATACTAACAAGAAGATTATAGCAATAGATCACAAAGATCATACACTTTGACTATGTGGGATTTATACCAGGAATGCAGGGCTGGTTCAATATTAGGAAAACTATCAGCATAATTGACCACATTAATAACAAAATCAACAGAAATTATATGATTATCTCAACAGATGCAGAAAAAGCTTTTGACAAAATACAACACTCTTTCCTATTTTAAAAAACAATAACAAACAAACCTAGAAAACATAGGAATAAATGAAGCTTTCTTAAAATTATTAGTATCTATCTAAAACCATCAGCAAGTATTATCTGTAATAGGGATTACCTTTGTGACTTTGGGAAAGCCATGTAAATCTCTCTGGGCCTCAGTTTCCTATCTATAAAATGATAGGGTTGGACTAGATGACCCTTCCAGCTCTGAATCAACTACCCTCTCCTCTTGGACAATCTCTCTTCTCTTACCTCTAGAATGCTTGTTTCTCCACTTTCTTTATTGGCTCATCATTCATATAAACAACCCTAAACCGTAGCTGTTTCCCCAAGGCTCCTGTCTTTGGCCCACACCTCTTATTTCTGTAAATTCTATTACCTCGTTTCATCAGCCCACATAGGTTTAATTATCCACTCTGTATGTATGACTGCTGAATCTATAAATTCAGCTGTAGTCTTTCTTCAGAGTTCTAGTCCCACATCACCATCTGCCTATTGTATATTTCTAATGCAAAAACATCTTAAATATAAACATTTCCAAAAACGAATTTATAATCCTTCACCCAAAACTTTCCCTAATTCCCTACTAACACCCCCTAGAAGAGCTGGACCAGCTGCTGACATCTCTTGAGCCAATCAAATCATCCCCACTGCTAAGATTTAATCACTCATCCTTAATGAGGTGTGAATGGGCCAACAGTATTCTGGCCTCTGTCAAGGCAAGGCCCCAAATAGGTGTTAATGGATATAGAGGTGTTAATGTGTATCCCTACACCTTCCACCTAAACTGCAAACAAATGCCTAATCTTTTAGCCTTATTACTTTGCTCTGGTTTACTCTGGTGACATCCTATACATTCCCCTCATTCCCTACCTTGAAAAATGCATATCTGCATATAGTATCATGCCCCATTTCCACCTCCAGAATTATAAGCACTTTGCAGGAACATACTGTGTAATTTTTATCCTTGTATTCCTAACTCTTTTAAGGCCCCTTCTGTTAAGGTCTAGTCTGGTGCCTCATCATAGCATGGAGATGATGGGTTTTTTTTGTTTTGGGGTTTTTTTTTGGCTAGGCAATGGGGTTAAGTGACTTGCCCAGGGTCATGCAGCTAGTAAGTGTCAAGTGTCTGAGGTCACATTTGAACTCAGGTCCTCCTGACTCCAGCACCAGTGCTCTATCCAATGCACCACTTAGCTGCTCCCAACCTTTTTTTTTTTTTTTGACTAGGCAACGGGAGTAAGTGACTTGCCCAAGGTCATATAACTGGTAAGTGTTAAGTGTCTAGGCCGGATTTGAACTCAGATCCTCCTGACTCCAGGGCTAGTGCTCTATCCACCTAGCTGCCCCAACATGGAGATGATGTTTAACATTCCAAAGCTATGCCAGTGGGGCCAAAAGCTGTGCCAGGATCTACCATACTTAAAAGATTATCAGCCTGGTGATGTGTATATGTCTTATCTCAGAATGAGTTTAACTAAATCCAGGATTACTGAAAAAAAAAATCATCTACAGAAATTTTAAAGATTAATGGTTAAATCATAGAGGGATTACAAACTTAAAGGGGGAGGAAATACCCACATCATTGTGTGTATCACCCCCTATTTCCCCATACCCAAGCTGTTGCCAGGGCCTGCCAATTTCACTTTGCAGCATCTCTCAAATACACCCTCCCCCTTTCAGCTCTGACATTTCTACCACTCTGGTGCAAGACCTTATCACCTCATGCCTGGATTATTGCACTAACCTGCTGGTGGGTCTGTCTGCCTCAAGTCTCTCCCCGTTCCAATCCAGCCTCCACTCAGCCATTAAAGTGATTTTCCTGAAGCACAGGTCTGATCATGTCACCCCTTTCCCCCTACTACTCAGTAAACTCCAGTGGCTTCCTATTGCCTCCAGGAGCAAATACAAACTGTTGTTTGGCATCCAAAGCTTTTCATAACCTATCTCCACCCTACATTTCCTGTCTTATACTTTAATCCCCAATATGTACTTTTTGATGCAATGACACTGGCCTCTTGGCTGTTCCACAGGCAAGACACTCCATTCTCCATCTCTCTTGGCTCCCAGCTTTTTCTCTGTCTCCCACTCCTGGAATGCTCTCTCTCCTTTGCTGTGACTACAGGCCTTTCTGGCTTCTTGTAAGACCCAACTAAAATCCCACCTTCTATAGGTAGCCTTCCCTAACCCCTCCTAATTCTAGTACTTTCCCTCTTTTAATTATTTCCTATTTATCCTGTATATAGCTTGCTTTGTGTGTGTGTATATATGTATGTCTATATATATGTATATATGTGTGTGTATATGTATGTATGTATATGCATATATACATACATACATACATATATATATATATATATATATATATATATATATATATATATAAATAAAATTTTATCTCCTACATTAGAATGTAAGTTCCTTGAGGGCAGGAATTGTCTCTTACTTCTTTTTGTATCCCCAACACTTAGTGTGGTGCCTGGCCCATAGTCGGTGTTTAATTTGAATTACAGAAAATTGATGTATAGAAATATTCTGAGCTCCTAGAGAAAGCCTTGCTTGTAGTAGGTACTTAACTATTTGTCAAATTGAATTTAATTGCATCATTAATAGTTGCAAGGACAACTTTTCAATCTGTAGTCATTAAGAACCTATCTCCATTAACAACTGAATGCATTTATTTGTCATTTATTCAAAGGACTGAAAATTAGGTGATTTTTTTTTTCATTTTTATTTGGAAAATTCTCTAGGCAGCTCATTCTTTTTGCCTTCAGATTAGTGGGTCTTAATTTTCTTTTTTTAGTATAGTCCCTTTGAGGTTTCTCCCAGCCATTACACCCCACCCTATGCTAATCCCTAAATTTGAGGGCGTTTAAAATAAGTTTCATCTGAACACCAGTGATAGGCAACATGGGTTTGGCCTACTCTAGTTTTAATCCCTCTAGGCTTTCCCTACAAAACTAATGATAGACTAGAGCTCTCACAGCACTATTATCTGTGCCTTCTCCCTCAAATTTCCACTTGTTTAAAAAAAAAAGCTCAAGTCTAAAAAGGGTTAATCAAATTCATTCTTTAAAAACTCCGTGGTTTAATGACTTTTGAGATCATAACTATATAGCAGCCCCACCGAAACAAAACACAATCCAGCTTAGTATAGTACAGTAAAACACGACTGCCGTTTGGCTAGCCTACCCATCAGGATGGCTATCCCATTAATGTACATCTGGTACACATCCGTGTCAGAACAAGAGAATGATTGTCACATTCTTGTAAGTGCTCCTAGAAAAGTGAATATGCAGGCAAATATGTCTAACATACGTGTTATGTTTATGTGTGATATCCTTTCAGGACAATGTAAATTCTCTGAGGGCAAGAATTGTTTTATTTTTGCCAGAATAGGTGTTTAACAAATGCTTGTTCAATTCAATTCAAACACATGAATCTTTTAACTACATTTCAAGGCCATCACTGATCTCTTTTAAAGCTGGGCTTAATCCAAATTCTTTCCTGGTCTGTATCTATCGGTAATAGACAGTAAGATCTAAGGGAAGTTGAGCTGGAAGTGATGTCAGTGAGAAGCAATCTCCAGGATTTGGGCCAGCATATCCTTTTGTCTTTTCTCACTCAAATAGTGTATAAAGAATTGTGCTGGATTTCCCTGGATATTAAAGTGGTAGGAATGTCCTGTCTTCCTTCTCTAGGGTAAATAAGTAAATCACTTACATTTATGGGAGGTGTTCAAAGGCTTTACTGAAGTTTTAAGCTATTAAAACCATAATGCTTTATGATTTCAAAGCACTTTCCATACAACAAACACATGAAATAGGTGGTACAAGGATTGTTACCATTTTAATTCAGTAAACTAAGAACCAGAAAGTTAAGAGACTTTTCTGGGGCCACACATCGAGTAAGTGTTGAAAGACTTCAAATGTCTTGAGTCTTCAGGATCATTGTTCTTGTCCTGCACAAGAACATATCCTGGGTAGGCACAAAACAAGTCCCCCACTCCTGTCCTTCTCACCTTCCTTCTCTCCCTCATTCTAAAAGAAAACATGTTATTGTGTAAAACAGGCATCCTATGAACTCTTTGGAATAGTCTGAGAAGCTAACTTTTGAAATGAAATAGTAACAAATAAAACTGAGACATCAAAAAGATTATTGAAAGTATAACATTTGAGAACCCAACATCTATTCTTGGCTTTCATTTTATATTCTTCATTAGTGTAAAATGTTTGCCGCTGTTAAATACCACCATGAAAAGCAGCATGGTGAGTGTATGCATTGCTCGCCTTGAGTCAGGGAGACTTCAGTTCAAATTTCAACTCCTAGCAGTTATTAGATGTGTGAACCTGGGAAATTCACTGAAACTCTCTAAGCTTAATGCAACTATCTAATATAAAAGGGATGGGATGTGCTAAGATAGAGGAAGTTCTAATATGGCCAGTTCCTCCACCAATGAAAGTACAAGTCATTTACATATTGATATATTAATACTATCACTCTAGTTATTTGACTATACCCATCATACGTTTTCCTGAAAGACATTGCCACTTAATGTTGCTTCTCTTTCCTAACATTTCCTAACATGTCTAACAATAATAGATCTTAAGTATGAATGCTAAACTAGGTGATAATAATAATGATAGTAACAACAAATATATATATATATATATATATATATACAGACACACACTTATACACATATACATAATACATACATACATACATACACACACATACAGGCAGCTAGGTGGCACAGTGGATAGATGGTGGACCTAGAGTCCATCAGGAAAACTTATTTTCCTGAGTTCAAATTTGGCTTCAGACACTGCCTAGCTATGTGACTCCAGTAAGTCACTTAACCATTTTCTCATCTGTAAAATGAACTGGAGAAGGACATGGCAAACCATTCCAGTATCTTTGCCAAGAAAACCCCAAATGGGGTCATGAAGAGTCAGATATGACAGTACAAATACATATGTGTATACATACACACACACATACACACACACACACATATATATCTTTAAGATTTGCAAGTGTTTTATATGTTAGCTCATTTGATGCATTTGTTAATTCATGTGATAAATTTTTGTTTTATATTTTCATGTTTTTAGGAAGTATAAACTAAATCAATGGCTACAAAATTGACATATATTCTTAGATTTAGGGTAAAAAAATGAACATTATACCTTGCTGGTGCCCAAATTAAAACCAGTTACAGGCATGCCACACTAGGGCCATGCACACTTTGGTGACCCAGAAGAAATTTTGATGAGGAATAATTCAATCTCTACAATGGTAAGGGTTTTTTTTAATTTAAATTTTTTCAAGTATCAAGAATTCATTTTTTCTTCCTCCTACCCTGCTCTCCACTGAGAAAAAAAGAAAAACAAAGCCCTTATAACAAATATATATAGGCAAAAAAAAATTTCTCACATTGGCCATCTCAAAAAAATGTGCTTCATTTTGTATATTTAGTCCATTACTTCTCTGTCAAGAGGTAGGTAGCATTCTTTATCATCCCTCCTCTGGAATCATGATTGATTATTGAATTAAGAATTCTTAAGTCTTTCAAAAACATTTTTTACAATGTTGTTACTACATAAATTGTTCTCCTGGTTTTGCTCACTTCACTCTGCATTGTTTCATACAAGTCTTCCCAGGTTTTTATGAAACCATTCCTTTTATTATTCCTTACAGCACAATTGCCTTCCACTACATTCATATATGATAATTTGTTCAGTCATTCCAAACTGATGGACACTGCCACCCCTCCCCCCCCATACCCTGGTTTCTAGTTCTGTGTTACTTCAAAAAGAGATATTCTAAACATTTTTATACATAAAGAATATTTTCCTTTTTTTTTTTTAATTGCTTTGGAGTATAGGCCTAGTAGTGGCATTTCAGGGTCAAAGGGTACATTTTAGTAACTTTGAGGGTGTGATTACAATTTGCTTTCCAGAATGGCTATAACAATTCACACCTCTACCAGCACTGCATCAATATGCCTGTTTTCCTGTAGTCTAATATTTGGTTTTTTTCCCCTTTTTGTCAGTTTTACCAGTCTGAGGTTTGTGGAACCTCAGAGGTGTTTTAATTTGTATTTCTCTGATTATTAGTGATTTGGAGCATTTTTTTCATATGGCTATAGATAGTTTGGTTTTTTTTTCCCTTGAGAATACCTATTCATATCCCCTGACCACTCATCAACTGAAGGATGACTCTTATTATTATAAATCTGAATTAGTTCCTAAGGTTTCTAATGATGACAACATTTCATTCTACCACATTGAAAAGAATTTTATCAAAATATTTTGCCTGTAGACAACTGAATCAAACTGCCAGGAATGGTTTTTAGCATAGAATCAGTTGGAAAAACTTTAAACATTACTTACTTGGAGAGAAGAAAAAAGAAATGGAAGGAGAGGGAAGGGAAGCCTTGCTGAGAGAAAGTAGCCATATCCACTTTGCTGTTTTTCCTTAGGCACTTAGCATGATTATAGATATAAAACCCCTAGTTCTACTTGTAGGTAGATAAGACAGGCAGAGGGAAGACAGTAGAAGAAAATCAGACTGACTGATGCCATGCAAAGACTAGCTGCTCCAAGATGGTGGGAGATGGCAATTGAAAGCAGGAGTGGCAGAAACAAAAGCTAGGTAATGGTCACTAGGTTGCTACTGTTTGAGTTCTCCTAATATGTTTGCAGCATCCGCTTTGGGGATTCACTGTACCAATGTTGCACTTGAACTGGCAGGTTGGGTACCCAGAGGGGTGACTACTTCTTTAGGTTCTATGGGCAACCCTGTCAGTTACTACTTTTAGCATTGCATGTCTTGTGAACCCACAAGTGTGCTTCCCATTGACAATCAGCCAGTAGATTCACTCAGCCCTTAGAAAAGGCATAAGAGGGGTAGCTAGGTGGTGCAGTGGATGCTTGCCAGCCTTGCAATCAGGAGGACTTGAGTTCAAATGTGGCCTCAGACACGTAACACTCAGCTGTGTGACTCTGGGCAAGCAAAAAGAGTTAGTATTTACACAACACTCCAAGGGCTGCAAAATGCTACAGGTAGTTTATCTCATTTGATCCTCACGACAATCCTGTGAGGTGGGTTGCCCCCATTTTACAGAAAAGGAGATTGAGGCTGAGAGAGGTTAAGTGACTTGTTCAGGGTCAGACAACTAGATCTAAGTATCTAAGGCCACATTTGAACTCAGGTTTTCCTGATACCAAATCCAGCACTCTTACCTATTTACATACCCAAAACAGTGTTATAAAATTTTCTGCCCTCCCTCTAAACCTGGTATACATTTTCTCATAAATGTAAACAGGGTCCAGGGGGCAAAGTAAGAAAACAGACACAAACTTAAAAGTATAATGGTAGTGAGGCACACTTGGAGGAAATACAACAGGGTCTTAAAGTTCTCTTTCTCTAGAGAGTCCTCAGGAGTTCACTGCAGGGAGTAGTTTTTGTGACAGATAGGTTAACTCTGGTCCTCAACTGGGCTGAAGGGCATGGAATCTCTACTAGATGAGCTGATCTATTGCAATCTGGACTTTGTATCAAAGTAGTTTTGGAATTGAGAACTAGAATCCTCCAAATATGGATAGCAGTTCATTGGAGAAATAGCTGACTAGGAAGTGTATGGACTTTCTGACCTTAAGTCAGAGTGAGACCTCTGAGAATGACAGAGTCCTTGGTAATCAGGAAAGAGAGGAGAAAAAAAATGAATTAAACCTGAGAGCATTGGTCAACTAAGTTGGCATTCTGAGTGGTACAGTGGGTAAAGTGCTGGGTCTGAAGTCAGGAAGACCTGAATTCAAAATAGACATTTACTAGCTATGTGGCCTTGGGCAGATCACTTCTTTAAAGTTAATTTCCTCATCTGCAAAATTTGGACCATAATAGCACCTGTCTCATGGTTTGCTGTGAGCATCAAGTGACATAACATTTTATAGCACTTAGCACAGTGCCTGGCACATAGTAAATACCATATAAGTTCTAGTTCCAGTTGTTGTTATTATTATTCCTTGTGTTTTACAATGCTTGATGTTTGGAGTGAGGAATCTCCTTCAGGAGAGGAAACATTCATTCTTGCTTCTGAGAAACAAGCAGACCCAAAGGGCTTTTTACTTATTCAGTGAGTGACTGTTTTAGGGTTTATGCCTATTCCAAAGAACTGTAGCAGAAAAGCCTCTGAGGTTTAAGCTAAAAGAGCAATGGCAGAGCCTACTCTTCCGGGGAGAAAGAGCTTTGTTCCTCCCTTGAAGAAGAGATAAGGACTCCCACTTAAGCCAGAAGCTGTTAGTAAGGAGAATCTCCATGATCTCAGGCCCAGTAGAACTGTACCTGGCAAAGACAAGCAGGAACCATGTTTTACAATGTAAAGAAGAGAGCAGACCAGGTAAAAGGCTGATTGTGCTGACATCACCAAAAGGCAATGGAAACTATGCAGCATTAGAGGATTAGGGATCCTCCACGTATGTGCCTTGGCTACCTGTTTTGCTTATATATGTGTCCTTCTACATGTTTATCTTCGCCACATGTGTTCCCTGCGGGCCCACAGTCAGCTAGATGGCACAGTGGATAGAGTGCTGGGCCTGGAACAATCAGGAAGATTTACCTGAGTTCAAATCTGGCCTCAGACACTAGTTGTGACCCAGGCAAGTTACTTAACCACATAATCTGTCTGCCTCAGTTTCCTCAAATACAAAACAATAGCACCTACTTCCCTTGGATGTTGTGAGGATCAAATGAAATATTTATAAAGTGTTTAGCACAGCTCCTGCAACATAGTTGACACTTAATAAATGCTTATTTCTTCCACTCCCGGTCTCCTGGCTCCAAGTCAGTCACCCAGTAATCATTTATTAAGTACCTACTTTGCACCAGGCACAGTACTAAGCACTGGAAACACCACACCCAGGACTTCTACTGCATTGTTCTTTTTTACCCTCTGGGACCAAGCATCCCAATAACTTCCCTCTTCTGAGTGCTATCCCTTCAGATACTTGACAGCTACCCTCCAAGTCTTCTCTTCTCCAAGCTCAACATCCTCAGTCCCTTCAACCAATTTTTATATGTCATGTTTAGTTGGAGTATTCATTATACAAGGGGAATAGTTGAAGAAATTTGAAAGGTGTGCTGATAGCAGATTGTAGAGTTCTTGAATACCAGGAAAAGGAGTTTATATTTTATTTAATAGGCAATGAAAAGGCATCAAAGATTTTTGAGTATGAATAGAGCAGAGCTGTTGAGTATTTTTTTAAACTTAAAGAATGATATTTTTAATAGTTATTGCAACACCAAATACTCCTAATCTTCATGCTGTGTGGGAGAAAAGCTTTCTACATAGAGAAACCAAGAGGGGGAAAAAACAATCAAAATGGGATGAGGTAAATAAACATTTATTAAGCACTTATAGTATTCCAGGCACTGTGCTAAGTGCTTTACATCCTCACGACACTGGAAGACAGGTTATTATCCCCATGTTATAGTTGTGAAACTGAGGTAGGTAGAGGGTAAGAGCAGTGCAGTATAAAAGACACATGGGGAGGAAATTGACTGGAGGTATGAAATTTAGCTTTCCTGGGAGAATAGTGGAAGGAAGAAGATATAGGCCCTAAACCAGTGTGGTTGTAGTAGGAGTGAAAAGGTTGGTGGGGAGTGTGTGTGTGTGTGTGTGTGTGTGAGAGAGAGAGAGAGAGAGAGAGAGAGAGAGAGAGAGAGAGAGAGAGAGAGAGAGAGAGAGAGAGAGAGAGAGACAGAGAGAGAGAGACAGAGAGAGAGAGAGAGAGAGAGAGAGAGAGAGAGAGAGAGAGAGAGAGAGAGAGAGAGAGAGAGAGAGAGAGAGAGAGAGAGAGAGGATGAAAGTGATACTTTAAAGACAGAACTAGTTGGACTTACCAGTGACTGGATAGGGGCTGAGAGTAGGTCAGGGAGAGGGATCTCATAGATAACTGCCTAGGTGACTGGATGTTGGTGTCATCAACGGAAACAGAGAAATTAAGGAAAGTAACATGGATTGGGTAGAGGATTTGATTTAATTAAATATTTATTAAATGTCCACTGTGTACTCACTCAGTCAGCCCTAGTGAAACATAAGGTTTGGATAAGACAGGATAGACAAGGTTCCTGTCTCATAATTCAACAGGGTATATGAGGAGGCATCTAGGTGGCACAGTGGACAGAAATCAGGAAGACCTGAGCTCAAATCTGGCCTCAGACACTTACTAGTTGAGTGATTCTGGGCAAGTCACTTAATCCTGTTTGCCTCTGTTTCCTCATCTGTAAAATGTGCTGGAAAAGGAAATGACAAACTACTCCAGTATCTTTGCCAAGAAAACCTCAAGAGGGGTCATGAAGAGGAGAACACAACTGAAAACGACTAAATAACAAAAAGGAATATGACATACATAAAAGCAAGAAATAGTACGAAACGATTGGCTGGAGAGGGAAAGTGTTATTTAATGGGGCTGAGGGAGAGGGTGTGAGGCTGGGAGGATGGTGGTGCCATCAATAGAAGTAGAGAAGACAAGGAGACAGACATGTTTTGGGAAAAATATTCATCTACCAGAGGTTCTTACCTTGTTTGTGTTTTGGACCTCTGTCTATTGAAGCCTATATATTCTCAAAAAAAAAATTTCAAATGCATAAAATAAAATATATAGGATTACAAAGGATACCAATTCTATTGAAATAGTTATCAAAAATTTTAAAGAGTTCCTGGACCCTGAAACAAACAAATAAACGCCTTGGAAGAGGAATTTAGTTTTGAGTTTTATGCTGGCTAGTGTTTTCCAATGACTCCCAAGTCGGGATATCCAGCAAACGGCTGGAACTCTGGGACTCCGGCACCTCTGATGAAAGATTTTGGAGATGGAAAGAACGTAACGCATCTAACAAAAACGGAAGAGATTTGAATGCTCCGTTCGAAACCAGGGTGTGTGAATGGTTAAGATCAATTCGAGGAACAGCTTTACTTGACAGCTGAGGCCATGAACAGTATGGCAAGGAAGTGAGTGGAGAAAGAGAAAAGGGCCTAATTCTTTAGTGAAACCACGACGGAGCAGGCAATTCTCACTACATTAACACATTATAGACGCCAGCAAAGATGCAACTTCCATTCGGATCCCTTTCCTAAAGCCTTAGCAGCAAAGTGGGGGTGGGGAAGGCGTGGATGAGGTTTTGCATTTCCGCAAGCCAGTGAAAACAGGACCTTCACATAGACCTTCCAAGTTTCTGCAAAGCCGTGTTAGTGTAGCCTGGAGTCTTTAAAAGGATAAATTGGTTGGCATATCCACGCCCCCTTCCCTCTCGCGGTTTGGTAACCAAGATTCTCTCCACCTCTTTATTTTCGGACAAGTTGTTAGCTCCGCCCAGGGAAAGGGGTTGACTACTCCCAACAACAACAAAACTGGGAGGCTTAGTGTGCCCGGATAGGGCAAAGGAGAATAAAAAACTTTTTCCCCCCTCAGTTGACTGGGAAAGGGGTGGGGGGGTTTGGGTGAGGGTTGCGACTCTCACCAGGAAACACACCAGCCTGGATTCGGGCAGGGAGCTCCCTTTCCCCAACTCCCAACAAGCAGTTGGAAATGTGGGGGCTGGAGATCAGGGGAGATATTTAGGGAGGGGAGAGCCTGGGGAAGGGTCCACTGGACCGGATGCTGGGACTCAGCAGCAGCAAGTCTGCGGGGCAGACACTGAGGCAAGGGTAGCTCAGTGCGTGCAGTGAGGCCTCAGGACCCTTTCTCCACCTTCTCCACGCCCCACCCTCCCAAATCCACACGCTTTGCACGCACTGCGCCCAGGGGGTACCTCCGACAGCCTGGCTCCCAGCTCCCAACCCAAAGTAGGGAAAGCCCCGGGCTTCTAATCCCGAGACGCCGACCCGGCAGCTCCACCTTTCCCCAGACAGCCAGGAGGGAACTAAGAGCCAGGCCTGCCAGCATGTAGCTACGCGATGCACGTCGGGATTAGTAGTTCTTCAACCTCTCCGGCAAGCCAAAGAAGAGAAGAACTAAGGTATGGGGTGGAGCTGGTGGGGGTGGGGGGAGAAATGGAGAGAGAGCCGGAAGGAACTACATTTCCCGTAGGGCTTCCTTCCTTGAGGTGGGAGGAGTTAGAGGGGAGAATGTTTGTGTTGGGAGGGAGGCGGGGAGGGGCTGGTGGAGCGGAGCAGTGTTGCGCCTGCGCACTAGCCGCGGGCCGTGGAGAGGCGGAGGAGGGAAGGGGGAGCAGCTTAACAGCTGAAGAGTCTCCACATGACAGAGTGAGCGCGGCCGGAGCCGGACGCCCCTTCCGGAGCCGGAACACGGAGCCGGCCGGCTGGGGACGAAGAGCGTACCCCGGGCAAGGCGCGGGGGACTGTCGGGGCTGTCTCCGGCCAGTGCGGAGTGAGTTGCCGCCGGGGCCCGGGCCGGAGCGGGGCCGCTCCGTCGGCCCAGTGCAGGTGCCTCGGGGGCCCGGGAGCGGAGTGGGGACCGAGGCCGGAGTGCAGGCTGCTGCTTCCCCCTCGCTCTCCCGCCGTCCGGCCCGGCTCGGGGCTCGCCGCGGCTCGGAGGGGTGCGTGAGCGGAGGCGAGAAGGGCGCTCCCCCGGCCGCCGCCGCCGCCGCCTCGGAGGGGAGACCACCATGAACGGCTTCCCCCCGGACGAGGTGAGCCGGGGAGGGGACGCGGCCGCCGCCGTGGCCGCCGTGGTGGTCGCTGCCGCCGCTGCCGCCGCCGCCGCCGCCTCGTCCGGGGCGGGCGCCGGGGCCGGGGTGGGGCCGCGAGCGGGGCCGAGGTGCCGGGCTCCGGGCCGGCGGCGGCCGCGGGGGGTCCCCCCGGCGCGGCGGGCCCGGGGCCCGGGCAGCTGTGCTGTCTGCGGGAGGACGGGGAGAGGTGCAGCCGGGCGGCCGGCAACGCCAGCTTCAGCAAGAGGATCCAGAAGAGCATCTCCCAAAAGAAGGTCAAGATCGACCTGGACAAGACGGTGAGTGACCCCGAGGACCCGGTGCCTGCTGCGAGCGGGTCCGCGGGCAGGGGGAGGGGCTGGGGGCATCGGGGGCTCCCCTCCGCTCTTCCGCCTTCACCTCTCCGCCGACCCCGCTGCGGGCGGACATCGAGGGGCGGCGATAACAAAGTCACTGCAACTCCTGCGGCGGCTGCTGCCCTGGCATCCTCAGTCCCTAGCCTACCTTATCCCCCCCATTCCTCCTCCTTTTCCTTCTTCCCCTGTTCACCTCCTCCTTTCTGCAGCTTAGCCAGCTCCAACTCTTTCTCTTTTTCCACCACCGTCTCCTGTCTTCTCCCATCCACCTCTACCTCCTTCTCCCTTGCCCCCACTCACCTTTAACTCGTACTCTCCCACCTTCATCTCCAGCCCCAGTTCACTTCCACCTCCTCCCTTTCCTCGCTCACCTCTAATTCCTTCACCTCCCCCCACTTCCTTCTGTAGCCCCTCATCTACCTCAACCTTCTTCTCCAACCCCCCCATCCGCCTCTATCTACCTCCTTCTAACTTCTCTCTTCCCACCTCCTTCTCCAGGCCCCCATCCTCCTTTACCTTTTCCCTTCCCCCCACCTCTAACTTCCCCCTCTAACTCCTCAGCCCCCCCCACTTTCTTCTCCTCCTCTTCCCTTCCTCCCTCCCCCTCGGCGTCTTTTCGGGCACGATTGGGAAGCGAAACAAAGCGGGGAAAGCGAGCGGGGAAGAGTTGTTTTCTTCGCAGCCCTGTGGCCCAGCCTGGCAGGGAGGCTCCTTTGTTCGGCTTTCCCGAGCTGGGACGTGGAGCTTGGCTCCGCTAGTGGTTGTCCCTTGGTGCTGTTTGGAGCTGCCCGTCTGGTCTCGGGACAACAGTGGAGCTGGCCGTGGGAGAGTCGGGCAGGGGGCTCCCTTTGCTCTACTCCCCCAACATACACGTACACAGACACAACACACATACATACACAACACACACACACACACACACACACACACACACACACACACACACACGCGTCCGAGAGCCCTGAGCTCCTCCCACTGTGGCCGAGGAGCCCTGGCTGTCTGTTGGGTCTAGTAGATGGAGTCATAGCCTGTGCCTAGGGCAGTGCCTCGTGGATGTGTTGCACGTAGGTCTTTGCCATTTTACGTTCTTCTTGGCAGCCATCCGCGGCTGGCCCGGTGATCGTGTCCGAGGTTCTAAAAAGCTATGCTTGATCCTTTTAGTTCGTCTGTCTGGAGGTAGGTGAAACTGTTAGCTCCAAAGGCCAGCCAAAAACGAGCCTCCTCCTTCCTTAAAAATAAGCACGCTCCTTCCTGGATTTTAACTTCCTCCGTGGTTAGAAATCTGTTTGTGAAGGTCTGTCGACAAAGTCCCTCACATAAGACAAAGGATCGCCCTTCAGAGTATATGTATTTCTTGAAAAAGTGCAAGAAATCAACTCGCACATCTGTTAACTGACTAGTATTTCATAAGATTCTGTGCTTTGAGGCTTGGGGAAATGAAAAATGACATTTCCCTCAAGGAGCTTACTTTTATTTTTAAAAGTAATATAATAAAAGGTTAATAGAATGTGTTAGGGGCAAAGGAGACCTCCAAAGTACTGTAAGAAAATGTGAGGAGAGAGAAAGACTTTTAGATGAAGGATCCGGGAATGCTTCTCGGAGGAGGCACCTGAGCTAATCCTTGAAGGAATTTTGATTGGCTGAGCAGTGGAAGAGCCTGCATTCCAGCAACTGGAACAGGAACAGGCCAGGAGTGCACAAAGAAGGCTTTTTCAGCTGAGGGACTAGGTAGTATTCCAGTTTGGGAACCTAAAGTATAGGAGGGGAAGTGATGTGAAATAATTTGACTATAATGTCAACATGCTGTTTTAACTGATTACTGTTACAATTGGAAAGGTTATAAGTAAATTAGTTTGTTAAAAGTTAATTTGTATTTGTTGTTACTAGTTTCGTTTTCTTGGGTCATAGAAACGCCTTTCGTGGTCTTGAAACTATTGGAGAGTAGCTTCCATTTGAAATAGAGATGTAAGCATGATGATAACCCAGTTTATTAAAAACTTTAGTTATTAATAAAGCATGTGGAATTAGTAGTTAACTTTTTTTAAGTTGATCTCTACTAGGTATTTATGATACCCTGAATATAAGTTGGAAGTTATGCCTGGAAGAAAGAAGGGTAAAAGAACATATTATACTTAAAATGATCCTTTCTAGAGAAAGCAGTGTCATAGTCAGAAGAGCTCTACAGTAAGACAAGCCTTCCTCTTATTTGAAAAAGACAGCCCTAAACTCATTGCCCTCCCACAGTATTTTGATACCAGAAAGTAAAGGCCTAGAAGAAACTTCTCCTTCTATTGTCTTTCTTCTTCAGCAGCATACCATTTCTGAAATAGATTAGTCACAACACAACAAGGCAAAGTGCTATTTTCTTTGTATCAAATGAATCTGGGGTGATTTAACATGAGGGATTCTGGAAAAAAAGGAATATGATAGAAATAAGAATGTCCAACTTAGAAGTTACTTTTCTTATAACTTTATCCTTAATAATTCATTATAGCATATGGTACTTTCAGAGTAGAATCTAGATTTTGGTTTAATTATGTAGTAATGAGCTCTGTGGGAAACTTAAAGTTGTTTTTTTTTTTGCTTTTTGTTTTTGTTGTTGTTGGTGTCTTTCCCCCCCAGGCAAGGCACCTTTATATCTGTGACTTTCACAAAAACTTAATTCAGAGTGTTCGAAACAGAAGAAAGAGGAAAGGGAGTGATGATGATGGAGGTGATTCACCTGTGCAAGATATAGATACTCCAGAGGTAAATGAATAGTTTTTATATCAAATGTAATATGTTGCTTTTGTTTTTCATTTCAACAAATTTAAATGCTTAAATCATGAACTACATGTGAAATAATTAAATAGTATATTATTGTTAATAATTATGCCTGTAAGTAGGTGAAGTTTGACTTTATGGTATTTTCTAGGCTTAATTTGATATTTAATGTCTCCTATTCTCCTGTAAAGAAAATGTTCTTTAAATCAATAATAACCTTGATTTTTCAAATGCATTTGATAAATTTTTTTTATAATTAACCTATTTTATCAAGTTATACATAAATTAATGTTAATAAGTATCTTAATTCTTTATAGGTTGATTTATACCAATTACAAGTCAACACACTTCGGAGGTACAAAAGACACTTCAAGTTAACAACCAGACCAGGACTTAACAAAGCACAACTTGTTGAGGTAGAAGTCATTATTGTGCTATTTAATAAAGAAAGGATTACATTAAATGTGCGCATTTCTAGAAACTAACTCCCACATTTTGGGTAATGCTTTCTTAAATACCTTGTGTATTTATTTTTAGGTAATTTCTAAAATTTTGCACCAAAGGATGGCTTTAGCCAATTTTTAATGAATTTTGAACCATTAGTTACTAGAAAGCTTGCTGTGAAAATACTAGGTGCCTTACAGTGTTTGTTTACTCTTTAGAAAATATGGGCATAGGCCTTTATGTAATAATTGAACTAATTGATTGTGATTTGTTTTCACTGCCCTTTTAAACATCAAGACGTATAAAAATATACTATTTTTCTTATGGCAATTTTGCTATACATGAAAAGCTTTTAACAATGTACATTTCCTTTAATATCAGTAGCCATGTCGTTTAAGATGTGCTCTTAAGACTTAATACTCTTTACTATTAATGAGGAATTTTGAATTATAAACAAGGTATCCCAAAAGTCTTAGTGTGAGTTTAAGCTTTAATAGCTTTAGTACAGGGACATCCTGTATTAATCCATACCATTTCTAGTAGACAGGTTCACAGATGAGCTTATGAGTTAGCTAGTTTCCCGTTATAATGACTTCATGACAGTGGTGGACTAGCTGAGAAATGCTTTCCTTGGTGTGTTCAATGTAATGAAATGACTTTTATGTAAGAATTATAGGATGTGATATCTCTGTAACTTATTATTATTTTTCATTTATTGTTTCATTCTTAATAAACGTGATAAAAAAAGGAAGGATAGTATATTCCCTAGTAGGTTTTTCTGTCTAACTGTTCATCTTAACCAAAAAGAAACTTAAGATGTAGATTTTAGAACATTCCATTTCAGGCTAATAACAAAATTAAGGTATTTAAAATCAAAATAATTCAGGAGAAGAGAGTGTTATGAATGTTTCTACTTTGAGATTTTATTTAAAAAAACAAAAGTCGCGATACTATTAAACTTCTGACAGCCTAACTTATTTTTTTAAATTATATTGAAACTGAAGCAATCTTATTATATTCCAGAGGGAGAAATGCTGTCTCAAATTCTAACAGGCATGTATTTTTATAATTTAGTCTGCCTGTATACCAAATATGGAAACTTAGTATTTTAGGCATTAAGCCAGGTTTCATATGTAGGTGGGGTTTTCTTTGGGAAGTTTCTGACTTTCAGAAAAAAGAAAAGGTCAAGGTGTCATGGTTTAATCAATTAAAAAGGTATTAATTGGTAGTTACACATCACTGATCCCTAGCATCATGAGAAGTGAAGAAAGGTGATAAATATCCAATACACATGGATCTTTCTTCTGTTTTCCTTCAGTTATCTATATGCAGATTATTTTTTTCAGGACTCTCTAGTACAAAGAACACTAACAGGAGGTTCCCAGGTTTGCTTATGCTGTACAAGTGAAGAATTCTTTCATCTTGATAGTTGCATTTTTTAATTTGAATAAGGTCATTGCAAATGGGAATTAGAAGGATGCAGATGTGTCTTAGCAGGCTTACATGCATTTCTATTATGCTTAATTGGAATTTATAGTTTAAAAAATGAAAGTATTAACTTCCTAATTGTTTTCACAGTAAGTGGTTTTAAAACTGTTAGATAAGGAATCTTGTTTCCCTTGAAATTTTGCTGTCTTCTGCTTAATCTGTATATATATATATATATATTTAAAATGAATAGGTTAACATGTAACACATTGTTTTTTGTTTTGGCGGGATTTTAGATGTAACTATTTGAAAAAGCAAAATGAACGTCTTAATCTCTAATTTCCTCAATTTTTCTCTTTATAGATAGTTGGTTGCCATTTTAGGTCTATTCCAGTAAATGAAAAGGACACCTTAACATACTTCATCTACTCAGTAAAGAATGACAAGAACAAGCCAGATCTCAAGATTGATAGTGGTGTTCATTAGGGTATCTGAAACTGGGACTAAAGCTTGGATGTACAAAGACTGTTTTTTGAGATGCAGAAACATACATTTGTGCTTTTTTTTTTCTACAGAGGACTTTTCTCTGGCTTTATTTTCTTTATTTTTGATCTTGATAATTAGAGCAGAACTCATGTGAAATGAGCTTTCATAGATGAAAAAAATATTTTAAATAAATGATATTGCTATTATAGTTGCTTCAGTGTATTTACTGTTTGAAACTTGACTATTTTCTTACTCCCTTACTCCCAATGTAGACTAAGATATTTGTGTATCTGTATACACACACACACACACACACACATACCTTTTGAATTTTGCCCTTATAGAACCCAGTTTTAAATTTAATTAAAAGTTGATTAATCTCATCTAGAAGCATTTGCCAATATATAGTACATTTTATTTCTTTGAAATAGTTTGTGTTTGCAGTATGGTGATTTGGGATTTAAGATAGAACATTGTTTTTAAAGTGATGGCAAGTCTGAAGTAATCACCTTCCTTTACCAGTTTTTTTTTTTTAACTTTTGGATTCAACTTCACAGGTATGAAATTATTTAATTCTTACAGTCATTGTGTAAGTAAAATAACATTGTGGCAGCATATTTGAAAGGATAGGATATCAGCACTTTTGAGAGGAAGAATAGCATGACAAAATTACTTCTATTCTTGGAGTAGTTATACTGATTACGTGCATTGTTTAAAATGAGTTCCATTTTATCCGTTTGTTACAAAAGAGATTGATAGTGCATAAGAATGCAATAGATCCATAGTACTCGTCAGATTTGTCTTTTCCTTTTATTGTTTGCTTTATTTCACTGTTGCCTCTTACTGAAGTACAAAAACCTGCACATCTTCATGGGAATTTGGGTCCCACAGGGCTTTTCAGACTTGATTGATAGTTCCCTTATTGCCCCAGTCTCTATGTCATCTCTATTTTGGGGAGTTTTTCCCTTTTAATTCATCTGTAGTTTGCTGCTTGAAATTGTGTTGGCTAACCCATTTCTTATAAATGTAAATCAAGTTTGACAGCTTATCACATAAAGAAAAAGTTTGAGTTGCAGTGAGATTGGTTATTTCAGCTGGGAAGTTTGACTGAGTCTGAAGGAGAACATTGTTGCAGTAAAAAGATTGTAATCTTGATTTTTTTTAGAGCCATAAAAAATCATCACTGATATGAACATGTGTTCCACAACCAACTCTTTCAGTAGAAAAAAAAATTGATTTTTAACTCTTTCTGTATTATTTTTAAAAATTAACTGATAACTTTTAAAAATCAGGGTAGGCTGTTAATAAATTGCTATTATGGGCAAACCCAAAATATGTTCTAGAAAACCTAAAAGCTTATTCCTTAATTTTGTCTACAGGAGGCAAATATTGTGAAATGGTGTGGATTTTTGGATAAAAGTTTACCTTTCATGTTTTCTATTTTATTTATATAAAGAGAATTTTTTTTTTTTTTGGTGAGGCAGTTGGGGTTAAGTGACTTGCCCATAGTCAAACAGCTAGTGAAGGTCATGTGTCTGAGGCCGCATTTGAACTCGGGTCCTCCTGAATCCAGGGCCAGTGCTCTATCCACTGTGCCACCTGGCAGCCCCGAGAATGTTAATTTTTTTAAAATGGGTATAATTGACAACTTGTAAATTTTTCTCTGTAGATATCATCTTTTTAAACTAAGGTGGAAAAAAAACTATAGGTGACTTCCTATGTTAAGATGTTATTTGTGTTATCCTTTTCAGTTCTTAGAGTTGTATAGTTTCACACAGAATGAAAGGGAGCAAAGTCCTGGATACTTATTTATTATACCTTTTAGATAGTGTTTTGTGTTTTACAAAGTGGCAGTGCTTTCCTCATAATAGCTTTATGAAGTTAGTAATTAGATAATACAAGTATTATTGCATCCATTTTACAAATGAAAAAACTGAGATTCAAACAAGTTAATTTTCCAGTTTCCTAGATTGCATTGTATTCACACATCACCTCAGAGTGGCTCATTTCATCCCTATGTCAAACTGGAACTAAGGGTGCTGGTATTAGAGTAAAATATGACCTCAAGGCTCACATTGTTGCTTGAATCAGGGAATAGTCCTGCAAATACAGAAGAAGATGAGCCAGCAGTGGATCACTTCATGGCTCTGGGTCACTAGAACTCTCTTAATCATGTATGGAGATTCATCTCTGCGCATTAGAGGCAACCAGAATCCTGCTCAGGCAGAAGGATTAGTTCAGTGAGTGCTGGAGGAGGCTGCCCGGTAGGGTAAAGAAAGTGCCAAGGCCAGGATTCCTTGGTTGTTGTTCACTGTTCTGCAGAAGTTGGACTGCTAGCATAAGACTGAAAGTAAACTGGACTGGTCCATTTAGCAGCTAGAATGGAGCTCAAAGCTCTGTGCAATGACAACTGAGGGGCAGCTGATGGAGCTGGTGACTGTACAAGCGAAGGGATCTCTCCTAACAGGGTGGAGAACTCAGAGGCCCTCACCAGAAACCCAGCCAATGGTCTCTGATCCAAAGGTTTACCTATTTCCTGAGGTAGCAACCATGAGGCTAGAGGAGTGCAGACTTGGGGCAGTCTGGAATCTCCCACTCAGGATACGAAAAAGCTTTAGATTTATCCTTTAACTGCTTCCAGGAGGAAGATGGTTACTTCCTCCCTTGAGGGAGCTGGCTGGGGTTAGATTTCTCTCAAACAAGCAGCTGAAGCAATTGCAGATGCTTAAAAGGAAATCTTGAAGAAGGGTCCCTGGAGCAATGATATCAGCAATATCTAATCTCCCAGAAGCATGTCTGTGATGAAATCAAGGCTACTCCCCCGCTGTTTTGTGTCATCCAGTGCAATGGAAGTTCCCTGAGGTCAGGGAACGACTTTGCTTTGGTATTTATACTCTTAGCACAATGCTGAGCACATAGTAGGAACTTAATAAGTTTTCTTTCATTGATACGTTCAATATATCTTCATTAATGCTCTCTGGCCGTAAGGAGGAGTGTTCTCATCCAGTGGTTTCTTGGATTCACTTACCAGGAAGATGAACCTGATGAGAATGGCCTCTTTTTGGACATCAAAATTCTGGTTGCTCCTCTTTGGCCCTTTTTTCTTTCTTCTTCACTGCAGAGTTGCCTTGGCCTCAAGGTCCTTGCTCTTTTGGAGGATGCCATATACCTTAGAGAAGTAATTTATGTCCTCAATTGTCAAACTTCCTTTCCTCTGAAATAGTTTGGAGAACTCTTTACCAGAAAGTGCTTGAGGAAGCAAGGGGTGGTGCTGTTGAGAGGCACCTTGCTTTTTTTTTTCTCTCCATTCATAAAACTTTTATTCTACTAACAACAACTTAATACACATGGTCTTAACAACTGTACTTGGATTGTTCATGAAAATTTCACAAGACATTAGACAAAGCTAGCCATCATCTCAAGTTATCGCCCTGTTAATTTTTACAGCACATGAGGGCAAGCATCAAAAAATTACAAAGGCAAAAAGCCTTAAAAAAGTTAAATATGTGGTGTTTTTCGTTTATGGCTATGCTTGATATGTGGAGACTTTATGAATATCAAGCAATTCATTTTTACTACATCTTAACTTCTACATTTGTTCTTAGGTTGCCTAAACCATTTAAATCCAAATAAAATGAATGTAGCAAAAATAATGAAAGTGAGCAGGTAATTTTACAAATAATGGAATGAGAGCCATTTCTACCATTCTCCAGAGTAAACTGACTGGGCTAAAACTTTGTCTTAAGGAACATTTTTTCAACTGCAGTCATAAAGGTATATATGTTGAGATTGTATAGTCCAGATACACATAGAATGACATGTAATATCTATGGGACATATGTTTCTGCCACAGCCCAGAGTTCTCCAACCCTAAAGTACCCATAACTACACCTGTGATTGAAATCAATTATCCATGTCCCCTCTACCCCTATCACAAGTCAATATGTAGGCAGTTTTCTTTGCTTAAACACTTTGTGAAATCGCAGCTTACCAAAAGAACTATGCCAAATGCGTAAAATGTGTATAAAAATTCCATATCCCCACATTGGCCACAAAACAGATAACTCTCCAAATGTTAACTGGCTCTACTGCCCTAATATTAAGCATAAAAACCACATGGGAAATATAGAAATCCAAACAGAAGTAACACAAACTTGTCATAAATCATAAGAAAAATGTTTGTGGGACAGCATGGACGACAAATGGTCTACTGTGTAAGTTTTGGAATGAGGCAATAAATATTGGAAGCCTGATTAATTCTGCCCCCCAACTTCAGCTTCATCTCCTTGAGTGTCCCAGGTCCACAATATCAAATTGTCTCTCAGTAACTGCATTATTAGTGTGCTGTCTTCGTGTGATTCTTCACTTAATGTATCTAACTCAGCAATGTCTTCATCCAAAGCTGTCTTTGCGAGGGAGCAGGCTTTCTCTGGAGAGGATCTTAGGATCTCCTCATAGAACACAGAGAAGTTCAAGACCAGACCCAATCTAATAGGATGCATTGGTTGCATTTCCTTTTTGCTGATTTAAAATGCTTTTTGATATGCTTGTTGTGATTGATCCACTATTCCTTTTTTATCATCAGCAGCAAGGCCAGCCAAATAATGGTAGTAGTATCCTTTCAGTTTCAAATAGAAAACTTTGCTTTCTGTTTGTGAAGCATTAGGAATCAAGAACTTTTCCAACAGAGACAGTATGTCATTGCAGATATCTCTTAGTTCAGTCTCAATTGTCTCTCTGTATTCTTGGGCCATCTGCTGTTTTTTTCCTCAGCTCTTTCCGTTTTTTGGCTTAATACTTAAAAGGATCCTCCGAGATGACCTTTGTGGTCGTATGGTGTTTTTGTAAGCATTAGAGAGAAGATTCTTCTCCTGCTTGGATAATTCACCCCCTTGCTCAGTTACATACTTCATGCAGGCTGCCATGTCATCATGTCTCTCAGCCTGCCTAGCCAATTTGACCTTCTGCACCAGCTCATTTTTATCCATGACTGAATATTCTGTGCCCAGAGTGAGTGGCGACAGTGGATAGAAGATTTCATGTTCTCTGGGCAGCAGCTGCAGCCAGGCACCTTGCTTTCTAATAACAGCGAAGGTGAAACTATTGCTATGTAACTATGGTGGGTTATTTATTTTCCTATAGTTGACTTGGTGATAATTTTGAGTCATTGGATGAGGGTATTTAGCCATTGTGGAAGAAGGCAGCCCCTCCACAGGTTCTCTAAAGCAAAGATTTTATATTCATCCCCCTGATGTAGCTCTCAAAGAGGGGATGGTTTTGGCTAATGAGCCAGGGAGTACCAAATGAGTGGCAGTACCAGGAGTGCCTCTGTATCAACTTAGATCCTGGGACATATTGCACGTAGGAGGTTTCCAACTATTTAGCTGCTTTACTCTAGATGACCCTGATGCATGAAGAATTGTTGACCATACCAGAAGCATCCTTGCCGTGGTCTGGAGTTGTTCCTTCTCATCCTCACAGCCTCCCATCAAGAGAAGAAATCTGTGACTATACTAGATGTGTTATCATTCGTGCCAGATCTCTAACTTTCTTGATCTTACATTAGGAGACCCACCATAAGCTACAAAGATTTGGCATTAGCCATGACATGAACCAGTAAAAGACTTGACACTTCTAAAGGTATGGGGGAGGGTCAGGGAGAGAGGGCCTAGAATTTATGGATTTTGTTCTCTACATTTTTGTTTTGTTTGCTTCTGTTTCCCGTTTTCCTTGGTACTCCCTATTCTAGGAGAACTGCCTAATAAAAGACTTCAGACTTGATTCTTCCAGAAGGAAGTGGTGTGGAGATGGGAGGAAAGACCTAGAATTTCTGGCTTTTGTTCATATTTTATTTTTGTTTTTCCCTTCATCCTTTCTCCCCTTTGTACTATCCATTTTAGGAGAAATTGACTAGTAAAACCACTATAAGTATTTAAGTGTTTTAAGCATCTCTAGAAGATCCTTAGGATGTTGCCATTAAGAGGTAGAATGAGATAGGACTAGTGTTGCCATGGTCTAGAACAAGAGGGCCATTTAGACCCCGAAATACCTTGTTGAATATGATATTGTCACCAACTGCAATAATATGGGAATCTGGCGCCATACTTTCTACAAGGAGCTACTTTTGGGCCCTGAAGAGTATATAGAGTTTCTCCTACAAGCCCTCCTCAAATCAACAGATTAAAAAGTCACACAGATCATGTTTGAAACTTTCAACACCCCAGCCACGTATGCCTTCACCTGGGCTGTGCTATCACTTTGGGCATACCACTGGTTTTGTGATTGATTCTGATCTTCCTCATGCCATTCTCTCTCTTGCTCTGCCTGATCATGACCTCATGGACTATCTCATGAAGATCCTGATGATGAGAGGCTGCAATTTTTCTCTAGAGCTGAGAGGAAATTTTGACAGCAAGGAGAAGCTGTGTTACATTATCCTAGATTTTGAATAGGAGATACCCACTCTAGCATCTAGCTTTTCTTCAGAAAGAGCTATTATCTCCCTGATGGTCAGATTATCACCATTGGCAATGAGATGTTCCAGTGCCCAGAAACTGTCTTCCAACTGTATTTCTTGGGAATGGAATCCTAAGGTATCTATGAAACAACCTTAATTCAATAATGAAGGTACCAACATATACTCGGGCATTGCTAACAGGATGGAAAGGGAAAATATAGCCATAACCGCCAGCACAATGAAAATCAGGATCATCACTTCACCTGAGTGCAAGTAACTCTGTCTGGAGTGGAGGCTTCTTCCCCTTATCCTCATTCTACTTTCTTTTTAAAACTTTTATCATATATTATATATATTATTTATTAACATTCCTTTCTTTTTAAATTTTAAGTTCCATATTTTCTCCCTCACTCCCACTCTTCCCCCACCCACTGAGAAGGCAAGCAATATATCAATAATATATGTGAAATCATGCAAAACATTTCCATATTAGCCATATCATAAAAAAAACAAAATTCTACCTCAATTTTTACTCAGATTTCATCAGTTCTCTCTTTGGAGGTGCGTAGCATTTTTTCATCATGAGTCCTTTGGAATAGTCTTGGATCACTGTATAGATCAGAGTAGATAAGTTTTTCACAATTGATCATCATTACAACATTGTTGTTACTGTGCACAATGATCTCCTATTTCTCATTTCACTTTGCATTGGTTCACAAAGGTCTTGCCATGCTTTTTTTTTTTTTCCTGAAACCACCTCCTTCTTAATTTCCAACAATATAATAGTGAGCCTGACTATGGCTCTACCATATTTGAATTTCTTCTTTCTGGCTGCTTGCAGTATTTTCTTCTTGATCTTGGAACTCTGGAATTTGGCTATTATATTCCTGTGAGTTTTCATTTTGGGGTCTCTTTCATGAAGTGATTGGTGGATCTTTTTCAATTTCTATTTTGCTCTTTGGATCTAAGATATGGGGGCAGTTTTCTAGATAATTTCTTGAAATATGGTGTCCAGGCCTTTTTTTTAATCATGGCTTTCATGGGCTTTCTCCTAATCTGGTTACCAGGTCAGCTATTTTTCCAATGAGATATTTCACATTGTTTTTCTACTTTTTTTCATTCTTTTGATTTTGTTTTATTGTTTCTTGAAGTCACATGGAGTCATTAGTTTCCACTTGCCCATTTCTAATTTTTAAGGAATATTTAATTTTTATTTAATACTTAAGGAATTATTTTCTTCAGCAAACTTTCATACCTCTTTTTCCATTTGTCCAATTGTGCTTTTTGAGGATTTCTTTTCTTCAGTGAATTTTTTTTTTTACCTCTTTTGCTATTAGGTTAATTCTATTTTAAAGGTGTTATTTTCTTCAGTGTTTTTTTTGTGTCTCTTTTACCAAGTCTCCTTTCATAACTTTCTTGTATCACTCTCATTTCTTTCTCCAATTTTTCCTCTACCAGGCTTACCTCTCAGGAATTCTTGCTGGCCTTGAGTCCAATAAGCATTTTTCTTTGAGGCTTCTTTTGTAGCTATTTTCCCAATTGTTGTCTTCTTCTGAGTTTATGTCTTCTTCCTTGCCACTATATTAGTTTTTTTTTATGTTCAAGTTCTTTTTTTGTTGTTTATTCATTTCTCTGGACTATCTCTTCACTTTGAACTTTATGTTAAAGTTGGGCTCTGCTTACCTGGGGGTGGGGAAACACTGTTTCAAGCTTTAGGCTTTTTTGTGCTGCTGTTTTCAGAGCTACTGCTGAGGATCTTCAAATTTTGGGTGTTTCCAAGGTGGTGTGATCCGGGGAGATATGTGGTCACTGCTCTCCTGGTCTTTACCTAGGAAAGGCCCCTGCTCCCCTGCAAGCACTAGTGCTTCTCTCTACTTTAAAACTGTGACCAGGGTTCCTGTTCCTTTGTGACTAATCATTGATGCTCCTCTCCACCATGGAACTGTGACCTAGAACTACATATAGGCAACAGAGGTACCAGTCAGTGCCAGCTGCACCCTGTGACAGCAAAGTTTTTCTCATAATCTGTTCCTGACTCCCTCACTATCTTTGAGCTGAGAGTTCTTAAAGCTGCTGCTGCTGCTGCTGTCATAACAGCCTTCAAAACCCGCTGCTGGTGCTCCTGCCTTGCTGCAAGACTTCTCCTGCCAATCTCCTATGTTTTCTTAGGCTGGAAAAAATGCCTCCCTCTGACCTTTTGTCGGCTCTGCTGCTCCAAAATTTGATCTGAGGAGTTATTTCAAGGCTATTTAGGGGGGAATATTGGGAGAATTCAGCTGGGTCCTGGCTTGTACACTGCCATCTGGCTCCATCCCACTAAAGTCCAGAAATTTGAGGGAGTTCCTCTGTTCCCTAATTGGTAAACCAATCTAGGAACCTCACACTAAACACCAGTCCCTGTCTACTTTCTTTTGTCTTTCTTTTATACATTTATTTTTAGTTTTTGACATTCTCTTCCATAAGATTTCCATAAGAGTTCCAAATTTTCTCCCCCCACCTACATTCTAGCCAATATATATCAGCATCAAGGAATATGATGAATGTAAGACTGTGTGCTGTAAATGTTTCTAAACAGAATGTGTTTAGTTTTTATTTTTTTCTTAAAAGGTGTGACATGGGAGCAACTAGGTGGTGCAGTAGATAGAGCTCTGACCTTGGAGTCAGGAGGACCTGAGTCCAAATTTGCCTCAGACACTTGACATTGACTAGCTGTGTGACCCTGGGCAAGTCACTTAACCCCAATTGCCTCACCGCCCCCCCCAAAAAAAGGTGTGGCATGATAATTGACTTTAAAAGAGGTGAGATAGGCATGACTTTTTTAAAATCTATCTTCCTACCTATTTATCTATTATTTATTTTTTGACATTTGACTCAGGTAAAATTTAAACAGCGAAGGCAATGAGCAGTCTAAATATGTTAGAGGCAAAATTCCCAAAGTCTTGAAATAGGTATTCAGGACTGTTCACTTTTTAAAAAATAGTCATTTCAAATATTGTATAATGCTTGGTTACAGAGAGTTACTTCTATGAAGGCTGCCCTACTTTACAAAAAGAGCTAATCATATAAATCTCAACAAAAGGAAAAGTATATAACTTTTCAAAAAACCCTTTTTCTTCCTCCTTAATTTTTGTTCCTTTAAAAAAAAGCTATCAGAGCCATAACAGACCTCTCCTTTTCCTCTCTACCCCCCAACATATATGTGAATGAAGGCTTTCTACAATATCCCTAGGAGTTCATTAAGTACTTGTGGGAGGGAAAAAGCTTTACCTGTACACTGACTTAAAGCCAATTCAAATAAAAATGTACATGTTAAAGCAATTTTTTAAAGGATACACAGGTCACCTTTATCCTATAAGGAAATGTCAGAGACATTTGTATAGGATATACTTATACAGTATCTAAAAACGTTTAAAATCGAATGTGATCATATTGATTTACTAGGTGTTAAGAGTCTATGGAATTTCCCAAGCTGAAGAAATGATAATTTTAACATTAAAATTTTTGACCTTTCTTTTTATTCAATTAATATTACTTAATAATGATTTAATAAAATTATTTCTTTTCTGATGATTGTGCCTTTTTAAAATGAACTTGGCAAACATCAACAAACATCATTTCCATATAAAAGGAGGGTTGCATATGAAACCATGATTCTCTTGTCTACTTCCTGACGTTATTTTAAAGCTTTTAAAGCACATAACATATTTATCATGGTAGTTCTGTAGCTCTCCTATTTTGTGTAGCTCCCTCTGAATTTTTCTGCTCCTTTCTTTGTGTTTAAAAAATATTTCATTGACACTTTTGTCTCTCCTTTTTTTTTTTTTAACATCGCTGTCACTACCTCCCGCTGCCTAAATTCTCTTCTCTCCCTTCCCCAAATAATAAAAGTCCTCTCTTGTAACAATTCAACATGTAATAGGAGACTGGCATATGCATAGAGCATCTTTGATACTACTTTCCACATGGAAGAGGCTAGAGAGCCTGCTTCTGGCAAAGACATGATCTATGAAGGAAATGACATGGAGACATTTTGGATCATGTGTAGCTAATTACCCACGTGGCTGACAGCAGTTTCTTTGGCTCCAGGTGTGGACCCAGATCTGAGAGTGCTTTCAAAAGGCCTTAGTTGATCTCAGGTTTTCTCTTAGTGGAGACTACTAAGAGAATGCTCTTAGAGTGACTCTTTTGTTGGCAGCATCACAGGGAGGAACAGTGACATAACGGAGGGCTTGAACTCTTTCCTTGCTGAGGCCAAAATGTGGCCCTATTAAAAACCAGCATTGGTTCTTTACCTGGGCATTTGTTCTTTTGTTTTAGATGAAGGAGATTAATCTGGAGGGTCTGACCTTGAGTTTCAAAAGGTCAGGAGAGTAGCCATCTAGATTGTCCAGGAGTCTAAGAGTTAAGTTCATGTTAGGTTTTGCAGCCAGTTCAGCAGTGATACCCTGAGGATGGAGAAGTAACCTCTTAACTGAGTCCAGTGGTGGCTAAGAGGAAGCCTCATCTGGCAGCAGTAGAGACTTTAGATGTGAACGTGGTAAGACCAGTGCTATGTAGAAACTTTTGCTAAGTCTGAACCCATTCTCCCCAGAAGCTGAGGTGGCATAGAGCTGTCAAACTAGCCTGATTAAAATGTAATTTGGAAATGTTTTTTTAAAATAAAAATAAAATATAGATAATGTAAATTTGTAATTTTCTGAGTCACCATGCAGCAAAGATTTTGAGTTTGTCCCTACTGGAGTAGAGCATTCCCCCTAAGGATTTGGAGGAGGGGAGAAATGTTAGTACTTTTGTTCTTGACATATCTGAAATAAATATCCCCCTTTAAATGTTGGTTGATGTTAATTGCATGAATGGAACTGAGGTGATAGTCACCCACTGGTGGGTAAAACTTTAGGAGGGGAGGGGTAAGGACAACACAATCAGTGGGCTGGTAATCAGTTGGCACCCATAGCAATAGAGGGGAGAGAAAGAGACAGAGAGACAGAGACAGAGAGAAACACACATAGAGAGAGAGGGAGAGAGAGAGAGCTTTAGCAATCAAGTGAGTGCTGTCCTGACTCTGAGAGAATACTTGCTACAAGTATGTTGGTTTTTTTGGTCATGTCCAATCTTCATAACCTCATGAAGGGTTTTCTTGCCAAAGACACTAGAGTGGCTTGCCATTTCCTTCTCCAGCTCATTTTGTAGATGAGGAAAGTGAAGCGAACAACATTAAGTGACTTGCCCAGGGTCACATGGCTAGTAAATGTCTGGAGGCCAGATCTGAACTCATGAACATAAGTGTTCCTGATTCCAGGCCTGGCACTCTATCCCCTGTGCTACCTAGCTGCCATACTACAAATATAATGAAGCAAATAAATGAATAATCACTTTGGACATATCGAAAAATTTATGTCTCATTCAGAATCTCTAGTCTATTATTCCTATGTCAAGGGGTAGGGATTATAATTCATGATCAGCCTTCTAGAGTTGTAGTTGGTCATGGAATTGGTCGGAGTTCTTGTCTTTCAAAGTCGTGTTCTTTTTCAAATATTGTAGCTACTGCACCAATTGTCCTCCTGATTTTGCTTACATTATCTTTTTTTTATTTCAATACTTTGATATAGTGATTGTTTTCCTTGGAGTTGAAAGGCTTCTTTGTTTTTGTTTGAAATACAAACTTTCACCTATCTCAGTATCTGAAGTTCAGAGTTTGCATATAAAGGAACATGCATTACTCACTGAACTCACAAATTGCTCACTAAAACTCAGTAAACTCAGGTGTTAGAGTAAATGTGAAAATATAAGTAACAGGATATAGATGTGACTATCAGATCTGAACATCATATCTATGTGCTTAAATGTTAATCATTTTAGTTATTAAATGAGTTTTTACTTCACTTTAATTGAATGAGTTAGAAAAAGGCTAAATATTTTTTCAAATGAAATTGACTTCTGTAGTTTTAAAAGTATATATGAAATTGTAAATCAATATATAATTTAAAAATTATAGTATAAACACATACATAAGCATATGTTTGCATACCAGTATGTGTTATATTTTCCTGGCTTCAAGGCTGTCTACTAAGCCATACTGACTCATATATATATATATAAACATATATATGCATATATATGTGTATGTATATATACAGCCATGCATTAGATGGCTTATGCTTGTCAATCACCAAATGATACCTGTATACTTTCCCAGGAGCCATTGCCTGCCTGTCCAGTGGAGTTAAATCCTATACACTAATATACCACCTTCCCCACTGAACCCATCCCACCCATAGACATAATGAACATATATACATATACACAATATAGATACTGAAGCCAAGAAAACTGGTACATACTGACACATATTGGTAGCATGACCAGTGCTCTAAGCAACTCTCATAAATTACAGAGGAAGTACTAACCTACATTGACAGAAAATTTCTTTACCTAATAGGTTCCTTTGTCAATGAAAATCACAGGTCTGGTCCCTATCCCTATATTAAACTTAACATGATAGTAACAAAACTGTCCTTTATCTATGTTCCCTTCTGAAATTATTTCTCTCTTCTATGTATTTTATATGATTCATTGGCATTCTCTTCTTTCTTTCATTCTTTTTTTTTTTTAAAATTTGGCATCATTAGCAGTACTCACAAACTCTTCCCCACCCCACCTCCAAATACAACCTGTCCCTTAATTATAGTTAACCAAAACAAATTCACACATTGGCCATATGTGGAAATATGTGTCTCATTTGCATCTGTAGTCTATCACCTGTCTACCACAAAGTGGGGAAGCATGCTTCATCATCAGACTTCTGAAATTGCATTGATCAAAATTCTTGTCATTTTCATTTACATTATTGTAGCTGTTATATACATTGTTTTCCTGCTTCTGCTTACTTCATTTTGCATCAGTTCTTACAAGTCAAAAACCTAAACTTTAATATCTAAAGTCAGGCACTGCATTACTTCTAAGTAAAGGCCTGATACTAGAATTCATAATATAGTTTCTGGGCCAGTGATGCAATATCTGGTTATAGCCTTTGTTGTAACTAATTTTTTTTTTCTTTTTTGGTCAGGCAACTGGGGCTAAGTGACTTTCCCAGGGTCACACAGCTAATGAGTGTTATGTGTCTGAGGGCACATTTGAATTCAGGTCCTCCTGACTCCAGGGCTGGTGCTCTATCCACTGCACCACCTAGCTGCCCCAGCTGTAAGTAATTAAAAAAAAACCCAACAACTGTTAAACTGGTTTTATTTTTTCTTGGTTGAGAAGGCTTTTTTTTTTTACTCATGCATTTTTTCCTTTTTTCCCCCCCAGCTATATGTTAATGGGCTTTCAGATTTAAAAGGTAGTAAATAGTTTCTTTCGAAACATTGACTTATTATAATCATGCAGTTTGGGAATCATGTACTCATTCTGGCTAAAAATTATGTTTACCAACTTGAGAATCAAAATGCATAGCATTTTAGTTCAACTAATATTTGCTTAGCAGAATAAGATCTTCAAATATCCATCTAATCTTTGATCAACATTAAACAGCATTAGTGTCAATGTTTATATAACTTGGGCTTGTTGTTGGATATTCTTTGTGTTCATGTACTAACAAGCCCTGGTGCTTTCCAAGAGTGAACTGAGGACCAGGTGAGATGGTCTAGAAGCCACAGGGAGTGAAGGTGCAGCCTTTCTGTATGAACAACATCATCTCCAAAGTTTTTTTAAAACATAAATATAAGGCATAGGTCACCATAAATGAGAATAGAGACAGAACAAAACTAATTCTGGAGAGAAGCTCTAGAAAGAAAAACCCCAAAGAAGATAACGGTGGGAAAGAAAAACAGACTCTAGGTTGAATTTCTGCAAAAAATAGCCCCATCTTCAAATCCATTCTGTTTGGGAGCCCCAACCACTGGCTACTAACAAAACAGGAATCTCAGAGCACTAAGAGTAGGGTGAAATCGCAAGGTACTCATTATGGAATCTTTGTATCTGGCTAAGAACTTAACAATAGCTTTCTAATTATTACATATAACCAATATGCAATAAGTATATTTTTCCTTCTAGAAATGCCTTACAAAAGTTGAAGCATTTAAGAGCATGACATTTTGATGACATTTGTTTTAAATGTTTTTTCTAATATGATTAATTGAATCTTTGCCAACTTACTACTACTACCTCTCATCTAAAATTTTGTGAATCTTGAGTTAGTTATACTATGCAATATATACTATCTGCTTGCTTCCTACCACCCATCCTTAATTTTTAATAGAGCCTTTAATAACGAATTGTGTCCACAGTACTTGCAAATGGAGAATTGGTGCCAGCTTCTGGCCTGACTAGTGGAGAGATGACCATCTTAGGTAGGGACTTAGAAAAGGGAAGCCTGGAATCTCCCTCCACTCCTCAAAAAATCATATGCCAAATAGCCAGACACCCTGGCATAAGGACAATATTTACATAGGTAGTATATCTGTGACTTCTTATATATACATACATATGTAAATACGTATATACACTTATGAATCTCATCATTTGCTCCTTTTAATATGTCACACAAATATAATTTTAAAACCTCTGGATATAGAGCACATCTACTATATAATTAAGAACTAACCATAGTTTTTTAATTACTATAAGTAACATATACAAAAGATGTGTTTTTCTTTCTAGAAGTCCCTTACAAAGTTGTAGTGTTTAAGATTATGATATTTTTGTGGAATTCAAAGAATTCAATCACTCAATTACATTAAAAATATTAAAATGATTTTAATTAAGTTGAATGAATTCCCTGCAACTTTGCCAACCACTACCAATCATCTAAAATTTTGTGAAACTCGATAATGTGTGTGTGTGTGTGTGTGTGTGTGTGTGTGATGTGAATACAAGCTGTCTGTGACTATAGAGAATTGGATGAATCTGGTTTTCTTACAATGACATTTTCACTGTATACAACTTTTTTTTGGGGGGAGGGGTAACTGTGATTCTATGATTATTTATGTAGTCTTAAAAGGGCCTATTAAAATTTCATCTGAAATTACCCTTAATGGAAAGGCATGTAGTTGTATGTTTATAATTACAGGGGGGCAAATTTGCAAAGTCTTTAATTTTTCCTCTACATATTTGTTTACCATTTTGGTAAAATGCTGCCAACTCTTTGGCTCTTTAAGGTAAACAAGTAAATCATAGAATATTAAAACCAATTAAAAATTGATAGCAAAGGCTATCAGTTGGAGGAAATTCAGAGAAATTTTATGGAGAAAATCATTAGTCAAAAAGTATTATTACTTGTTTACAATGTGTTCAGTGGACCATATGTATGGGAGATCTCCCACAATAATGAAGGCTTAGCACATGTATATGCATATAAAGAAAGTCAAATTTTATGCCGTACTGAAGTGCTTGCCATCTGAAATTGTTTATTTTTATGAAGAATAAGGGGTAGCTTGGTTGATTTTTCAATGTAACCAGAAGTTGTCATAAAGCTCAAATGCTAATATGTGGCATTAATTCATTGTTTATTTACTATGGTTGGACAAAGTATTTGCTTTTTAGGAACAGGTGTACCAGCATGTAGAAAGAACATATGTCATCATGCAAGAGTAATATAAAGCAAGCTTTTTCAATATTTATGTTTTACATGTAATATTGTTCAAAAAAGATTTTAATAGGAAATGACAAAGGATATTTTTCCTTCTCTAATTTGCTACTGGATGACAGAAACTGAACTTCATGTTACAAGATAATTTTCAGAAAGGACAAGACAAGCTGAACAAGTATTTTTATCACCAGTGTTGCACAGTTCTCTCAATTAATAACTTGGTAGTAGCAGTTTGTGAAACATTAGCATTCTTATTTTCCCAATACCATTTTTTCCTCATTAGATTTTGGTCATGCTAATGTGAGAAGTTATTAGAAAGTTTATTCTTTCCACATATATTCTCTGATGATAATATATGTAATATTCACAAACAAGGAAAATGAATCTCTGAAACTTTCTCTTTCAGAAGGAGTTTAGAGCATGGGGAGAAAGACAGGCTTACTTATTCTGTGTCTACCTAAGCTCAAAAAAAGAATCCATTTCAGAAGGGAGAGGTAGTAGACAGGAGGCCAAATCATCAGTCTGGCATTGTGTAAGTGAAACAACTACTAGGGGCTTAATTTTCTTTTCACTTTTCAACTTTGGGCATTTGGTAGAAATATCCTAAATTATTATTATTATTATTAACAACAACAACAACATTAATACCTAACATCGATAGCACTTTAAGGTTTGCAAATCACTTTAATTTATCTTGTATGGTCCTAACAACAATCCTTTGAAGTAGATGTCATTTTTATCCCTATTTTACAGATGAGGAAACAGATAAAGGTTATATGACTTGACCAGCATCACTCACCTAGTAAATGTGAGAGGCTGTATTTAAACTCAGGTCTTCCAGCATTTTGATTGCTTGTGCCATTCACTAAGGGAATTTTGCAGAATATGTTGAGTGCAGAATGCCTCAAGGGCTGTTTAAGCCAGTATACTTGAAAGTTGAACTAATATTTTATCATACACATCAGTGACCCCCTTCCCTTTGACTCCATGTGGTCAATAGGTGACTTTGGAGAGCCCTGTGTCAGTGGCATTTTGTAGATTTTACTTTCAGGATGAGATGACATAGGAAGTTGTTTCTAATCCGTTTATTAAGTTTGCTTTAGATTAATGATCAAATTAGTGCAGGCAGTAAGTAGTTGTGTGAAGTTATATAATGTGGCAGCTGTGTACACTAAAGGAACACATTTTCAAGGTGGCCTTTAAAATGCTCTTAAAGACAGCAAGTGTCAAGTTAGAAATGAGTGAGTTCTCAGTAAAACTTTTAATCAGAGGTCATAGATGTTAATAAGGTGAGTGGGAGATATTCTACTGATTATGCTGAATGGCTATAGAAAATTTACCGATCCATTGACTTAGCAAAGATGTGTGTGTGTGTGTGTGTGTGTGTGTGTGTGTGTGTGTGTGTGTGTAGGGGGAAGAGAAATATATTTGGAAATGACTATGATGTAAAAGCAAAAGGCTTCAATAAAATTGTTTTTACAAGATCAGTGTGCTATCAACATCCACAAGGAAGGGGAAAGATGAAATCAGTATATTTGTTTGTTTGCCACTACCCTGGCAAACTTTTTGCCCTGGACAACCAGGGATTTACATCTTGCCTTAAGGTATTGAATAGAAGCAACCTCTCATAACAGTTAATTTTTTTATTATTATTATTGTATAAATTTGTTGGGGATATGCTCTAGAATATGTATGGCACTTTAAGGTTTTGCAAAGCATTAGATCTCATTTGATCCTTGGGAGGTAGGTTCTATTTTCTCCATTTTATAGATTAGCATCTTGGGCTCCAAAAGATTAAGCAGTTTCCTCAGGATCACAGTTAGTAAGAGCTGGAGCCAGAATTTGAACCTGGGTAATCTCCGGTCCATATCCTGAACTCTATAGACTATAACATGCTGCCGTTATCAAGAGTATCACTGGTTGTTGCAAGGGATCACAAAAGAGATCTTCGGCCCAAAGAAGATGTCTCTGAAAGAAATTATACACATTCATTAAATACAGGTAGAAATTATGAAATGTTAGTTTATGAGATGCTTTGGTGGGCTAAAGTTTGACCTTTTTTGTCCCCTGGATTTCAAATGTAACCATTCTTTCTATGTAGCTGAAGTACAAAAGGGACATAAAACACATCTGCTTTCCTTGGGAAAAAACTGGAGTAATTAATCTTTGTTTCCTCCTTTAGACTCAGTTCCATTCTGAAAGGCATAAGAAAAAAAAGGAAGATGTTTAAATGTAATCCAAAAGGACTAATGAACATATGTAAATTTTAATTTATTTAATTCATTTTAAATTTTAATTAATTTAATTTAATAAGTATTATGGAATGTTAAATTTGTGCCTCTTTCCCAAGGGTTACATATAAATATCTGTGGTCATTTCTTACACAAAAGTCAAATATGAGCGTTAGCATAGAGTGGCTTGCAGAGAGCAGAACTTGTAGTCAGTCAATAAGACCTGGTTTCAAACACGTCTGTCACTTATTGGCTGGGGCAGGGCAATTATCAACCTCTCAGTGGCCCAGGCAGCTCCCTAAGACAAGGGTTCTTAACTTCTCATTTTTGTTGTATCCTGTAAGTTTTGGGTGCTCTGATGAAGTCTATAAGTCCCTTCTGGGAGCAATGTTTTCAGTGTATAAAATAAAATGCATAAGATTACAAAGGAAACCAGTTTTATTGAAATTGTTATAGCATGTCTTTTCAAAAAACAAATTCATGGGCTCCAGGTTAAGAATAGCTGCTCTGTGACAAATTATAGAGAAGGTGTTGATCTGCCTTGGAAGAGGAAGGTCCTCTTTTAGAGCTTCCTACACTGACAAAATCACAGGTTAACCACACCTTATGTGTTCATTCTTTCTAATGAGGAATGAATCAACCCTCATTCCAGGCAGCGGAGTTTTATGGACAAAAAGCATCGGACTAAGAGTCCAACTGTATACAAATGACCTTGTTTGCACATAGTTGTTTTCATGTTGTCTTCCCCCATTAGACTGTGAGATCCTTGAGAACAGAGATGGTCTTTTGCCTTTCTTTGTGAGTCTAGTGTTTAGCACAGTGCTTGGCACATAGCAGATGCTTAATAAATGCTTAGTGACTAATTGACCAGGGTTCTAATCATAGTGCTATTAAATAGTTAGTTGTATGGACCAGAAACTTCACTCTGTGAGCCCTGTTTTCAGCATCTGTAAAATGGAGATTTTAGGAAAGACATGAACAAACTGGATCTTGTCCAGAGGACAGGGAACAGGACAGTGAAGAGACTAGAGACCCTGCAGTGTGAAGGTGGGTTAGAGGAACTGTGGATGTTTGGTCTGGGGGAAGAGAAGGCATAAGAGGACAGGCAGATGTTTTCAAATTGTTGAAGGACTGAAGAAGGAAGGAAAGAGAGAGAGAGAGAGAGAGAGAGAGAGAGAGAGAGAGAGAGAGAGAGAGAGAGAGAGAGAAGAAAGAAGAAAGAAAGAAAGAAAGAAAGAAAGAAAGAAAGAAAGAAAGAAAGAAAGAAAGAAAGAAAGAAAGAAAGAAAAGAAGGAAGGAAGGAAGAAGGAAGGAAGAAAGAAAGAAAGAAAGGAAGGAAGAAAGAAAAAGAAAGGAAGGAAGAAAGAAAGATAAAGAAAGAAAAAGGAAGGAAGAAAGAAAGGAAGAGAAAGAAAGAAAGAAAGAAAGAGAGAAAGAAAGAAAGAAAGATTAGACTTGGTCTACTTAATCTGGAGTGCAAAATAGGAACAATGGGAAGAATTTTCAGATATACAATTTTAGGCTAGAAATCAATAAATTAGGGCTGTCTAAGAATGAAATGAGTTGTCTTGGTAAAAAGATCAAATGGGATAATATTTGTAAAGCACTTAGCACAGAGCCTGGCACAGAGTAGGTGCTTAATAAATACTTATTTTCTCCCTCCTGCCTCCCTCCCTCACTAACATCTTTTAACATTTAAAAAAATAATATTTCATTTTCCTCCAATTACAAGTAAAAACAATTTTTAACATTCTTTTCTTTTTTCCATAAGTTTTGCATTCTAAATTCTATCCCTCCCTCCCTCCCTTCCTCACTCCCTGGGATGGTAAACAATCTGATACGGGTTATCCATGCCTTACTAGACACTCTTGAAGAGGAGGTTGAACACTTGTCTGGGATTTTGTGAAGCGGATTACTTTATTACTTTTTAAGATACAAATGGAACTAGATGGCATCTTGAGTCCACTTCCACTCTGATCCCGTGATATCTACCTTACCTCACAATTTCCTTTGGAAAATGAACATGAAGACATGGGAGACACCAAGGTCTCCCAAGAGAGAAGTGGCTTTGGAGCTAGAGGATAGGGATTTAAATTCGACCTCTGACACTACCAGCATGACCTTGTACAAGTGAATTTACCTTCCCAGGTAGCTAGGTAGTGCAGTGGTGTGGATGAAGCACTGAGACTGGAATCAGAAAGTTGTTGTTGAATCATGTCTGACCCTTTGTGACCCCATGTGCGCTTTTCTTGGCAAAGAAAGTGGAGTGACTTGATACTTCCATCTCCAGCTCATTTGACAGTTGAGGAAACCGAGGCAAACAGGATTAAGTTACTTGCTTAGGGGCACATAGCTAGTAAGTGTCTAAGGCCAGATTTGAAGATGAATCTTTTTGACTGCAGGCCTAGCAGTCTATCCACTGTGCCACCTAGCTGCTCCAGACTCAGGGGGGCCTGAGTTCAAATCCAGCTTTAGATACTTACCAGCTATGTTACCCTGGGCAAGTCATTTAACTTTTGTTTGCCTTCGTATCCTCATCTGTAAAATAGGGATAATAATTGCACCTTCCTTATGGAGTTGTTGTGAGAAACAAATGAGATAATATATGTAAAGTCCCTAGAACATAGTAGGCTCTTAGTAAACGTTTATTTCCTTCCTCCTGGGCCTCAGTTTCCTTTTCTGTAACATGATGGGGGGGAAGTTAGACTAGATGGTCCATGGTTGTGTCTTGAGATTGATGAGCCTATAATCTGAAAGCACTACGACAGGCTAACTGAACCCCCCGAATAAAAGGTATTCGAGAGAGATTCTAGAAACTGAAAGTCCAACAGCTACCAAAAGATAATTTGGGGATGGGGGTGGGGGGGAAGGCCTTACTGGCTCACCTGCCTCTGTTAGCTTTCAGGACTCCATGCTCTACCAACCATCTCCACGTCAGCTGCTGAATTTTCAAGCGGCTTGTTTGGCTCAGTCTAGATGATTTTAGAGGCAAAACAAGGTTCTTTCTCCTCCTTTTGACTTTTCTGCCTTGCTGGCCAAATGTTCTTTTTCACAATAAAAAGCCTATTGATCTTCTATGGTTGCAATCTGAAGTGAATCCTTCCTGGTAAAATGGACCACTCTTTGTGGTAGATTGAGCATGGGGGTGCATATTAAAATTCTGGTGTGGAGTTTAGGATTCAAATAGGTCTAAGTATTCATTTACCTTTTAAACTATGCAAAAAAAATCCATTTCTTTTGTGAAAACCCTTTGGATTCACACCTAAAACTGATGCAAACCCTGCGTCTTCATCAGGGCTTCTCTAATAAAGATGATTATATAACTTCCTCATTTCTACTTACTTTCAGTAAAACCACTAAGTAGATATCACAGGATTACAGTTTTAGAGTTGGAAGGGACTTACTAATAAGAAGCTATCTGGTCTAACCCCATCATTTCAAAGATGAGAAAACTGTGACCTAGGGAAATTAAATGACTTCTCTTAGGTCATAAAGGTAGTAATTATCAAGTAGGACTTGAACCTGGGTCCTCAAACTACAGAGGCAGGCTCTTCTCACTGGAGTCCAAACTCTTCACTTTACAAATGAGGAAACTGAGGTCTCGGGAGGTTAAGTGACTTGCCCAGGATCACAAAGTCAGTAAGAGATCTAGGATTCAATTCCTGTCCTGGGATTCCAAATCCAGAGTTCTTTCTGTGACATCACATGACATAAAAGGAGGTGCTCTCTACATTCTCATGTAAGTTTGTTGTGTTATTAAGGCATTGAAAGAAAACCTCCTTACTTTGGGCAGCACAGCAGTTCACTGAAGTTGCAATAACAGATCATCTCACATCCTTTTCCATTCCAGAAGTGGTCCTGGAGGTGTCCATCAATCTGTTTAAGATCTGCCACTCCTTCAGGAATGTTGTGACAGTCGCGATCTTTTAACATCTTCCGGTAGCAAGAGAGACGGGTTGTGGACAAGGCATGTCCTCCTAGCAGCAAATTCAGCAAAACTAGCATGGCTGTGATTTTCATTTTGGCTTTCAGCTCTAAAGGAAAGGAGAATAACAAAAGTGTTTGCACTAGATTCTATCTGCCATCCCATTGTAACGGCCAGGGCATAGGATGTATCTCCCAAGACAGGGCACCATACCTTTCACCTAGGCTTGTGGATACCTACTCACTCTCAAACTTTTGACCTTGAACTGAAACTCACACTTTCAAACTGGCAGGTTTAGCTTCCCAGAGAAAGATCACCACCCTGTGATTCAATTCCGTCTCTTTCATTGTACTAGGAGTAACCCTGTTGAGAGTCAATATGTTCCCTCCATCCACCTATAATTTGAGATAGAGTTGGTGAGAGAGTCCTCACTGGTTCTGGGATGGGTTTTGGGACAGGGGTCAGCCACCACTTTTCCCTCTTGAGCCAGGGCCCTCCATGTTACCGTAAAGGCAGACTGGGTTCATGGACAAGACACGGCATGGGAATCAGGAGGCCTATATTCTAATCCCAAATCTGCCACTGTGTATTTCTGTGTGACATTGAGAAGATTCTTCAACCTCTTTGCATGCTGCTTTCTGTTTATACAAACCAGTCATTCACAAGAATGCCACTTTCAGATCTTAAACATAACCATTTACAGTAAGGCAAAAGAAATAATATCACAGGTACAGCAAGTGTGTAAATAATATACCATCACAATCCACATGGAGCCTAGCTGTACTCTCTCACCAATGCGCTCAGTATCTGCGGGGGGAGAACCTGTCAGGAAAGAGTACCAGGGAGGAAAACTCATGTGCTGGAAGTGAGTCACAACTCTGGACTATTGTTGCCCTTGGTATCACCGGTCCAATTAGGAACCTTGCACCGCATAAAACTGCTTCCCTGCTAACTGATTGTCTGTGGATCCTTACAATTCAACAGCTGGGTAAGTCCTCTTCCCTTCAACTCTTGAACCAGGAGGAACTTTACAAGCTCTTCAAACTGAAAAGCTTCCTTAAAGTGACTTCGCAAAAGTATCGACTATTAATTTCTTTGTCCCTAGTTCCATTTAAGCCAGAGAATCGTCCAGCTTTGTTAGGCTGACTCTCTGAGGACCACAGCCTCCCACACCAACCTTGTGTTGTCCAATCGCATTGTAGCAAACAGAGCTCACGGCAAGACAGCTCAAGCTGATTCTGAACCAATCAAATAGCCTATCCTGCTTTCCACTCACTAGGATCCCGCGACACCCAATGACATCTCAGTATTTCTTCCTGCGCAGCAGCAGGAAACCTCTTTCCCCTTTCTGCTTTTCCTTCTCGACCAGAGGAGGGCAGCAGAGAGCAAGAAGCGTGTCACAGAGGCTCGCTCGATGCAACTGAGGTTCTTTCCAAACAGTCAGTATTGATGTAGGGGAAGCCTTTCGCTTGGCTGGGCCATTCCTGCCTGTACTCTTTTCAGACATCTCAGACAAAGCTGCTCTTCACCCCATCCCACCAATTTATTCTTGTAACAAGTGCTTCAATCTCTTTAGCAGCTAGGTAGCCAGTGATGTGGAAAGAGGGACAGGCATGGAGTCAGGAAGACCTGAGTTCAACTTTGGCCTCAGACACTTAACTAGCTGGGTGACCTTAGGCTAGTCACTCCACCTCTGTCTGCCTCAGTTTCATCAGCTGTAAAATGGGGATAATACTAGCAGACTAATTTGCAAGGTTGTTGTGAGGATCAACTGTGATAATATTTGTGAAGTGCTTAGCCCAGTACCTGACACATAGTAGGTGCTATATAAATGCTTATTCCCTTTCCTTTCCCTTCCCTTCTTTAGCTTCCATCTCAGGCTGTTATCTCTATACCTCAGTCTAAATGGTTTAAACCAGAGCCTCCTGATACTCATTTACTCATTTCTCACTTAAAAGTTCATAACTCACCAAATATATGATAGACATATCATGATAGCAACAGTCCTTTAAAAATCATACCTCAATCTCCAAATTGTTAAATCAGCTGTATGCAAATGAAAGTAGGAGCGTACCCTGCAACTCTAAGTTCTCTTCATGTGTGTCATTATGCATCCTTGGAACTATGTGTTTTTTTAACTCATATTTTCCCAGTTGTAATAAATAAAAGTTCTTTCTCTGCTCCCTTTAAGCTACCAAACTATTCACATGCAAACAAGGCATCATCCTATATCTTTTACAAAGGGGCTTGTTTTTATACTCAGGTCACAGTTCATTTTCTGTCCTAAATGGCCTGAATCCCATCTGATTATTTTTTTAAAAACACATTTAAAAAGTTTTTAATTAAATGAACATTCTTTTCCTTCTCACCTTCCAGGCATCAAAATATCCATTTCTGAAAGAGACAATACCTTATACCTCTTACCAGTTGACATTATTATTTTACTTTATGCACCAGTCCTTTTTCTGTCCTTTTCAGCACTAAATAACTCTATATAAAAAGGGCAAGTCATACCTTAAAGTACAGTAGCTTACACTACACTCTCACAAACTCAGAAAACAAGATTGTGCTGTCCGGTCTCTCTGCGGTAGTAGCAAAGTATTTCTAGAATAAATGATGTTTCTAATTAGTCTAAGTGATGTTTTCAGTATAATTTATCAATCATCCAATAAGGCCTCTTTAAGTTTCCTCTTTAACAGTGAGGAAACTGCAGCTTTTAACCTACTACAGGTTCCGAATTTGAATGCCCAGTTATTAATTTCTTCAGCTATTGCCAGCTACTAAGAAGGAATTTCATTAGAATGATAAAAAAGAAAATGATGTAGAAGACTTCAAATAAGACTCCCAGTTTCACTTGGTGGTTTGGAAATAGATTGTTTTTGTCTGAAATTCCCTGCACTTAGGTGCAACTTCAGATGAGTTTTATAAATAGAGAAATGAAAATAATAAGTTATCTTAGTGAAAATACCTCCCTTAAAATATTTGAAATAAAAATATTTTCTCCTATTTTAACAGGGCTTTGCCTAGATCACCTAAGACCGGGCACTCAAATGGGAGATTTTAGGGACCTGCTTCTGACAGACGTTTTGCATTCCCCTACCAGTATGTGGGAGAAGTCTTTTCCAGTGGCTGTATAATGGAAACAGGTTGTCTTTAAAAGCGTCAGCCTGGAAGAGTCTCTTTCTCCTTCTGGCAATGTTCAGGGGGTTAAAGCTATTGTTCACCCATAGCTTGGGATCTATGAACAGAGTTGGGTGGGGGGAAGACTATTTCCACCCCCTACACACACGCTTTGGGGCCTGTGGCCCCCAGAATCGGGGTTGGGGTCTTGTTCTTGCTCTATTTGTTCTCTTGAGTTCTCGGTGTCGGTGGCAGAGTCCTCCTGAGCCGTAGTTCAAGCCGTGATGACCTTGGAGGCCGGTTCCAGGCCAGAGATTCCTGGCCGTCCAGCAGGGTAGTCCCAGGTAGGCTTGAAACATGGAACTTGATGGAACTACGCTAGTCAGGAACTGAGTTATTCCGTGAACCTAATCCCTATCCCCTTCTTAGAAACCGAAGAGATATTGAGAGGTGAGGGGATAAGGAGGGAGCATGATTATGCCCTCATGTGTTGGAGAGAGGATGTTTGTATATTTTTTTCTATACCTTTGTATCAAATATTCGTTGTAAAAATTAATCTGTTAAGTGGTCAAATGGAACTAGGGGTATAGGGGAACCCTAAAACTGGGGGAACACCCTTAGTAGGGGATTAAGACAACAGCGGATAGACTAGATACCAGTAAACCTTCCTAATGCTACTGTAGTACTCTGGGGAAGGGGTGAAACATAGCACCCCTGGCCTTCAGGAAGTGTGGTCTGGGGAAGTCACTGTTGTACGACCGTAAAAGCAGTATGGAGTAGCAGGCAGGAAATTGGATTGGTAATCAGGAGGCCTACATTCTGGTCCCAAATCGATCACTAAGCCTGTGTGACATTGAGAAAGTTCCTTAACTTCTCTGGGCCTTGGCTCCATATCTGGAAAATAAGGCAGCTGGGCTAGTCAATCTGTAAGGTCCCTTCTTTGGCTACAACTATATATATCAAAATAGGACACTATCGTAATCTGAGTTCCCTGCAGCACCAGAGATCATACCTAGCAGTCACTAAGCCATTGGGCTCTGTGGGACAATGCTTCTTCATCTTCACCTTGACCTTTCTCCCCCCTCTGCAGATAATGTACATACCCTCCATCCCACCTCCACCCCCAACTCAACCTTTCTACTTTTTCATATAATAACTATAATCAATTTGACACTGCCTTTGCTTCAGGAAAGATAGTTATTTAGCTAGAAAACAGATGAGTAGATGGGTGGATAAAACATTTACTAAGCACTTATATGCCAGGCAGTATGTTGGGAAGCAACAAGAAAGACAGTGCTTGCCCTCAAGGGGCTTACTTTCTAATTGGGAAGAGGACACATTAGGGAGAGCTAGAAAGGGGAGGGGGAGTAGAAGGATAGAAGGAGGGTCAGGAGATAGCTCAGAAGTGGTGTGGAGAGTTAGATGAAGACAGGTGAAAACTCTCCTATCAGAGATATGCAGGCAAGGGGGGCAGAGTCCAGGTTTCCTTAGCAGGAGACATTGGGATAAGGGCTGAAGTGCCCGTGGTGTGGGATGGAAATGGCCTGAAAAGAGCTTGTTAATGGATGGTGCAGTTGTTCTACTCATCATTCCCATGACTTCCCCAGAGCACAGCCCTCTTCCCTGGCCACCACTCTTCCATGAGTGCCTCTCTGATTAGGATGCAAGCTCTTACAAGGCAGGCAGTATCTTGGTTTTGTATTTCTATCTCCAAGGCTTAGCACAGTACTTGACACATAGTAAATGCTTAATAAATTCTTTTCATTCATTTCATCCATTCTATTTGTTTTTATGTATTTTTTACTCTAATGACCCCCAAATGTCCTAAAATATAGGATCTTGTTTTAGCATCAGTATTCCTTAGGGTTTATGCAATTCATTTGGTTTTCTACCTGGAAAAAGTATAAACAAAACATATTCTGAATTCAAGGATGCTTTTTGAGACTTGGTAGAATATAGATGTAAAAATCAAAATGCTTTGTTCACTATCCTTAACATCAGTATCAATGACACACACCAGTCTGTCCACAAAGGATATGGTAGTTCATATGATTAAAAAAATTATTGATGACTTGAGAGGTGGCCTAGTATGATATAACTGATCTCAGAATCAGGAAGGCTCAAGTTCAAGTCTCACCATCCTACTTGTGTCATTGTGGACAAGTCATTGAAAGTTTCAGTACCTGTCAGACTTTAAGTAGCAGAGCAGGAGGTGATCTGCATTGGTATAGTGAGTTTCCTCCATGGGAGTTCCCTATTCCAATAAAATCACAGAGAATTGGACACCTCAAGGAATGGTGTCTGCTTGGAAGTCAGTGAGGTAGAAAAAAAGTACTTACCTCTATGGTGGTCAGGAAGCTGAGTTGTAGGTGCTGTTCTTTGCCTCTAATCTTCTGACTCAGGCAAACACCCTCTGTCTCAACTTGTTCTCCTTGTCAGTAAAACAAATAACAAAATTTGAAGGAGATAGCATGGTACTGTGGAATGACTTAGCTCTGAAATCTTTGTAGTACGATGGAAAGAGAATTGGTCTGGAGTTAGAAGACATAGGTTCAAGTCTTATCTCTGACGATTACTAGTAGTGTGACTTTGCCCAAGTGACTTTACCTCCCAAAGCCTCAGTTTCTCCATCTGTAGAATGAGCAGTTTGGACTAGAGGTAATCTGAGGACCCTCTTAACTCTAGACTGATGATCCCATGATTTATTTCACATTCATTTTGTATATAACCTTTCTCTCTTCACCCACATCTCATAAGATAGAAAAACGGCGAAGTAAAAACGACTAATATTGTGACTGTCTGAAAAGGTATACAACCCCTGTAGCATTCCCTTTAGGATGTTTTCATTTACATAATTGTAGTTGTGTGTTACTCTTTGGACTGTTTATGTCATATGTATTTCTTTTTTCTTTTTTTTTGGCTGTATACTCCAAGTGATTTTATTTCCTTCCTTAGTGAATTCAGTAGCTGGTTTATAGTCTTTCTCTCCTCCCCAACTCTTGACCACATATAAAGGGATATCAACATACATCCTGATGTTTACTGAAATATCCTATCTTCACAGGTCCTCAGTCTACTCAGTTCCCATGACCTACCCTTCCATTCTACCTTAGTTACACACAGAGATGGTCATACCCTTTATTTTGCCATTCCTCATAAATGTTCTGCTTCCATCTTCATGAGCTTTCAAATTCCTTTAGCAGATCGTAATTCCATCTTTCCCTTTGTTTTATAACCTTTAACCCTGTTCTTTATCCTCACAGACACCTCCAATCTCCCCCCCTCCCCATCCCTCAGTACTTTCCGAGGCCTTCATCCCCGCTCTGGCTATACTTTCCTCCCCTCCCAATATCAACTCCTTGAGAGACAGCATTCCATACTGAATAGAACATGGGAATTGGAGTTAAGAGGATATGTTTATGTCATATGTATTTCGAAGCAGCTAGGTGGCTCAGTGGATAGAGCACTGGGCCTGGAGTCAGGAAGACCTGAGTTCAAATCCAGCCTCAGACACTAGCTTTATAAACCTGGGAAAGTCACTTCATCTCTGTTTGCCTTATCTGTAAAATGGAAATAATTACAGTGCCTACCTCCCATGGCTGCTGTGAAGACCAAATAAAGTAATAATTATAAAGTGCATGGCACTATTTATGTAAATGCCCCACTCTGATATTTCTCTGAATTCCTTGACTTTATTATTTCTTACTGCATTCTACTATTCCATTAAATTCTTATGTCACAATTTGTTCAGCTATTCCTCAATTGAAAGACACTGATTTTGTTTCTAGTTCTTTGCTACCATAAGGGAACAGGTCATATCTTCACCAAAAAGGGTAAATATATCTTAATAACGACTTTATTTTTTCAGTTACTCTTATTCCAAATTACTTCTAGAGATTAGAGCCTGATATATATCTACCATGAGGGCACTTAACAGTATAAAGACTTTTGCATTTCCAGATGTCTTGCTAGATAAAGAGCTCTGGACTTGGAGTTAGGAGAGAACTCTGACCTCTGACAATTCCACCTCTGACACTGACCTCAGCTGGGCAAGTAACTTACCCTCTGCTACCTTAGTTTCTTCAACTGTAAAACAGGGATAATGACGGCTCCTATATCTCAGGGCTGCTGTGAGGATCAAATGAGACGATATTTGTAAAGCTTTAAGCACAGTGCCTTGAGTAGAATAGGTGCTCAATAAATGCTTATTTCCTCCCCTTACCTTTCCCATTTCTTGGTGGGAGAAGTATCATAGTATAGTAAAGAGAGCAGTAGGTTTGTGGTTAGCAGATCTGTGTTCAAATTCTGCCTCTTGTAATTGCTCTTAGCCTCAGTTATCTCATTCAGAAAATGGAGCTAATGATACACTACTGACCTCACAGTTTTTTTTTTGAGAGGAAAGTATTTTGTGAACCTTAATGTAAATTGTTTTTGGTGGTGGTATTTTTCTCCAATGGATTCTTTTACAGTATAGTTCCTAGTCCCTTTGCATTCTAGTTGTCCTTCTCTGGATAAGCTGCTGGTCAAATAGCAGCTAGGTTTTACAATGGATAGAGCCCCAAGCCTGGAGTCAGGAAGACCTGAGTTCAAATCTTGCCTCAGAAACTCACTAGCTGTGTGACTGTGGGTAAGTCACTTAACCTGTCTGCTTCAGTTTCCTCATCCATAAAATGGGGATAATAATAGTACCTACCTCCCAGGGTTGTCATGAGGCTCAAATGAGATACAAATGTAAAGCACTATGTAAAATGCCACCTATTAATGTGGCCCTCAGAACTGAACACACAGCTCCAGGTGTGGTCTGACCAAGGCAGAACACAAGGAAACTATCACCTCTCTCATTCTGTACATGGCATTGCTGTCATTGTCATCTAAAATGGCACTTTCCTGTTGGTCACATCACACTGTTGATTCAGATTTTACCTTCAGGCCACTAAAACTTCTGGGTTTTCCTCCAATGAATGACTCTTCTCTGGCCACATCTACTCTGATTCTGGCCATTCTGCACCCATTGTATTGTTGGTTTTTCAAAATCAAATGTAGAAGGATACATTTATTCTCACTAAATTTCATCTTAAAAGATTTGACCTTATTGTTCTTATCTATTGAGATTAAAAAAACAACAACAAACAATTCTGACATCTAATGTACTTGTCATTCTTCCCAGCTTCTTGTCATCTGAAAGTTTTATAAATATGCCATCTATGTCTTCATTCATGTCACTAATAAAAATGTTGATCAGGACAGGCCAAGGAAAGAATCTAGCTGCCCTTCACTAGAGGCCTTCCTCTCTCTCTTTTTTTCTATTTCCTCATCTTTATTTTTTTAATTAATTTATTTTGATTTATCACCAATCACTTCCATATGCTTTTGAGTTTAAAATTTTTCTCCCCCTCCCTCCTCAACACCCTCCCCAAGATGGCACACAATCTGATATAGGCTATACATATATGTTCCTATTAAACATATTTTCACATTAGTGATATTGTAAGGAAGAATTAGAACCAATAGGAGGAACCACCAGAAAGCGGAAACAAAACTCAACAGAAGAAAAAAAAATAGTAAATAGTACGCTTTGATCTGCATTCAAATTCCATAGTTCTTTCTTTGGATGTGGATAGCATTTTCCATCACGAGGCCTTTGGAGATGTCTTAGATCCTTGCATTGCTGAGAAGGGTTAAGTTTATTAATATTAGTCATTGTACAATGTGGCTGTTATTGTATACAACGTGGCTGTTATTGTGTGCAACATTCTCCTGGTTCTGCTCACTTCACTCAGCATCAGACCATACAAGTCTTTCCAGGTTTTTCTGAAGTCAGCCTGTTCATCGTTTCCTATAGCACAATAGTATTCCATTACATTCATATACCACAGTTTGTTCAGCCGTTCCCCCATTGATGGGCATCCTCTCAATTTCCAATTCTTTGAGGCCTTCCTCTCTTAATTGACACTTTGAGTCTGATCAATGACCTGGTCCTGAATCCACCTAACTATTCTCATTCATCTTATACTTCTCTATCTTGTTCTTGAAGAAATTGGGACTTTCCCAAAATTCCAAAATGTCACTTTTGGAATGTATCTCAGGGACATGTAACCCCACCCGGCCCTGATCAAGAATCCCTTCTACATTAAGAGCATCCAGGCCTTATATGAAGCTCTCCAATAAGAAAGGCAGCCCAATCCACTCTTGGGCAACTCTATTTACTGTGAGATTTTTCCTGATCTTGAGCCTAATTTTGTCTCTTTCCAATTTCTTCTGGTTGCTTTTAATTCTTTTTTTTGGAACAAACAGAACAAGTCTAACCCTTCTTTCATGTCTTCAAGTATTTGACACTTGACAAATTCACATCCCCCTACCCCAAATCTTCTCATCTCCAGAGCAAAGGTCCTTAAAGCCTTCTACCATTCCTTATGTGTCATGAATTCAAGGCCTTTCAGTACCCTGGTTACTCTACTCTGAACATGTTGTATGCTCAGTGGTTCTCAAAATAGTCTGGGGACCTCTGGTGGTCCCTAAGACCCTTGCAGGGGATAGTAAATATCAATAGAAATAACCCACATAAACAAGGTTTCTTGGGGGCAGGGGTCCTCAATAATTTTTAAGAGTGTAAAGGGGTCCTGAGACTGAAAGGTTTGAGAACCACTGGCTAGTTTACTCATGCCCTTCTTAAGGATGTTGCCAAATGCCTCACTAAAATCTAGGTATGCCATCACCACAGTAAAGATTTCATTGACTATTTTTCTTTAACTAATTGGTATTCCACTAATTATTCAATCTAGTAATAACTTTCTAGATTGGTTCCCTGCCTCTAGTCTCAGTGTCAAGATGCATTTTCCCAAGGACCATTTTTATCTTGTAACTCTTTTCTGATTATAGCTTTCTTCCATGTTCCCCCACCTTCAGGAATACCCTACCACAATGACAATAACTCAGGTTTAATTGGCTTTTGACACCTACTGGCTGCATGCCCATAGGTAAGGTGATGAACATCTCAGTGCCTCAGACAACTCTGTATGAGCCCAAGGTACAGAGTAGATGACAATACACTTTGATGTAGGGAGTTTCTGTAATTGAAAGTTCCCTCCACTAATGAAGTCACATATCTCAACCAAAATCAGACACATACACATACATAGCAAGTGCCCTGAGGTTTGCAAAGCACTTACTCTATAATACCCTTGAGAGACAAGAAGTACAGTATGATTTTATTAATTTTATGAATAAGGAAGCTGATGTTCCAAGGGGTTGTGACTTGCCCAAGGTCTCATAGCTAATAGAAGCATCAAAGCCAGGACATAAACCCAGGTCTCTTGACCAGCACTCTTTCCACTATATATTCTATCCACAGTTAGGTGATATGGTAGACGGAATACTGGATCTGGATTCAAGAAGACATGAGTTCAAACCTTCCTCAGCCACTTGCAAGCTGAGTGACCCTGGCCAATAACCTCTGTAAAATGGAGATAATAATAGCACCTACCTCCTAGGGTTGTCATGGGGCTCAAATGACAGAATATTTGTAAAGTCCTTTGCAAACCTTAATGCACTATATAAACACAAGCTATTTTATAAATGCTAGCTATTATATGGTGCCTTGAAATTCCTCTCTTTTTTCCCCTCATACATTTAAGCCTTTTCTCCCCAATTAGCAGTAATGAGGGCAGGGGGAGACCACGCCTTCTGCTGCTTTTGTATTTCCCAGCCATACTCAGGAGTACTCGTTACTGTAAATATTGAGTGTCCTCTTCAAGAGACAGAATGAATTGAGCAGTGTGCACAGGTACCCTGGAAATATTTTTGCTGAGCACATCTAGGCCAGAGAATAAAGCAGTCTGCCACACACTCAGCCAGGCACAGAGGTGGAAAGTTCCAAACCTGGCAAACACTGTCTAAGGGCTCTTTTTTCTTTTCCTTTTTTCTAACACTTTATAAATTACAGGTTGAAACTGAATTATCCTTTTCCTCCATTACTAACTGCAGATAAATTGCTTCAACCATTACTCAGCCAGAGGGGGAATGTCTGGAGAAGAATGTGATGTATCAGTTGCTTTCCTTATTAAGATGCATCAAGCTTAACGCTTTGCATCCCCCCCCCCCCCCCCCCCCGCCAAACCTGGCCCCACTCCTCACACCATCCAGAAAGTCCATTTATTTTCCAGGGCTAACAGACGCAAAATTCCCCAGGCTAATTAGGGAAGCAAACTGCACTAATTTACTTGGACTCTTTGGTCAAACACATGTACTTTAAACTTTCCTACTGATTGTACCTCAGTCGCAGAAACACCCAAACCTAAAAATCCAAAAGCATTGAGGAGAGACCATTAAATGTCTTCTAAGGGATGCTGATGTGGCTTTCAATATTATCGAGGAAACTGCAGAACAGGGAAAGGCTTGCATTTGAGCCAGGAATCCTTGCCAAGACCATAGGGACTGAGAGTTTCCAGTCTGGGTTCTGTAAGGATCCTTGGCACTGCCTAAAGTTTGGAATGGTTGGGTCTAGAGGGAGATTTAAAAAGAAAAATCCTTCCCCCACTCCACAATGGCCAAAACTAACAGGGCCAGGCGACTTGAGAGCTTTCTGCCGTCGATGCTGCCATCCCCTGAGGCAGGCAGCTGATGTCATTCCTGGGCACCAGCATGTAGGGTATGGAAATGAAGAAGAGTTGATGAGTTAAACAGAAAGGGCTATTTGGGTTTGTTTCCATTCACATCCTATAATGGGAGAAAGGAGAGCTAAGAGTACTGAGGAAATCCAAAATATCATCCCAGAGAATTATGCTGAGTTCTAAGAAATCAAAGTCACAGTGCCACCTATGCCACAACTGGCTGTTTTCTCTTCTGCTCCTCTATTATCTTCAAAGAAATTTGTGCTGGGATGGCCAATTCTTTGAGCCACGCTTATAATTTCTGAGATCACAGGTTAAAAGCATGGCAATAATCTTTCAAGCTGGATATTCCTTTACAGACATATTCAGATCACAACCATATTGGAGAACTTGATTAGGGGTAAAATTTAAAGTCAAAGTGCTTCCAGCCTGGTGAAAATTGTGGAAATTGTCTTCCTTCAGGATTCAGCAAGCTTAGGAGTAAGCAAAGTAGTAGAGCAGGAAGAATGCTGGACCTGGGTTTCAATCCTGGCTTTGATATACACTACCGGAATGACCTTGCCTTCTGAGGCTCAGTTTTCTCATCTTTCAGAGAAACAGTACTTTTTACCACTTCTCTCATCACATTGTTGTAAAGAAAGGGGTTGAAACACTTGGGCAAAGGTAATGTATTAATTTTTAATTTTGCTAATTGCTTTCCTATCCACATTAAGTCATTATAGAAGAAGGAGATAGCTTTAGGTACTCCTGTGCCTTATACTCAAAGAACCTTAAAAGAGAGAGATTTTAGTAAACCTAAAAGATAAACTCTCCTTTATGTTGAGGGTATAATCTTGGCACTGTGTTCCCTGGTTAGGATGCCCAGGATGAAGTCAATGAATATTATATTACCCATACTCTTTATATTATTATATTATACAGCAAAACTAAGTTTCTTTTTTTTAGGAATTATAGGTTTGCTTGTTTTTTTTAAAAGAAAAACTCTCAATTGAATAAGACTAAAATTTCAGAATAAGACTAAAGCTGGCTTATGTATTCTAGGAAAATATCTGAACACTGATTTTTTTTTTTAAGTGTCTCTCATCTGCCACAGCTAAGCCATGGTTCTGAAGGGCAGGCTGGTGTCTCACTGTGGAAAACCCATTCTCATTCACAATTGTCCAGATCCACTCAAACAGTTAGAAGCTGGATGTCAAATTTCTTTTCTTTTCTTTTTTTTTGCTTGAGGGAGGAAAATTACTTTCCTAGCTTGCTGAGAGGTATGCCACTCTCTCCCTCAGCTTTACCCCTTATGCTTCCCCATTTATTTTGAAAATTAGTCTCTTTTCTCATTTCAGCCCCAGGTTCTCCAAGAGTCTCTTTCATATCCAGCTTAGCATGGATTTCTTTCTGCCCTCACCTTCAACAGCAGATAGTTTAGAGGAGAACAAATAAGATGAGAAAAAACAAAGACAAACCAAACCCCACAAACTTACCTTTCTTCTTCTTCTCTCCCTTTCAATCTTCTTGGCAGAGAAGTCTTATTAAATGCTCAAGCTCTGAGTTTGAGCAGGAGGAGAAGAGAAGAGGGGCTGGAAGGAGTTCTTTACAAACGACCTTTTGTCTGCTCTGTCTTTTTGCCCACGATTGACAGAGTCTCACTCCTCTAGCCAGGAGCTGGAGGGGGAGAGAGGGGAAGGGGCGGGGAAGGAGATGAGGCTGCAAGAACCAAGTCCTTCAGACACTTCCAAACCAGGCAAGAAAGAACTGAACAACTCCTTTACATAACGAAACAACTGGACTATACAAGAGCTAGAGAGAGGCGTACTCGTTGCAAAGGCAAATATGAAACCTGTGGTAATAAAAAAGAACATGGACATTTTTCTTGTTAATGAAGACTCTGATTGGAACCGTGTGTGTGTGTGTGTGTGTGTGTGTGTGTGTGTGTGTGTAAAGGGGAGAGCTAATAGATAGGAGGTAAGAGTGAGATAATTTAGGAAGATTGGAAAGCTCTCTTTCCCCCCTCATCAGGGCCTCTGATTTTTTTTTTTCCACACAAAGTTTCCCTAGCCAACTAGCGAGCTCTCATTATAACATTTTGTGAGGCGACAAGTCCTGGCTCCTTCCTGATTTACCCCCAAAGACTCATCCCTGGGCAAGAGAAAGCAAATTAAATTGTTTGAACTATGAAGAAGCAAAGGAAACCTTTTCCAATTCTCTGAAATGGAAGGAGTTGAGGAATTAGTCTTACTGGCAGACCAGGCTATTAATGGAATGAGGATAGTAGTACTGAAATAAAAATCTATTAGCTACCCATGGGTAAACTTAGTTTGTCATGGTTAACAGCGTCCTTTGTGTTGTAAGACATTGTGCTGTTATACTTAATAAGACCTTGAAAGAGAAAGTCATTATAATGAATATTTCATAAAGTACTTAATCCCGAGTTTCTGTATTTTCATTGCTAAAAGGCACTGATGACTAGTGGTGATGACTTTTTAGCATTTTGAAAATTGGATGTCCTATAGATGACTGGCCATGCAGTATGCAGGATCTGCTTCCTATACTCTCTGAAGGACTAGAGCCCAGTGAAAATGTTTACTAATCAACAAGTGGGAAGGTAAACTGATTTTCTGATATCTTTCTTATACAGTAACACTGCCTTTATTTCCCCCATGAAGAGCTGGGTTACAATAAAATAGCATAGCATAGAGCCCTGACATCTATTTATTATCTAGGCAACACAGAACCTTTAGAAATGAAAAACTCAGTGTCTCCATTTCCTCTTTTGTATGTATATACAGTATATATATACAGTAAATTCTTTTTTAAAAAATTAAATTTTCTTTCAATGAATAGAAATTCACTTTTTCTCCTTCTCACTTCCCCCCTCCCAAATAACAAATCACTTGTAATAAATTGGCATGATCGAGCAAAACAAAATTGCATTCTTGTCCAAAAAAAGTCTCATTCGAGCAGGGGGATAATAGAGAGAAGGGCAGATTGGGAAAGGGATAATCAGAAGGAAGTACTTCTGAGGAAGGACAGGGTCAAAAGAAAGAACAGAATAAATTGGGGGGGGCAAGATAGAATTAAGGGAAATAGAGTTAGTTTTTCACAACATGTCTACTATGGAAGTGTTTTGCATAACTGCACATGTATGGCCTGTATTGACTTGCTTGCCTTTTCAATGAGGGTGGGTGGGGTGGGAGGAAGGGAGAAAATTTGGAACCCAAAGTTTTAAAAACACATGTTTAAAAAAAATGTTTCCACATGCAACTGGAAAATAAGAAATACAGGAAATGAGGTACAGAAATCTATCCTGCCCTACAGGAAAATAGAAGGGGAAGGGGATAAAAGAAGGGGGGTGAGATAGAAGGGAGGGCAGACTAGGGGAAGGGGTATTCAGAATGCATGCAATCTTGGGGTGGGGGGAGGGGCAAGATGGGGTGAAAATATGGAATTCAAAATCTTTGTGGAAGTAAATGTTGAAAACTAAAAATAAATAAATTTACATAAAAAAGTCTCATTCTTTACACAGTTCTTTGAGCTTATGAAGATGTATACTAATAAGTATATTCAGACAATAACAAGTCTCCTGTCATCTACCTGGTCAGGCAGGGACTATTTCCTCTTTGTGGCTGCGAAACATGGCCCTGACCGAGCCTGACTTGGTAAGGCAAAGGAGTTCAGGGCCAGATGACACATCGAAAGGACCATTCAGGAGTGAATTTCAAAATGAAATCTGTTTAAGGAGTCTATGCAGGGTTCCATGAAAAGGAGGTAGGGATGGGTGGGTGAATATCTGTATACGTACAGAGAGTTTTCCTGGCATTGGAGGATACATTTAGATCATAGAACCATAGATTTAACCTTAGAAAGGCTCTCTGGTGCCATCTAGCTCAGTCCTCTCATTTTACAGATGAGGAAATTGAGGTCCTGAGAGATTAAACAATTTGCCCATAGGCAGCAAATGTCCTGACTGGATTTAAACCCAGGTCTTGTGACTCCAAATCCAACACTTCCCCCCTGTATCATGATGATTCTTCCAATAAGGATGAATTTTTGATAGAGGCAATGTATAGTAGGGGCAAAGAGCACTTTACTAGAAGCCAGAAAATCTGGGTTCAAATCCCAGGCTCCCAGAGGTACAAACTGGGGGCAAGTTATAAATATCATTGAGCCACAATTTTCTCTCCTGCTAAATGGAGGATAATAACATTGGTACCACCTATTTACCTGCAGGGTTGTTTAGTGAAGAGGGCCCTTGGGCCAAACCTGGATTAAATTTAAAATGTAAAAATCTTTCTTATTTTAGAGGCCTACATTTGCCCAATCCTGGTTTAGAGGCTCAAATGAAATGGAGGAAATGGAAATCCTTAGCAGTATTAAGCACTCTATCAATGGCTGGTTGACTAGCTGTCCTTCATTCTCGAAGAAGACCAAAATGACATCACTCTTCTAAGAGTCAAGTTACGCCATGTCCAATTGTGGCTGATCAGACCAACGCGAACTCAGAATGTTCTACCACAGGTCAGGCACAAGCAGTCCATGTGAACATTCGGGATGGATTCTCTAAATCTGCATATCTCACGTTTCTTTTGAGCCACTTCAATTCTGCTTTGCTCATAGAGCACAGCACCTTCTCTGATGTGGGCACGCCATGCTTGTCAGTCCTGTGCCAGCCTCTCCCGTGTCACACAATCAATTCCAAAGTTCTTAAGAGAGATCTTGAGAATGTCTTTGTATCACTTTTTCTGACCACCATGTGAGCGCTTGCCCTGTGTGAATTCTCCATAAAATAGTCTTTTTGGCAAGCATGCATTTTGCATTCTAACAACATGGCTAGCCCATCAGGGTTGCACTTTCTTAAGTAGAGTTTGAATGCTTGGCAGTTTAGTTTGAGAAAGGACCTCAGTGTCTGGTATCTTATCTTATCAGGTAATCATCAGAATCTTCCTAAGACAATTCAAATGTAAGAGATTTAGTTTCCTGGCATGGTGCTGGTATACTGTCCAGGTTTCACAGGCATAAAACAATGAGGTCAGCACAATGGTTCTGTAGACTTTCAGTTTGATAGTCAGTCTAATACCTCTTCTCTCTCATATTTTCCATCAGAGCCTCCCAAGCACTAGCTCTGGCAATGTGTGCATCAACCTCATTATCAATGTCTACATCCCAGGAAAGTACATTGCCAAGGTAAGTGAACTCATCCACAGCATTCAAAACTTCTACATTTGCTGTAACTGATGGTTCCATGTATGGATGGTGTGGTGGTGGCTGATGGAGCACTTATGTTTTCTTAGTGTTAATTGTCAGGCCAAAATTAGCACAAGCAGCAGAGACTCAATCCATACTTTGTCGCATCTCAGCTTCAGAGGCTGCACTGAGTGCACAATGATCTGCAGACAGAAACATGCACCAACACTCCCTCCACTTTGGTCTTGGCTTGTAGCCTTTTCAAGTTGAAGAATTTACCATCAGTGTAACAGCTGACCTTGATGTTGTGTTCATTCTCATTGAAGGCATTTGACAACGTGAATGAAAACAGCATGCGTAAGTACATGGCAGCAAGTACACAGCTTTGTTTCACTCCATTGGTGACTAAGAAAACACAAGAACATTGTCTAGAACCCAGGCAAGCACACCATCATGAAACTGACATACAATGCTGATGCACTTTTCCAAGAAACTAAATTTTGACATAATTTTCCATAAGCCCTCATGACTGAAAGTATCAAAGGCATTGGTCAGATCTACTAATGTTGTATACAAACCTCTGTTCTGCTCCTGGCATTTCTCCCGGAGTTATCGGGCAGCAAACACCATATCGACTATTCCTCAGCCCTTTCTGAAGCCACATTGGATCTCAGGTAGATGACCATCTTCCAGGTGAAGGATCAGCCTATTAAGGAGGACTCTGGCAAAAATTCTTCCCAGCAATGACTAAGAGAGTGATAGTCTGTGATAGTCACTGGACAATCTATTTCCTTTATCTTTATAGAGATGGACAATGGGGGCATCCTTGAACTCCTGGGAATAACCTTCTCTTGTCATATAACCTGGAAAGTTTCAGTCAGCTTATATATGAGCAATGGACTCCTTACCTTGTAAATCTCATCTGGAATAGAATTAGCACCAGGTGCTTTGTCACACGAAAGGAGCCTAATGACATTCAAAACCTCTTCTTCAGTTGGAACTTCAGCTAGGGAGGGATTGACTTCAACCTGAGGTCTATGGCTTCAGCATTGATTGATTATGGTCTGTTGAGAACATTATGGAAGTGTTTAGCCCATCTCTCTAGGATCATGTCCTTATCACTAATCAATGTGGCTCCATTAGCACTGAGTAGTTGAGATGCACCATAGGTCTTTGGCCCATAAACAGCCTTCAGGGCATCATAAAAACGCTTCGGATTGTTACTATCGGCATAAAACTGAATTTCATCTGCTTTCTTACAGAGTCAAGAATCCAGCATCTCTCTAAACTTTGTTTATACTTTACTTTGGATTGAATTAAATGCTGCCTTCTTAGAGATGGATGAACTATCCTACTTCTCATTTTTCATTTAGCAGCTTCTGAATTTCCCCATCATTTTCATCAAACCAATCTTGATGTTTGTGAGTGTTCTGACCCAGATAAGCAAATGCAAGGCTATACACCAAATCTCTGAAAGCTGCCCACTCCTTTTCTGCTCCACTGTTGCCAACTGTGTGTTGGCTTAACTTTCCTTCCAACAAACTGTTCCCTCTCAGAGAAGAGCTCTAATCTGTTGATGTTAATTCTTCTGGTAGTCATTTTGCTTTGGTGCTGCCACCACTTTTTGTAGGTAATGTCTTCAATTGTTTGTGTACTAAGGACTTATCTCTGAAATCTCCTGAGGTTGTTAGGAAACTTCTCAGTTTGGTCAGGTACTGCTTTAACTGGTCGTTTTGAGGAAAAGATTGTTCCACAGTTGGGAATTACTGCTTTCCTTTGAAACAGGTGTTAAGGGATGAAAGAACTTTCACTAAGGACCCGCTCTCTGTCCCTGTGCACCCTTGGATGTGGGAATGTGCACAGTCCTGTGGTTATCCTCATTGGCAGTAGCCAGTCCTGGGAGAGAGCTAGTTTCAAACTAGATTGTCTTTTCCTGACATTGAGGTTGGAGCAGAAAGTGTGAGAATTAGGAAAGCTGATACCCCATGATGGTGTCCAAGTCCCGTTGAAACTAAGAGAAAGCTGCTTGCATGAGCATATGCACATGCATGTGCGCAAGCACACACACACACACACACACACACATCTTGGTGCTATTATGGGTCACCTGTGTATAAGTAACTGATTATATTGTGATACTTAACTCAGGTTACCAGTGGAATTATGCAATTTATGAATATCTAATGTATGAAATCATGTGCATAGGAGAAAATTTGCAGGTTCACACTAACTGCTTACTCATGGATCTACCTGGCTTACATTATATATATCCACTTAAAAAATTTAGTGAATGTTTATTGGGTGAATCATCATCCTAATGCTTCAGCAACAGTGGGCACTTGTTTTAAACAGTGGGTACTCTTTTTTTTTTTGGCTAGGCAATGGGGTTAAGTGACTTGCCCAGGGTCACACAGCTAGTAAGCGTTATGTGTCTGAGGCCGGATTTCAACTTAGGGCCTCCTGAATCCAGGGCCGGTGGTCTATCCACTGCACCACTGCCCCAACAGTGGGTACTCTTAGAAAAAGCATTCCTGATCTTGCTCTTCCACTTCCTACTGCCCTAAATCTTCCTTGTCTCCCATTTAGACTCCAACAAGGTTGAAAGCCCATATAAAAGGTGGATTTTGTTATTCTTTTTAGATAACAATTCCCAGGATCATAGATAATAGTTCCCAGGATCCATGGCCATAATCAATCTAGTTCCTATCCTAGTTTCTAGGATTTCACATCGTAAACAATTTCTACTGTGACTGGTCAATGAGGTATAATGATGAGATAATGTAAACATTTGTGCTTAAATTGTAAACACCTACTGCGCGTGCTTTGTGCTAAGTCACCACGATGTTGCTAAAGTTAATGCAAACTTGTGAGGCTATTGCTGGCAAATTGCCTTCTTTGTATGTTCCTCTATAAATCGAGTGAGCACTGGTCAGTTAGGGGGGAATGCACAAGCTGGAATTCTGTGCATGTCTCAATCAGCCCCAATCAAGATTTAGGGGGATGTTGTAGGAGTTGGAGCTCCTACTCTTATTCTCCCCTGCTCCTTCGAGAAGAGTAATGAGGGGATCCTGTAGGAGTTGGTGTTCCCATTATCAGGGTGCCATGAAGAAGAATAAACATTAAATCACCCCTCATTATGTCTCTGTTGTTGTCCTTCCGGCTGCCCAGATCAAGAGTGAACCTGCTAGAGGCCAGAGCCCAAAAGTCTCTGTGGCTCCTGCCTTACCAAGCCCTATGTGGCAAACGAAAGAGTTGGGGTGGGGGTGGAGAGAAAGACAGAGACAGAGACAGACAGACAGACACAAAGAGAGAGAGAGAGAGAGAGAGAGAGAGAGAGAGAGAGAGAGAGAGAGAGAGAGAGAGAGAGAGAGAGATTGAAAAGTACAGGAGAAGCCACTTCAGCTATAAAGGAACCTTTACAACAGATCTGAGTCTTGAATAGCTAAAATGCATATGAAAAGGCCAGTAAAGACAATGGACTTGTCCCAGGACATAGACTGACTCCTAACTTTATTTCTAGTCATTCATCTACCTAAGACCCAACAGGAACCTGGGAGGTAGAACTGGAGTGGTCATCATAGGTAAGAGTGGGTTTCCTCACTGGAGAAAATGTTGAGTAGGAGAGGATAGATGTCTACTATTTCCTGCCTAGAGATGACAAAGGTCATATCCAAGTCCCTGAGGAAGTCAAAGAGGACATAATTCTGATAATCCTAGGCTAAGGGCTGCTGCCTTTTCTGAAAGAGCCTGGTAATGCTCAGCTTATCCCGAGATCAGAAGTGATAAAGACTATGACTGATAGGTCCATCAGAAATGCAGTGCCATAGAAAGGGCCCAGAGGCAATACGATCTGCCTAGCCAGGGAGTAGCCACTCTGTTTCCAAGTGACCTCCCTGGCCCAGCCTGACGACAGAAGCCCAGTAGCTCAGTCAAGGAGCAGCTGTACCCAGTGCACAGGCTACCAGCCTGATGATACAGCCCAGCAGCTGCTTGGCCCAATCCAGAGAAGCAGATTGAACTATACAGTAAAGTTATCGTGTCTACTCAGAAAATCCATCTATCTAGATGAGATGTCTCCCCCTGCAGAGAACTTCCTGAAGCCTCTCCAGAAAGAACAAAGACATCAAGGCCCTGCTATTGCAGAGTTTGTGAGCTGCCCTGTATAGATGTGTTCCCAACATCGTACTTAAATCTGTGCCCATTCTTTCCCCTCAAAACAGATTCTGTGTATGTTTGTGGGAGAGTGCATTGCAGGGTTGGGGGGAAGGAGACTTTTAAAACTATTATTCTTACTGTGCCATTTGAGTTAATGCCTTTTCTAAAAGCTAATTGAGTCTAGGACTTATTGTTAATGAGAAATAACACTGGTAAGGGCTTGTCACAGTGGTAGGGAGAGTTACCCACAGATTTACCCTGGAAACTGTAGTAGCAGTCAGCCCTCTGGGGAATCAACCTACCAGTCTGAGTTTGAGCTTGGTAAGTATCTCAGAAGAGGAATTACACTAGACCCAATAGAAATCTTGGAAATGTAACTGGGTTGGCCACCATAAGTAAGGGTAGGATCCCTCAGTGAAGAAATCTTGATCCGGACCAGGTGAAGTTATTGAAGTAAGAGAACAGACCTCTACTTCCTTCTGCCAGGGAGGTGACAAACCTCTGAGCTGAGCTCATTGGGTAATCCATTAGGAGAGACTTTTGCCAATCCTAGGCTATGGATTACTGGCCTTGTTGAAAGATAGTAGGATTCTAGTTGAAAAGAGAACTGTGATACTCCAGCTAGAAAAAGAGAAAAAGCCCAGTAATATTCCACTTGAAGAGAGCACAGCACCATCCAGCCAAGATAGTGGCTTAAAGTGGAAAAAGACTGCAGCTGTCCTTTGGAGAGTGAACTCAAGAGACCAGCAGAGACATAGCACCCAGAAAAGTGCCCAGTGGCTGAGACACTCTGCCCTGAGAAGAACCAAGAGGTTGAGCAACCTGTTCCTCTGAAAGCTGAAATAATTTAAATACCTCACTCTACTCGTGCGGTCATAGGCTTAGAGCTCAGATGGAACTTAGAGGTCTAGCCCAATGCCCTCAGTTTATAGACAAGAGATCGAGGTTCTGAGATGGTAAGTGACTTGACCCAAGTCCCACAGTTATGTTGCACAAGTGGATTCAGACCTAGATTCTCTGGCTCCTAACCCGGGGCCTTTTCCTTTATAGTACCCTGCCTGGCATTCTGCTACTTAAAAACCTTCATTGGGCCCTATTGCCTACTGAATCTTTATAATCTTTATAAATGCCTAACTTCAGCATTCAAAGTCTTCCACAGTTTGGTTGTAACTTATCCAGTCTTATCTCATGTATTTTAAATTTTAAATTTCCACCAAGGGACATGTCCACGCTCTGTTTTTCAAAGTCCCCTCCTTCATTTAATATGTCATCTCCTCAATGAAGCCTTCCCTGACTCCCATCCGTATACCCAAAAAAGAAAGACTGGGGGGAGGGTGGAGAAAGACAGAGGCAGAGGGACAGAGACAGAGACAGACAGACAGACAGACACACACACACACACACACACATACAGAGAGAGAGAGGAGAGAGAGAGAGAGAGAGAGAGAGGAGAGAGAGAGAGAGAGAGAGAGAGAGAGAAGTATAGGAGAAGCTACTTCAGCTATAAGGGAACCTTTTCAATAGATCTGAAGCTTGGATAGCTAAAATGCATATGAAAAGGCCAGTAAAGACAATGGACTTGTCCCAGGACATAGACTGACTGACTCCTAACTTTATTTCTAGTCACTCATCTACCTAAGACCCAACAGGAATCTGGAAGGTGGAACTGGAGTGCTCATCATTTGCCACCTCAAATTTCTTTTAGAACTTTGCCACCCACTGGTTTCCAATCTAGTCTGCCACTTGTTATTGGTTGGTACCATAGTAAATAGAATGCCTAGAGTCAGGAAGACCTGAGTTCAAATCTAGCCTCAGACACTTACCAGCTGTGTGACTAGGCAAGTCACCTCTCTTTGCCTCAATTTCTTCATCTGTAAAATAAGGATAATGGCAGCACCAGCTTCCCAGGGTTGTTGTCAGGGTCAAATGAGATAATAATTGTAAAGTACTTAGCATAGTGTCTGACATATAGCAGATGCTATATAAATGTTAGCTGTTGTTGTTATTACTGTCTCTATGATCTTAGGAAAATGACTAATCATTTTATTCCCATCACCTAGTGTCTTGAACATAATAGATGCCTGATAATTGTTTATTTAATTGAGTTAATGAATTTCTCAAAGATTATTCTAGACCTGCAATGGGTCCTACAAGGGTCAGGGAAGGCAGAATTAGTCCTGAATTCCACAAGACCCACTAACCTCGCTTTAGCTTGGGAAACGATATTTTCTGAAACTGCTTTATAGGGGTGCACAGTTAGCTGGCCAGTGATAATGCAAATTGACTCTGCACCTGGAGGGGCAGGAATGTTAGGTCTTGAAACCAGCAGGACAGGGGAACAGGGAAGGGGCAGAAAGCAACCATAGGTTGAGAAGAAATTTTTGCAAGTTGCAATTGTGTGTTTGTGTGAGCTGATTCTTATCCATGGGATATCCTTCTACTCCCCTAACCCAGGTGATGAAGCCACAGAATAATAGCTAATAATAATGGCTAACATTTATAGAGCGTCTTAAGGCTTGCAAAGCACTTTATATGGCATCTCATTTGAACCTTACAAAAACCTTTTGAAGTAGGTGCTATTATTATCCCCATTTTATAGAAGAGTAAACTGAGGCTGAGGGCAGTTAAGTGATTTGCCCAGGTCACACAACTACCAAGTGTCTGAGACAAGATTCTAACTCAGGTTTTCCTATCTCTAAGCCCAGTGCTCTATCCACAATGGCACTCAATTGTCAGAGATGAGAGGTTAATGTGTTAATGAAATACAAAAGCATGTCGATTCCTTCTTATCCTTTTAGAGAATGTGAGTTTCCATGAAGAAATTAGAGGGTCAGCTTATCACTAACTAGCAGAAGATTGATCATGCCATGCAAGCCTTTGCAAGCTGAGCTTGTCAGCTCTAGACCATTCAGCAGGAAGTAACTTTGTGGAGTATATGCCCTGATTGTATATCAGAGGGAACTGGAGCAAGGGAGGGAGAAGGAGGATGAGAGAAAGTGAGGTGCGGTGGATATAGTGCCTGCCTTATAGTTGAAAGTCCTATCCAATCTGGCTTCTAACACATAGTAGCTGTGTGATCCTGGGCAAGTCTCTTAACCTTTTAGTTCCTTAGGCAAATCTTTAAGCCTATATATTATAGAGAAGGTACATTGGTAGAGGGAGTTTCCTCATCTGGGACTTCTGTAGCCAATGAAATCACAGGTTCAGTCCCTGTCCTTACGCTATCTCTCTTCCTCCTATCTGCACCTATCATGTTGTCTTACAAAAGTGCTACCCAGTATGAGATCTCACAGAAGAGGAAGGGAGTTGAGACAGGAAGTAATTTCAGAATCCCTAGATCATGACCCCTAGAATTATCCCTGACAGTTGGAAGTTGAGTTGCATGGAGAATCAGGTCCAGGGAGTGGACTAAATGATCTTGCTAGCAGAGACATTGTGGAGAGTAGCATGAGGACAATAAGAAAAGAGAAAGGACTCTTAAGTAGTGCCTGGGTCACATGTACCTAGCTACCAATGTACTCTATGTATGTACCCCCTCTTCCCATTGACACTGGGTATATTTATGGGAGAGTGTGCTCCAGGTTAATTGGGGGAACATTTTGTAGCTGCTGTTTTTCACTATGTCACTTTAACAAATGCCTTTGCTTTGAGTTAACAATGTCAACTGCGTGACTGTTAAAGGTAATGTATTGGTAGGGGCTCATAAATTATAGTTGTAGGAGTCCAGACCCACAGAGTATCTTTTAACCTAGGGTAGTAGTAATACTACTGGGAACACAAGCTGATTCAATGAGTGATAAGCTAAGGAGGCAGTCCTGGAGTGAGTACTACATAATGCAAATAAGTTTCATTGATATTCTAGTCTGTTGTATGATAACGAGTGAGACAAAAGACAGATAAAGTTACAACAAAGAATTGGAATTTTCTGAAGCTACTTTCTCATCAGCTTCAATAATGGTTGACTTGAAAACAATTTGGAGATGATTGCTTATCTGGACACTTATAAATTTCACTCAAGTGTGGCATTCCATATAAGGTAAGATGAGGAAAATTCCCATGAGGTTATTAACCCTTTGGGTAGATTTTCTAGTGACTGAGATTTTCAGGAACAGAAGCTAGTATATGCTTTGCACAGAGCAAATGTTCAGTCTCAGAGAGACAGCATGGTAAAACAGAGAACTGGTCTCAAGAAACAGAGATCTGAGTTTAAGTTTCACCCCTGACACATACTGACAAGGCAAGGTACTTAAGGGCCCCAAATTATAAGTTACAAAACAGTTGTCCATCTGCACTGGAAAAGGGAGTTTCCTCATTAGGAATCCCCTATAACAACAAAAATTACTATCCTGTCCTTCTCTCCTCAAAAACACTCAATAAATATTTGCAAGCCTCCCTTCTCCTCCTGGGCTCATGCAGACCAGGTTCAATTAGGGAGAGCCTGACTCCAAAGGAGGGGATTAGGCTTTTCTATCATCCTCTGGCTGGTTATGTCTGCAACAAAGTGGAATTCCAGATGAAAGCTCTTAAAACACAGCTTACATACAGGCCATATCTAGGGATTCTCCTAAAAGGGATTAACAAAGCCCTTCTAGAAAACATATCCAATGTACAAAGTTGATATCAAGTATAAAACACCTATTTATTTCCTCCACAATGAAAGAAATGCTTAAAAAACAAAAGATTCATACACACACATTAGCCAGTACCTAAAACTTCTGAGAGTATAAAACCAGAGAGCTCCCTGTTCCTTGAACATTCCCACCACAAGGTTGAGACAGGGGGCTCAAGGGCAGAATATTCTGGGCAAATTGTACTATTCTGGCCACAAGATTCCTTGTTCCAACTACAAGTTCCCTATGCAACTTCTCTGTTCCAACCTCAGTTTTTCTGTTATTATCAATCAGCCAATCAGAAAGAAGCACAGGATTATGAAAACTCTGTTAGCTCTCAGTAGGGGGTCTTTGGCTACTGAGGAACCTCAGATCCCCTTTAAGGGCAATTGCTGGCTTTATTAATAAGTTGATCATGCTCAGAACTTTGTTGCCTCAGTTTATCTTTATTGCAGATTTCAATTGTGACAGCTGGAGAGCCATCTCTATGGTTGACAGATGGGACCCTGTCCCCGGACACAGTCCTCTCCAAGGAACACCCTAGAGCACTTCAGTAAGATTTTTCACCAAGGGGCTTTTCAAAGAAAGACTGCCCTGAAGGTCAGACTCCCGCTCTACCTTAATCCTTCATCTGAGCTAAGGTAAGCCCCTAAATGGGAGAATCTTACCATCAGGAAGTGAGATTCTTGTGACAGTGTCTTCAACTTATAGAAAAATCTCTATTTATAGCTAGAGTAATTTCTTCTGCAAAAGGAAATAGAAAATTTACCTCTCTAACATAAAGGAAAAAACCCTATTGCAGGCAGATGGATCTCTTTTTTTATTTTTTAAATTTTTTAAATTTATTTATTTTTAGTTTTCAATATTCACTTCCACAAGTTTTTGAGTTCCAAATTTCTCACCCCTCCCCCCACCCCAAGATGGCATGCATTCTGAATACCCCTTCCCCTGGTCTGCCTTCTCTTCTATCTCTCCCCCCTCCCTTCTCTTATCCCCTTCCCCTTCTATTTTCCTGTAGAGCAGGATAGACTTCTGTCCCCATTTCCTGTATTTCTTATTTCCCAGTTGCATGTTTTTTTTAAACATGTGTTTTTAAAACTTTGAGTTCCAAATTTTCCCCCTTCCTCACTCCCCACCCACCCTCATTGAAAAGGCAAGCAACTCAATATAGGTTGTACATGTGCAGTTATGCAAAACACGTCCATAGTAGACATGCTGTGAAAAACTAACTCTATTTCCCTTAATCCTATCCTGCCCTCCCATTTATTCTATTCTTTCTTTTGACCCTGTCCCTCCTCAGAAGTATTTGCTTCTGATTACCCCTTTCCCAATCTGCCCTCCTCTCTATCACCCCCTGCTCTCTTGTCCCCTTTCCCCCTATTTTCCTGTAGGGTAAGACAGATTTCCATACCCAATTGAATGTGTATGTTATTCTCTCCTTAAGCCAAATCCTATGAGAATAAGATTCCTCATTCCCTCTCACCTTCCCCTTTCCCCTCCACTTGAGAGACTTTTCTTTTCTGTTTTTTTTGTGAGATAATTTACCCCATTCTACCTCTCCCTTTCTTCTCCGAGTATCATCTCTCATCCCTTAATTTTATTCTCCAGATATGACCCCTTAATCTTCAACTCACCCTGTGCCCTCTATCTATCTATATATACATACATACAATTTTTTTCCTTCAACTACCCTAATACTGACAAAGTCTCATGAGTTACAAATATCATCTTTCCATGCAGGAATGTAAACAGTTCAATCTTAATAAGTCTCTTATGATTTCTCTTTCCTGTTTACCTCTTCATGTTCCACTGAGTCCTGTATTTGAAAGTCAAATTTTCTGTTTAGCTCTGGTCTTTTCATCAGGAATGCTTGAAAGTCCTCTATTTCACTGAATGACCATTTTTTCCCCTGAAGGATTATACTCAGTTTTGCTGGGTAGCTGATTCTTGGTTGTAATCCTATCTCCTTTGCCCTCTGGAATATTATATTCCATGCCCTGGTCCTTTAACATAGAAGCTGCTAAATCTTGTGTTATCCTGATTGTGTTTCCACAGTACTTGAATTGTTTCCTTCTGGCAGCTTGTAATATTTTCTCCTTGACCTGGGAACTCTGGAATTTGGCTACAATATTCCTAGGAGTTTTCCTTTGGGGATCTCTTTCAGGAGGAGATCTGTGGATTCTTTCAATTTCTATTTTGCCCTCTGGTTCTAAATATCAGGGCAGTTTTCCTTGATAATTTCTTGAAAGATGATGTCTAGGCTCTTTTTTTGATCATGGCTTTCAGATAGTCCAATAATTTTTAAATTCTCTCTCCTGGATCTATTTTCCAGGTCAGTTGTTTTTCCAATGAGATATTTCACATTGTTTTCTAATTTTCCATTCTTTTGGACTTGTTTTACAGTGTCTTGATTTCTCATAAAGTCACTGTCTTCCAATTGCTGTATTCTAATTTTTAAGGTAGTATTTTCTTCAGTAATCTTTTGGACTTCCTTTTCCATTTGGCCAATTTTTCTTTTTAGGGCATTTTCTCCTCATTGGCTTTTTGGACCTCTTTTGCCATTTGGGTTAGGCTTTTTTAAGGTGTTATTTTCTTCAGTATTTTTTGGGTCTCCTTTAGCAAGCTGTTGACTTGTTTTTCATGATTTTCTTGCATCACTCTCATTTCTCTTCCAGTTTTTCCTCTACTTCCCTTACTTGCTTCTCAAAATCCCTTTTGAGCTCTTCCAAGGCCTGGGACTGATTCACATTTTTCCTGGAGGCTTTGGATGTATGAGCTTTGACTTTGTTGTCTTCTTCGGTTGTATATTTTGATCTTTTTCACCAAAGTAAGATAATATAGTCTGACTCTTTTTGCACTGCTTGCTCATGATCCCAGCCAATTACTTGAGTTTTAAACTCTTTGTTAAGGTAAGAGTCTGCTTCCAATGTGGAATGTACTGTCCCAAGCTTCAGGGGTTTGTACAGCTGTTTTCAGAGATACTTGTAGGGACCTGTAAATTTTCAGTTCTTCCAAGGTGGTATGATAAGGGGCGAGGTGTTTACTCCTTTCCTGGCCTGTGACCACAAGTATTCCTTTCTGTCCTGTAACTGGAGGGGTTCCTCTCCACAGCCACTACAAGCTCTACCACACCAGCGCTCCTCCTCACCCCAGCACCACTGCCCAGAACCGTGACCCAGATCCACACATGGGCAAAGCAAGAGATTCCTGCCTCAGCACTGGCAAAGAGATCCCTGCAATCCCTCTCTGATCAGCCACTGGATTCCCCCTCAGTCTGTGGGCCGGAAGCTCGGGAAGCAGCTCCCCCCCCCAGGGCCACTCTTGGGGAATGGAGCTGAAACCCCCCTTCCTCTCAGCACTGACAGAAACAGACTTTTCCCACTGACCTTCTAAGTTGTCTTTGGCATTGGTGGATTGAGGAGTCTGGAAACCTCCACAGCTGCCCGAGATTCAGTCCTCTGAGGCCTGCTCAGGTTTGCTGCAGCCTGCGCGCCCATGCTGGCCTGTGCCCATGCGCTGCACTGCGCTCCCAGCCCGGCATGATACACCTTTCTGATCAATCATCCAGGTTGTCTTGGGCTGGAAATTTGTTTCACTCTGTCTTTTTGTGGGTTCTGCTGCTTCAGAATTTGTTTAGAGCCATTTTTTATGAGTATTTGGAGGGGTTTGGGGGAGAGCTCATGGAAGTCACTGCTTTTACTCAGCCATCTTGGCTCTGCCCCAGAAGGATCTCTTTCATAAGCAGAGAAATCCCTGAGGCATGTTGAGGAAATCAAGAGTGAAGAGTATATCTTTATTGTAACAAAGGAGGTCAGCTAGCCAGGAAATGCTTTAAGAAAAAGCAAGATATGCGGAGTCAAAAAACAAACAAACAAACAAAGAAGAAGTCCTAGAGTGACACAGGGAAAATTCAGTTAAAAATTTTGCATGCTGGTTTTTGTTGTTGTTTTTTTATTAAACTTAGAAGGAAAAACTTTGCCAGCAAGTACATCTATGTGTCCATCTTACCATATTGTCTGTGTTTCATGCTAACTTCTTTCTATGTCCTAATTAGTCAAAGTATTTATTTTTTTAGAAACCTTTAAATAAAACCTTTAAAAAAAGGAAAGTCTGTCTCTGTCTCTGTCTGTCTTCTCTAACTCTGGCCAAGTTGGAAAGGTGGACAAGAGATAGACAAAAAGGAAAGGAGTCACTGTTCCCAATTTATAGAAATTTATAACATCATGAATTAGGCACTAAATCTGTGATAAAAATCTAAATTGTCTACTGTAAATTTCCATATTTTATAAATGCTGAAATATCTTAGTGAATATTATTTTTTTAAAAAACCTCTAAATTTTAGTGCACGGGAGCAAATGGTTTCACTAATAAAGAACTGAAGCTCCCAAGTGAATGAGTTTGTGGTTTTGTTTTAGAAGAAATCAAAAAGAGGAACTGAAAGTAGTATCAGTGAAGTTCCAAAGTGAAATGAGAGAACCTTGTTTAAATCAGGGAGCAACTCAAAAAGTGAGTAAAGTTTAATTTGAAATAGTGTTTGTATCTGCCTAAGTAATTAAGTACTGTGAATGATATGACTTTACTGGTAAATTAGAAACAAATCACCTAAAGAAACTGAAATAAACTATGCATTTGTAAGCCTTTAAAAACCCCCCAAAAGTGAAAATATTGGAAATAATTGGTTTTGTGCAATAAAACACTTGTGCTAAATTGAAAAGGAAAAAATTCAGTAGAAAGAAGATAAGTTCTGCAGATAGTTTGAGATATGATTGGTGAATAAAGACTAGAGGAATTTTGAAACAATGAAAGTAAAAGAAAAATGAGGAGTCAAAATTATAAAGTGAAAGGTTAATATTTCAAGAGAGACCGCATAAAACAGATTTCTGAAACTTTGAAATGTTAAAAGTAAATGACCCTTGGCAAAATCAAAGTTCTAAATAATACTATTTGGGATTGTAAACCTCAAACTTAATCTGAGTGGTCTCTTTCAGTGAGATGTGTTCTTCTACTAGGGAAATTGTAATAAATCAGAATTTAATACGAGTCACATTTGCTAATTTGTAAAGGGGATAATAATAATGGCACCCACCTCTCAGGGTTATTGAGAGGACAGTATAATTTTCAAGTGCTTAGCACAGTGCCTGGCTTGTGCAGAGGATGGGCAATGCCACATCTATATCTTGCAGGAATCAAATTGGACAAAATATTTCTTTGGTAATGCTCTGCCACTTAAAGTTTACTTTTCTAAATTGACATTAACTCTATTATCACTTAACTTTTTAAGACTGGTGTCCTCATAAAGGGAAAAACTTCAGTCTTAATACTCTGAAACTATTTAAATGAAACTTCAAAGCCTGGCAAGTGGTAAGCACTATATAAATGTTAATGCAAATATTCTATGTTGATCTTTTATTGTGAAACATGCTGTTAGAAAAATAATTTCCTTTTTAAATCTGAATGTTGTTAGATTATTGATTTAGCTGTTAAATGAATATGGTGAAAATGTTTGGAAACTTTTAAATATTTAATGGGATATGTTTTGTGCTAAATTGGAAAATAATAATAATAATAATAGCTTACAGTTGGGAGACTAGAGCAGTAAAATCCTTTTAACTTATCCTTGTCTATAAGATTCTTTGGAACTTTCTACGAGGGCAAGGTCATAAGATCATATCAGCCCTAAAGTTAGCATGTCGTGAAACTCTGTAGTGCTACAGTTTGAGAATTAGGACCTGTCCCAGACAAAGTGGGAAAATTACAAGCTTACTTAAAATAGAGTGGGTTTTATCTAAGATCATTTGAAAAGTCCATAGGGCATATCTGTTAATAATTAATCTATAGTGAAGTTACATTTTTGAACCAACTATTCACTGTATGTGTGAACTAATATTCACTGTATATGTGTAAAACTCCAGAATGTAGTAATTCCTACATGGAGGATCAATAAAATGTCCTTATATTTATTAGGACATGAGGGAAATAACAATAACATAGCCCTAAGCTGTGATTAGTGAAATTTTGCTATTTAAAGTAAAACCTCATGGTACTATAATTCTGAATTTTGATTTCAGGTATGATTGAGTTGTCATGAAACCAATAGCCCACCATTCAAGGGGAATGCCATGTGCCGGCCAAAGGGAATGCGGGTTGAGTACTGCTACAGTTGGATGTTTGCTATCAGGGAAAAGTTGAGGGGATAACTTTGCATAGGCCAAGGTAGGATCCTCTTGACTCAGTTTCCCAATTGTGCTATTTCCTTTCTAAACACAAACTTTTCCTACCTGGTTAGTTGTGATCTTGGCTTATACCCTATGAATATGGTAGAACTTTACTACCTGATTGACTGGCAGGTATGCCTGGCCTAAAATAAAACAGAACTAAGGGAGTTTTTTGCCCTTGTTATAGCTTATGTGAGATCAGTCTGTGCACTTGAGGATCCCCTTGATATGATAGTCTTGATATGGTCATAATCATGTCCTTCTATTTTCCTTTTATAGCAAATTCATATAATCAGGACAGGCAAACTGTGAAAGTTTCTTTTTCTTTTTCTTCTTTTTTTTCCTGGTGAGGTAATTGGGGTTAAGTGACTTGCCCAGAGTCACACATCTAGTAAGTATTATGTATCTGAGGCCAGATCTGAACTCAGGTCCTCCTGACTCCAGGGCTGGTGCTCTATCCACTGTGCTACCTAGCTGCCCCCACTGTGAAAGTTTTTGTAATACTGTGTCTATTATTTAGCAGATTAACAATGAAACATCTTTGAGTCATCACAATAAAATGTAAGCATGAAAGATCTAGTGAATAAATTAATTGGGCCTGGCCATCCACTTCCTCATAGTCATATAATACAAACAGAAAAAAGCTATACATCTTATAAAGGGAGCACTAGTTAATGTTATCTGGTAGCTACAATAGCCAGATTTTGTAGAAATAATCAAAATATAAAACATTTTAATTTTTTACCATCCATAATTTAAAGAGATAGCAAGGCCCATATTTACACCCATATTTAACTTTTACTTGAAGCCCTATACCTGTTATGTAAACATCTTAAAACCTGGCAAATGAATTATAAAATCTCATGTGGGTTCTTAGTCTTTCAGGATAATATGGGTGTGAAAATTAAGACAAAGAGGTAAAAGTAATTACATACACACATTACGGTTTTCCAAATTTTAAAAAGTTCTCAAAATTGAATGAAGGATAGACATATAAAATTGCACTCAACTAGTTATTACAAAAACCAAATTTAGGAAGTTGTACTAAATTCTACTAAGTCTTGATATTAGCAGATTTTGGCAGAAATCCCTAGGTAATCTGCAAGAGTCCTGGAGCCAGAGAAACAGATCTCCTTGGAGAAAAGACCCCTTTGAAGCTGCCCTGAGAATGGGATTTCTTCCAGAAAACCTAAGAGAAGATATTTACAGGGACCAGATGACTACGTGGAACATCTGGGACTCAAGATAACAAAAATGCTGATTAAATGAACATTGAAACTAAGTAGGAACTGATTTAATGTTAGTTGATTGATGATTGATTGATTGATATTAATAGAAGTTATATTATTTCGTATATGACATATATATTTTATTTCAAGTCTCCTTGTATTCTAAATGCAGTTAATCTGTAGCTTGTACCTATATAATCTTATTAAGTAAAAATAAGGGGATCCTAATTTAAAATCAGCACCCTTTACAAACAAAAGCCTTTTCCAACTTTCAGATAAAACAATTAACTCTTATAACTTTATGTTATAATAATGATTTGTTTGTGATATATATTATAAGGTTTACTGTAAATTTGATTTTAAAATTATTTATTTGAGATATTTCACCATGTCAAAGTAATTTTTAATAAGTATGTTTTCCATATCTCAATTAAATGCCAAATCCAACCTCATTCAAATAGAGATGAAATAAACATTGATCAAAATCTAAAGAAAACTTAGCAGACCCCACTAACTTATTATTTATAGCAACTATTTTTTAAATTTCAAGATTGTCACTAATCTGACCACCTATCTCTCCTTAAATGAATTATGTCAAATTTTAAACAAAATAGACAATAAGGATTTGGGTTGTTTTAATGAACTCCTTTTGATGCCTTAACCCAGCTTTTCTGCTTTTATAACTCTGCTTTCACTACTATGAGAATGCTAGACTGGGGAAAAAATATGTTATACTCCATAGTGAGACCTTTCCTCTGGTTTTCTTGGCTATTCTCGTGGTTCTCAGGAGGAGGCACATTGACTATCATAATCAAATGGGTCTTCTTTATTCTCATAATAGTTTTTTTTTTCTGTCTTGTATTCAATGTTCTATTACCTGTAGTACCAAAGCTTGCTCAAATTTGACTTTTAAGAATCTTATGTTAGCTCAAGAACTTGGTCCACAGCATGATAACGTCTTAGAATCGGCTTTTAGAATTCGATTTATTCGATTTATTTTAACCTTGCTATTCTGCTTTTGTAATCAGTTCTTTAGCTTTACAATGAAGTGGTCCATAAAAGTCAAATCTTTTATGAATCAAAGGGGAGAATTATGAAATTATAACTATAATTGGACTCCATCTTGTGAATCAAATAAATTATTGCCCTCCATTTTTATGCTAAGCTTCTTGTAATTCAAGCACATTCTGGTAAGTATGGTAAGTAGGGGGCACAAACCACAGAGCTCCTTGTTTCTTGAATGTGCGCACCACAAATTTGAGACAGGGAGCAGAATATTCTTGGCAAACCAGAACTTTCCAGCCACAAGGTTCCTTGTTTTAACCACAACTTCCCTGTATAGCTTCTCTTCAGTTTCCCTATTCTGATAGATCATCTAATCAAAAAGAAGCAATACCTATGCTGCCCAAGATTAAGCAAACTTGTTACATTCCTCATTAATGACTGTAAAAGTTGCTTGCCCTCAGTGAGAGTCCTTGGCTACTGAGGAGCCTTGGATCCAATTTATTGGCAATTGCTAACTTTCCTAATAAATTGATTGTGCTCAAAACTTTGTTACCTCAGCTTATCCTTATTGCAGATTTCAATTGTGACAGTGTCATTGCAGGAAGCACCTCCTACTGGGTAGCTGACACTGGCTCAGCTTCTTGAATTTATGACATAACTACCAGGGCTAGAAATGTCCATTTCTCAGAATCACTATTGGCTGACCTGGGCTCACCAGGAAAAAAAATACAAAATAGAAGAGGCAGCCAGGGATTAAAGATCCAGTCTTAGGCTCACCTAGGCAAGGACATGCTCTTAGTGCCACGGGCTCGTAGTCATAGAAAAAGAGAGGGGAGGAAAATCTGTTCATCTGCCTTACTAGAAGTCTGAAGAAAAGCTACCTGGCAGAGACGCAAGTCATCTCACTTGAAAGAGAGAGAGGTAGAGACATTCTCCTCCTTTTATACCCAACTGAATGGGAGATTTTTTCTTTCTTTTTTTCTTTTCTTTTTTGCTTAATCATCAATAATCATCAACTTCCCCAGTCTCGAGGAGTAAGAGACCAACCAGGAATCACTGAGTTGCTCAAATTCTTTATTAAAGGACCAGACTATACACCCCATCAGAAGGGTTACATGCCCTGGGAAATGCCCCAGTTCAGCAGAACAGGAGTGTTTCCTTGACTGCCTTTCTTACAGTTGAAGGGATGACTTTCTTGGAAACTGGCAATTAGTGTCTGCTGTCACCAAGAATTGAGGAAGAAATGGAACTCACCAGCTAACCAGTATACTTTCCTCTCTCTCATTTCTTACCACCTCCCCAGCCTACTTTCTAGGCTACATTAATTATACTCTTAAATAAATCCTCAGTTTTTTCCTCTATAAAACAAAATTCTTGGGATAGATGACTTTGAAATTCCTTTCCAATTCTAGGTGTTTGTGCTTCTGAATAGTTTCTTAACATTGACCTCTCAGAAGCTAATTTTATCCCATGAGTTTTTAAATCACTTGATTTTTGACAGCTTGCAAAATTTGGCTTTTAAAATAATTAGTTGATAAAGCACAATGTTTGAAGATGTTTGGAGCCACATATTGGATTTTTTGTTTGTTTTTACAAAAGAGGAAATGATGAACACATAACTAGCACAATAGGGGAAAAAATAGAACTTTTGATGTTCAGTAGCACTATTTATACTTGCCGACTCTGAAATGGTAGACAGGTGGTAGGCTGAACCAGTCTTAAAATACAATTATAGGAGTTTATACATGTTACATTAGGTGCAAAAGTGGGCTTTCATTGCTCCCTTACTGCAATGTGGAATGTATGGGGTGTTCAGAGAGGAGTAGCACCTCAGATGTGAAGGCTTACTGAGCCCTTTTCAGGGCTGCTCATCTATCTTTGGTATCCACCCTCTTACCCAACTCTCACCTCTGGCTCCAAGAAGCTCTAGTCTGCTAAGTGGCCACACCTCCAGTAAAACTGTCTCAGGTAGATGGACCAAACCAGATAGAGGGTAATCAATAGGCCTCAAACCTGTCAGGGAATTAGGACGTGAGTGAGGCTGTCAACTTCGTGCCAACTCTGCCTCACTTAAATCCAAGTCATGTGCAAGTTAAGACAGCACAACATGTCATTGCTCTTTAGGAAAAAAAAGATCAACTACAGCAATAAAATAAATATATTGAAAGTTACATAATTCTTTTTCTTTTTTGGTGAGGCAATTGGGGTTAAGTGACTTGCCTAGGGTCACCCAGCTAGTAAGTGTCAAGTGTCTGGTCTGAGACTGGATTTGAACTCAGGTCCTCCTGACTCCAGGGCTGGTGATCTATCTACTGTACCACCTGGCTGCCCCTGTGAAAGTTACATATTCAGAAATCCAAATAAAAGAGCTCTCAAGTGTAAAGAATATAAATGCAATTCAGTATAATGCAGATGGAACCACAGGACTTTCAAGTGCAAAGGTACTTTGGAAGTAACCTAGTCCAACTTCTTCTCTACCCTTTGGGTAGATTTTCTAGTGACTGAGATTTTCTGGGAGAGAAGCTAATATATTTGCTTTGCACAGAGCAAATGCTATTTTTACAGATAGAGTATCTTAGAAAGTAGAGAAGTAGAGAACTGGTCTCAAGAGTCACAGACCCAAGTTTAAGTTCCATCTCTGGCTTAAGTGCACTCTCTCTCTCTTTCTCTCTCTCTCCCTCACAAGAGACACGTGATTTGTGTGTCTCTGTCTCTGTCTGTCTGTCTGTCTGCCTCCCTATTCATATTTCTGTAAAATGTTTTACTTAATCTTTAATTTTGGGGAAGGCATTCCAGATCTATGGTTTCAATGGTATAGGGATTTCTTGGTGTGGAAATTCCCTTCCTCAAAGCAGATCAGCAACTCATCAATCAATCAATAAGTATATTTTAAGGTTGTGATTTAAAGTTTAAGGAGTGCTGTGGGTACACTAAAAGATTAAATAGTTTGCCCAGGTACACATAGCTATATGTCAGAGGCAGGACTTAAACCCATCTCCTTGACTACAAGGCTAACTCCTCCACCTTTTTAATACAGTAGAGACCCTGTTATAATATTGCTTGTTGTATACGGAGAGAGACATGTTTAGCCAAATGATGTCCCCCTAAAACATGACAACCACAGACAAACTTCACAGAATAATAATTCACATTTCCTATAGTTTAAAAACACTTTCTTCGTAATCTTGTGCTGTGTCATCCCTGTTTTACAGCTGGAAGGGATTGAGCGTCCTAGATGTGAGTGGCTTGTCTATTGCCTCACGACTAGTAAGTGTAGGGTCTAGGGCTATAATAGCAAGCCTTCTGACTTCAAGTCCAGTAGTGTTTTCATTAACATGCTTCTCCTACAAAGGAGCTACTGTCAGTCCTGGCCTCTAATACTAGTAAATACAAAGAGCTTACTATCTTTTGGGTAGGCAAAATGAAAATGAGCCCTATTCAGGATTTTCCCACCTCATGGAGTTTTCATCAGATTTCATCAGATTTTCCCAAGCCAATTCCCAAGCACTGGATATTCTTGAGTAGGAAAATTATAAAAATATAAATGCTAAGATTTATTCTGATCCTTCCCATGTGTAACCAAAAACACTTAAAAATATTCCTGATGGGATGGGAGGCCATGTGGCATAGTGGAATCAGTCTTATCTCTGACACATACATTTGGACAAGTCACTATATATCAGTACTCCAAGCAACTTTCTCATATACCTGCATAGCAGGTTCCAATCTGCATTGGTAGAGGTAGTTTCCTTATTGGGAATTCCATGGATTCAATTCAACTCCTCCTTTCCCCCTACTGAGTGGCAGGAATGGGGACTAGGAATTAAGTGCCAGTGGAGAAAGAGGATTTTAGCTCTAACCCTTTTTTCTTGTTGTTGTGGTTGCAGGAGGAGAGAATTGGGGTTAAGTGATTTGCCCAGGGTACACAGCTAGTATGTGTCTGAAGACAAATTTGAACACAGGTCCTCCTGACTCCAGTGCCTGCTCTGTGCACTGTGCTACCTAGCTGCCCCTAGCTCTAACTTGATGTGGCTTTGTCCATCTTCTTCAAGAACTGAAATTTTCTAGCACTAAGGAAATTACTCAGAAAAAAACAGTATAGACCAATGCCAGGCTTAAATTCCTTGGTATAAAAGATCCTGAGGTTGCTTGTCCTACATCTAGCTAGGAGCTGGTGCGTGGACCCCTGAAGAAATCCCTTCATTCTCTGAGGGGTGAGGGCTCTTTCCAGGCCAACCAGGTATATTACAGGTCTGTATCTTAATTAAAGTGAAGCCATCCTAAAGATTCTGGTGTGTCAGACAGGTAGGTAAGGAGTGAGGAAGTGGAGGTGCAATCCTGGGCATCTGATTATATTTTTCAAGAATCATAGAACTTAGAGCTAGAAGAAATCTTAGAGATCTAATCCAACTTCCTCCTTTTACAGTCGAGGAAACTAAGGTCCAGGAAGATGTAGCTTTGCCTAAACTTACATAGATAGCAATGTAGTACCTCCTCTGTGGCACTCTTCTAACTTGCACTTGTACTGCTAGGTTGGGTCCCCAAAGCAGTGGCTGCTACCATGAGTTCTAGAAGTAACTCTACAAATGACTACTTATGTAGCTGATGAGCCCCTACCAGTGTGACTATCATTAACGATCAGCCAATAGACTTATTTAGCTCCTAGAAAAGAATTTTACTCAAATGGCATAGCAAGGACAATAGTTATAAAATATTCCCCAAAAAGCTTAGAATGCCTTTCTGCACAAATACATACTGAGTTTGCTGTTGTTGTTTTTGGGGGAGGGAGCTGTTACAAACTGTTTCTTCAGAGGGCACAATATCTACTGAATGGGTTAATCTGCTGTCATTGCTCTTCAATGTTGTAGCTTCCATCACCTTAGTGAAACTCTGGTTTGGCTGGTTCTCACTGTGCACCTTTAAACTGGAGTATAGAAGCACTCTTTCATAAAGGGCAGAGACCTGAGGTCTTAGACTGGCAAAAACCTCTCTTTTTTGACTCTCTCAAGCCTCAGTTCTGAGGTTTACCATCTCCCAGAAAGGAGATGGCAGAAGTCTTGCTTCTCCTGTTCAATACTTCTTTTTAGTTCGGAGCTGAGTTGCCTCATTTTGCTAAGCAGCCAGTTAAATTTCCTATTTTCCTATTGGGGTCTTATTCAAATGATTAGTTAGGAACAAAGTTATTGAGGCAGTCTGTGTTCTGTGGTGAATTTCTTGTCTTTGTGGGCCTTTTCATATGCAATTAAGCTATTCGAAGGCTCATACACCTTCCAATGTGTGGAATGCTTCCTTTACCTCTGATTCTCACCTTTAGATTTCATTTGCTCCTCAGGATCTTAGACTTTTTGAAGTCTAAATGGGGCATACTCTTTCACAAAAATAATAAAACTTGACATTTACGTAATACTTTTAAGGGTAACAAAGCACTTTGCACATACATTATCTCATTTGATCCTCGAAAGTTTTTTGAGGGCAGGTCATTCAAATATTATTAAAGTAGCATTATTTTTGCCTCTTTACAGATGAACAAATAGGCTCAAAGCAGTTAAATAATTTTCTCATAGTTACTCAGCTAGGAGGTATGATATAGAGCAGCTAGGTGGCACAGCAGATAGAGCACCAGGAAGATCTGAGTTGAAATCTGGCCTCAGACACTTATTAGTTGTGTAAACTTGTTTGCCTTAGTTTACTCATCTGTAAAATGAGCTGGAGAAGAAAATGGCAAACCACTACAGCATCTTGGCCAAGAAAACCCTAAATGGAGTCATGAAGAATTGGACATGATTGAAACGACTGAACGACAACAAAGATACAACAACCAGAATTTAAACCCTGGTCCATCTTTCTCTCTTTTCTTTTTAAAGACTTTTTCTTCAATATTTTTTATTTAGTATTTATTTTTCCCCAGTTACATGTAAAAACAATTTTAACATTCATTTTTAAAACTTTGTGTTCCAAATTCTTTTTCTTCCTCCCTCCCTACCCCACCCTCATTGAGAAAGCAAGCAATTTGATGTAGGTTATATATGTGTAGTTAGGCGAAACACTTCCATAATAGTCACATTGTGAAAGACTAACTGTATTTCCCTACATCCTATTCCCCTCCCCCCACATTCTATTTTCTCTTTCCTTTCACCCTGTGCCTCCTCAAAAATGTTTTGCTTCTGACTACCCCCTCCCCCATCTGCCCTCCCTTCTATCATCTCCTCTTATCTTATCCTCTTCCCCCCTACTTTGCTGTAGGGTTAGGTGGATTTCTATACCCAATTCAGTGTCTGTCCGTCCCTCTTTGAGTCAATTCTGATGAGAGTGTGGTTCACTTACTCTCCCTCACCTCCCCCCTCTTCCCCTCCACTGTAAAAGCTTTTTCTTGCCTCTTTTATGTGAGATAATTTACCCTATTCTACCTCTCCCTTTCTCTTTCTTCAGTACATTCCTCTCTCTCACCCCTGAATTTTATTTTTTAGATATCACTCCATATTCAACTCATACCTGAGCCCTCTGTGCTCCTTCTAACTACCCTAATAATGAGAAAGGTCTTATGAGTTACAAATATCATCTTTCCTTGTAAGAATGTAAACAATTTAATTTTAATAAGTCACTTATGATTTTCCTTTCCTGTTTACCTTTTCATGCTTCTCTTGAGAATTGTATTTGAAAGTCAAATTTTCTATTTAGCTCTGGCCTTTTCAGCAAAAATGCTTGAAAGTCCTCTGCCTCACTGAATATCCATTTTCCCCCTTTCCTGTTTACCTCTTCCGTGTTTCACTTGAGTCTTGTATTTGAAAGTCAACTTTTCTATTCAGCTCTGGCCTTTTCAGCAAAAATGCTTGAAAGTCCTCTGTTTCACTGAATGTCCATTTTCCCCCCTGAAGGATTATACTCAGTGTTGCTGGGTAGGTGATTCTTGGTTGTAATCTATCTCCTTTGCCCTCTGGAATATCATATTCCAAGCCTTCTGATCCTTTAATGTAGAAGCTGCTAAATCTTGTGTTGTACTGATTGTGTCTCCATGGTACTTGAATTATTTCTTTTTGGCTGCTTGCAATACTTTCTCTTTGACCTGGGAACTCTGGAAATTGGTTATAACATTCTTGGCAGTTTTCATTGTGGGATCTCTTTCAGGAGGTGATTGGTAGCTTCTTTCAATTTCTATTTCACCCTCTGGATCTAAGACATCAGGGCAGTTTTCCTTGATAATTTCTTGAAAGATGATGCCTAGGCTCTTTTTCTGATCATGGATTTCAGATAGTCCAATAATTTTTAAATGATCTCTCCTGGATCTATTTTCCAGGTCAGTTATCTTTCTAATGAGATATTTCACATTGTCTTCTATTTTTTCATTGTTTAAAATGATTTCTTGATTTCTCATAAAGCCATTAGCTTCCATTTGCTCCATTCTAATTTTTAAGGAATTATTTTCTTTTACAATTTGGCCTAGTCTGTTTTTTAAGGTGTTATTTTCTTTAGTATTTTTTTGTGTCTCTACCAACCTGTTGACTCATTTTTCATGATTTTCTTGCGTCACTCTCATTTCTCTTCCCAATTTTTTCCTCTACTTCTCTTACTTGATTTTCAAAAGCCTTTTTGAGCTCTTCTGTGGCCCGAGACCAATTCATATTTTTCTTTGGAGGCTTTGGGTGTAGGAGCTTTGACTTTGTTGTCTTCTTTTGGGTATGTGTTTTGCTCTTCCTTGTCACCAAAGTAAGTTTCTATAGTCAGAGGTTTTTTCCCCCGTTGTTTGCCCATTTTCCCAGCCTATTACTTGACTTTTTAACTCTTTGTTAAGGTAGGGCTCTGCTTCCAGGGCGGAGTGTGAATTATCCCAAGCATCAAGGGTTTTGTGCAGCTCTTTTCAGAGATACTTCTAGGGACCTGTAAGTTTTCAGTTCTTCCCAGGTGGTATGATCTAAGGAGAAGTGTTTACGCCTTTCCTGGCCTGTGCTCTGGTCTATGAGAGACCACAGGCACTCTTTTCTGCCTTAGAACTATGAGGAAGGTCCCCCCTCCACTGCTACCGTGCTAGTGCTCCTCCTCACCCTGGAACTGCCACCCAGGACTGTGACCTGGATCCAAGTATGGGCAAAGTAACAGAGTCCTGCTTCCGTGCAAGCAAAGAGACCCCTGTAATCTTCATCTGACCAGTTATTTGACCCCTTTACCATGCCGTTGCTGCTGCGGCTGCTTATTCAGTCACCCCCAAGGCCTGCTCCTGGTTTGCTGGGGCCAGGACTGTGCTGGGGCAGTCTGTGCTGGACTGTGTTCCTCTCTCACCCTGGTGCAACAAAGCTTTGCTGACAAACTTCCAAGCTGTCCTGGGCTGGACATTTGTTTTCTTCTGTCTTTGTATGGGTTCTGCTGCTCTAGAATTTGTTTAGAGTCATTTTTAAAGTATTTGTAGAGGTTTAGGGGAGAGCTCAGGTGAGTCCCTGCCTTTACTCAGCCATCTTGGTTCTGCCCTCCTAGTCTTTCTTCACTCTAAGTCTAGCTCTCTTTCCAACATACCATGTTGCAAAGCAGGTTTCCTGACTTCAGGCCCAGTGCTTTTTCCCTGAAACCTGGCCCCTTCCTACCTCTCCAGTCTTCTTACACCTTACTCCCCGACCACTTAGTCTGTCATCCAGTAGCACAGCCTCCTTGCTGTTCCTTGAATAAGACTTGGACATTTTCACTGCTTCTCCACCATGGGAGGAATATTTTCCCTCCCAGGCTTTCCTGGCTTCTTTTAAATCCCAACTAAAATCCAATTTTCTATGAGAAGGCTTTTCTAACACCCCCTGTCCCCTGAATGTTACTGCCTTCCCTCTATTGATTATCTCTAGTTTATATTGTATCTATCTTTTTTGCATGTATTTATTTTCATTTTCCCTCTCTCATTAAATTGTGAGTTTCTTGAAAAGTAGGGACTGTCTTTTGCCTTCTTTGTAAATGTCTGGCACATAGTAGGTACTTGTAGTTCTTCCCTCATTTTTCAAGAGGACCAATGACTTCACAGGGTGATGTCTTGACTGACATGTGAATTGCATGTAAGTGAATCAGAGCTGCACAAAGTCACCATCCTCCATCTCTCTTCCAGAGTCATTGAAGTCCAGTAGCAAGACCCAAGTCAAGACCTGGGATGCAGTGGATGACCTTGGCATCTTCGATTTGTCTGACCAACCTCTTAAGCACTCCACAGCACCTGCTTTAGCTGCCTTCAGTGGCCACTGGAACAAATTGTTCTCATCCACCATTCTGCTGGGGGAAGTCTTCACATACTTAGGGTAAACATCCCTTTAACTCACCATTGGGTTTGAGGTCTGTTGGTTACCCTCAACCCAATCTCCCACGTGGCTGCTGCCTATTCTACAGCTTCTTGGAGCCACAGGTAAGAGCTGGGTGAAGATGGGCACCAAAGGCGGATGAGCAGTCTTGAAAAGGGCTCAGTGAGCCCTTACACCATGCTTCTTCTTTTTATTTTATTTAATTTAAAAAAAAATCCTATCTAATTGGAATGAAGGGTATATTTAAGATGTTGGGATCTAAGGTGCTCAAATGAGTGTAAACTGCTAATTCAGAGATTCAGGATTGGAGGGTGGAAAGGTGGGATCTATACCAGATTAGGAAGTCAAAATTCAGGGACTGACAGGAAGTCAACCACTTGTCTCCTTCAACATAATTCTTTAACATTTTGGTATTTTTGTTGTGACTTTTCCTGTGCTAATGGTGCTAATCCTCTATACTCTACATACCCCAGTAGGTACTTAGTAAATGTTTATTGACTGACTAATTCTACATTCCAGGTAGGACAGATTAAACCTTTGCAATTTTAGAAACTGAATTACTTTTTTGGTGATCCAACCCTGGGAAAGTTTGTGGATTAGCTGGTTTTCCTTTTCTTTCTTCCTACTATTTTTGAGGGCCTCTTTTTCCATCTTAATGCATTTAGTTGTCGTCTGGTGGCTTCTCTCTCTGGCTGCTCAATGTCCTGTTCTTGTGCCTCTCTAGACCTGCCTTCCTGCTTACTATGCCTCAGATCTTTCCCTCTACATACCTTATCTCATCCGATATCCAAATTTACTACAGCTGTCTCCCAATTCTGCCATAACACCTTAATGAGCTGTCATTACAAGAAGCTGTCAGGACAAGAAGAAATTGTGGAAATCCCCATTGGGAAAGAGGCTTGATGTACCCTAAATCAATTAATCAAAGTATTTATTAAGTGCCTACTTTGCACCAGCACTCTGCTAGACTCTGGGAATATAAGTACAAAGAATGGAACAATACCTACTCTTAAGTTCACATTCTAAAAGCATAACTCTGCACAAGTCATGAGCAGGGGAACAGGAAAAGTCACAATAAAAATACCAAAATGTTAAAGAATCATGTTGAAGGAGACAAGCGGTTGACTTCCTGTCAGTCCCTGAATTTTGACTTCCTAATCTGATATAGATCCCACCTTTCCACCCCCCAACCCTGAATCTCTGAATTAGCAGTTTACACTCATTTGAGCACCTTAGATCCCAACACCCTAAATGTACCCTTCATTCCAATTAGGTAGGATTTTTTTAAAAAATTAAATAAAATAAAAAGAAGGATCTGTCCTCTTTCCCTCCCACCTCTTCCATCCCCAAATGAGAAGAAAGAAAATCCCCTGAAACAAATAGCTGTCAAACACAGCCATATTACCATATTTACCATATCCAGAAATGTGTCTCACTCTGCATACCTAGCCCATCACCTCTCTATCAGGTGGTGAGCAGCATTCTAAATCATTGGTCTTCTGGAATTGTGGTTGATCACTGTATTGATAAGAGTTCTTTATTCTTCAAAACTTTTTTTTAAGCTTCTATTGTAATATAAATTATTATCCTGGTTCTGCTCACTTTGCAGCAAATCAAAGTAAGGTTCATGTGACTCCTATTTCACCTACCCCTTCCTCCTTTACATTCTCCTTGTGCCCCCTTTTTGTGAGATGAACCCCCTCCCCAAGTTCTTCCCCATTTCTTCCCTAGTATATACTTTTCCTTCATTCTTTTATTTCTCTTTTTAAGATTAATCCATATAATAAAAATCACTCCCAGGGATACTATCATATTTAACTTTCTCTGTAACCTTTGATGATATCACTGTTCTTAGGAGATGCTTATGTCATCCTCCTGTTAAAATGCAAACATGTCATCCTTATAAAATCTTTTCTGATTGTTTACTTGTGTTTAACTTCTTATATTTCTCTTTACTCCTATGTTTGTGTTTCAGAGTTTCTACTCAGCTCTGTTCTTTTCATCAGGAATGTGTGGAAATGCATTAAAGGAATTTCATTAAAGGTCTATTTTTATTCCCTGAAGCATGACATGTAGTATTTCTGGCTAAGTTATTCTTGGTTGTAAGCCTATATCTTTTGCCCTTTGGAATGTCATATTCTTTTTCTCCACTCTTTTTAAAGTGGTAGCTGTTAAAACTTAGGTGATCTGTACTGTGGTTCCAAAGTACTTAAATTTGGTATTTTTTTCTTTGACCTAGAAACTCTGGATTTTGGCCAAGGTATTATGAAGATTTTTCATTTTGAGGCTTCAGCAAGTGACTAGTAGGTTCTTTCTTCCTTCCTTCCTTCCTTCCTTCCTTCCTTCCTTCCTTCCTTCCTTCCTTCCTTCCTCCCTCCCTCCCTCCCTCCTCCTCCTCCCTCCCTCCCTTCCTTCCTCCTTCTTCCTCCTCCTTCTCCTTCCTCCCTTCCTTCCTCCCTTCCTTCCTTCCTTCCTTCCTTCCTTCCTTCCTCCTTCCTTCCTTCCTTCCTTCCTTCCTTCCTTCCTTCCTTCCTTCCTTCCTTCTTTCTTCTTCCTTCCTTCCTTCCTCCCTCCCTCCTTCCCTCCCTCCCTCCCTTCCTCCCTTCCTCCCTTCCTTCCTTCCTCCCTCCCTCCCTTCCTCCCTTCCTCCTTCCTTCCTTCCTTCCTTCCTTCCTTCCTTCCTTCTTCCTTCCTTCCTTCCTTCCTTCCTTCCTTCTTACCTTCCTCTTTTTCACATGCTCTTCTGGTTCATGAGATTTGGACAGTTTCTTTTCATAATTTCTTGAAATATGATAGCTAGGGTTTTTTTTTGGGGGGGGGAGGGACATTTCAGGTAGTCCAGCCATTGTTAAATCATATCTCCTAACACCTAGCTCTAATTTTCAGGTCAATTGTTTTTGTTATGATGCCTTACATTTTAAATATTTTTTCAAGCTTCTGACTTTGTTTTAATATTTCTTGTCTCATGGGATCATTAACTTTTGTTTGGACCATTCTAACTTTCAAGGAATCTGTTATTTGGTTAAGGTTTTGTGCCTCTTGTGCTGAGCTCTCTCCAAGTCTATTCTCCATAGCTCTTACTTTCCCCTCAATTTTTTCTTCTTTTGTTCTCATGTCATTTATAATACCATTTTAACCTATTTTTTTTTAAAAAAAGAACTTTTGCATCATTTCTTCTAGGAATTCTAATTGATCTTATGGCCAAGCTGCATTTTTGTTTTAGGATTTTGTTTGTAGCCCTTTTCTTTTTTTGTTTATTTGTTTAGTCATTGTTCCAGCAATATGTTCTGGGCAGCCCCAGTATTGGTGACCTATTTGGGAGCTCTTTTGTGGTTCCTTATAATCACAGTCTTTCTGGGAGTTTCCCTCGTGCTACTTTCTTGGATAAGAATTTTAAGTCCACGGGGTGCTCTGGGTGGTTCAGTGCTGGGAGCTCTGGGCACTGAGTTTGTGCTCTAGGCCCCCAGCTGCTGGCCTGAGCTTTGGCTGAGTCAAGATCAGCCCTGGCTGTCCCTGTACTATAGGCCTCTCCTTGAGCTCTGTGAGTTGAGTCTGTGCTTCTGGTCCCTACTGTTGGCTTGGACCCAGGCCTCAATCTATTACAGGTTTTGAGAGTCACTGTGCTACTCAGTTTAGCTCAGAGCTCTGAATGCTAAGTACAAGCTCCTGGCCCACCTTGGAGACTCCTCATTGTTGACTTAGACCTGGGGCTGAATCCGTGATCTGTTCTGTTCTGGCCTGACTTAGATCCCTGGACACTGAGCTGCTGTCCTGGACTCTATGTTCTGCTCTGGAATAGTCTAACTTGGGGCTCTGGTTACCCTTGCTGTTAGCTTGGGCCCAGGATTGAGTCTGGGATCATGTCTGGGTGTCCTGGTCCTTTTGGCCTAGCTCTTAAGTGCTGGATGCTGAGTCTGTGATCTTGGCTTGTTTCATAGTTCTTGTCCTAATCACTCCCCTGTAGGCTGAATTTGTGATCTTGAGCTAGAAAGATGACCTGCCCATAATTTTTCCTTCAAATTCCCAATCACTACCCAGTCTTCTTAGACTATTTGGGAGCCTAAGCTACTATACTGCTTACTCCTCCTACTCCATCATCTTGGCTAGTCCCCAAACTGGCTTTTCAGTTCTGTTCGCTCTCCTTCCAACTCACACTTGCCTCCTTAATCCCTTCCCTTCACCAGGTGGTGATGGTGGGTTGAACCACTAATTGATTTAGACTAGATGATCTCTAAAGCCATTCCAGCTCTAATAATTTCTAGTCAAATTTTATTTAGTATCACACGTGTACAAACCGTATGTTGTGTGAGCAGCACCCCAGCAAGGACTTCCGGAGAATTTGTACCTGTGATGACAATTATCTCAGACTTTGGAAGGCCTAGTAATGCTGCAATGGATTTTTAAGATGCTGAAGGCCAAAAGCAACTATTTTAGAACCGGTAGCACTAGTAATTGATAGTGCCTGGATTTTTTCTTTTTAATGGGCGGGCAAAGGATTTCTCAGGGCTTCTTAGCTAATGTAAATTATTCATGGCTGTCCATCCCTGGGGATTCTCCATGGCTTTGTTCTACGTTGTCCTGCCTAGCAGGACAAACTGTCCTTTGGGTCGTTCCCTACATCAATAATAACAGCCCCTTGTGGAAAAAATTGGAGAAGTTTCTCCGGGAACTCAAAGGGATTTCTGACAGCCTTTGTAGAGCTAACATTCTATTTGGAATCCTACATGATATTGAGACATATAATAGTCTCCGAAGAACTAAAAATAAACATACTACAAAGGATAAAGGAGAAGCATATCCTGGATATGAGAAACCTACAACAATAACCAATAGGGAACTTTGAAGAAGAGTAAAAGAAAAGATGTCGTCAAGGAAGTGCATGATAGGAAAATTAGATGGACTGGACACAGGGTAAAGTTGAGAGGTAACTAATGGGCAGCCAGATGTTCCTTTGGCATCCTCAGACATCATGAGAAAGTGAAGAAGGCCTCCTACACGTTGGCTGGACTGCTTGTGGTATACTTAGGTGAGGACATAGATAAGTGTCACACACAGGATGGGCAGGAACAGATGAGTTGGGATCTATATGGTTGGAAGGAAAACTAAAATGATGAGATCACAGAGCCTTTTGAGTCCTGGAGTCCGTTCACTGGTTCTAGCAGGGACAGTGACCTGTGGTAGGAGGTCTTCAAGACTCCAAGCCAGGATGTGGCATGAATGTCTCTATTCCCCTGCATCATTTTGTGGCAGATCTAGTCACATCCTAGGGGATGAAATAGTCCAGATGGCTATGGCTATTGACTTGTTTGCATTGATGCTGTCATCGGTTTGTGTTAATTCTTACTCTTATTCACAGCTAAATTTGTGGCACTGCCTCAGATAACCTTCTGGGAGCCAGTTGAATAACTAGGTAGAGCTAGAGGGAATTGGGTATAGGCTGTTAGGTGGTACAGTGGCATGGAGTGCTTAGCCTGGAGTCAGAAAGACCTGTGTTCGAATCCAGCCTCACTTATTAGCTATGTAATACTGGATAAGTCACAAAATGTGGTAATAACATTTACCTTGTAGGGTTGTTATGAGGATCATATGAGACAACATTGGTAAAGTGTTTGGCACACAGTAGGCTTAATCTTAATCCCTTCCCCCTTCCCCCCCTCCCCCCAACTTGGTCCAGCTCACACACACCCAAGGGAGAGCTTTCCACAGCCTGGCTAACTGGCCAATATTGATCAGGCTTTAACTTCTGTTTCATGTCCCATATTTTTCGTGTCCCTCAAGGATAAGTTATTAAACCCCTGGTAAGCAAATGAGCATAGTAGCCTAGTGTTTAATAAGCCCCCAAACCCCAGCTACTGAGTTAAGAACTCACCGAAGGAAAAAAAAAGCTGCTAGGAAAATTGAAAAGCAACTACCATTTCACATTGTATACTAAGATAAGTTCTAAATGATTATATGACTTTGACACAAAAGGTGACATCATAAATAAATTAGAGAAGCAAGGAGGAAATTATCTTTCAGATTTATGGATCTGGTGACCAGTTCATGAACGTATAAGGATAGAGAGAATCACAGAAGACAAAATGGACAATTTTTATCATATAAAATTTAAACTTTTTGCACAAAGAAAACCAATGCAGCTAAAATTAGAAAAGAAGCAGGTAACTGAGGGGAAAATCTTGCAGCAAGTTTCTCTGATAAAAATCTCATTTCTAAGATATATAAGGAATTGATTGAAATTTGTAAGAATAAGACACATTTCCCAATTGATAAATGGTCAAAGGATATGAATAGGCTGTTTTCAAAGAAAGAAGTCCAAGCTATCAATAGCTGTAAGAAAAAAAAAATTCCAAATCACTAATAAGCTAAAGCAACTATGAGGTTCTATCTCACACTCATCAAATTAGCAAAACTGATGAAAATGAAAATGACTGGAAGTAGTTTGGAATTATGTTCCCAAAGTTACCAAACTTTTCATGACCTTTAACCCAGAGAGATTACTACAAGGCCCTTACCCCAAATAAATCAAAGAAAGAGGAAAGGACCTACCTGTAGGAAAAAACCTAACAGCTCTTTTTGTAGTAACAAAGAACTGGAAACTAAAGAGGGTGTCCAGCAACTGAGGAATGGCTAAACAATTTACGGCATATAAATTTAATGGAATACTATTGTGCTATAAGAAATGAAGAAAGGGACGGTTTCAGAGAAAATTGAGAAGACTTGTACGAATTAATAGATAGTGAAGTGAGTACAAGCAGCTAGATGACATGGTGGATAAAGCACTAGGCTTGAAATCAGGAAGACTCATTTTCCTGAGTTCAAATCCAGCCTCAAATACTTCCTAGCTATGATCCTGGCCAAGTCACTTAACCCTGAAATAGCAAACTACTCCACTCTCTTTGCCCAGAAAACACCATATAGGGTCATGAAAAGTTGGACACAAATGAAAAGAGCTAACCAACAACAACGGCAACAAAGTGAGTAGAACCAGAAAGACAATTGATATAACAATAGCATTGTAAAGGCAAACAACTTTGAAAGACTTAAGAACTCTGATCAAGGCAGTGATCAACCATGATTCCAGAAGACTGATGACGAAACATTCTACCCACCTCCTGACACAGAGGTGATGGATTAAGGGTGCAGCATGAGACATAATTTTTTTGGACATGGTTAATGTGGGAGTTTGTTTTGATTGACTGTGTATATTGTTACAGGGGTTTTGTTTTTCTTTTTTTCTTTTTCCAATTGCTGGGGAGGTGCTTGTAGAAGGGAGAGAAAAATAGATTTTTGTTAAATGAAAGATTTAATTTTTTTTGGTGAGGCAATCTGGATTAAGTGACTTGCCCAGGGTCACACAGCTAGTAAATGTCAAGTGTCCGAGGCTGGATTTGAACTCAGGTACTCCTGACTCCAGAGCCAATGTTCTATCTGCTGCGCCACGTAACTGCCCCCAAAAATTTAATTTTAGAAAAGGAAAACAGAAATGTCAAACATGGGCTGCATGTGAACCACAATATTTCTGAATCAGATTAAAATGTAATTGGGAAATATTTAACAAAATAAAGAAAAATACCACAAAACATCAATAACATTGATATGTGGTGTTCTAAGTCACTATACAGCCTGCAGGGACCCTTATATCCAATTTTGTGGCCTCCATTTCTATTTGAGTTTGATCATTGTTGTCAAGGAGAGAGGTGCAAAAGACTGGAGATGGGCTAATGTTCCAATTTTCAGAAAAAGAAAAGAGAAAGAAGGAGGATTCTTCCAACTGTAGGTCAGTAAGCTTGACTTTTATCCCCCCCCGAAAAAAATATTTCAGAATATATTATTAGAGAAATGGTTTGTGAGCATTCCTAAAGAGAAATAATAATCACTAAGAGATAGCATGGTTTTACATAGAGGAGGTTGACCAAGATGGTGAAGTCATTGGAGGCAATACCACTCAAGCACTGTTTAAAGGGGCTAGGAGAAACGAAGACCACAAGTATTTGAAAGGCTGTCATGCTGAAGGCGGATTAGACTTTTTGCTTGGCCTAGAGACAATGAGGAACAATGAGTGGAAATTTCACAGAAGCATGTTTGGCTTGATGCAAGGGAAGAACTAACTCCCTGATTATCAAATCTCTACCAAAGTGGAAACACTTTTAGGAGAGGTATTTTCAGCCTTGGAGGTCTTTCAATGTGGGCTACATGACCAGTGACCAGCAATGTTAGAAAGGGAATTCACTTTCAGATAGACTAGACTTTCTCTGAGGTCCCTTCTGACTGAGAATCTATGAATCTAATTTCATGAAATTCTGCCATGTTCATGATCTTTCTCTCTGCCTATGTAGGGTGACTGTAGGGTTCTCTGAGATACACTATAATTATAAAAACTTTAATATTCTGGGCATTCCATCCCAGGGAGAAAAGCATGTACAAGGAGAAAGAAATAGAATGACAACCTCTTCTCATTGCTCATACTTTCTGCCTCTTCTCATGTAATGACCACTTCTCTTGTGCTATCAAGCATGACATATTAGGGGAGGTGAAATACATACCTTTTCTTGGTTAATCATAAGGGTCCTGCTATTACTTCTCTAAGTCAAGATTTTTACACAACTTTCCTTTACCCTGCAATAGTATATGGTAATGAACCCCTAATTTGGGACAGCTAGGTGGCACAGTAGATAGAGCTCTGGCCTTGGAGTCAAGAGGACCTGAATTCAAATCTGATCTCAGACATGTGACACTTTCTAGTGTGATCCTAGGCAAGTCACTTAACCCCAATTGCCTCACCAAAATGAAAAACAAACAAACAAAATAGTACATGATAACAGAGTTAGAGCCAGAAAGTAACTTGGGGGTCATTGAGTCCAACCCATTCGTTTTGCAGATGAAACAGGCCAAAAGAGACTTGCTTAAGATCACAACAGCTGGTTAGTGTTTCAAGTAGGATTTGAACTTAGGTCTTCCTGACCAAAGCCTGGCACCCAACCTATTTTACTACCTAGCACTCACCAGCGATTAACGATTACGGAAACCAAGTAGAGGATAGAGACAGGATTGGCATGGGAAGCCACTGACTGTTTGATATTCCCATGTCTGAGCAAGAAATCACAAACAATGACTTTCTTCTAATTTAATTTTCACTGCTGCTATGAATGCACATTTGTGTTCTAAGGATGCACAGTTCCGCTGGGTTGACTCAATAGGATAGATTTCAAAATTATCAAGAAAAAAAGGCCAACCACGACCTGAAAATGACTTTTAATTCCTCCATTTCCTGGAACCTTCACATGGCAAAATGCCTGGGGACAAAATGTATTTGGTTTAGGTCAGAGCAGGGTTTTGTCAGGATCTGTAGGCATTAGCCCACCGGAGGTAAAGAAATAATTTTGGTGACGGTAGTGAAGGGGTTGGGAAGTATTCTTCACACCTTTCTCTGGTCAGTTGGGAGTGGGGTGGGGTCCAATTAATCTCCATATGTACCCAGAAAGAATTCTTGGAGTAATACACTGGATGGTTGTCTCAGATGTTCCCGGAATAAAAGCTCAGTTACTCTTGCCTTGAAAATATTTTCAGAAAGACTGTCTGCTAATGGAATCTGATTGAACATAATTTTTAAACTTTATTTTTCTTGCCTTTTTTTGTAATATGGCTAGTATGTTTTGAATGCTTTCACATTTATAAGTGATATCATGTCTCTTGCCTTACAACAGGAGGAGGGATAAAAGAGAGGGAAAGAAGTTGCAACTCAAAATTTTAAAAGATAAATAATAATTTTTTAAATAAACATAAAATTTTTTTAAATAAATTTTTAAAAAATGTTATAAAGAAAGATTCTCTTCAGGTGCACCTGCCAGGAGTGCCTGCAACATCTCCCAACTCTAGCCCTGAGAATATAAGTTAGATAGCCTGATAGGATCTGGGTCATTGCTCCAGCAATACCTGTCTCTCTCTCTCTTAAAGAAACAAACTATAATGTATGGCTTGGAATCAGAAAGACTCATCTTCATGAGTTCAGATCTGGCCTCAGACGACGTACTTAGCTGTGTGATCCTGGACAAGTCACTTAACCCTGTTTACCTCAGTTCTTCATCTGTAAAATGAGCTGTAGAAGCCCCAAATGGGGTGATAAGGAGTCTGACGTGACTGAAATGACTAAACAGCAACAACATTCACCAAATTTTGCAATCAAGTCTACCTCCAATGTCTTATCATGGAATGGAGATCATGGAATGATGCTCAGTTTTTTTTTTCCTTCCCTATCACAAATTCAGAAACGGAACCATCCTTTTTGCCCCAGAGTAGATTCTCAAAGACTATGGCAGCAGAGTGCAAACCCTAGCAGGTTTTACCAAGCTGGAAAGTTTTGGAGTGTGGACTGAGGGACAGATTTTATATATCCATCTTCCTAGGAGCAGTCTAGCTCAGCTTGAGCGGCTTATTGAAAAAAGGGAAAAGGACCTATTTGTACAAAAATATTTATAGCAGCACTTTTTGTGGTGGCTAGGAACTGGAAATTAAAAGCATGGCCATCAATTGGGGAATGGCTAAACAAGCTGTGGGACATGATTCTGATGGGATATTATTGGCATGCAGGGTGATTTCAGAAAAACCTGGAAAGACTTACACAAACTGATGCAAAGTGAAGTGAGCAGAACCAGGAAAACATCGTAGACAGTAACAGCAATATTTTACAGTGAAGAACTATGAATGACTTAGCTATTCTCAGCAATACAATGATCCAAGACAATCCCAAAGGACTAATGATGAAGCATGCTATCCCGTATTTTTTTACTTTTTTCTTTCTTTTATTCTTTTTGTTGTTGTTATTGTTTGAGTCTTTTTGTATAAAATGACTAATATGGAGATGTTTTATATGATGGCATATGTATAACTTATATCTAATTGCCTACCTCTCAGGGATGGAGGAGGGGAAGGAGGGAGGTAGTGTGGGGTAGAGTTTGGAGCTCAAAACATTAAAAAAATGTTAAAAATTGTTTTAACATGTAATTGGGGAAAAAATAAAATATTCTTTCTTTTTTTAAAAAAAGAAAGGTCCAGTGGGTGATGATTTTTTTGGGGGGTTGGGGAGACCAACAGGAGGTGGGATTGAAGGAGGATAACAACTCATGAAGAATGTCTACAAAGACAAAGAGGAGTTGTGATCTGAATACCCAAGTTGACCAAATCGTGGGCTCTTGAGTTACTTTGAAGCAATTAAATACTTTTTCCAAATCCCTGACTTGAAAACTTCAGTGAATGTATCTCATTGATACAAGTATGCCCCCTTCTGGTGCAAATCACAACCACTCCAGTCTTCCTGGGTGGTTCTGTGTTGGGTGGATACTTAACACTAGAAGGACCAGGTGCAGCAATTTTGTCAATCGATGCAAAAAATTTTAAAAATAATTTAATTCTAATTTATTGTAATTTCTCCCATCTGCTTAAATGTACCTTAATTACAAATAATTACAAGCAGATACAATTTCGCTTTGAAATAAAATATTTTTAATCCTACTATCTCTAGCATGTACAATTGCACTGATCCAGTTGATAAAGGTCTTATTGTCTAGTTCCCTACCTGAAGGCACTGTCTGACTTCAGCACCATTCTCAAAGTCTTTCCAGCTTGGTAGGATCTTCCAAAAGTTGTTCTCTAACAGTCTTTGTGAAGTACAGTGCCTGGCATATAGTAGGTGTTTAATGTTTATTGAATTGAATCTCCACACAATGAGGAGGCATTAGAATAGGACTTTTGCAGAGGTAATGGAGGCATCTTTATTATATAGCAGGACTAGTGATTTCATTGGTATAAGGAACTCGAAGACAAGGAAAACTCCCTCCATCAAAGCAGGTGAGCACCTTCTCTGTGACTTATAGTGTTAGAATAAAGAGGGGCTGTTAGCCTAGAATTTGTGGATAGATTTCAGGGGTTTCTGTGAACTTGGAGGGGGCAGAAATTATATCTTCATTTAAGTATAATTGGCTTCCTTTGTAATCTGTGTTTTATCTATGCATTTAAAAGCATTATTCTGAAAAGGGGGCCACAAGCTTCACTAGACTGCCAAAAGGGTCTATGACATAAAAATTGTTAAGAATTCCTGTCTTAGAGAATTACTTGAAGCAGAGGTGTCACATTCTTAGCCCCAGGGCTGCTTAAAACTCCCAAGGAGGCCTGATCTAGTTTTACAATGGTACTGAGGATTTTGAGCAACCCTGAGAGGACTTTGGCATTTAGATTTGCAGGAGACTCAAATCTGTTCCCATCAGACCTGCAGTACAAATAGCTCATAGTTATAGAAGTAGGACCTGAGATTTGTTCCCCTACATTGTGACTCAGTTCCTTACTGATCCTCCGATTCCAGGGGCACATACTTTCTTGTCTCTTTTGTATTAGATGGGGCCATGGAACTCTGAATATTCCTTGAGAAGTCTGGGACTCAGGAACACTTGCTACTTCACCCACACCCTGGCTCCTGACTTTTCTTAGGCCAAGCAGTTCCCTTCTTTTCTGTGGCCATATGGTTTCCTTCTCCATGCCTGCCATTTCTGGAACCAAGACAGTGTCCTTAATGCCTTTTCACAAATAAGTGTAGCAACATGGGGTCCAAGAACTCAGTATCCTACCATGATGCTAGGCTGCTTTCATTTCTCCCCCTGGGAGGCTCTTTCATTGTCAATTTTTAGTTGACGTCTTTGGTGATTGTGCTTCTCTGAGGTAAGACCACAGTTTAAATGCAGAGATTTCATTCCACTCTAAGCTCTCTGGTCTCAGGCGTGTGCTTAACTCTCTCAGGATTTTTCTCTATAAACCTCTGGTGAAGCTGTCTCCTCTCATTTATAGGTCAAAAATCTCATAATAGCCTGAATCAAATGATTCCCTAATGACAAGACTTAATCAACTAATGGGGATGTTCTCAAATTATTCCCTAGTACCAGGGATCAGTTACTCAAGCATGGTTGCATTTGATTTCCTCCTTTAGCCCCAGAGCTTAGCATAGTGCCTGGCACATAGAGGGTACTAAATAAATGCTTAGTGATTGATTGACTGTTGAGTTAACACCTTGTATTCAGGTTAGCGCTCTAAAGAGGGGTTCACTGGTTCTGCCTAACCCCAGATCACAGAACTAGGATAGAAGTTGCAAAAAGGCTGTTTTCAACCTATTTTAAGGAAAAACTTCCCAACAATTAAAATATCTATGCAACAGAATCCTGGTTTACTTTCAAAGCACACTTCTAAGTGTTTTGAATTTTGTGTGTGTGTGTGTGTGTGTGTGTGTGAATAAATAAATGTCTCATATCTGATTCATATTATACATTGAGTACCTTCCTACTTCCTGCTTTGAAGAGATGGATATGAGTCCATTCATCTAGCTGGAGTTATGAATCCAAGCCTAACCTTCTATAAATCATCCTCAGAATGCCAATTTCACAGAGTAAGACTTATATACATATCTGTTATCATCCTCTAAAGAATGTAAGCTCTTTGAGGGCGAGGACCATTCCATTTTTGCTTTGTATTCTCAGCTCAGTGGTTTAGTACCACTTAGTAGGTGCTTAATAAATGGTTGCTGGTTAGTTGATTGAACTTATCTATTTTTGAAATTAGTTAAACACAAAATGGAAGTAATATTATTTCAGTAACAATACTAAAAATAGCTCGTATTTGTGTAGGATTTAGGGAGTTTCCAAAATGCTTTCCTCACAAGCACCCTGTGAGGAAAATTACACATTTCCCTCTCATAGGTGGTTTAAAGACTCCTAATTATTGCTATCTTTTTGGAAAAAATATCCTCCACATGAGGTCTACTCCATAGTTTTATTATGGTGTGGAGGTGATCCTGATTTTTCCAAGCCGATGCCAGTGAAGCTCAAGTTATGGCATGAGGGCCCAGTAATGTCTTAAATGTTTCTCATCCAAACTCCAGCTCATTTAACTCTTGAGAAGCTCATCATCTCCTGCAGGTTAGCTACCAGGTGATTATATTTTTTCCCACCAGACAAAGAAATGAAAAAAAAAACCACAAATAAAAACAAACAAACAAAAAAACCTAAAGCATGGTGGAGTTGGAATCTATATTGGTGAAAGGTATCCCCATACAAATGAAACAGATCCTTGAAGTCTTGACTTCACAAATCACAAATCAATCAGGAGTATTTATAAAGCATTTTCTAGGTGCCAGACATGTTGGCTCCTGGGGAATAAAAAGAAAAAAAATATGTTAGTTCCTGCCCTCAGGGAGTTTACATTCTACCAGGGGCAGATACCCTGTAATGACACTGTAGAAAAAGTTATTAAAACTTTTTTGTTGATATCTTTTGTCTTCACAGCACCATTAGTCAGAATTTACCCCTTCCCTTTCCAGAGCATAATTGCTTTAAAATAAAGAATAAAAGAAATGCAATTCTTCTCCAGGGCCAAATTTAGTCATTAATATTACAAAGCACCCATTCCAGTTTTTCCCCTTTTTCCATTTGCATTGTTGTAGTGAATTTTTTTTAAAAAAAAGTATAGTGAAATGGAACAGAACTTCGTTATAAAGCAGATGTTTTGATGGCCCCATGAGGTAACAAAAGGTGTGTCTCAATTCAGGATGTTGGTGGCCCATCTCTGGTGGAGTAAGATATTAGGATACTAGGTAAACAGATGTGAACCATAATGTGCAATTTGTTCTTCTCTGTGGCCCTCCTAGGTGTGAGAAGCCTGAGACTTCAGCCCTTGGGCCCACTTATTAGATGCATCCATCATGGTAGAAGCTCAGCTTCTTTTACAGAAAAAATGGCTCAAGAGGAATTTCCCATCCATGTGCATCTCATCTTCTCTTTGAAGATGCAGAATTCTTTTTTGGCTAGGCAATGGGATTAAGTAACTTGCCCAGGGTCACACAGCTAGTAAGTGTTAAGCGTCTGAGGGATTTGAACCCAGGTCCTCCTGAATCCAGGGCTGGTGCTCTGTACTGCACCACCTAGCTGTCCTGAAGATGTAGAATTCTTAAAGGCCACTTTACAGGCTGATGTTTAGATTCAATATTTCCCAAACTCATTTTCTCATAGGACATTTTTCATCATGAAATATATTTCACTGTTATAAGAGTTTTCTTTTTTCTCAGTTGGGGGTGGAAGTGAGAAAAAATTGCAAAATTAAATGACATTTTAAAAATAAATATGCTTATGGAACCTATATGTGCTAGTCCAGGGGGTAGAGTTTAGGGTAAACTCTGGGATTAAGGGGAATGGGGGAAACTTTGGAGCAAAACAGAGGCAGCTAGGTGGCACAGTGGATAGAGCGCCAGTCCTGGAGTCAGGAAGACTCATCTTCCTGAGTTCAAATCTGGCCTCAGATACTTACCAGCTGTGTGAACCTGAGCAAATCACTTAACCCTGTTTGCCTCAGTTTCCTCATCTGTAAAATGAGCTGGAGAAGGAAATGGCAAACCATTCCAGTATCTTTTCCAAGAAAACACCAAATGGCTTCACAGAGTTGGACAAGCCTGAACAACAAGAAGAAATTAAGTTTAATTTTGTATCAAAAACTCACTTCAATTCTTCAAAAGTTCTATTATTTCATCTTTGTGGGTATTTCCTTCCACATATGGATCACAAACTCCTATGTTTGTTTGTGGGTTATTATGGTAAAAAATAACCATCTGGCAACCAACTTTCTGCACTATTCTAAGCAGGTCCTTGAATGACAGACACACACCTCACTGTCAGCCTTGTCTATACTTAAAGCCTCGCCAGCTGGTTTGGACCAGTTTGAATTCTACTAACACAAAAACCTTCAATAGCCCAGGGTCAGCTCCACACCATGATAAGAGGCTATAGGTACTTAATAAATGTTTGTTGTATTTATGTGAATATTGCAAAAGGTGGGGCAGATATCTCTAGTATCAGTAGTTTCTTATAGAACTCGTATTCACAGGTCATGGACCACCAGTGTTTCATAGAACACAGTTTGGGAAATGCTGGTTTAGACATCTCAGTAGACCTTCCCCTACCACTTGGGTTGCTGCAGAAATACTACAGGATTTCATAGATCTGCTACTAGAATCTTCTTTCAGAATAAAAGGTAAAAACCCATATATTCAAAAATATATTTTTTATAATTCGTTATTTTTTATGACAAGTTAGAAATAAAATGTGCTGTCACTAGAGAGTGACAGAATAAACTATGGCATATCTGTATGATAAAATATTGTACCGTAATGAATAATAATGGATGAAGGAAAGACAGCAGGATGGAGCGGATACTGGCCTCTGCTTCAGGAAGGCCTGCAAAGTGATCTTTAAGAATTCTGCAGCTTCGGGGCAGCTAGGTGGCGCAGTAGATAGAGCTCCAGCCTTGGAGTTAGGAGAATCTGAATTCAAATCCAGCCTCAGACACAACACTTACTAGCTGTGTGACCCTGGGCAAGTCACTTAACCGCATTGCCTAACCCCCCCCAAAAAAGAAAGAAATTTAAAAAAAAGGAATTCTGCAGCTTCAAAGAAAAGATGGAATAGACATGGATGGGATGTTTCTCTTGAGCCATTTTTCTGTAAAAGAAGCTGAGCTTTCACCCTGAGAGATGTGTCCAACAAACTGGACTAGGGCTGAAGCCTCAGGCTTCTCACACCTAGCAGGGCTATAAAGAAGAACACATTACACAATATAGTTCAAGGCCTGACTCTAACAAAATTGGCCATGGGATCTGATAAGTCACTTAACTTCTTCGTGCTTCAGAAATTTTTGAGATTGTAAGTCAAAGAGCAGATGCTGATCTGCATTGGTAGAGGGAGTTCATTACCAGGTATTCCCTCCACTGATGAAATCACATGTCCAATTAGAGAGAGAGAGAGAGAAAGAGAGAGAGAGAGAGAGAGAGAGAGAGAGAGAGAGAGAGAGAGAGAGAGAGAGAGAGAGAGAGATGTGGGAAGACTAGTAGGAAGTGATGCAAAATGAAAAAGTAGAGCAGAAAAAAAAGCATTACACAAAATGCTAATAATATAGATTATAAAAAACACTGAGAGAATCCTAAAGGCAGCTAGGTGGTACAGAGATTAGCATTCTGGGCCTGGTGTCAGGAAAACCTGAGTTCAAATCCAGGCTCCGACTCTTACTAGACCCTGGGCAAGTCACTTAACCTCGGTATGCCTCAGTTTCCTCAATTGTAAAATAGGGATAATAGTAATAGTAGTAGCAGTAATACCTACCTCCTAGGATTGTTGTTAGGATCAAATGAGATATTTGTGAAGTGCTTAGCACAGTGCCAGGCACATACTAGATGTTTAATAAATGCTGGTTCTTCCTTCCCATCCTCCTAAGAGTCAACAAAACTTGGGTTACTGGCAATGGACAGCATTGGCACCATATTATCAGGTTGAAAGCATAAATCCTTCTTAGAGGGTGAAGCCACATAGAGCCTCTAGAAGAGAGGTGTCAACCACACTATGTGACCGACGTGAGTACAGCCCAACCTGAACCAGATTAAAATGTAATTGGGAAATATTTAGCAAAATTAATAAAACATAAATAATGTTACATTTAAAAACTAAGTCAACATTCTACCAAGACTTTTGAGTGCAGGCTTTCCTAAACCAGATTAAAATGTAATTAGGAAATATTTAACAAAATAAATAAAACATAAATAAAATTACATTTTAAAACTAAGTCAGCATGTGGTCTGTTTGAGTTTGACCCCTGCTTTAGAATATGCTCGTGGAGCACTTCTATGTATAGCTGTCAAGTACTGCCTAATGCTAAGGGACAGACAATATCACCGACTGCGGGACGTAATTCCAGAACCTAAGGGCTGAACCCATTGCCCAGGTACGATTAATGCTGTAAACCCACCAAGCTGGAGAAAAGGGAAAGGATGCTAGAATAGGTAAAGAGATACTGAGGGTAGGTGTGTATATGCGTATTTGGCGGTGGGGGAGGGAGAGGAGGTGTCTAATGGTTCAGAGCTAGCACCAAGCAGTAAAAGCAAAGAGTAGTGTCATGCAGTGTTTGAATCCAGGGGGAGGACTCAAGGTCAGCATGTGCTGGAAGACGCCAAGGGAATGAAATGAGCATGGGGAATGAGGCAAGCAAAAAATAACGATGAGTAAATGAGCCTGGGAGAATAGGGTTTGGTAATCCAGTTCAATTCATTTCAATAAACATTATTTAAATATCAACTATGCATGAGACACTGCGTTAGGTGTTGGAGGTTTCAAGTCAAAAAATTATATAATTCCTGCCCCTCAAGGAGCTTAAATTCTACTGTAAATAAAAGGAACCACAGACCATAGTTTTAGAGGTGAAGGAAACTTAGAGATGATCTAATCCAGGAGTTGTTACACTTTTTTGTGTGTCATGGACCCCTTTGGCAATCTGGTAAAGCCTAGGGACCCTTTCTTAGCATAATGTTTTTTAAATGAATAATATAAAATATATATAAAATATCTATCATAATATATTTATATGTGAATATATGTAAGATATAAAGGAAATCAATTACATTGGAATACAGTTATAAAAAAAATGGTTAAGTTCACAGACCCTGAATTAAGAATTCCTGATCTAATCCAACCCCATTTTACAGGTGATGAAACTGAGATCACCTCAATTTTTCAGATTAGCAAACTGACCTAGGGAACATTGCTAACAAGTATCAGAGCTAATCACTTGCATCCCGGTAGCTTTTGACTCTGAGACCAATTCTCTTTCTTTTTTTTTTTTAATCCTCACCACTCGGTGGTTTATATAGCAAAAGGCTCTTATTCTACTACCCAGGACCAAAATAGGCTGTCCCAATCTAGACACAAACTACACAGGAATCACCTTATGCTTTCCTAATTAGCTACAAGCCTTCCAACCTGCAGTAGGTCTTGGACTTGTTAAAAAAAAAAGTATCTGATTAGTTAGCAGACATTAACAAAAATCAATTTTCTCTCTTTCCTTTCCCCTCAGTGATTATAACAAATATGCATAATTAATCAAAGCAAATTCCCCTATCTACTATGCTTTGTACTCTAGCATGGTGAGATAGATAGCACGTTGGAGTATTTGATACTCTGTGTGTGATTGTGGACAAGTCACTTAATGTGTCTGGGCCTCAGTTGATTCAACTGTAACATGGAAAATCATACCTGTAGCACTTACTACACAGGGTTATTGTGAAGTTCAAATGCAATAATGTATTTAATAAAGAGATATATGGGATGTGGACCCTATTTTAAGTGGCCACTTTTGTTTCAATTGCTTCAAGGCCCAGCCATAGATGACTCATAATGAACATCTGCCTGATTATAGGGGTACTACCTCTGGGTTTGGTCTCGAAGGCTCCTAGCCCTGAGGATATTGTTATACATTCCATGGGTGCTAGGTGCTCAAAATAATGCTTTCTTGAGAAATTGCTGTCTGGAGGAAGTTTGAGATTTAAACAACCACCACCAAATATAGATAAATATATAAAAGCTTTTTGCAGATTCCTTCTTTAACTCAAAAACTCTGACCAGTCATGATTCCAGAGTATTGATGATAAAGCATTCTACTCACCTCCTGACAAAGAAGTGACAGACTAAATATGCAGCATAGGAGATATTTTTGGACGTGATCAACGTGAGAATTTGTTTTGCTGTTAACTGTGCATACTTGTTATGAGAGTTTTGCTTTTTTTTTTTCAATGTGGGGAGAGGATGAGGGAATTGAGGAATAAATGCTTATTGATTGATAAATAATTTCCAAAAGACTTCTTGTTTATTTAAATCTAAAAGTAAGACACAAAATTCCTCCACTGCCCTCGTTCTTACCATCATGCAGATGGAACTCTTTTTTTTAGGTTGTTATATAGTGCCACCTGGTGTTAAAAATAAATAGCCAACAGGAGAAAAAAGGCAAGCAGAAGTCGCATATATATCACAGAACCAGAGCATTTTAGGACTGGATAGGACCCTCCAGGTCACTTAGTACATCCCCCTCCTTTTACAGAAGAGGAAACTGAGGAAAAGGGAGAGGAGGTGGCTCACCAAATATCAGTGGCTGGAGTCCAGAGCTAGAATTGGGAGGTCCTGATTTTAAAAGTCTCTCTCTGTCTCTGTCTATCTCTCTCTATCTGTCTACCTATCTATCTGTCTCTGTCCTTCTCTCCCTTCCCCCTTTCCTTCTCCCCCATCACACTAACATATTAGTGAGATCTTGATCCCTCTTCACTAACTACTGAAACAGGACAATTATTTCTAGGGTCATCCATCTATTTTGCCCAAAATTGAAGCTCTGCTGAGGATTTAGCTATTAATTACTGTAAATCTCTTTTAAGAGATGACTTAGTGCTCAAGAGGGTGGCCTTATGTGTGCATCTTCAGCAGCATTGCCAGTAGAGGTCGCCAGTGAGTCCTTTCAAAGTTGCTGCTTATTAAATGATAGTATTTCTTGTTTTTCTATATAAGACCTCTTCTTTTCAGATGATTGAGCTTTAGTGGGGATTGCTGAAGCACTAACTCTGCCTTGGTGATAGGTATAGATGATGAAAGATGATGAAACAAGATTCATGATGTCTGTATGGAAACCTACGAAACCAAAAAGATGCCAAAAAATACAAAAGAAACACAGGATTATAGACTGAGATTTAGAAGAGACCTTGGAGTTTAGCTTCTCCAACTCCTTTATTTTACAAATGAAAGAAATGAGAACCAAAGAATTGAAGGGGCTTGCCCAAGGTTGTACAGGTACAAAGTAGAAGAATCGGGACTTGAACCCAGACCTTATAGAATAATAGATAGTAAAGAGTTGGCCTTAGAGTCGGGAATCTGACCTATTGGTGATCTGACTGTAGCTGATCTGATCACAACGCCCCAGGCAATTCCCTATAAGTACCAGAACAATGGCAATCTGCTTTTGGACTCATAGGACCCGAGTTCCCATCCTGCTTCTGTCATTTATCTCCCTTTGTGACCTTGGGTGCTGGGCCTGGAGTCGGGAAGATGTATCTTCCTAAATTCAAATCCGGTCTCAGACACTTACCAGCTGGGTGATCCCAGATAAGTTGCTTAATTTCTGTTTGCCTCAGTTTCTGCATCTGTGAAAATGGGGTTCATAATAGCACCAACCTCTTAGAGTGGTTAGCACAGCGCTTGGCATAGACCAGGCACTATATAAATGTTAACTATTATTATGAATTCTTCTTCTTCTTATTTCATCTCTGGCCCACCTATCTTCATCTGCAAAAGGAGGGAGATGGTTAAGATGACCTCTGAAGGCCCGTCTGGCTTTGGATCCTATGAAAGCTATGACCCAGAGGCTTGTTCTTCATTCTGCAGGGGCAGCTAGGTGATGCCTTGATAGAACACTGGCCCTGAAGTCAGGACCTGAGTTCAAATCTGCTCTCAGACACTTACTAGCTATGTGACCCTGGGCAAGTCACTTAACCCCAGTTGCCTCCAAGCAACAACAACAACAAAGATGTAGGAAAGCAAAGGTATGCCCGTCTATACAAACTGGTATAAAAGAAAAGGAAACACTCAATGAATTCAATCAGATGATGAGAGCGACAAGTAAGGAGATGCAGAATAGGAGTCCAGAGATCTGGGTTCCAATTCCACGGCTGCCATGAGCTTGCTTTGAGATCTTGAGCAAGTCCTTCTCCTCCTTAGGTCTCAGTGTCCTTGTCTCTATAATGAAGCAGATACAACAAAAGGCCTCTCAGTGCCCTTCCAACTCAATAGGGTTTTGAAACAGGAATGTAGTACTAGTTAGCTCCCCCCCCCAATAGTTAAAGTACCTAGAAACATGCAAATATGGTTATATAATGTATTGACTATTCTTCCAAGCTCTAGGCCACTAGCAAATGGGATAACCACATCATCTGTGCTCATGACCAAGACATTGATATAACTAATAAAAAGCACAGGTCCCAGAAGAGATCCCTGAGGAGATCCCACTAAAGGCCTCCACCTCAGTGAGATTAAACCACGTTAAAACTGTAGGAGTCAGTCATTCAACCCATTGGTTTTTTTAAATTAATTAATTTTTAGTTTTCAACATTCATTTTCACCAGATCCTTCCCCCACTCCAAGACAGCATGGACTCTGAATACCCCTTCCCCTCATCTGCCCTCCCTTCTATCACTGCCCCGCTCCCCTTCTCTTATCCCCTACCCTTTCTATTTTCCTGAGGGCAGGATAGATTTCTATACTTCATTGCCTGTATATGTTATTTCTCAGTTGCATATGAAAACAATTTTTAACATTTGTTTTAAAAATTTTGGATTCCAGATTCTCTCCCTTCCTCCCTCCCCACCCACCCTCATTGAGGAGGCAAGCAGCTCGATACAGATTATACATGTACAGTCATTAAAAACACTTCCATAATAGTCATGTTGTGAAAAACTAACTATATTTCCCTTTATCCGATCCCACCCCCTCTTGTTTGTTCTATCCTCCCCTTTGGCCCTGTCTCTCCTTAAAAGTGTTTGCTTCTGATTACCTCCTCCCCCAATCTGCCTTCCCTTCTATCATCCCCCTCCCTCTTATTCCCTTCCTCCCTATTTTCCTGTAGGATAAGATAGATTTCCATACTCAGTTAAGTATGTATTCAACCAGTTTTTAATTCACCCAACCTCACTATTACCTAAGCCAGAGTTGTCAAACACATACTAGTAGGCTGCACGGGGCCCATAGCAGTTCTGTTGCACCTGAACCAGATAAAATATAATTGGAAAATATTTAACAAAATAAAAATACAATGAAACATAAAACATGTTAATGTGTAGTTCTCCAAATCAATATGCAGGCCACAGTTCAGTTTGGTGGCCCCAATTCAATTAGAGTTTGACAACACTGATCTAGGTCACATCTCACCATCTTGTCCAAAGTAATAGCATAGGAGACTTTGTCAAATGTTTTGCTAAGACACCTATGTTGTTTGCCTGATCTACCAGCTTAATAACCATCTCAAAAAAGGATTGAGGTTAGGCTGGCATGACTTTTTCCAAATGCAGTCATACTGGCTCTTTGTGATCAGTGCTTTTTAAAATAAATGTTGACTAACCTTTCCTTTAATTATAAGTTCTAGAATTTTGCCAGGAACTCAAGTCAAGCTCCTTGGATTATTGAAAACTGAAAAAAAAGTTGGCCTTCTATAGTCCTGTGGTTCTTCTTGACCTTTCAAAGATTATGTCCATGGCCCAACAGTCACATCTGCCAGCTCTTCCTGTGTCCTAGTTTGTCTGGGCCCACTGAATTGAACCAGTTTTGAATTTATCAAAGAGAAAGGAGTGTTCTCTTACTATTTCCCTACGTAAGTCTCAACTCCTCACTAGCCATTTTTATTCTGATCTTTTTAGTCCAGATAGCATTCTCCTTGAAAGACAAAAAAGAAATCCTAAAAGCTGAGCAATTGTTTTCTTTCCATCATCCACGGTCATTATTCTAACTACCCTGAGCAGCAATCTTATACTTTGAATTTTTTCTTTTCCTCACTATTGATTTTAAAAATCTTTTTTTGTTGTCCTTAGGTCTACTAGACAGTCTTGCTTGAGTCTGAGGTTTAGCATTCTCAACACTATCCCTATTGAATTTTTTTTCTTTCTTTTTTTTTTTAGGCAATTGGGCTTAAGTGAGTTACCCAGGGTCACACAGCTAGTAAGTGTCAAGTGTTTGGTCTGAGGCTGGATTTGAACTCAGGTCCTCCTGGCTTCAGGGCCAGTGCCCTATCCTCTGCGCCACCTAGCTGCCCCCCCCATTGAATTTCATCTCACTTTTATATTCATCTTTTATTACCTGGGCTTGCTTCCATCTTCTGTATATGTCTTATTAAAACTTAAGTTGGTTAATATATCTAGTATCAGTCCCTTTAGACAGATCCCTTTATCTTCCACATTGTGATTTTTTTTCTGTCTTCAAAATTTCATTGTTCAAAGTTTCCCCTCTCCTAAACTCAATACTCTTGCAGGAATAATCCTGCAGGATCTTATCAGTTCTACCTGAACCTGGGTTCCTATATTCTCATTCTCTGAATCCTTTAAAATATATTCTTCATACAAGTCATTCCCCGATTAATAAATGGTCAAAGGATATGAACAGGCAATTTTCATATGAAGAAATTAAAGCTATCTATAGTCATATGAAAAAATGCTCTAAATCACTATTGATTAAAGAAATGCAAATCAAAACAACTCTGAGATACCACAATCACACCTATCAGATTGGCTAACATGACAAAACAGGAAAATGATAAATGTGGGAGAAGATGTGAGAAAATTGGAACACTAATGCATTGTTGTTGGAGTTGTGAACTGATTCAACCATTCTGGAGAGCAATTTGGAACTATGACCAAAGGGCTATAAAACTGTGCATACCTTTTGACCCAGCAATACCACTTCTAGGTCTGTATTCCAAAGAGATCATAAAAATGGGAAAAGGACCCACATGTACAAAAAATATTTATAGCAGCTCTCTTTGTAGTGGCCAAGAATTGGAAACTGAGGGGATGACTGAACATGTTGTGGTATATGAACGTAATGGAATACTATTTTGCTATAAGAAATGATGAGCAGGTGGATTTTAGAAAAACCTGGAAAGACTTGAATGAACTGTTGCTGAGTCAAGTGAGCAGAAGCAGGAGAACATAGTACACAGTAACAGCCACGTTGTGTGATGACTAACTTTGACAGACTTAGCTCTTCTCAGCAATGCCAGGATCTAAGATAACTCCAAAAGACTCATCATGGAAAATGCTATCCACATCCAGAGAAAGAGCTATGGAGTCTGAATGCAGATCGAAGCATACTATTTGCTCTCTCTCTCTCTTTTTTTTTTTTGGTTGTTTTGTTTTGTTTCTTCTTTCTCATGGTTCCTCCCACTGGTTCTAATTTTTCTTTACACATGACTAATGTGAAAATGTTTAATACGAATGTATATGTAGAGTCTATATCAGATTGCACGCTGTCTTGAGGATGGGGGAGAATTTGAAGAGGGGGGATTTAAAACTCAAAATCTTATGGAAGTGAATGTTGAAAACTAAAAATAACTGAACTTTTAAAAAATAAATAAAATAATATATATTCTTGAGGAATTTAGGGTGCCTGTCAGATATTTTTTTCTCTCACAAGCACCATTTCTTCTGTCTTAAATTCTAAGATGGACTAGTTGCTTTTGAGGTGGACCCTGTGGAGTCCTAGCTGTTCCACTTACTGGCATTTTGGGCAAGTCATTTATCTTTGAGTTTGTTTCCTCACCTGTAAAATGGGGATAAAAAACCTGTCCTACCTACTTCACAGGGTTTTTCTAAAGAATAAATGACACATATTATATAAAATCACTGCACAAAACTGAAACTTTTACCCTGGGGTCTGGAAACCCTTAAAATGTCTTAATAACTATATTTCCATATTACTGGTTTCCTTTGTAATCTTATGTACTTTATATTACTCATTTAAAGACATTATTCTGAAAAGGGGCCCATAGGCTTGATCCAGGCTGTCGAAGAAGTTCATGACATAAAAAAGGTTATCAACCCCTGCTATAAACCATAAGTTAGGATGTAAATATGAGATATTATTGTGATTATTCAAGGTAGGATGAAATCTTTATTGTCTTTCATGTTATGGGGAGTGGAAATACTGACTAGTCACAAATTCCAAATAATGTGTGGCTATATCACATTGTTCCTCTTCCTGTACTGTCTAGTCTAGTAAAATGGCCTGGTGAAAATGTTCCCTGTACAGGACATTTCATTTCCTGCCTCCACGCACATGTCTGAAATGCACTTCTGCATCACCTTTGTCTCAAAGAACCCCTTGTTTTCTTTAAGTCATAGCTCGGATGCCACCTCCTACATGCAGCCTTCTGTGATTCGCCCCCTTTTCTTAGTACTTTCTCCTTTAAATGACTTGGTCTATGCTTTATATTTATTTGCCTACATATTATTCTCTCTCGAATAAACCTAGAGCACTTTGATCTTTCCTTTGCTCTTGTCAGTTCCCTGTTTTCTTGCTATCATCAGTGTACATGTTAAATTCTCTTCATAGAACATAAGTTACTTGAAGGAAGACACTATGTTTTATCTTTATATACCCATCCCCTAGCACAGTGCCTTTTCTCTAATAAGCACTTAATAGTGCTTATTGATTTGTGGATTCATGTTGTTTCTTTCTTATGCATACCTGGCCAACTATGTTGTTACTATTGTTAGGTCAAGGTGACAAGTCTGCAAACTTCTATTACTAGAATATTAAGTACTGAGTTTGTTTTTCTAGGAATCTCTGTTGATTAAGTGCCAAGTAACGCAGTCATTGCCATATTTTTTGGCTTGTTTTTCTCCTTTTCAGAGAGGAGGATGCAGCAACACGTCCACCAAAGCTGCAAAGAGCAGAAGAGCCTTCTGTTATTTTCCTGCCTTAGAAAACAGCTGAATGGAAGTCAGCATACCAAAAACACTTAAGAGGCATGCAAAAGGTTTGCAGGAGTCTTATTTGTTTCTACTCATCAAATATTTATTAGGTTCCTATTACATATCAGCCTTGTGCCACGTGCTGGGCATACAAAGAAATATGAAATGGTCCTTGCCTTCAAAAAGCTTACACTGTGGGGTGAGAATGTAAGGGATACCATGTGAACACAGATGAATATCATAGGAAGTAGAGAGTGAAAGGGGCAAATGAGAGATAGGAAAAAACTCGCCCCCCCCCCCCCATGTATTTGAGAAGGCAAAGAACACTAATTGGATGGGGGAGAGAGGAACTGCAAACTTGGAGCTCTCTTCGAGCACCGGGGCTCAGATTTGAACTTCAGGAAGAGATATCAGCCCTAGGTCAGTATCTCTCACTAAGAACATTTTCCAAAATGTTTCTCCTTCCACCCTGGCTTTTTCCTTTTGCCACAACCCCAACAATGGTTAAAGAAATGGGTGGGTAGAGTGTCCTTGTGTCAAGAGACGTGCTGCGCTGCATGTAACTTTCTCACTTGCGTAAACCTTCTCGGGGCTTTCTTCTAAGATTTGAGACAACTTATTCTGCTGTCCATAAAAGCGATGTCAGGCTCCTCCTTTTCCTCCCCCCCCCGCCATGTTATTGTTATTTTTCAGAGTGGATAAGTTCAATTTAAGAGGCAGCATGAAATTGGGGATAGAGAGACTTCTTGGAGTCAAGAAGATCTGGGTTCAAATCCAACCTCAGAAATACATTGCATGTGGTATCCAGGGAAGTCCCTTCCCCTTTTAATTAAGTAGCAGAGCAGGAATAGATCTGGACTGGTAGAAGGCACTAATAAAGGGAGTTCCTTACAGGGACCTACCTCTATGAATAAAATCAGGGATATGAGTTTTTAAAACCCCAACAAAACACACAAATCTACTTTAATCCAGAGATCACAAATATCACATATAAGTGAATATGAGTGATTTAACAAGTTCCTAATCAAATCCCAACAAATATATTCCTGATAATGAGTTTGGTGAAAATAACTTTTTAAACTTTATAGCATGTTCACATTTGCCAGTGGTTAGCAAATATTGGGCTTGCCAGACTTTAATGTGGTACAAATGCCATGTTCAAGGCAAAGAAAACAGAGTATTATAAGATCTGGCAAAAGTCAGGAGCATTATTAACAGCTGTGGAATTTCAGATGTTTTCTGTGATTAGAACCATAAAATGAGCACTAATTCTTTTCTTGGGTTTTATAATGAAACATCAATATCTGCCTATGAATGTTCAGTTGTCACTACATTAATTTATTGTGATAATAGACTAAAAAGATACTAAGGATAGATGAAATTCCAAAGTAATCTTTAAAAACTTGGTCTGTTTCCAAAGATGATTAGAGAAAAAGGGAAAGAACTTACATGTTCTAAAATGTCTATAGCAGCTCTCTTTGTAGTGGCAAAGAACTGGAAATTGCTGGGATGCCCATCAGTTGGGGAATGGCTGAATAAGTTGTGGTATATGATTGTGATGGAATACTACCATGGTGTAAGAAACGATGCACTTGTTGATTTTAGAAAAACATGGATTGACTTGCATAAAATAATGAAGAGAGAAATGAACAAAACCAAGAGAACATTGTATACAGTAATAGCAATATTGTTTTAAGAATACTAAGTCATTCAAGCAACTAAGTCATTTTGGCCATTATAAATGCCCAAACTAACTACAAAGGACATATGAAGGAAGACTCTATCTGCATCCGGATAAAGAACTGATAAACAGTAGTATGTTTAGAATGATGTAACATGTATATGCATATTTATGTCTAATGGTAGCCATCTCTAGGGAGAGGGGGAAGGAAAGAAAAAAAGGAAAAAAAGGAGAAATTTATATAACTTTACTGTATATTTAAAAGGAAAAGCAAGTTGTACATAATAGATCTGCAGTTTCATATGCAAACATCTTTTTTTAATTCTACTATGGAAATGCTTGTTTTATTTCATAAGTTTTATTTTATAAATTAAAAATAAAATGAATAAAATTTAAAAATTAATTGTAGCTAATTACTTAAAACTCACTAAACTGTCAGATTTGATCAAAATAAGCAAAAGTGAGTTATTTAAGTTTCATCTACCTTTTTATCTGCTGGTTAGTGGAGGTATAATAAGAAAAGAATTCATTTAAATGTTGTCACTAACATATAGTTAAAAAATGAATCCCTCTTTCTTTCTATTAACAGATGGTAAACTACTTAAGTGTAAGGTTGTATGTGCAATCAGTGGAAATCACTCTCTCGCTTAATTGTTTGCTGAAATTTTGCATCATAAGGAATTGAACTGTAAGGATTTTTGGAGGGAGGGCAGAACTGGGTGACATTTTCTAACAGAATTTATCAATAAAAGGATTAAAATAGAAAAAAGAAAGAAAGGACTGATGTAAATAGGAAGTAATGAAGTGAAACAAAGGATTTATACTGTCCTACACCAACTGGGCTCTGAGTGACTGAAGGTCATGAACAATCCATTAAAAAGTAAAACAACAATTTTAAAAGCTCAACTGGTTTAATAGCTTTCCCCCTCCTCCCCCCCCATCTGCAGCGACTTAATCTTAGCATTATGTAAATACAAAGACTACATGGATTCAATTAAATTTAATAAGCATTTGTTGAGTAGCTATTGTATGTTAGGCATTTTGTTAGGTGCTAGGGAAATGGAAAATTGCTCTCAAAAAGCTTATACTTAGCTGAGGAGAAACTGCTATGTGTTTATCTATATCTATATCTATACATATAGATAGATAGACAGACAGACAGATAGATAGATAGATAGATAGATAGATAGATAGATAGATAGATAGATAGTTGTGAAGACAGGCTATGTTGTTGGGACCAAGAACATTGTTCTCATCCTATGAAGATTCTAGCAGTTAGAGACCAAACGTTCTGTCCTAGAGAAGACTGACTTAAAATTTACTGGTGGCACCTCTAGATTTGGCTACAGCCTCTTTAAGAACATAGAGAAGAAAATATTTGTGGGACCATTCAAGAAGGACCATATTGCTAAAGAGGAGGCTGTTTAATGTTTCCAAGCCAAATGGAAACTGATGGACTCTCAATAAAATTGAATTTTTTTTCAATCAAGTGTGTGTCCCAGGCTGTAAGCTTGAGTTACTGAGAGGATAATGGTACCCTCTACAAAACTGAGGAAATTTCCAAAAGAATTGCATTTTGAGGGGGAAATATCGGTTCTGTTTGAGACATGTTGAGTTTGAGACACCTACGAAATATTTCAATAGAGATATTCAACAGATTGTTAGTGATGAGTAACTGTAATTCAGGAGTGAGATGAGGGTTGAATATGCAAGTTTAGGAGTCAGCAGCTTTGAGATTATAATTGAACCCAGAGGTGCTGATTAGTTCACCAGAGAGAATATATATAGAGAAGATGAATGTCCTGTGCCTGTTTTCTTTTATTTTAAAATTGTATTATATTCTAAAATTGGGGAAGAAATCTCCTAATGTGTTCAATAAATTCAGACAAATGAAAGAAAAGCCCAGTGTAGATTAATAAATTATACAGAATCTTTTTATATAGACTATTTTAAAAAACGAATGCAGCTGTATTACTTTTAAGCAAGGGCATACATTAATTGAATCCTCAAGTCATGCTAAGTAAAACATGGATTCATAGATCTGTAAGGAAATTTAGAAACTATTTACTTCAACCTTTCATTTTTGAGATCAAAGAACCAATAATTAATCAACTGATAATGCTTATTATGTGTCAGGCACTGTATTAAGTGCTGGGGATACAAAAAGAGTCAAAAGAGATTCCCTGTTCTCATGGAAGTAACAATCTAATAGATGAGGCAAGGCACAGCAAGATGAATTGACTTAGCCAAGGCCACACAGTTTGTGGCAAAACTGGGACTCCAGCACGGACTTCGACTTCCTAGTATAAGGAATTTTCCATAGTACCACACTGCCTCCACTGTTACAAGGAGTGCCTTCATTTATTCTTTCCTTCCCTCCTTCCTTTCCTTCTCTGCTTCCTTTTTTCTTTCCTCTCTCCCTTCCTCAAAGGGATATTTACTTCACAGATATAGCAAGAACAGAAAAAACATACATTTTCCACCTCCAACACCTGGGATACATACTCTCCCCTATACTCCAATCCCTAGGGATAAGGGACTCAGATTCAGTGTAGTTTCTATGCACTGTTTGGCCTACAAAGCTTACTTGCAAATGCAATATGGTCAATGTGTAAATGAGTCCATATCTTTGTTATTGCTGAACTAGGTCAAGCAAGGCAAGCTGTTTGGACTTTGCTCCTCTGTCTGGCAAATCCTGGCATGGACTTCAGTTCCTAGACTTCTGTTGGCTTGGTCTACTGACCTTTCAAAATTCAAAGATAATAGTGCCCCTTCTTCACCTTCACCTTTGGCCTTAAATGCTGGCTCCAGTCATTAACAACTATCTAATGTTAGTGTCTGAATTATTTCATGGTATAGGGTTTCCTGATGTTTTAGAGGAAGTACGATTAGAATGTGTTAAGGAAACAACTTGGTCGGGACAATGTTAGGCAAGTTACGGTTATGTTTTCAACATGTCAACATAGTTCACTCATTCATTTATGATTCACTCGTTTCAAATGTTGACTAGCATGGGAAAACTTGGGCTTTGCCCCTGAGCTACAACTTGGAGAGACGGGAGGCTTTCCTTTCTTTAGGGAGCTAACATGGGAGGGTCACACTTCCTCCTGCTTTGGTCACTTGGGTATTTGAGCTATGGAATACCATGATCAATCAGTCAATGATCAAGTATTTATTAAATGCCTTCTCTGTCCTAAACATTGTGGGGATACAATGACAAAGAATGAAATGATCCTTCAAAGTTTATATCCTAATGGGGAAGTCAAATACCTATAAAAATATGTATAGCATAAATATGAAATTAGTGAATACAAACATATAAAAAGTTGTTAAATTCAACATAGTCTAGCAGTTAGGGAGATCAAAATAGGGAGGATCATGGAAGGGAGGAAGCCTTGCCCCCCTAATCAGTTCCATGAGGGAGAAGCCACATCCTGCCACACCCAGTTCCAGAACCCATGGCCTCTAGGGTTCTATTAGTAGTCACTTCTCTCTCCAGGTGGCCTTTTCCTGAGGCTTGCACCTGACTGGTGTGGCTGCTGGTAGGGTGGGGACATGAAAAGGAATAATGGGACAGGGACTTTGGGGTAAGTGTCCTATGACCTCTGTTCCCACCCCAACTGAGTTTGTTCCAAACTTCAGAATTCCCTGTTATGTAAATAGTACTGTTGATAAATCAGAATGTGAGCTGTTTTTACAATCTTTTGTAAAAATTTAATGCAATTTAAAAACAGAACTGTTTTTATAGTACTTCAAATGTTCCTCTTTAATTCAACACTTATTAAGAACCTACCAGGCACTGTGCTAAGAGATGAAGATAGAAAAGAAAAAATATATTAGTCCCTGCCTTCAAGAAGTTTAAAGCCTACATAATCTTATTTAGGATATTAATATGCATTATCCATAAAGAAAAGTTGTATTAAGGGAATGAAGAATTCAGCCCAGCACCTGTCTGGATAATCAGATTTCTCAATTAGTAAGGCTCATATCCTGGAATAGACTAAGGCAATTCACACATGGCTCTTTGTTTTGTTTCAGTTTTTAACAAAGTAAAAATTGCATCTGGTCTCCCCATAGGAACAATTAGGTCTCTCTAGCTTATTTTCATAAGCCGCTACAAATATTTGTGAAAATAATACTATCTTTTTTCCATGTGTCTACTATAGCTTCCTTTTCTATGTACTGTGTCAGGGGTTTCTAACATGAGGGTACATGAACTTGATTGGAGGAAAGAAAATCACATCTTTATTCTCATTAACCTCTAAATTAAATTTACATTTCATTCAGTTATTTAAAGAAATTATTCTGAGAAAGGATCCAGAGGCTTCATCAGGCTGCTAAACAAAGGAGTCCATGATATAAAAAAAAGGTTAAGGACTCTTTCCCTACATACATGAGAAGAATCTGGATAGTTAGCCAAAAAATTATGTTTTGTCCTTTGGTGAAAATGACAACTAACTCCATCACACCGCATGCCTAGGAAAAAAAAACCAGGTATTGTCACAGTAGGAACTGACTAACTTCAGTGGGGAGGTCTGCATCTTTAGCATCCTTATCCATTTTGTAACTTTTGTCATATGCCAAGCTGCACCGATCTTTAATAATCAGCAAGCTTAATGATGTCAGCAGTCAAAACTGATGAGAAGCTGTGCAGAAATTGTCCGTCATCATCTGCTTGTCACAACTTTCCATATATTGCTGTAACTACAGAGAAGGAAATTTCTTGCACAAGTAGGGATTTCATCGCAGCCATGAATGTGTGCAGAATGCCTGGCGGTTCTGTAACCACACTGGAGGGTGTGAGAGAACATAAATGCCCACAGTCGCCCAGCCAGGAATGGAACCCACTTCAGATTCTGAACTTCCCAGCCCAGAAAGGGCATTACCTGAAAGGAAAAACAACAAACAAAGGTTCGTTGTAAGTAATCATCCTGACAGGTCATCCTTGTTTTTATCCAAAGGATTATTAATTACAGATTAGGAAGTTACTGCTCATATTTTGCCATGGCCTCGGGAGGCATCACTGTTCATAATCACTGTATGTTTTGCTTGAGTCAGATTCAACAGCCGGGAGTTTTCTGGACATTTTAATTAGCAGCTGACTTCAGGCAGATTTCCAATGTGGTGATGTTATTTAACTGCCACTTAATTTGGAGGACATACACTTCTGTGTGTCTCACACGTCTACTGGATCTCTTCCTGTTTCCATTAATAGGGAGGCATGGCGGGGCTACTGTATTTCAAGGACTAGGGCCTTTTGTGCTGTGTTGGCTGTCTCTCTCTGCTTGCATCGTGAAGCAGCGCAGAGAGTTTTGGACTTCTTTTATGCACTTACTTATTGTCATTTATCACGTATCTTAACTTTTTCCTTTTCCCCTCCCCACCTCCACACACATATATTAATTTGCAAGATCTTTCAGGGAAATGGACTGTGACTTTAAAAAAAAAAGATTTGGAGTTTAAAATTTTCTATTTTATTTTTTCAAAAAACAAAAATCCATTTTCTCTCCCTCTCCCTCCTAAGGCCCTTCCTCCATGTCATTCATTTTTATATCTTCTCCATTTCTTAACACAGGACATTTATTCTATTCCATAAGCACCATTATGGCCCATTAAGCATCTACTATGTGCAAGAAATTGTTCTAGAGTTTGGGGATGTGAAGACAAAAACCCCAAACAATTCTGGTATCCAAGGAGTTCACATTCTACTGGGGAGATACAACATGAACATTCAGAAGTAATTATAAGATACATACAGATTATAAGATATACGTGTGTGTATATATATATTATACATACATATATATATATATATATATATACATATATATATATATATATATATATATATATATATATATATATATATATATATATATACATGTAATGCAAAGTGATTTCAAGAGAAAGAGAGCACTTGGAGAATCAAGAAAGTCCTTACATAGTAGGCATTGGTCGATTTGTGCTTTGAAGGGAGCTAGGGATTTTGAGAGTCAGAAGTGAGAAGAGAGTGCATTCTGCACATGAGGGACCACTTGGGCAAAGGTCCAGAGGTGGGAATGCTGTATACAGGAAAAGCTAGTTTTCTAGTGTGGTAGGAGCAAGATCTCAACTCCAGTTCCCCTGCAAGTTTGACTAGTTTTTCTCCAAAATGTATTGAAACCATCCTTTAGACATGATTGGGACAGAGCATTAAAGGCTCAAGCTGTTGACATCACTCTCTGGTCTTCCGTGTATTAAGCAGCCACCAGTAGCTCCAGGGAGTCCCTGACACTAAGCCGGATCATGATGGACAACTTGGGCAAGGGAAAATCACCCAACTGAAACAACTCGGGGTGTCCTCAATGCATGTACTCATGGAATAATCTCCTCTTACTGTGACTAAGTAAATCTCCTCTTGTTAACTGTCCTGTAAGTGTCATTTTGCTCCAGTATTGAACATAAAGCCCTAAGAGGCTGGCCTGAGGCAGGCTGACACCAGATCAGATGATGCAAGAAAGAGATGACTATGGAAGAAGGCTGGGACGTTACGTGAACTGTGGATAGTAGGTGCTTAAGAATGTTTATTTGATGAATTAAGCTAAACAAAACACTGCAATGTAGTACAATGTGAAGAGTGCTGTAGTTAGAAATTCTGAGTAAAACTATCACCTGTGTGCTGCTGGTGAATGCTGGTCTCTAGTGACAGAGACCGAGTCCCCAACCTTATCCCCAATTCAGTGTGGATTTCCTTTGTGTCTGTCTTTGGAAGTTAACCAAAACCAACAGCACACCATTCCCCTGAGCCTGGGTCCTGCTAACCCTCAGTTATTCTGTTAACAAGCGTTTCGTATGTCCTTCATATGCAACGTATAATCTCCTCGGGTTACCAAGAAAGGCCAAAGCTGGCCCTGACCTCCAGGAACTCACATTCTCATTGGGCAAAGTTACATGTACTGCCTACCTCACATTATTATCATGAGGGAAATCTTTCATAAATTGCAAAGTTTTGTGGGGAAAAAAATGAGGTGCCCTTTGTTGTTATAATATTCATGACAATGATGATGATAAAGATTTATCTCTGCCCTTTCATTCTTAATGATGGCATGCCTAGGCAACTTTGCCCCCTTTTTCAGAGACCTGCAGAAAGCCTGAGTCTAGGGTACCCATTTCCATTGACTCTTCCTCTGAGGGACATGTCTACCAAAGGGAAGGGGAAGGGTCAATAGGAATGTTCCCCAAGGTATGCCAGCATGGCCACCCCACATTGCATGCAGGCCTGTGTCCCGTTTGCAGATCTTACCGGGGGGTGAATGAATGAAAAAGCATGTATTAAGTGCTTATTATGTGCCACACACCGTTCTAAGTGCTGGGGATACAAACAGAAAAATCAAGACAGTTTCTGATCTTAAGGGGTTCACTCTCTAACAGGGGCGAAACATGCTAGAAGAAATTTCAGTTGCACATTAGCTAGGAAGGCCCAGAAGTCCTAAACGTACAGTATCAGGGCAGATGGCAAGGCTGAGAGGTCCTTAAGTTATATAGGGAGTTAAGATAACAGTGCCAAGGGACTGCAGGGCAGATGGGAAGGCCTGGTGATCCTCTATCTCATGAGAAGGAATGAGCAGTCAAGCAGCCTGGGTGAAGGGGGAGGGTAAATGGAGAGGGCACCCCTGGTGGTGGTGTTGGTTCTTCCTGATAGACAAGCCATGCCTTTTAATCCTCTTCTTCTTCCCATTCCCTCTATCCTCATCCTCACATCTAGCCAAGCTGGCAAGGAGGGTGAGGTTCTTTGATTTACAACAACAACAACTATAACTTTCTAGGAATGTAGTTTCTTGCATTTTTTTTTACCTGAGAATTTTTTAGACATTTTAGGAACTTGGAAGTATCTGGGTCATTGTGGATTTCCCAACTGGCTACTTCTGGTACAGCATTATCACTTTGCATTGGTCTAGTCAGTCTTATGATTTCTGAACCACTCTTCAGAAACGATGGCAATATCACATAACAAACGTTTGTAGAGCACATACACTGTACTGGGATTTGAACTCAGGTTTTCTGACATTAAGTCTAGTGTTCTTTTCACTACATCATTCTCAATGTTATTCATTCATTCATTCAGCATTTATGCCGTCCCGATCCTTGTGAATCTTATAATCTAATTGGGAAGGTAAGACATATAGAAAGATGTAACCAGGAATTTTAAAAATTATTTTCCCCCCAAATATCAAGTATTGCTTTTTCTCCCCCTCCCACACACACTGGGTAAAACAAAAACAAAACCAACCCTAAAACCCTTGTAACAAATAAGCTTAGTCAAGCAAAACAAATTCCCATGTTGGTCTAATTTATCATCATCAGAGCATCTAGCATTTACATAGTGCTGTAAAATTTGCAAAGTGCTTTACATATTTTATTGCATTTGATTCTCACAACCCTAAAGTAAGTGCTATTATTATACCTATTTTATAGATGAGGAAACTGAGGCAGAGGAAGCTTAAGTAGTTTGCCTAGGGTCACAGAGCTAGTAAGTGTCTGAAACAGGATTTGAACTCAGGTCTGCTTGGCACCAAGTCCAGTGCTCTATTGGCTGCCTAGATGCCACCAAGGCCCTGCGGAATCATAACTGATCATTTCATTCTGCATCAGTCCATACAAGTCTTTCCAAGTTTCTCTGAAACTATCTCCATCATAATTTCTTACAGCACAATAGTAGTTTATTATATCCATATATCATAATTTGTTCATCCATTCCCTAACTGGTGGTCAGTCTCTTAGTTTTCAGTTCTTTGCCACTACAAAAAGAGCTGATATAAATATTTGTGTACCTATGGGATCTTTTCTTCTTTATCTCCTTGAGTATAACTAGGAATTTTGTGGCACAATATGGGATGGAGGGGCAGAAGGAAACATGAGAAGGCTTATATTGGTGAGACTGCTTTAAAAGCTTAGAGGAGGAGATAAGGAAGGAGTTCACCTGGAGTCAGGTTGCCAAGGAAAGGAAGTACACTCTAAGAGACTGAAGGTGATGTTGGGGAGGTCACTAACAATAACAATAAAAATGAAGGAGCTTGGAGGAGCTCACCCTGAGATTTCTATGATACTGAAAAACTATAAGTGTTATCAGCACCCTCTAAATTGTAGTGCCATGGGTCAAAGCCTAATGAGCCTATCTTAGTTATGGCTCTAGACATAGTTACATGAAGAGATTGGTAAACAACACAGGGACGGAAAGATATGCCAAATTAATGATAGATTAGTGCCAGAGTTCGAAAAAGAATCTCTGTAGGCTGCTTGGGATGGTCAGAAACTCTGGATGTGATCCTCTAATACAAATCATTAGGTACTAAGAAGAGCTAATTAGGATATTCTGCAATCAATTTCCTAGAAAATTTTTAACCTGTTTAAAGAAAAATATTGCCTCCTCCTCCTTGATAGCAATTTATTATTATTATTATTATTGGTCCTCAATTACCAAGGGATTTTAATTAGTTTAACCAGGGCTGGCCTATGGTAAAATAAATAGGCATATTAATATTTGCCTCTTTTCCCTCCTGGTTTCTGCTTGCCTCTTTACCCTTGGTGGTGATCCAGATAAATAAGTGTAACCTAGGTTTCAAGCCTGGAACATTCTGCCTAAGATTCTCCTAACTGACAGGAAGGATAATTACTCAATGCTGTGTACCTATGTGCAGGGTCACAGTGCCACTAGAGCTTTGGAAAGAAGAAACATTCTTTTTTCTTTACAGAAACAGATTGACATTTGAAGACACACAAGTAGGGGAAAGCCAATTTGTCAAAATGTCCCTGTTTTTTCTGATTGTCTTCCTAGACATTTGGGAGAATTTGCCTTTGGATGGTAATAGGATCTCTCTCTAGACTGAACAAAATCTCTCCAAGACCCCCAGGCTACTCCTATCTAAAGAGACCATTTGCTCTTGGGTGTTTCCTGCCATATTATAGTCCGTAGAATTTCTCCAGTTTCTGTTTGCTATCTGCCTGCATAAATGGGTTTACTCTCTATTCACTATTTGTGATGGTCTTTTGTGTAACCAGAATTTTGGTGTGAAGGAGCCAAGTCAGCAGGTATAAATTTGAGGTATCCTCCTTTAAAAGACAGTAGCCAGGAAAACAGTTTGAACCTAAAATAGTGCCCCTGGATAAGAAATATTTAAGGGAGCAGATAGATCTAATTCTAATATGGTACCTCCTCTCAGAGGAGAACAGAGTAGCCAGCCTCCCTTACTCCCCACTAGGCAGGAATAAAAGGCTCCCTTGAGCTACATTTAGATGACCCATTGGACATACACATCTTAAAGGGGCATCACATACCTTACATAAAGATCAGTAGTTCTGTGGTATTGTGGTATTGGGTTGTTCTTATGTAGACTGAGCCACCATCTGGGATTGATACACAGAAGCTGTGTCTACACAGACAAATTATATAGGGCATTTATCTAGAGAAAATCCAAGCACTAGTATCAACTATTGAGAGTGTGTGTGTGTGTGTGTGTGTGTGTGTGTGTGTGTGTATGAAAGAGAGAGAGAGAGAGAGAGAGAGAGAGAGAGAGAGAGAGAGAGAGAGAGAGAGAGAAGGAGAGAGAGAGAGAGAGAGAGAGAGAGAGAGAGAGAGAGAGAGAGAGAGAGAGAGAGAGAGAGAGAGAGAGAGAGAGAGAGAGAGAGAGAGAATGGTGTTGGGGAGGGTAGTACTTAGGCTGAATACTCCAGATCAGCTGATTGAGTTCACCAAATAATTACTTGTCTCTCCCTCATACTTTCCTATGGAGACACTATCAAAGAGACCGAAGAGAATCAGAGTTTGCCCTTGAACAAATTACATCATGCCAGAATTAGTTGGCCTCATTGTTTTCATGTTAGAGAAATTCAGTAAACAGCATTTGGAAAATGTTTCCTTAGAGCAAAGCTTTCCACCCTTGGTGCAGCTTGAGAGACACATTTTCCATGGTACCTCGCATTGCAGTCTATTATTTGGAAGAAAATTCACACTGTTGATAAAACCAGGGAGGAAATTACATTTGTTTAGCTCATGAAGACAGAAGTCTCATTTCATCATGAACTTTTCCCATCAGCACCCCTTCCAAGACAGCTGTGAAAAAGGACAATGTAATGGAATGAATGATGGAATGGACAAGCTTTTAAACTCAAGGAGTACTTGGCCTTATGTGGAGGAGGGTAAAAAGCTGGTCTTCATTAAGGCGATCACAAAAGAAAATGCATCTTAACTGGGGAAAGAAGAATTGAATGGAGATTAAAGAAGTACTCCCCTCTTTCCCACTTGAAGGCTGGCAATCAGTAGATCAGGTAACTGAGGGAAAACATGCAATCTCTCTTCCTGAAAGATAATCTTGAGATTATGAATAGAATACAAAGAATTCAATGACAGGTGGATTTGTAATGAATATGATATAGAACAAAGTGAGTGGAACCAGAAGTACACTTTATACCGACTATAGTTATTTAGAGGAAAACGTCATTGAAAACAATGAAAACTCTGATTAATGCAGTCCACTAAAAGAGGTGGTGGATTATAGGTGCAGAATAAGGTATACATTATCAGGTATGACTAATATGTTGATTTGTACTTTGCCTTAAGAGAGTGTTCTAATGGAAAGGAGGATATTCAGGAGTTGGGTGTCATTGAGAAGTGATGTCAATTTTTTTTAGCATCAATAAAACATTATTTTTTAAAAGAGAGGCTAGGGCTATGTCAGTTTTTACAAAGAACTCTCCAAAGTCATTGATTAATATTTCTAATAGTTAATAGATCAAATATAGCTAAATCAAAAATAGTTAATAGAGCAAATCAGAATAGCAAATAGATGGGCTGAAATTTTTCCTGAATTAATATAATGCATAGCTTCACTGAATTGCCCAAATCAACAGTAATTTTGATATTGCATAAAAACCTCAAGGTTTTCCCGAAAGCCAATCCAAAGAAGGATTTTAAAAAGAGAGTTAGAGTGCACTAAATTTATTTTAGGCCTAGAGTCTGGCATTTTTCTTGTGGAATAGGCCAGATGAGAGTCAGGGTAATATAATGGAAAGGACATCAGAGCTTGTGTCAGAGCACTTGGTTTCCAATTTGGGCTGTTTCTTAATTACTTTTGACTTTGAACAAGTTGCTTAACCTCACTGGGTTTCAGTTTTCTCTCTTATTATTTTATAACAATGGGGTTGGCCTATCAAGGGTGGAGGACTTGAGGCCTTGAGGCCACACATGGCCCTCTAGGTCCTCAAGTTCGGCCCTTTGATGGAATCCAAGCTTCAGAGAACAAATCCCCTGAATAAAAGGATTTGTTCTGTGAAACTTCCACTCAGTCAAAAGGCTGCACCCGAGAACCTAGAAGACCACATGTGGCCTCAGGGCTGCAGGTTCCCCACCCTTGGCCCTAGATAATCTCAAAGGACCATTCCAATTCTTAATTCTATGACCAGATGTTTGATGACCTGGGGAAGTTCCAGTATTCAAAGCTGATTTTAAGGAATTCCCTAAAACAAGAACATAGCCAAGAACTCTATGGAGCTGTTGAAGATGAGAAAGACTCTAGAGTTTTATTTAGTATAAATTCTCTAGATTAGATATCTCTGCTGATTGAGGCTGCCAAATAATTGCTGAACTCCATTTCATTTCCCCTAAGGAATCACTATTAATAAGAAATTGAGGGAAATCAAATTTGGTTCTTGAATTAGCTCATTTAAACTAGTAAGTGGGCAGCTAGGTGGTGCAGTAGATAGAGTGCCTGAGCTGGAGTCAGGAAGACCCATCTTCCTGAGTTGAAATCTGGCCTCAGACACTTACAAGCTATGTGACCCTGGGCAAGTCACTTAATGCTGCTTGCCTCAGTTTCCTCATTTGTAAAAATGAGCTGGAGAAAGAAATGGCAAGCCACCCTAGTATCTTTGTGGACATGACTCAAACGACTGAGTGACAAACTTAGCCCAAAGTGCTTGTGGCATTACAAAATTACTTGGCAAATGATAATATTTCTGAAATGTTTTCTAGTGAAACTTTTCAGGCCTCTTTGCACGTGGCATCTTGAGCCATATTTTAAATGGGCCCCAGTCCAGTGGCATAGGCAAGAGGAGCATCTTTGAAAGGTTCTTATTCATTCATTGGTTAAACTATGTAATACAGAAGTGACAATAGAGCCCACCTCAAACTGCCATCATAGACAAGAGCTGATTTGGCCTTGACTCAAGCTGAGTCTCATCAATGATTAAATCTTATTGGAATCTAATTGTATCAAACAAGCTCCATAGGTATATGGGGGTAGGAGCAACTCTACAGTACAAAAAAATAACTTTTAAGTCATTTCTGATCTTATCTCTTAGGCATTGTTGTCACTCCATTAGATTGTAAGTTCCTTGAAGGCAAGGACTGTCTTTTGCCTCTTTTTGTATCCCCAGCACTTAGCATAGTGCCTGGCATATAGTAGGTGCTTAATAAATGTTTATTGATTATATAGATTGTGTAGACTGACTCAAGGCCTGGAAGGCTTGTTATGGGTGATGTTCATGTGTGTGAGTGTATGTGTATGTAAATAAATAAATACACATACTTATATTTAGATACATATGTATATATAATATGTTTGTTTTATATATGATGTGTATATTAAAGGCATGAATGACCAGAAAGCAGGAAATGACTTTGTCCTCTGAGCTTAGCTTTTTTACTTACTCAAATTCTTTTACATTTGTAAGGGTGGGAATTTCTATACCCATTCAAAGGATCTTAGAGGAGTTGGAAAACCAGAGTGCTTTAGACTCAGAGAGACCTTGCAGTTTGTTGAAAAGCATCCCCTAAAATGATACAAGAGGGCTATAGGTTGTCAACCTGATGGGAGATACAGGGAACTTTCTAACCCTACATCAGACAGAGTTGTAGGATATGAACTTTGATGCTCCTTACAGGAAAAGGTAAAGACAGGCGAAATGGCTGTGGGTTCTAATGGTCTATTTAGGGATGCTGGATTTCAAAAGAGCTTGATCCTGGAAGAAGAGACTCTGAGGAACTACCTGTCATTGTGGAGGGAAAGAAGCAGCAGAGATTTTCTTTCCTGGTCTGATGAATAAGGTATGTGATGACCTGACCTACCTTTTGTGACAAATAAAAAGTCTGAGACACATACTTTCTGGGTAATTAATAATAAATTTATTAATTATGACTAACAAATAATAAAATGAGGTCAGTGGTACTCTCAGAAGCCAAAGACAATCTGGGAGGGGGGCTGAATATTTATATACTCTTGGAAAAGTAGGTGTTCCTGACAATTGGAAATCAACTCTGATTGGTTAACAATTAATGAGAGAATGAATAGTATGAGAGGTGGATTTATTCTAATGAGGGGTTGGGGGGGATTTGGATGGACTCTGATTATATCACTCTTGGACCAAAGATTCATCTCTGCACCCAAATCATTCCACCTCCATCAATCTATACAAAAGGATCTAGCTATTCAGACCACTTATGTAGTTGAACAATGAGCCAGAATTCACCTAGATAAGATGGTCTTCACCCTTTAATCAGAACTAAATCTTCCAGTTGGGTGGAGTCCCATCCAAGATTGAAGAGAATGTTAACCCAATCTGATCATCAACCCTGTCCTTCAGAGGTTACTTTGAGCTAGACTTAATATGAGGAAATAGAAAGGGAAAAAAACCTTGGAAACCTCCCCTTCCCATATTAATAATCATTTCTCTCAGTTTCTTAAATAGTTGGGTGTCTTGGGCTAAGCTAAAAGAGAAATGGGAAGGCCTATTCTTCCTCTCATAAGTAAGATATGGCAACTCAGTTGAGGGCTCCAGCTAAAGCCCATAAGAGAGAGAGGTGGGGAAACAGCAAAGATTCCAAACCCAGTATGAAGCATCAGACATTTGACAATCAGCGAAGGAGAGACACTACAAGATGGCCAGATGCATGCACACATAAAGTAGTGACCAACAGGAAATAGACTTAGAGAGAACAGTATGATATCATGAGAAGACATAGGCAGCCCTGCAATGTCAGAGACATGTTGCCGTGGGTACATGTATTCCTACAATTTGGTAGCAGGGGAGTTTGAATGGATGGATACTTTAAATGAATGGATTCCTGCTTTCTACAATCCACTTGACATAGCTCATCAGAGACCACATTTCTAAATTGGGAGGGTCCCACTCCACTCAACGATGGGAAGTTGCCCCATAAAACCTTGGCTAATTGGGGAACTTTCCTATACTGGCAGCTAGGTAGGGGATGAGTTGTTCTATTGTCCCCTGTCCATTCAAACAGCTTAGGAGGTATGAATTGGCAATGATGACATTACCAAGAATAGGAGGAGTTCGTATAGCTATGTTAATAGCTATAATAAGGTATTAGCTATTAACTATGACATTTCTATGGGAGGCAGGGAACTGAATCATGGTGTAACTATACCTTACCCTGTTTGTTTAATGGTCATGAAGACAAAGACTCCTCCTGGAAGCACTGTGTTGCACACCTTTACCTTAGAAATGTGAAGACAATTCAAATAAATTTTGCATTGAGATGATTGGAAAGACTCTGTGTATGTCACAAAGCCATGTTTAGGAATTTCTGCCTTAAAATAACATTGTCTCAGGTTACCAGACATAACTTGGAAGATCTACGAGTCTGACTATTTCCATCTGCAGGATTACATTTGCCAAGACTACAAATCCCAAATTGTCAGTGCTAAAAAAAAGTGGAAGGCATCTGTGTGCATGGGTTGGACTGGAGAGAATAGGAATGAGGTGTGAAGGAAGAGTCTTCTAAAAGTAGATTTTAAAAAAATGGATTCAGCAGAGTTGAGTTAAGCCTTAAATCCGTGCTTTAGATGCTAATCTACAAAATGGAATAAAGATTTATGTTTTTTTAAACTGTAACCAGGATTCAGTCCCTCTCCTCCATTTCCCCAGTTTAAATTATACTGGGGATTCTGGAAATCTTTTTACAACCATGTCTCGTATTCCTTAAATTGTATATATTTTTTGACTCAGTGATACCACTACTGGTTCTATATCCCCAAAGGGGTCTAAGAGGAATAGGATTTTTATGTACAAATATATTTATAGAAGTTTTTTTGTAGTGGCAAAAAATTGGAAGCTAAGAAGTACCCATCAATTGGGGAATGGTTGAACAAATTAAGGTGTATATGAATATAATGGAGTATTATTGTTTCATAAGAAATGACAAAAAATATGGTTTCAGAAAAAACCTGGAAAGCCTTCTATTGACTGATGTATGTGGAGTGAATGAGTAGAATTAAAACTATTTATACAAGGACAGCAACACTGTAGAGACAGTTTGAGAAGAGTTAAGAACTCTGATCAATGTGTCAACCGTGATTCTTCCAGAGGTCCCACGGTAAAGATTACTGCCCACTTCCTGCCCAAGAGATGAGGAATTCAGGGTGCAGAATGAAATGCATATTTTTGGAGATAGCCAATGTGGATATTTGTTTTGTTTGACCATATATATAAATGTTACAAAGATTTAGTTTTTATTTTTTCCCAATTTGGTGTTGAGGAATGGAGATAGAGGAGGGAGTTGAGAAAGGGTTGAAAAAAAAGATGTGACTAAAAAAAAAATCTAAAAACAAGGGGTTCATAATAGAGCTTCTCAGTTTCAAGTAAAATCCCCTCTTCCTGGTTAAATGTGTTCATTTGGGTTGGTTTGTTAAATTCAAAAAGATTTTAATAATAAAAAAAAGATCCCTTCCCAACTTGGGAAATAGGCCTGGGAGTTCCATAGTACAGACAATCTCTCTGTTACTAGAAAGGAATTGGGAATTGCTGTCTGGTCACCTGCGTACTGGCATTTGTATAGCACTGAATGGTTAAAAGTGCTTTGTGTACATTAACACATTTGATACTCAAAATGGCATTTCCTCAGAAGGAGTTCTCTGTATCAATGAAACCACAGGTCCAGATCAAAACTGAAACTCTCTAAAAAGTTAATATAGGAAAAAGACCAAATAACAGTGTCTTGTCTCCCTAAGGTGCTTTTTTATTATATGTATGCATACATATAAACTATGTATATATATATATATATATATACATACATATACACACTTATAAAAATACACACACATGCATACATACATATGGAACTAAGGAACAATATGGCTTTTTTTCCCATTAGCACATAGGCACCATGAATGAGTTTATCAGATCAGCTACATTTGAAAGGCTGGAAGAGCCTGTCCCTGATAGGTTGTGGTACAAAAGAGAAGAAAGCTATAGTAGGAGATGAGTGGAAGCATGTATACCAGACTAGGGAAGGGGAGGTGTTGATGTAGGGAGTAGCTGATGACAATGGAGAGACGGCTCAGGCAGGGCACTCTGGGATGGATGGTTTTGGAAAAGTGTAAACTCTAGGTCTGAGCTCTATTCGCCTCCAATACTAGTCATTCATTTTTGATTAGAGGTTACTTTCTCTTTAATGAGCACACAAGCATTGACTCATTTGTTTATTTTGGTGAAAAGAACTGCATGCATGTATGTATTGTTGTTCACTCATTTTTCAGTTGTGTCTGATTTGCCAAGACCATTTAGGGTCTTTTTTTATGGATAAGGAAACTGAAGTAAACAGGGTTGTGACTTGCCCAGGGTCACACTGGTAAGACACTGGTAAATGTCTGAGGCCAGATTTGAACTCAGGGAAATGAGTCTTCTGGACTCGGAGCCTGGCACTGTATTCACTGCACCACCTAGTTGCTTCATGTGTGTGTGTGTTAATAGCCTTTAGAGCATTAGCTTCTAACTACCTCAGGCACAGGTGCCTTTCTCTACTGTAACACCATCTTAGTCCAAGTAGCTCAAAGCAATGAGATTGTTAATGACTAACCCTGGTGTGCCCTTGGTTTTTCCAAGTTGTCTTTCTAGTTAGATTCGAAGGTGTTAACAAAACCATATAAACAGAACTACCGCAAGGAACCCAGTGCCCTCACTGGACTTTAGTGACTTTAGGTTTTGGCTTTTAGGCAGATCAACTCACTGCTCTGGGACTCAATTTCTTCATTTGTACAATGAAAAAAGTGGCTTAAAATCTCAGGGGTTGTTAATCTGGGGTCCATGAACTTGGGTGTGTTAGTGTTTTTTAACGTTTCAATGATGTATTTCAAGATAATTGGTTTCCTTTGTAATCCTAGATATTTTATTTGATTAATTTAAAAACATTATTCTGAGAAAGGGTCCATAGGCTTCACCAGATTGTCCATAACAAAAGTTTAAGACCCTTTGGCCAACATGCTATGTAAGGATCCTTCTAAGCTTTAAGAATGAAATTAAATAGGAGACAAAATATCCATACCTGAAAAAGACTAACTGGCTTAAATACTTTAGCACTGGTCCCCCAAAATTCGTCTGTTTGCTGTGTGACTTAGGAGGAAATCACGGGCAGAGATTTTGATGTTTTCTTAAAATCCTGCCTCCTCCTACCCCCACAATACCCACCCTTAGCGAGGGGAAAGGTGAAAAGCTAATTGTTTTCTAATTGATCCAATCGGCCAATCACTCTGTAGAGTCTGGTTTGGGAAATGCGGCTGGGTTATTTAGTGAAGCCCTGGATTCGATCAGGAAATTCACCAGGCACGTGTGGCTTTTGAATAGCAGAATCTGTTGACACAAAAAATCCTCAGCATGTTGGCCGATTCAACTACACTCTCATAATGTGTTCTTGTTCTTCCTCCCACCCCGCTTTGTTATTTCCACATTCCAGAGGAATCCATCACTTAAGGCTGAGTTATGTGCTGCTCTCGACTGATGCTTCTACCACCCACTCTGCTCAGGGCCAGCCTGGGCTTCTTGAAGTCACAGTACCTATTGTTGAGAGCCTCTCTTTCCCAGCTCCGTCACTCCAGCTTTATACCTCCAGCCGAGAGGGCAGGGAAATGACTCCCCTAGGAGCAATTCATCATGGTAATAAATGTGCTGGGTTTTACTAGGTCCCATCAAAGTTCACCAACACACTAAGGGAAAACAATCGGGCCTTTTATATTCATTTAATCTTTACATAAACATATACACCATCTACCCAGGTGTGGGGGCAATTTGTATGTGTTTTTGCGCACACTTTTTGTGTGTGCGTGCATATGCAGTTACGGAGGTATATACGTCTCCACACACACTTATGCATCTTGGGGGGGGGTGCCTGGTGAGAAAGACACCTCCTCAGTGCCTGGTGGTACCACTGACTTCACATACTTCCCGGAGGTGGCCATTCCTCCTTCACTGTTTGCCTTTCCATTCATTGCTTTTGCTTGGTTTTCTTCCTGCTGCGTAGATTTTAATTGCTAATTGCTTGGCTCAGGCTCGATTCCCCAAAGACTTTCTCAGGCTAGTTAGCAGGACCAGCCTTCTCAAGTCCTGTGTTTGACTCCTCCTCCTTGCCTCATGGTTCTCTCTCTCCGCCACCCCACCCCCCTCTTGACTCACATAGCCAAGCCCACTGGAAATGTTCATTGCTGGTGCAGTGCAACCTACGCTGCCCCTGGGATCCAGGAGACCTGAGTTTAGATCCTGCTTCTGATATTGAATCACCTTCATGACCTTGGGCAAGTCACTTGTGGGTGTCAGTTTTCTCACCTGTAAAACGGGGAGAGAGGTACCGGACTAGGTGATCTTGGAAGTCCCTCACAACTCCTAATCCTCACTTCCAATAATGAGGTTAGGAGGACCCTTCTTTGAGGGCTCCAATAGGAGGTAAGAGTCTTTGAACTAGCATCGACTCCTCTTTCATCATCTTCAGTGCTCTACTACTCACTGACTGTGTGACCTCAGACAAGTCACTTAATCTTTCTGGGCTTCACTTTTCTTATCTGTAAAATGAAAGGGTTGACCCACCTCTTGACAGAGAGATGATACATTCAAGACAAAGAATGAGACACATTTTTGGCCATTGACAAAGAGGGGTTTGTTTGGCTTGATTATGCATATTTACTATGAGGATTTTTTTTTGAGAGGGAAGGAATTGAAATTACTTAATTGGAAAATTTAAAAAAAAAGAACAAATGAAGTTGGACCTCCAAAATCCCTTCCAGATATAAATATGTGATCCTGGGATCTCTGATCTTTGGTCTACTATACAATTTGTGTTAACAAGGAAAGCATAGTGACCTTTCAGTTGTGCACGTGTTTATTTAAAGAAAGTGAGCAAATATTCCCCAGTTTTCTGGACTGTAGTAAAAATAGTTTAAACTTAGAATTATAGGCTCTTAGGACTAAAAGAAATCTGGGATGCCAGCTTCTATCTAGGCCAACTCCCTCATCGTGCAAGAGGAAGTTTTTGCCCAAGAGAAGACAGCTAGTAAGTGAGAGAGCCAGGACCTCAGGGCCCCAAAGCTGATCTTTTGGCTCTAGTGTGCTTTCTACCATACCAAAGCAATTCCTCTGCCATGCTTCACCTATCTCATCTCATCTGACCCTCAGAAGGAAGACAGGACATTACCTTGGCAACTCCTGGGGTGGGAGCTCCCTCTACTAAATCACCAGGGATTATGACTTAGTGGTCAAGTCCTCAGGGAGTCATTTCCTGAAGTGTAAGCACCTCAAGTTTCAATCACTTGCCCAGGGTCACACAGACCATCCACTACCCTATTTCACCACATAATCTTTGCACCCTGTGTGTGGGTTGTTTTTTATTTCCCAGTCCAAAATATTTGGTTTTTAACCTTTCATCACATAATCATTGCATGGTAAAATTCTGTTTCTCACACCACTTACAAGGTAAACAGAGCAGCAATGTATTCAGCAGTGGATACTGCATATGGATATGCATTTATATCTCTCACGTTGCAAGCCCCAGCCTAGAATTCTAAGTGCAGGCACATTGTAAGTATTCAATTTTAATGTATATTCGCTAATGCATCCTAATCTTGAACCAAAGACAACTTAGTAATAAATGATTTTTTAAGTTATACTGGCACATTTTAAAAAAAGCTTCATATAATGATTGTACCCCACTTTTTTGCAAAAAAAAATTTGGCATTAGATTATGTGGTGAAACATGGTACGTCAGGCTGTCTTTGTGAAGCAGATCGTACAATACTGAAACAATAATTAACTGAGTTTCAGAGAAATTAAGTGATACATGGTTAACATGTTGCAGAGCCTAGATTTGAATTCTGATATTCTAAAGCAGCTAGATGGTGCAGTGGATAGAGTACCAGGCATGGAGTCAGGAAGATCTGAGTTCAAATCGGGTCTGACACTCAAAGTAGCTGTGTGACCCTGGGTAAGTCACTTAACCCTCTCTGCCTCAGTTTTCACATCTGTAAAATAAGCTGGAGAAGGAAATGGCAAACTACTCCAGGATCTTTGCTAAGAAAATACCAAATGGGATCCTAAAGAGTTGGACATGACTAAAACGACTCTATAAAGATTTGAATTCTGATATTCTACCTCCAAGTTCACCAGTCTTTTCCCCTAAGCCATGCTGCTCCTCTGTAGCAGTAATAGCTGACTCTTGTATATACTTTTCATTTTACAAAGCATTTTACATTCTTTATCTCAGGGCTTAGCACGGTGCCTGGCACATATTAGGTGCTTAATACATACTTGTTTCTACAACAATCCTATTAGCTGGATGATGAAGATGAAGGCTCATATTTTTTTAGCATCACATAGCATTTTCCTCTAGAAACCCTTTAAGGTTGCTAGTACAAAAATTGCTATGCCCATTTTTTGGATCTCGAAACTGAAGCGAGGTTCAGTGACTTGCATTAGAACCCAGTCTCCAATGTAAACCTTCTAACTTTCAATACAGGATTTCTTCCACAGACCCTATCAGATTGGATAAAGCAATACTTATAGCAATTTTATCATATACTAGTAAGCTATCTTTGAATGATTTGGTGTGTGGGCTACTAAAGAAACCTATATATGAAAAAACAGTCCTGTGGGACTTTTGTTGCTCCTAAGCCTCATTTGCACATTGACATATGTAGTGCATACACACTACTTATTTTGTCCACCTATGTTTGATGCAATAACTTCTACACACAAAAAAGACACAGATATTTAGTGCAGATGTTGTCAAACAGGGAGGGTTTGTAATTACAGCCTGCAATTTAACTTCTAAATTTTAAGAGACGCCTTGTCAAGAAAAACAAAAGAGCCCATCAGATCATTTCCCCAGGCCTCCCCCATTGCTTCTATTTTTGAGCTGCCAAGGAAAACACCCCAATTAGAGTTATAATTTATTAGGGTCATGCATTAGCTGTAAAGGAAATGGTAAGAAATAAAGATATAGCTGAAGCTAGAAATTGCTCAAGGCTGACCTGACAGAATCTGATCCATCTTTTAAACGGACCAATGGGGATTTGCCTTTAATACATCCAAGTCAAATGAGCTAGACGTAGTCCTTGCTCAATGGACTTAATCTTAATTAGAGGAACAGAAAAGATAGAAATTACAAATAGACTGGGTCAACATGCATAGATTCTGAATGAATGAGAAAGCATTAAGGAGTGGGGGATGGAGGAGAGACAGAGACAGACAGACACAGAGATAGAGAGAAAAACAGTGCATTTATTTTGTGCTTACTATGTGCTAGGCACTTAGGTTAAGCACTCAGGAGAAAACGATAAGCAAAAATCACTGTCCCTGCCTTCCAGGAGATTATGTTCTAATGGGGAAAGGCTATACATAAAGTGGAGGATATCTGAGAGCAGGTAAGGCTGCTGACAAGGAGGCAGAGAAGTCTGGAGAATGAGGAGCAGAGGGGTGGGAAGTGAGCACAGCCTGGGCACCCCATGAAATGGTGGTCTAGGCCAGGGACTCACCAATCAGGAAAAGAAACCACAGGGCATAGGCAACTCCAGGCTGTGAGGCTGCTGGCTGGGAGGTGGGGAGATCCAGAGAGAGGACTTAAAGCCCAAGGGTAACTGTGTAGAAAGTACTGGACTTTGAGGGAAGGAGCTCACTTTCTAATGGAGTGGGGTGGAGGGAATTACACTAGCAGGAGGTTTCAGCCACATTAATTAGTAAAAGTCTGTTTTTGTGGGCCTGGAGTACTCCTGGGTATCTCCTTTGTATGATCCCTGATGAATGAATGGTTCATTGTTTTCCTATTCAATTCCATTCTACAATCATTGATCAAATGTCTGCTGTGTGAAATATAGTATGAAATAGTGAAGAATAGCTGGGCCTTGAGTTCAAATCCTGACTCTGAGAGACATTTACTAGTTGTTTACCTTTGGCAGCTCACTAAACCTGTATGAGCCTCAAGCAACTCCCTAAGAGTTATTTATTAAACCATTCATTAGCTTCTGTATGCTGGTGGAAGGAGTTCTTACATGGGATGTTTTCCATGCTGAAAAAAATGGCAGCTCCTTATAGCAACCCTGACAGAGGAAAAGGAACATAGTCCACATCTGGCAAGTGTAGTGCCTAGCATATAGCAGGTGCTTAATAAATACTTAATGGATGGGACAACTAGGTGGCCCAGTGGATAGAGTTCTGGCCTTGGAGTCAGGAGGACCTGAGTTCAAATACAACCTCAGACACTTAACCCTTACTAGCTGTGTGACCCTGGGCAAGTCACTTAACCTCAATTGCCTCACCAAAAAAGCAAAAAAAACCCAAAACTTAATGGATGCCAACAATAGCTCTATTTTATAGATGAAGAAACTGAGGACCAGGGAAGTTAAATGACCTGTCCACCGCTATATATAGTTAGTAATTATGGAGGGCTGAAATCAAAGGCAGCTCTTCAAATTCCAAGTCCAATGCTCTTTTCAATGGCAACAAATGTTGCTTGTTCCTCTGTGAGTCATACGATAACCATTCATAAGGCAGCTTGTCCCTTATGAAATCTGACCTGTTTCCATTTCCAAACTTTGAACAATGAGTGATGAGAAGACCTGTTTGGTAAAATAATGGAGTCAAGCTGAGAAGCCTATTGATTAGTCAATCAGACTGCATAAATTAGTCACAGACTACATGGCATCAAAACATCTGGATGTAAAGGGGGGAAAGCTATCCAGATGTTCTGTCTATAGGATGCCAAATTCCTCAAACACAGTCATAATATATGGTATTTTCAGCTGACCCTTTTATTTTTGTGAATCTGTTTTTCCCCTTAGACTATTCCTGATGTGAATTATTACGCTTGCCTAACTCTTGGCATTTTGCTTTTCTAAGTTTATAGTGTTTACTATCTTTGGGAAGTTTACTGTCCTCTTGTTTTCAATGAATTTCAAAACTTTTCATATGGAGTTATTTTTATTTTTAGCCTCCCCCCTTCCCTTCAGATTTCTAGAACAGGCACATACTTCCCATCGTTCCCTCTCTTTGAAAGGAATTTGTCACAATTGAGAGGCAGGGTACTGTAGTAGATAGAGTCATCCTAGAAGACCCCACTGCTGACATATACTGACTCTGTGACCCTGGGCAGGTTGGTTAACCTCTCTGTTCTCTAAGCAATTCCCTAAAATTATAAGTTATAGAGGAGGTGCCAACCTGCTTTGGAAAAAGGAATTTCTTCACCTTGGGATTTTCTAGACAAGTGGTTCCCCAAATTCCTTTCAACAACAATAGGTGTGAACCCCCAGGGTAATTCAATACACAATTCATAATATTCTTTATAATTATTTATTGTTTCTTTTCTTTCTTTTTTAAGGCAGTTGGGGTTAAGTGACTTGCCCAGAGTCACACAGCTAGTAAGTGTGAAGTGTTTGGTCTGAGGCCGGATTTGAACTCAGGTACTCCTGACTTCAGGGCCAGTGCTCTACCCACTGTGCCACCTAGCTACCTCTGTAATTATTTATTGTTTAAGGTGCCATTAAAGAGTCTTTAGCACGAACCACAGCACAGCTAGATGGTGCAGTGAATTGAGTGCTGGGTGTGGAGTCTGGAAGACTCTTCTTCAAGAGTTCAAATTCGGCCTCCAGACACTTATGAGCTCTGTGACCTTGGCCAAGTCATTGTTTGCCTCTGCTCCTCATCTATAAAACGAGCAAGAGGAGGAAATGGCAAACCACTTGAGTACCTTTGCCAAGAAAATCCTAAATGAGGTCATGCAGAGTCAGACACCACTGAAAAAATGATTTAACAACAAAGCACAAACCATCATTTGGATCCCCTAAAGGGTTTGAAAACCACTAAATAGGAGCCATTGCCCCAAACTAATGAAACCACAGCTCCAGTCTCCCCCTTATAACATGTGGTTGATGGCTCCCATGGTCATTTTTCTCAAGAACTAGGAAAAATTGCTTCCCAGGATAACAATTTTTTTTCATGACTCAATCTAATCACCAAATCAATAGCCTCTAAAGTCAAATTTCAGGATGATGTTTCTGTTGTTGTTGTAGACCCTTCGTTTCCAAAGAGAATCAATGACATCACAGGGTGCTGTTTCTAGGCTCCCCTTCCCAGCTCTTGTGACATTCCATCTTTTTATGGAATTGAAGTTTTAGAACTTTCGATCCAACACAAATCAACTATTTCCTAGATGTCTACATTGTGAAGGACACTACGTTGGACCATTCCTAAAGAGGCCATTTAATTCTGCTTTCCTGTCCTCTGTCTTTATCTCTGTCCGATTATGAGTGGTGCCTCATTAGGAACAATGTAAGCACAATGGTTTCAACTTCTTCAGGCATTCAATAACTAAAAAATATAAGGCTATAGCACTCCCCAACTGTTTTTAAAAACATATGTAGGAAAACAAAACAGAAATGAATTAAATTTACTTTTCAAAAACCAATCTCAAGAACAATGACATTTAAAACAATTGAAAAGGAAAAATACCACATTTGCAAAGGGTATAGTGGATCACATATTTCACCTGTGGACTGGCTCAGTTTCTAATCATTTGCTTTATTTATCCTATTCCTTTTTACAGAACACATGAGGCTTTCATGACATAACCCATGGGTGGACCAACTATACAGTTACTAAAGGTCAAATGAATACTTTCTTCTATCTGAGTGGCAGCATGATATAGAGAAATGAATCCTGGTCACGGAGTCAGAAGATTCTTGGGTTCAAATCCTGCATCTGACATTTACTAGCTAAGTGACCATGGGCAAACCATTTTTAGCCTCTCTCAGCCTCAGTTTCCTCATTTGCAAAATGGGGATAATAGTACCAATAGTACCTAATTCACTGGGTGTTAGGTGGCTCAGATGAACATAAAGTCCTTTGCAAACCTCAAAACCTTAAAACGCATAAATCTAACTTACTATTATTGTATAAGAAGCTGTTTTGTAAATTATTTGTTATGTGATCATATCCCTCTCCTAGACTGTAAGTCCCAGAAGATTAGGTGTTGTGTCTCATTTAAACTCTATATTTACCCTAAAAAGTGGTGTCCAACTCTCTTACCCACTGCTCTACCTAGCTGTTTTACATACGTGGCCAGTGGTATGCTGGTAAATGTTTAACAATCAGCTTTCTGGATGCGCATTATTAACATCTTCTCCATCGCTTTCTTAACAATCAACCAATTAATAAATCAAACCCTGATTTGCAGCCTGAGGTGTAAACACTCACATTGAAAATTTAACAATTGGTTTCATATCCCAGGATATGTGCTTTGAAGGTCTAAACAAAGGGGAAGGCGAAACAGAGATGTTGAAATGTAAAAGTAAAGCCCTTTCAGATGCTGAGGAAGCGTTCAGCTGTACACCTTAGAAAGGGCCAAAATAGCTCAACTAAATATGAAAAAGCCAGAGTCACTTGTCAGTGATCATATGCATTAAGACCCAACCTGAATCTAGGAAGTGTACTTGAGCTAGTCAACAAAAAGAAAGTTGAAGACCCTCACAGAGGGAATCCATCAATGAACCAGGAAGAACTGGGAACAAGAGGAGCTAGACTTTTTCTGCCTCGTGTCTGGAGGTAACGAATATCAGAGGCTCTGAAGAGATGAAAAAGGGGAATCTGCCAGTTCTACACTAAGAGAAATTGCCCTTTCTGAAAAAGAGCACTATGATGCTTTAGCTGGAACTCCCCACCCCGCTCCCCCGCTGTAATACCCAGTAAAAGCAGTGGCTGAATTCAGGTGGTGCCTGGCACATAGCAGGCACTTATAAATATTGATTGATTGGAGCCTGCAGCTGACCATCAAAGAGGGAGCCCAGGGAATCCTCAGAGACTCTGTGCCCTGAGAAGAGCCCGGAGGATGTGTGATCTGCATGGCCCACTTTATCAGTAGCTGCCAGCTGGAGTGACCTGCCTGGCCTAGCTCAGCAGCATTCTAGCCAGGTAAGGAGTCAACTTTCCAGTTGAATGACTTGTCTGATTAGTCTGACAGCAGGTTGGCCCATACAGCTGAGATGCGATACCCTTTCTGAACAAAGCACCCATCACATATACTAGAACCCACAGCAAACTTTGTAAAGCCCTGCCAGAGGAAATAAGGACATCAAGGCCTTGTGGTTCCAGAGTTGTGAGTTATCTTGGCTATGTGTATTCCTTTGTTCCACTACCACACTACCATTGTTCTTTAGGCTTGTGCCCATTCTTCCTCCACCATTGGACTCTGTCTACATATATGGAAGACTGAGCCCCAAGCTTGGGGAGAAAATGCTTTGAAACTACTGTTATTGATATGTCATTTGAGTAAATTCTTTTATTAAAGAACTGAGTCTATTATCTGATTGTTAAGGGAAAGGACACTGGTGGGGGCTTAGAAATGTTGCCAGACTTAAGATTGCCCCTAAAACTCTGAGAGTAGAAGCAGGCATTACTGGAGGCACCTAACCTGCCTGGAGCAGTGAAAGTTGGAGGAGTGAGGGGATTAAGACAGCAAGTAGTGAATTGTGGGATTTGAGTGAGCCACGCTAACTCCATCTTGTGATTTAATACTGGAGCTAGTTCAGTTCCATTTCTATTCATTTAAGAGTCTAGTCCAAATTCTGTTTTGGGAGCAACTTTATTCAGTTGTGGGAACTTAGAGAAAACCTTATTGCATTGTTGGAACCTAGCCCTGCTTGGCTGGGAGAATGGACCACTCTTAACCTGCTTAGAGACCCTTAACTAAGGACCTAAGTTATTCGGACAAGAAACCCAATCAGATCCTAAGGTTAAGACAAGAGTTTTCTCACAATGGTACATATCAGGCAATCCACATTTCTTGTCTGAGAGCTGGCCCCATTCTGAACAATCAGTTGTTTCCATCTTCCTTTGATTGTTTGTGGACACTTTGGGGGGGGGGGGAGTGGGACACCTCTTTTTCTGAGTTCAGGGAATTGCACCTGTTTGCTTTCCCCTTCCTAACTTGGAGGGTCCCTGGTCTTTCATCCAGCAGGAGAGCAGATTGCCTGTTCTTTCCTTTAATTGATTAGCCTTATTTCACTGGTTGTTTCTTATGTGTGGAGGTCTGTCTCCCCCTGTATTTGGGGTCCAGGCCTAAGCTGAGCAGGTCTAGTCCTACTTTGTTAGGCAACTGTCATGCATTGCTTAATAAATCAATATGCTTGGAAGATGGAACCTTTGTTTTCTCAGTCATTTAATCTTTCACTTGCCACAGGAGTGAGTCCCGATGGGGTATTAAACGTATACTATATCATTTGATCTTGACAATACACTATGGTTATTATTATACCCATTTTATGGTTGGGGAAACATGCTGAGTTGCGAGTAAAAGGACTTGCCCAAGGTCATTCTATTAGGAAATGTTGGAAGCAAGATTTGAACCCAAATACTGCATCTCCTGACCCCTAAGCTTAGTGCTCTTTCCAGTAGAGAGACCTGAGTTTAAATCCTAGCTCTGCCACTTACTATTTGGTTGATCATGGGTCAAATTATTTCACTTTCTTGAGATGAGGCACAGTTTTTTCATCTCTAAAATGGGAATAATGGTGCTTGAAATCACCTGCCTCTCAAAAATGTTACTTTGTAAACCTTAAATCCCTGTACAACTCTGATCTACCACCATTGTTATTTACTACTGAAGCGAACATCAATATCTTATCTGACTCTGTTAAATTCTCCTTATCTGAGTTGGTTTCTATTTGCTTCAGCTTCTTCAGTGTTTGTAAAATAGCATCTACCACACAAGGTTGCAGTGAGGATCAAGTGAGATAGTTGGTAAGTGCTTAGCTAAGTGCCTAGGATATTTGTTGTTGCTCATGTTGCAACTTGTGTTTTCACTTGTGTCCGACTGACCCTATTTTTGTGTTCTTGGCAAAGATTCTGGAGCGGTTGCCATTTCCTTCTCCAGCTCATTTTATAGATAAAGAAACTAAGGTAAACAGCGTTAAATGACTTGCCCAAGGTCATACAACTAATAAGTGTCTAAGGCCAGATTTGAACTCCGGTAAATACTCTATGCATTGTACCATCTAGCTGCCCTGCCTAGCACATAATAGAAGCTTAATAAAAGCTGTTCTTCCCCTTTCCTTTTTGTTTTCTAGAACAATCAAACTAAGCATAGTCCTCAGCCCTCATTATCCTGTTTTTTTCCCCCACCATTTTCTCCTCTTATCTGAACAGTCTTTTTACACTGCAAACAGCATTTCTAAGACTGTTCCTAATCTTCTCTAAAGCCACCTCTCCGTGGCTGAATGAAACACTAACTCCACATTTTACAATGTGAGTTTTTAAAGGAGTCAGACCTCTTTGCAAACAGTTAAAACAAAACAATTAAGCTGGCAAACAAAACATGAATTAAACAATCTGAGCCCAATGCAAGACAGATTACTTCACATGTACCCCTACAGAGCAGGAAATTTTTAACCTTTATTGTGTTACAGACTCCTTTGGCATTCTGGTGAAACCTAGTAATTCCTTCTCAGAAGCGTGATTTTTAAATAAATAAAATTAATTACACTGCATTACAAAGGAAATGAGTTATATTGAAAAGCATTTGTCACAATTTTAAAAATAGTTCATGGCTCCAGGTTAAGAAGCTCTGTGTTTCACTTATATGAAAATATGTTTAATAGGAATGTATATGTATAGCCTATATCACAGTGTGAGCCGTCTTGGGGAGAAAGGGGAGAAAAATTTTAAGCTCAAAAGCATATGGAAGCGATTGTTGATAAATCAAAATAAATTAATAAAAAAAAATTTAAAAAAAAAGTCCTGTCAGAGGAGGCCACTCCAAGGCCAGAAGTCTCTCTTAAGGCACTCAAATGTCACTGAACATTTCACACAATAAGGTTTACTTTGCTCTAACACAACAAGGATATTTCACAAGGACACAGCAGACTTAGCGTCTCTGCATGGCCCCCCTTCCTCTGCAGGTGGAAATGGGTCTAGTCTGCAGGGTAGGGTAAAGCAAGTTGTTAGTACTTAACAAAGCCACAGTGTGAGGACTGCGACTATGGGTGACTGGGCACTTAAAAGTCCTTAGATGACCAGGAAGCTGTGGCAGGGAAGCAGGAGCAGATTAGGTTCCAGAAGCAGCTTTGTCCTGGGTCTATTCCCTGTAGGCTGGGGCTGGGTCAGGGGAAGTTCTGGGCAGCATCGCCTTCTCTTACTTCCCCTTGTGGGAAGGAGGAAAGAAGATACGTCAGTGAAACCTGTCCCATCTTGCCAGGGGAATATGTGAGGGAGAGTAGTTTCTTAATGTGTTATTCCACAAGCTTTCTAGTTGTGTGGTTTCAGTTATGTCTGACTCTTTGGGACCACATTTGGGGTTTTCTTGGCAAAGGTACCGGAGTGGTTTGCCATTTCCTTCCCTGGTTCATTTTACACATGAGGAAACTGAGGCAAACAAGGTTAAGGGGTGTGCTAGGAGTCACACAGCTAGGAAGTGTTTGAGACCAGAGGCCTAACACTCTATCCATAGCACCACCTAGCTGCTTTAATCCATGAGTTGGGTCCTCATAAAGCTACCTCACATAACTTGACATATTCAGTAAACTCCAATAAGCAATGTGGAGGGCTCCATTTCATATGCTAGCTATGTCTACACTCAAAATTTCCTAGAGAAATGTCTTCAGATTCTGCGTAATTGTCAGGGTTCTCTCCATCTTCAAATTGTCTTACATTTACTTATCTGTTTATATATTGTAACCCCCATAGAAAGTGAGCCCCTTATCACTGTTGTTGTTTAAAGGCAATCGGAGTTAAGTGACTTGCCCAGGGTCACACAGCTAATAAGTGTCTGAGGTAGGATTTGAACTCAGGTCCTCCACATTTCAGGGCCAGTGCTCTATCTACTTCACCACCTAGTTGCCCCCGTGTTGTTGTTTTGTAAATCTCTACCTGCCCTCCCCTGGCACAGTCCCTTGTACATAGCGTATTTTTAATAATCGCTTGTTGAATTGAAAATGCTTGTTCAAGAATTTGACTGAATTGACCTGTTAGATCTGTTAGTCAGTGTGGTAAGAACAGCTTCTACTGGGAAACACGGCTTTTATGTAACCTTTCGAGAAAATGCGTGCCTACATATGAAACTATTCAGAGATTAAATTGTGGGTAATCTCCTGGGCTCAAGATCATTAGTAGGGCAGATCCACAGTTGGCTGTTCTGTGGGGCAGAGGATTCAGGACCTTTTTTGTTCTCTTCAAAGCTCTTCAACTGTTTCCCATCTTGTTCTCATCTCATGCAACTCAACTGAACTCTGAAGTCATCACCTGGACTTCAAAGAGAGCCTTGCATTCAAATGAGTCCCATAGGACAAAAGAAGATGAGAAACTATACTAAAATCAGCCACATTCTTATCTCCCTTTGCGACTCTCTGAGGTACTGGTTGGAAAGCTTACCTAAGGGACCTTCCTGGCCTCAATATGGAATCAAGAGAGCTGACAGCAAAATTGAATGAGGTAAGCAATTGATTCTTTTTGTCTCTATTTCTACTTTTATAAAATATGATCAAAAATAATGTTCAAGTTCATAGCCAGGAAGGTTTTCCTCCTAGAAATACAGAGCCAGAAAAATGTGTTGACTGGCATCTCACGGATGCTAACAAGAATAACCATTAGAATTGTGGAGCCCTTGAAAAATAAATGTTATTGAACTTAATTATTTTATCTAATGGACATAGAAAAGGCTGGCACAAACTCTTTGCGACAAGAGCGCCAGAAGTTTACTGAGAACCTGTCAGAGACTATGGCTGATGTAAGCATTGCTAGGTGATGTTAAGCAGATCCAGTCTTATACATAGGTAAAATTGGTGATGGAGTGTACAGTGTGATTTCAGGAGTGGCAGGGAAGTTTTCCTGCCTCCCCAAATACTTCCTCCCTGCATTGCATGATGCTTTAAATTCCAAGCATTCTTTTAGGTTGGACAGCCTGTTAAAATACAAATATACCTTGAGAAGAGCTTTCTAAACTCTGATCAGTCATTTACTAAGTGTGATTGATTTTCAGATCCTTTCCTGAAAGTGTATTTTAATAAGAGAGAAGAAAGAAAGCATGAGAATTCTAGGTATCTACTGGAGAATAGCAGAAAATCAATGAAAAAAAGGGGGAAAGGTGCAGAATATAGGTCTGTTGGGAACACCACAGACACACTTTACTGATGTCACAATTTTGATTATCCTAGTGATGGCAGGAACTGAGGAACAGGTGAGGGAGTCTAGAATATATATGCACAGATTTATGAATCATTAGGGCCATGAATGGAGAGCTGGCCAGACAGTCCTCTCTACCATCTCTGACTTAACTACTCCTTTTAGGAGCAAAATAAAAAAAATCTAAGAAATGCAATATTGGAGGCAGACTAGTGATCCCTCTCCTCCAGTATTCTGCTAGTGCTTGTAGCCCCAAGAGACATCTTATGGAAGAACTGGCACAATTTTGAAGAACATGCATCATAGAAATGTAGAAATCTTGCCCTTTGATCTACCTCTCATGTATAGTTATTAGAATTTGAGTCATTGTTTGGTATTTTATTATGTGGAATTTAGTATCATTCACTGTTATGTTGTATGTGTTAGAGAGAGAGAGAGAGAAAGAACAGACAGAATTCTAGATCTCACCCAAGAGGAAGTAGCAGGCTGGAAGTAGGGACATGATGGAGACTGTCAACTCCTCTCATGTCTTCCCTGAATCTTTTCCTTCAGCAAGTTCCATCTTCTCTCTAGAAGCCAGAAGCACTTGAAGTAACTTGAAGCTTGAAGAGAACTAAAGAAACCCTCTTCTTTCCCATTCTTGCTAGCTCTGCCTAGATCTTCATACAGGCAAGGGACATTGATCTCCACCAACAAGAAAAGAGGCTTATACCAATGGGCTTTGGTGTTGTGGATATGTGTGTATGTGTGTCACCTTGTAGTTACAAAGAACTTTATTATCTTTTGATTCTTATAAGAGTTCTGTGAGATAAACTTACAAGATTATTATTCCCATTTTTATAGATGAAGTAACTGAGGCTTATAGGGGACCCAGATGTCCCCCTGGCACCTCAAACTCAACATAACCAAAATGGAACTCATCATCTTCCTGCTCCCAACCCCAAATCTGACTTTTGTCTTAACTTCTTTGTTTCCACTGATGATACCAACATCCTCCCAATTTTCCAAACTAGAAACCTTGGATGTATTTTTAATTCTTCCCTTTCACTCAGTCTTCATGACCCAGTTGCCACATTCTATTGGTTCTACCTTCACAATATATGACATCCTGCTTTTCCTTGCCATTTCTATTTCAACCACACTCATTTAAGACTTCATCACCACTCATCTGGACTATTGTTTTCTTGCCTGTAACATCTCCCCTTTGCTGCAGAAGCAAATTGTAAAATTGTATTTGATATGATAGAGTTATCAGAGTGTGGTGCAAAAAATCCATATCTTATGTCTTTATTTTAATGCTTTATTTTACTACAACAAATCAAAAAATGAAAAAAATTCAGTAGAGTAATAGAAATCAGAAGGACTTTTTTGGGAAATAGCCATTTTATTTATTTATTTTTAATCTGTTTTGCTGCCTTTTTCCCCCTCATTGCCATTTTCTTTTTAGCAGGCACATATATCAAGTTTTCAGTCATTCTGTTAATTTTTAAAGTTCTTACTACTTCCTAGATTAATTTCATCAGCACTAGCAAAGTCACCTTATATCCTTGTGTTATATAAGTCAAGTCTATATTTAAAGTATATGAACCAATCTTCATTTGCACTGAATTTTTCATCCTTTGCTACTAATTACTTTTTTGGAAACACACCACAAGAGTGCAGTGGTTTTTAACTCGGAGAGAGGTCTTCTTGAGAGGTTATATACAAATATACACACACACACACACACACACACACACACATATGTCTCTGTGTGTATATATATATATACATATATGTGTGTATATATATATATATATATATATATACACACAAATACATATATAAATGATGACACTGCTTTAAACTTATTTTTTTTTCTTTTGGAATTTCCTTTGGAGATAGTGACAAATTATGAAGAAAATTCACCTCATTAGTTTGTTGGATAATGTACTTTTCTTGTCTTCATGGTAAAGTAGCCTGAAGGACACTAGAATTAATATGGAACCTTTCATTCCTCTACTCAAAATCCGTCAGGGGTTTCTTTATATTTGCCAAATAAAATATATATAAATTCCTTATCCTTACATTCAGATCCATTATTTATACTATTCTAATCTTCCTTTCCAGGCTTGTCTTATTCTACCCTCCTTCACACTTGTCTTAGAGTCAAGAGATTTGAGTTTATGTTCTAACTTTGACACTTTCTGGTTGTGACAAGGTCATATAAGGTTAACCTCTCCTTCATGAATTCTCCTTTTAGTTAAAATGGGTATAAATGATACTTGTATTACCTAACAGGAAAGAGAACCCCCAACACAATGGGGTTATTGTGAGAAAAGCATTTTATACATCTTAAAGCACAATATAAATTGCCACTGTTATTGTTGTTGTTACATACCAAGGAAAATCAGTAATTGCACCAGTTGTCTAGCTGGTATGACCATCTGTATAGATTAACCACAGATAATAAAATAAACCCTGTTTTATGGTCCTAGTCCATTTCAGTGACTATATTGATATTACCTAAGACGAGGATTCAATTCTCTTCACAGTCATTAAATACTTACTATGTACAAAGCCTATGGCAGGTACTAGGGAGACAAAGGTGAAATAAGACATAGTTCCTCTTCTTGGGGTGCTTTTAATCTATAGGGGAGATAAAATGGCTATAAAGAAAAATAATAAACAATATCCTGATAAATATATAGGGAAAGTCAAAATAGAATGGTTTCAAAGACATGAGAGCTTTTGGCATAGAAGACATGCTTATCAAATTAATAGAATTTATGTTTATCAAATTAACCAATGACACAAAATAAGAAGAAATAATTAAAATATTGAATAACATATTCAGAACTCAGAAAATCTTAACAGTTTAGAACAATGAACTTAATTGAGTAAAATTATACATTTGGATTTTTAAAAGATCAACTGTGCAAGAATTAGGTGACGAGGCATAGCTAGATATTGGTGCATCTGAAAAAGATCTAGGGTTTGTAGTTAAAGATATCAATGAGTCAACCTCATGATATGGCAAACAAAAAAGCATTATGGTGTAGCACCCAGGACTATGGAGGTAATACATCATTGTAATTTACCTCCGTTAAGCCACATTTCAAGCACCAGGTTCAGTTCGGGGTGCCACACTACTTTTTTTTGGTAAGTATATTAAAGAGCTGGACACATCCAGATGGGAAGAACTAGGATGGTAAACGGCCTCGAGTCCATGCCTTATGAGGATGGCTTGAAGGAATTGAGGATGTCAAACATTTAGAAGAGAAGACTTAAAAGGGACATAATAGCTGTCTTCAAGAATTTGAAGAACTTTTATGAGGCAGGTCAGTTAGACTCATTTTGTTTTGTACAGAAGGTTAAACTAGGAAATATGAATGAAAGTTGAAAATTTAGACTCATTTTAAGGAAAAATTTCCTAACAAGTAGAGCTCTCCAAAAGTGCAGTAGGCTTCCTTGGGAGGTAAGGGCTGGATTAGATGGCCTTTGAAGTCATGTCCATTCCTGTGATCCTGTGCGTAGTAACAGGAGAGATCAGAGAATTTTAAATGGCAGAGATGGCATCTAAGCTGGATCTTGAAGGAAGATGAACTCAACAGGCAAAGAAATTGGAGAAAACCATTTTAGAGTATGCAAAGGCATGGGAATGGGAAAGAGTAGAATGTGAATGAGGAATAGCATGGCAAGTAGTTTAAATTGACAGGAACTGGTGGAGAAGAAACTTGAATGCCAGGCTAAGGAGCTGGGTTGTGGGGTTTTTTTTAAATACTGTGGGGAATTGAAGGTCTTTGAGTAAGTCAGTGATATGATCAGACTTGTGCATTAAGGTTACTTGAGTAACTGTATGAAGGATAGATTGGAAAGAGGAGAGATTAGAGAAAAAAAGACAAGCTTAAAGGTTGTTGAAATAGTCCAAGTTGTAGGTAGGTAATAAGAATATGAACTGGATTTATAGCAGTAGGACTAGAAAGTAGAGATCAGATGTAAGAGATGGAAAGCAGCAGGACACAGTGGAAAACGTGCTAGATTTAGAGTCAGGAAAGCATGCTCTGACACTTAATGTATAAGAGACCTTGGGCAAGTTACTTAACTTCTTTAAGCCTCAATTTCCCCCTCTGTAAAATGAGGAGTTTGGACTAGATGGTCTTCTAATGGTCTTTTCAACTCAATCCTATAATCCAATAAGATATTGCAGAGAGGGGCTACATTTTACATATCATTGTTAGATATCAGCAGGATATCATTTTTACCAGAACAGACTTAGCAGTTAACTAGTCTCAAAGACATTGTGTATTCAGGTTGAGTCTCCATGCTACTGGCCACATTATAGAAGGATTCCATTGACTGCTCTAAGACAAATATTTTATACCAAGGTGTGAAACGCTAGGGAAATTGTGTCTCTAACAGAGAGTCTACCTGAATATTACCTAAGTGAGTATTTATTTTTATTTATTTTTGCATCTAGAGGTGTAGGAAGATGTCATCCATGTCCTAGACACGTCTTGATTTCTAGATTTTTTTTTTCTTATTGAGCTCTCTTAATTGGAAGAAAGTATGCTGCTGCTGATTTATAGACCACTCAGTTGTGCCAGGGATCATTTTAAATGTACACAGCTGCTCTGGCTGGAGTTTAACTTGGCAGATAGTATGAAACCCTTGCATTGGGTCATTTGTTTGTATATGCGTACAATAAGCTCCTTGTGCAGGTTCTTTAGAAATGCTTGCAGCAAACACTCGGAACTAGGGCTTATAAGTAGCTTCACTTAATGATTTATTATTTTGGAGACTGGCCAACCAGCGTTTTCAATGTGAAGGATGAGAGCATTTTATACTATTGATAAGACCCCAGTGGAATCACAGAGACAGTCTGGAAGGGAGAAGTTTCCAGAGCAAAAGGCAGAATCCTTGCATTTGGGAACTCTGATTTCAGGAGTAGATAAGACAGGGTAGGGCAAATTCATCCTGACAGCTGGTCTTACTCTCATGCTGGTGGGCTCTGGGGAAGCTGGCAAGAGAATGTGGATGATTGAAGGCCAACCCTCACCTCCCAGAACAACCAGGAGAAATCCAGTTGATAATGAGGAGTCTGGTATTTGTAAGTTAACTGTGTCCTCTTCAAATTCAAGGCCAATGAGCTGTGTTTACACATCAGTTATTCATTGCATTCAAAGATGATAAAGCTGAGTGTGATTAACCGGGGGAGAAGCAGTGTGGTGTAGTAGAATGAGATGCGGATTTGGAGTCTGGGGCTTAGGTTCAAATTCTGACTGCTGCGACTATTACTGCTACCTGTGTGACACAGGGCAAGTAATTTCATGTCTCTGATCCTCTGTTTCCTCTTCTTTAATCAGACTGACTGACCTCAGTTAGCTTGCAGTCTATGATCCTGTGTGTTGAAAATTGGGCTAAAAATACCCGTGAGCAATTAGCAGGTCTCTCTACAATGTGTGAAGATGTAGACAGACTCCCTTGGCCTTATGGCTCCATCTCAGCAGCTTTTCAAGCTTCAATTACCCTTGTCAAAGAGACATCTCCTCATTGACCTCAGTCAACCCAACTGATCTGTCTCCTACTTGCTATTTCTCAGCATGCCACAGGTAGGCTATCCTCCTTAAGATTGTTCTTCACCCTGCCCTTGTTAAAGCTAATTATGACTAATGAATTAAAAAGGTAACTTAGGGTTGGTCCACGTCAGTCTACTCAAGTTTCTACTTCTTAGGTACCTTGACATCTCTCTATCCCTCATATACATGGTGAGGTGAGGCCCTCTGAGCCTGGAGGGCCAGCTGTATTTCAACCACTTTTTGTTGGTGAGCTCATATTACCAAGTATCCGAATGAATTGTTTCCCATGCAGAGTGTATATTTTGGTTCAAACCTATTTTCTTTACTTCAGTTTTTTTGTCTATGTGGCAACTGTGGTTTCCATTTTACAGAAGAGGAAACTTCCCTCTTTTCCTCATTCACCACATTCTGTCTCCCATTTCAATGATTTTGCACCTTATGCTTGGAATGAATTCTCTCCTCACATCTTCCTCATAGAGTACCTCTCTTCCTTCAAGATGCATTTCAAGCCTTCTTTATGAAGCCTTTATTAATACCCTCCCTCACAAATCATCTTATATTTAACCTCTTTGTATTTTTTCTATTTTTTTAAAAATAAATTTTATTGATATCTTTTATTTTGATAGCACTTAAATGTCTCCCTCCCCTCTGCCAGACAGCCATTCCATATAATGAATTTTTTAAAAAGAAAAAGAGAAGAAAAAAATCTGCAAAGTCAATGTGTTGAAAAATATTTAATGTTTAAATAAAACATATTTATTCTTTTTATATTTATTCTGTATATGTTTATGTATGTGCTCATTAAAATGTAAGATCTTTGACAGCAGGTGTCATTTCCTTGTATTTGCATCCTTAGCTCCTAGCACATAGTAGGTACTTAATAAATGATTATTGATTGATTAATAATTATTTAATACCATTAATAACATTTTGGTATAAATGAGATAGTAGAAGAGCACCTAACTGTATTAGCAAATTCAAATCATCTAGCCCAAATGAATTATATCCTAGGACACTGAAAGAACTGGCACATGTAACTATTGATTCATTGTTAATAATATTTGAAATATTGTGGATGAGATGCCACAGGACTGAAGAAGACTAGAGAATGGCTCAATCAATCAACAAGCATTTGTTAAGCACCAACTGTGTGTCAGACACTATATTAGATGCCTGGGAGACAAAACCAAAAACGAAACAGTCTCTGCCCTAAAGGAGCATATATTCTTTCACAATCTGGGTGGCCTTGGCAGAACACACACACACACACACACACACACACACACACACACATACTTTTAGCTCTTAGGGAATGCATTATATTTATAACACACATGGTATTATAAATTAGGTTCTGCTTTGTGGAACCTTAATTCCTCATTAGTAATAATAATAATAAGAAACACTTACATAGCACTTACAATGCCCCAGGCACTGTGCTAAGTGCTTTACAATTATAATAATCTCACACCTTTGGATGCTTTGTAAAATATGGAGTGTCAATAACAATAATAATAGCTGATATTCATGTAGCATATTGCAGTTTACAAAGGAGCATTTGATTCTCATAACAATCCTGTGATGAAGATGCTGTTATTATCCACAAAAATTTTACAGATGAGAAAACTGATGTCCAGAGAAATTAAACGTCTAACCCTGGTCAAACAACTACTAAGTGTGAGAGGTAGGATGGAAACCTAGGTCTCTTCTGATTACATGTCTAACATGTTTCCCATCCCACTGCCTCTCAGTGATGCTTACAGACCAAACGACTGGATGTTGTCCTTTATGGATATGTTCAATTGATTTCTTTGTTTTGTGGGAAAATATGATGTTAATAATCTAATATGTTAATAATATAACCCTTTGATGAAGAGGGCTTTTTGATAAGCATAAAATCTATTAAGCAGCCTTCTTTGTTTGAAGAATTGAGTTTCATTTTGTTGGGGTTTTTTTTTTTTGGTCATAAATACTGATAAATCTCTATATATGTATATGTATGTTTCTGTTACTGTAGGAAATATTGTCATAAAACTTTTAATTCATCTGGCCACTCTCAGCTTTAACTAGGTGATTCTGTCTCAAATACTTTGCCTTGGTTTCCCCATTTGTCAAATGGAGAGTTGTTCGATATTTCAAAAGAACCTATGCTTTCCTTGCTATGTATACTTTCCCAACTGATGCAGATACCAACTCCTCCATTTTTTTAGATCTTTGTAGACTGCCTTCTGATTTGCAGGAGGGAAAAAAATGTTTGCTATACAGGGGCCGACTTTCTAAGGATCATCTCTCAGAATTTAGCTAGGCTGGTCCTTGGACGATAGATAGATAGATAGATAGATAGATAGATAGATAGATAGATAGATAGATAGATAGATAGATGATAGATAGATAGATAGATAGATAGATAGATAGATAGATAGATGATAGATGGACAGATAGCTAGATGGATGGATGGGTGATTTACAGATTGGTAGAAATTACTTTATCTCACACTCTTCCTCTTTATTACTTTAAGTTCCAGTCTGACTGTACTGTGCCCACCACCATACCCTTTGATTTCCTTCCTTACTGTGTGCTTTTTACTCACACTGTTCCTTATGCTTGAAATTCCCTCTCTCCTGTTGAATTCCTACCCAGTCGCTTCCGCTAAACATTCTCTGATCCTCTTGTTGATAAAGATCTTTCTCTTCAAATGCCACCTAGCACTTTCACCTCTGTAAAGCATTTATTAGTAACAGTATGTATTCCAGCTTTCTTTGTTGGTTTCTTATCTAGATCCTAGATAACTCTGTGTGGGCAAGGGATATCTGTGTATTACCTAGATTTTGTATTTCCTCCACCACCTAGCCATGGATTTGGAACATAATGAGTTCTTAGCAATTGCTTTACTACATTGTATAATTTCACCTATGGGACTTGGATATGTTTCCTTCAGAGAGAAGGGAGCTCCTCAGGCCATAGGTTGCCCCCTGCCATGGCTGATTAGGGAATGGGGAATGGGAAAAGAGCAAGACCTCTTTCTTTGGGGTAAACTGTGACCATGACTCAAAATATTTGGGAGCCTTAGGGACAAACATGAAGACCAGCCCTCCTACTCTCAGTGCTCCACAAATAAGGAAGGGTTTTCCTCTAATTAAAAATTAGTCTAGGAGTTTGTTTAATGACACCTATTCTCTATTCTTTAGTGGTTTGAAAAGGAAAAACATCGTGTACTTTGGTCCCAATTTTGTGTCTGTTTTCCACATGGAGTTAAGATATTGGGTAACCATCCTTATTCACTTAATCGTAATTCATCCTTTCGTCCTTGCAAGCCTACAGACATTTTCCTCCCCACCTCCCCCAGTGGGGATTCTGTCTTCCCACTCTGTGGGAAAGAACAGGAATTGGGCTCTATGACTGTGACCATCTTAATAAAACATGGAACTGAAAAGTATTTTGGATCATGTAAATCCAGCATTCTTTATCTATTCTGTATTCAGTTCAAGCCAAGTCTACATAAGACCACCATGTGCAATCTAATTCCATATGTATATGTTGGCAAACGAATGAACCTCTGGTAGCCAATTTTAGGTTTTGTGGGTGTCCCGTGTCTTTACTGTCAAGCTGAGAGATTCACTAAGGTGCTGCTCATCCTATACCTATGCATCCCTCCTACATAGCTGACATATGGAAAATCAAGGAATTAAAATGTGCCTAGTCTATTATTTGCTACTCTTTGGGTAGCTTAATTCCAATGCAAACACTTTTAGTTGTATTCTTTACAATAATTAAAAAGCTAAGTCAACTAATATGATGACTCTGCATTCATTCATTCATTCATCAAGCACCTGTTGTGCTAGGCACTGGGGATACAAAGAAAAAAAATCAATCCTTGCCTTCAAGGGGTTTACATTCAATTGCGTATAGGGGTGGGGGGAAAGGAGGAATGAAAACATATATACAGATAAACACATGTAAAATAAATCCAAATTAAGTACGAATTTCAGTGGGGAATGAACTGGCAACTGGGGGCGTCAGGATTGGGCCGGTAGGTGTCAAAGTAGCTGGAGTCTAAGTCTGGAGTCAGGAAGATCTGAGTTCAAATGTGGCTTCAGACATTTCACTAGCTGTGGGATACTGTGGAAAGTCACTTAATCTCTGTTTGCCTCAGTTTCCTCATCTATAAAATGGGACTCATAATAGCACCTACCTCCCAGGGCTCTTGTGAGAATCAAATAAGATAATAATTATAAAGTGCTTAACACAGTGCCTGGCACATAGGAAATGGTATATAAATCTTCGCTATTATTTATTATTATTATCATTTTATTAGGCTTATATAGGGAACATTTGAGTCCAGCCTTGAATGGCATTAAGGATTCTAAAGGAGAGTTGAGGAGGTGTGTTTAATGTCATTTAAAAAAAACTACACCTGATTTGTTAAAGTTTTGTTTAAGCCTGGCAACATATGCTATTGAGAAGCAGTGTGGTGTGAGGGAAGATACACTGGCCCTGCACTTGAAGGCCTTGGGGCCTGGTCCTAGTTCTGTAGTTCCGTGGCTATTTGACCTTGGGAAGTCTCTTTTTCTCTCTGATTTCTTCTCTCTTTTCTGTAAAATAGGGATGACAATATATGAACCAACCTCAAAGAGTTATTACAGAGACAGTACAATGTAGTCCTTCAGAGACCATAAATATATAATGTATGACCTGGCTTTCCTACTTAGGACCTGGTTTACTTTAACTTGGGATCTGAACCCAGTTCTTCCTAATTCATCTCTACTGCAGTCAGTCAACAGCTGATTTACAACTTGTCTTTTCTCATTAAAACTTTTTTTGTTTGTTATTCTAGAATTAATAGACATCAACAAATTGGAGCCTTTTCACATACACAGAAGAAGAAGATTATACATAAAACCATGAGTCTCTTAAGTATTGTTGCATTTTAAAAAACCCAACATAATAAATTCAACTTATAGTCTTAAGGAGCTACCCAGGGCACTGAGAAGAGTGTGTCCAGGATCTCACTATCAGTAGGTGTCAAAGGCAAGACTTGAACCAAGGTCTTCCTGACTCAGGGGGAAGCTCTGTACCCACTATGCCAAGTCCTTCTCACTGCCTGTTAGCACCTTTTAAGGTCATAATATTTTAGATCTGGAAGGGACAATATTGATCACCTAGGCCAACCTCCTCATTTTATAGATAGGGAAACTGAGGCCCAGGGAGGTAAAGAGATATGCTCCAAGTACCCAGATAGTAGAAATTAGAGCCAGGATTCAAGCCCTCAACACAACATTCTCCTCACTCCATCAGAATGATCTGAGCTTGAATTCTGCTAGCATAGGTCTATAGAACCAGAATCATTTTCCATGCCATGGGGAGGCACTGAAATGCCAATTACATGTAGAATACTGGACCTTAAAGTATGTTCAAGTTACTTCTAACCACTGCTAATAGATATGAAAAATAGAGACCCCAGATCTTTTTATTTCTCAAGGAATCCATAAGTCTTAGTCAAAGATGGTCTCTCCTAACCCCTTTTAAGTATAAGTTTAGAGTTTTTACTCTTGCAGTCAAATAGATTAGGTTTATCCTTCATTTTGTACATAAATTTGTCCTAAGTAATATAGTCAAAAGGAAAAATTCCCAAGCAGCAGTGGTGGGTTCAGAATCATTTGTCAAGTTAATGATGATATATTTTCTTGCCTTGAATAACGTCAGCTGGAAAATGTTACATTCCAAGCCATGAAATGAAGCCAACCAAATAGTTCCCAACAAACAAATGTTAAGACTGCAGGAGAGCAAAAACCTCAAGTCTTTTTCTTAAGGCCCACATTTTTTTCCTCAGGATCCTCCTGTCACTGGAAATATTTCCAACAAATGAGGCTCTTAGGAGAGACCATGGAGTTTGGTGTCTTGTATACATGCTTTACATAATTAGGAAGATGCATTTAAAGGTGATAAAAATTTTAACCTGGTGATCATAACGGAAAAATTGCAAATAATGCAGGGACTCATACATTGGGGAGTGAATGAACAAATTGTGACTATGGATAAACAGAATGGTATACTATTACACCTGAAGAAATGAAGAATTCAGAGAAAAATTAGATCTGTATGAATTGATGCAGAGTGAAGAAAGAAGAAAGACGAGAACAATATGCATAATGACAATGATGAAAAGAACACTAAAGGCATGCTATAAATAGAATCCCCAATCTTGGTCATTGCCCTCCTCTTGGTAAAGACGGGGTAGATTGCAAATGTGGATGACAGCATGTGCTATCAGATGTGGTTGCTGTGTTGTCTGGTTTTGCTTAACTATTTTAAGAGAGGTCCTATGGGAAGGAGATTGTTGGTAAGGAAAAAAAATCAACAAAACACTGTAAAAAGAAGGTAATGCTTTTTTTGGCCCAATATCTTTAGTTTTAGAGGAGAGAAAACGTCATCATCTATGTAGAGTCCCGCAAAAATCATTCACGTGTAAGTCCTCTTATTCTGTTCTGATTTGTATATGAAAAATCTTATCTGGTGCTTGCAAGTTCAGAATAAAAAATATTCAGGAAGAATTTCATATAAATTTTCAAGAAAATGCCAAATATTCAGTTCTGGCTTTAAAGTTGCTCCTGTTGTGCATCTACAACCATTTGAATACTCTAGCAATGGAATTCAAACACTTGATTCTGTAACATAAGAAAGTAAACACAGCTGACACCCCCAAAACTGGAGGACACGTTTATAAGTGAAGTTGATGACTGTACTTATTTGTTACAAGGGAAGGCTTTTATTTTGAAAAGAAGTTCTGCGCTGGGCCCTATTCAGACCAGTCCCCTGATAGTTTATGTTTGAACCTGGAGCAAACTGAGAAATTTGTAGGTTATTTAATAGTTAACAAATAGGGATTTATTTAGCCTTAGCAGGAGAAGGCTATTCAGCAAAGCTATGCACTGAGCACACCTGAGCTAATTAAGCTGCGTGAAGCTCCTTTGCTTGAATTCCTAGTCAGACATTATAGCACCTGGAATTCCTTGTAAATGTTTTGTGCTCTGGTGACCAGCAATAGATGGAGCAGCTGAGCCTGTCCCAGTCAAGTCTCGGGGATGGTTTCAGTACCTTTAAAGAAAAAAGTAGGGGATAACTTTTATGGGGGTAGGAGTTGGGATATTATGCTCCTACCACAGGGAACGAGAAGAGTAAGGAGAGCGTGGAGGTAGTAACAGTGATAGGAGGAGGAAAAGAAAGATTGTCAATGAAACATTAAAAAATACACAAGAAAGAAAGCAGAATAAAGAGAATTCATAAGGGGAAAGGCACAAGTAGAGGAGCGCTGGTACCACTGTGTTAAATTTATTATATATTTAAAAAATAAGTTATATGTAATAGACATTCATGGCATCTTATAAATTCTCTTTTTCTATCCTTTGTGTAAGGAAATGTTTATGTTTGTTGATGACAAGTTTATAATAATATGAAAAGATTTTTTTTAAAAGGACTTAAATTGACCCTTTAAAGTTTGGCTCAAGTATTTTGTGAACTTGGTACGCTTAATTTTGACTGCCTTAATCATGAGTATTTCCATTGGTCCTTTTAATGGGCCAGCTCATTTCCCCCCCAGCACCAAGTCTGTCCTACTGTCAGGTATTATCCCTTCCATTCAGCTCTGCCAAGTAGGAGATCAACTGTCTCTCCACTGGGCTATGCTGCCTCTCCTCCCCGAGTATAACTTTCCTGTTTCTGCTGATGGCAGAAATGTTCTCTCAGACACCTAGGCTCAGTTGCTTTGACTCTTCCCATAGTAAATCAATCATTAAGATTAATAGAATCTATCTGGACAATATACTCTGTTTCTCCCCCTCTACTTCCCCCCCCCACCCCATTTTTCCTGTTACCACCATAGCCTCATTCTTTCTCATTCCAATTCATCTGACATACCGTGGTGGGGTAACCTTCCTAACACATAATCTGATCATATTACTTCCCATTGGGAAACCTTCAGTGATTCCTCCTTCCCCTACTCCCACCCACCTTGTCTGAATAAAATTTAAATGTCTTAGTCTGGTATTCAAAGCCCTCCAAAATCTTTTCAGACTTATCTCAAACTACTCTTTTTAAGGCATTCAACACTTAAAGCAATGGATTTCTCGCCATTCTTTTTATGCTGACCTCTTCTACATCCATACCTTGCTCTAAGCCTTCCCCTATGCCTGTGATAGATTAATACTCCCAAATGTCTATTTGTTTTAATTATCCCCTTCCCCCAAGTTTGGAGTTTCTTCTCTCCCTTTTTCAATTTCTCCTAGCACTTTGTTTATGCTATTCCCATGCCCTTGTAAAATTCCAATTTGTGTAATTCTTTCTTGCGTATCTGCATTTTCTTTCTTGCTAGACTGTGAGCTTCTTAAGGGTGGGCCGTGTGCCTTGTTTCATTTTTCTGTGCCCAGTCTCTAATCAAATGCCCACTACATAATAGGTTCAAAGTAAGTGTTTGCTGGATAGTGATGAAAACATTTAGTGAAATGAATCTCTTTTACTTTTAACCACTTGACTAAAGCTAATTCCCATTTATGGGTCAGTAATCAATCAATAAGTTAGTCGTCAAGCATTTATTAAGGGCTTATGATGTCCCAAGCCCTGTGCTTATCCACATCTCTGGGCTTTAGCACGAGTATCTTCACTTTGCTGACTACAGCCTGGTAGCCACCCAAACTGGTCAGAAGTCACAACTTCAGATGCTGATACACACATACATACACAAAGGATTTACTGTACCTTTACTATAATTTTTAAACTTATTAATTCCCATATCTGCTATGCTTTTATGCTGCTACGTATCCTTTCCTCGAAAGGAAACTATAACTAACTTAAGTAGACCTCAGGAACAATGAAACAGTGCTTGGAGACATGGTTATTCCCTCATTTGCCTGGAAATGGCTTAAAATTATAGCCTTAGATGACTGGTGTGGTGACTTGGTTAGAATCATGTGGCCAATAGAAGGCAGAGATGAGCCTTACATCTGGTCTCGGTTCCCTGGTCTTTCAATTTGTGAAAATCCACCCAGAGCCAAGATGATGCTTCCCCTCCATCTTCATGTTGTGCTCTTGGATTCCAGTCTCCATTTATTACCCAGTAGTCCAACTCCCAGACTTGGGACCCTGGGCTTCTAAACATTTACCACATTTAGCCCCAGCTTAGACCTACTACTTCTGCTTTATCTTTCTTCAGGTAATTTTACTCCTTATACCCACCCCTTTACTTTTCTCCATCTCTTCCCTTCCCAACCTCTTACCTTCTTTAAACTAACTGACATACCCATACTACCATGGAAAGGATGTATCAAATATCCTCTGATTCTACTCACCTCTGGCCACTGCTCCCAATGTGTGCCATCTCTCCTTGTTAGGATGCAAGGTCCTTGAGGGCAGGGTCTATGGTAACCACAGTGTCTGGCCCATAGTAAACACTTATATGCTTTTTCATTTATTCATTCATTTCTGACTCTAAGGACAGCTCTCTTCCCACCCTGCCAGACTGCCTCTGGGTTGACCTTGGTTTTTAAAAAATCATTTTAGCAGTAAAATGGTTCTTCCATCTGGCTCTAGTTATTAAATTAGAACTCAGGGTCATGATCAGGATGTGGAATAGAATTTTACATATTAAGAGAGTTGAGAAAGTTTTCAAAATATTTCAGACCTCCTTCTTCCCCATTCCAAATAAAACACCTTTGGTGAAATATTTAGGTAATTGAAGCAAACTTTTAAAAATCTTTTGTCTCATTGTGAAAAAATTGGCTGTATTGTGAAGTGATGGAGGGGATCAGTAAGGAGGGAAGGGTGTCTGTGGGAGTATACAATAAGGCTAGCAAAATAGCTTAGGTCAAGGTTGTGAAGGTCTTTAAAAGCTAAATGGAGTTTATATTTTATCCCAGAGGTAATAGAAAGGCACTAGATTTTATTGCATGGAAGTAATATGGTTAGATCTGCATCTAAAGAAAATGACTTTGGCAACTAAGTGGACTAGAAAACAGAGAGACCAGTTAGGATGCCACTGTCCAGACTGACCATGCTCAAACTGAGAGAGTTCTCTTGAGTTAGTGAAATGGGAGAGCGGACACTTACACCCAGCCAGGCATTTGTTCCACATTACATGTCACCTGAATTATAAGAACCTTGACCACTGGAACTATTGAAATGATATTTGGCCTCTGAATAGCAACTCAAGTCTGCCACATGCAAGAGGAAGTGGGGTGAAGTACAGTTAGTTCTACTGTAATCTGATATATGTGCTCCCTAAAAGCACTGAGATATTCACAGTCTTATAAAAGCCACAGGGTTTATAATGAAAATGAAATTAGATGCACAATGATAAAAAACTTCATCTATAACACACCCCAAAAGTTAATTAATTAATTAAATTAATTAAATTAAATTAATAATCCAAGCAGGAGGTGATGAGGGATTAAACTAAGGTATGTGAATAAAAAGGTTTTGGACATGAGAAATGTTGTGGAGGTAGAAAAGGCAAGATTTGGCAATTAATTGGATGTATGGGGTGAGAGAGAGTGATTGAGGATCACGCTAAGGTTATGAAGCTAGGAGACTGGATGGTGCTGCTTTTATCATAAAGAAGGAATTTTGGAAAGAGGAGCATTTGGGAGGTAAAGTTTTGGACACTTTGAGATATCTCTGGGATATCCATTTTGACACATCTAATAAGAAATTGATGATGTAGGACTGAAACTCAGGAACAAGGCCAGGGCTGGATATACTCTGTGAGTCATCTACATAGAGATGATAATCAAACCATGGGAACTGAGGAGGTTACTGACAGAGTGGAGAAGAGAAGAGGGCCTATGACAAAGCCTTTTAGAACATTCACAGTGAGAGGTGTATGATATGGGATGAGCTTATGGTCTACCTTTTGGGACAAACATAGAAACAGCAAGGGTAGGATTATTAATTCTTCTCTTCAATGGACTCATGTTGGAGCTTGACTAGTAATGACACATTTGAATATAGCATATTTGAAAAACATCTGCTTTGCTTTCTCCAGCATATCCCCTCCATTCTTCCTTTTGCTCCATGTGTGTAGGTATGACATATGTGAAAAGGGTCATTCCAGGTCTTGACATTAGAGGATAATACCACCTAAAGACTTTTGTTATTTCTCTTGAATCTGTACCTCTTCTATTTTATCTACAAAGTTCCTAGAGTTTCAAATTAAGGATCTACTTAATCAGTTACAACAGAAGTTAAGGGGCTATACAAGGAACCAGGCAGTGAGGGCAAAAGAGTTTACCTTGATGTCATTGAATACATACACATACCCTCTTGGAGAGCTAGGTGGCTCAGTGGATGGAGCACTGGGCCTGGACTCAGGAAGACCTGAGCTCAATTCCAGCTTTAGACACTTTGTGACACTGGGCAAGTCCCTTAACCTCTGTCTACCTCAGTTTCTTCATCTGGAAACTAAGGATAATAGTAACAACTATCTCCTAGGGTTGTTCTAAGGATCAAATGAGTTGAAAATTGTAAAGTGCTTAGTACGGGATCTGGCATAGTAAGTACTATATAAATATTATTATAATTATATCTTATATATACATTGTGTGTGTGTGCACATCTATACACACATAAAGGAATAACAAGGAGCAGTTAAAGGGACCCATTCTGGTTTTGTGCGCTAGTGGTATCATGAGAAGAATAAAATATTCTCTAATAAATGAAAAGAGAACAAGTCACCTAAGGTCAAATTTTTGCCTTGGGTCTCTTTGGAAGAATTTTCCCAACGACTTAGAAAAGATGATAATTTGGCCATTTGCCTAACCTCTCCCAGCTCTGGCCACTGTCCAGACTGACCATGCTCAAACTGAGAGAGTTCTCTTGGGTTAGTGAAATGGGAGAGGAGACACTTACACCCAGTCAGCTGCATTTGTTCCACATTACATGTCACCTGAATTATAAGAACCTTGACCCCTGGAACTGTTGAAATGATATTTGGCCCCTGAATAGCAATTCAAGTCTGCCACATGCAGAGGAAGTGGAGTGAAGTACAGTTAGTTCTGCTATAATCTGACATATGTGTTTCCAAAAAGCACAGATATGCACAGTTTTATAAAAGCTACAAGGTTTACAGTGAAAACAAGGTTAGATAAGCAATGATAAAAAAAAAACTTCATCAATAACGCACCCAAAAAGTTAGAAGCCTCAGTTTTATACATGTTAAATCATCAAGAAATATATGAGTACTACAAAAGTTAGTGGAGGAGTCCTTGAGCTTTCCAAACTCTGCCAGAGTCCCAGTTCCTTCTGTCTTGGGTTGGCAAAGTCTCTCACAAATTGGGCAAGGTGGAAAGGGTGTGGTATGGACCAGCGCTCCTCTGTCCACAACTACTATGTCATTAGAAGATGTATAACAAACACCTCTCTTTACTTTGACAAAGACTTGAAATTTGCTTGTGGAAATGGTTATCTGGTGTTACTGTCAAGTTATGCTGTTTTCTGCATTCTGGATATTTCTCCTAGAAGAAAATGAAGCTAAGCAAACTGGAAATTTGAGTGATGCTTAAAATGTTCCCTGACATATCCATCCCATTTAAACAAATTCAAATTTTCATAATAAGCACTATGGCAAAACCAATTATGCTTTGGAACCAATAGAAAGAGAAAATTGTCTTTAGTTGGAAAGGGGGTGATTCCTCCCCAAGTAACTCCCCAAGTGGAAACAGATTTTTCAGAGCTGCCTCACACACAAAAATATTTGCAGCTAATGTTAAGGGTGTGAGAACAACTAGAAGGCAATTGGGGAACTCTTTGTGGACCAACTTCCTTCCCCCAAACACACCTTTTGCCTGGCAAATCAGTTTCCCAAAGGGACTTCTGTATGATTATTACAGACCTGTCAAAATAGGAAGCCCAATTATATTTGGAGAGAGAGGCATATTCCCAGAGATGAAGCAAAGCAGGCCTGGCATATTTCCTGTGTGCCAGACTGCTGAGTCTGACACTGCTGTTTCCCAGCGGTTTCCAGCGATGCCATAGCATCTAAAACTGAGATTCTCTGTGTGTTAGCAGATGGGTGTCACGAAAAGAACATTGGATTAGAAATCAGAAGGCCTTAGACCTCGGGTGGGGAACCTGTGGTCTCAAGGCCACATATGGCCCTCCAGGTCCTCAAGTGCAGCCCTGTGACTGAATCTAAACTTCACAGAACAAATCCCCTTAATAAAAGGATTTGTTCTGTAAAACTTGGACTCAGTCCAAAGGCCACACCTAAGCACCTAGGCCGCATGTGATCTCGAGGCCACAGATTCCCTGCCCCTGCCTTTGACTCTCCTCCTAGTTCAGCTGCTAGCTAATTGTGTGACTTTGGACAACTCTGATTCTTATTATTTCTGTCTGTGAAATGGAAGTAATACTTGTCCTGGGCCCTTTTCTCACTATACGCATGCTTTCTTAGAGAGTTAGGTAGCCCAGTAGAAGACTGGGCCCGAAATCAAAAAGACCTGAGATTAAATCTAGCCTCAGACACTTATTAGCTGTGTGACCCTGGGCAAGTCACTTAACCCTGTTTGTCTCAGTTTCCTTATCTGTATAATGAGCTAGAGACAAATCACTCCAGTATCTTTGCCAAGAAAAACCCCAAAGGGGGTCACAAAGACTTGGACATGACTTAAAATGGCCAAACAATACATTTCTGATATGTGCATCAACCATGTGCCCAGTCACTCAAATTTGTAACCTTAGACTCATCCTTCATTCTTCCCTCTCCTTCATTCCCTCCCACTCCCCCACTAGTCAGTTGCTAAGTGCTATTGATTCCATCTTCACATCTCTGAAATTGACTTAGGGGTGGAAAGGACCTTAGAGGCCATCTAGTGAAGCTCCTAGACTTTACAGGTGAGGAAACTGAGCCCAGAGAGGCTAAGTGATTTGCCCAGGCTCACATAGGCAGTAGTTGATAGAGGGCTGGTTTTGAACTCAGGCCCACCAGTTGAGTCCAAATAGAGTACTTTTTTCACTGTGTCATATTGCCCCTCATAAACCATCCCCTTCTCTATATTTATAGGGCCACATATTGGTTCTTGTCATCATCCCCTCTTGTCTGTGCTACTCTAATAGCCTTCTAATTGTTCTCGTTTCTTCCCTCTCCAGTCTACTCTCCACATAGCAGCAAGACAATCTTCCCAAGGGACAGGTCTGACCACATCACTCCCTTCTTCAAAAACCTTCTATGGATCCCCATTGCCTATAATAGGATAAAATACAAATTCCTCAGTCCTGTTTAAGCTCCTCCACAACTGGCTCTCGCCTACCTTCCTGACTTTACTTCCTTCTTCTTACCTTCATGAACTCTACATCCCAGCCAAATTCGACTAACTGCTGTTTCCCAGTTCAGTACTCCACCTCTTACATTTGTACCAAACTCTCCCCACGCTTGGAAGGCACTTGTTTTTATCTGCACCTCTCTTTTTCCTTCAGTGCTCCAACCAGGCATAACATCCTTCATGAACATTTTATGTGCTGTAGTGGTTGGGACCTTGAGTCAGAAAGACCTGAGTTCAAATCCTGCCAACAGATATTTATGAGCTGGGCAAGTCACTTAACCTTTTTCAGGGTCAAGTTTCTTCATCTGTAAAATGAAGATAATTATAGCACCTACCTCATAGGGTTGTCATGACCATGAGATACGTTAATATGTATAAAGTGCTTTGCAGACCTTTAAGAACTATGTAAATCCTAGCTATGATTATTATTATTCACTCTTTTTCTCCCTCTTCATTTTTCCTTGTGCTATTTTTTTTTTGCCAGGAAATTGGGGTTGAGTGACTTGCCTAGGGGTCACACAGCTAGTGAGTATCATATGTTTGAGGCTGGATTTGAAACCAAGTCTTCCTGACTCCAAGGCCAGTGCTATTTTTTTTTTTTTTTTGGCAAGGCAATTCGGGTTAAGTGACTTGCCCAGGGTCATACAGCTAGTAAGAGTCGAGTGTCTGGTCTGAGACTAGCCCTTGGGCTATTCTTAACATCTTTGGATTAGAGATGAAAGGGACCTTAGAGGTCATCTAGTTCACTGACCTCATTTCACAAATAAGCTGACAGAAGTCCATGTCGGTTAATGTAAAAAGTGGCTTGTCAGAACTTACTCAGGTAGTAAGTGGCTGAGCTGAGTTGTTCTTCTGCTGTGTCCCTATGTGACCCCATGGAATCTGTCCACATGGTTTTCTTGGCAAAGCTGTTGGACAGATTTGCCATTTCCTTCTTCAGTGTGTGCTCATTTTCACAGATGAGGAACTGAGGAAAACTGACTTACCCAGGGTCACACAGCTACCAAGTATCTGATTTGAACTCAGATCTTCTTGATTCTAGGCCTGGTGCTCCATATACCACCTAGTTGCCCCTGGTGCTTATGTCTAGAAACTCAAAGTTCAACTATATATTATGTGTACTATCATATATATATATATGTATATGTTATAGTTGAATACATATATTCAAATATAACTATATGTTTCCACAATATCACACGCCTCCCAAAGAGTTGCTTCCCTCCAGTAGCATGCACAGTACCTGAATGCAGCAGCTATGTGATTTGTATCTCTATATCCCCAACATCTAGATACAGAAATAGGAGGCTAATAAATCACTGAATTGAATTCCTACTTCACAGGCTTCTTTGAAATATCAATTGAAATTGTAGATGTGAAGGAACTCCAAAAACTCTCCAACTGAAATTCAAATGTTGGGAATCATTATTAAAAGATTCCTTGTTTTATTATTAAAATATATCTACATCTCTGGTTGGCAGGGGTGAATGGAGGGGAACTCTACTTTCATTTTTAAGCCTGCTGATATTTAACAAACCTGGGACTATCTCCGTGTAACAATAGCAGAATGGCTCAAAGACACATTCCAACCAGAATCTGAAATGAAACTGACAAGCCAAGTACTGGCGACTTTCTGAGGGACAGCTTTTTCTTCTGTAAAATGGGGACAATGGCAATTGCCCCATCCACCTGGCAGGCTTCCTTTGAGCAATGTGTAAACTCTAATATGTAATATGTAAATATTAGCTGTTATACTTACAGTAACAATACTAATAATAATTAGGTAGTATGGCTAGCTAGAACCTAGAAATAGCTAGTTTTGTAAATGTTTCTCCATCCAGATATAATGCACCAATCAGTTTAACTGAAGTTAGTGGGAACTTTTTTTTTTTTTGCTACTAGGCCTGTAAATGTAGCTTCCTAGAATGTTACCAATTTACTTGGTTCGAAAGTCACTTGAGGACAAGTTCAGTACAGAGAAATTGGATACTGTCATAGATCCTGCTGATAAGCCATGAAAAAAATAGATTCTTTTAATAGAAAGTATAAAGATAATGTACAGTCTTGGGAATTCTCGGAAGTGAAAATACAAAGGAAAGTTTTGATAAATTGCTTACTTATCAAATTATTTAATAAGTTTCTCTGTAATTAATATAACTTTTAAGGGTCTAGGTCTGGAGATTTATAAAAATGGTAAGTATAATAATTGTAATAAGTTTCAATGCTTCATTTTTTCCTAAATTCATTTTAATTAAAGCGGGATTTAGCTCCCTGCCAATTCATCACTCAACAACCTAGCAACCTAGCCTTCACAAGACCTTTGGTTCTTTTACTTTAGTGATCATAAGATCATAGATTTAGGATTGGAAAGATCCTTAGAAATTATCTACTCACTTCATTTTAGAGAAGTGACTATCCACTGGTAAGGTGCATGGTAAGTAACAATTTCAAGATAAGAATTAGGTCTTCTGAGTCCAGATCTGGTGATTTTTTCCAGTGCTATCCTCTAACCTAATCCAATGGGGGCAGATGTACCAGACAAACACCTTAAGAGAGAAGCATCTTCACACCAGATTTCTCATTAGAACCTCGGGGTCAGTGCACAACTTTCACCATTCTCCCTCCTTTCCTTGTTCTATGCCTAGCAAATTCCTCTACTTTGCATGCCTTACAATGCTCAGATATGAATTGTTATCATTGTAGGTAGGCCAATTGAGTTTAGCACTGGAAGGAACAGTAAATGAAGCAATGGTTTTGTTGGTGGGGAGGTATGCATAATAAAGGCAGGAATTTTAAACAGAAGATCTAAGGTTGAGGTAGATATGGGTCATCTGCCTTTTCCCCCTTTTGCTTCCAAGATTTTCATTGCAAGCAGGGACATTATGGGCGGGAGAGTGGCTTAAGAGATTCTTATGATTTCAGCCCCACACATTTCCTTTACAATTTTCTTGCATAAAGTTTCCAAAATAGTTTGAGGAGACATAGACTGGCAATCATGGATCTGATAGCAGATAAAAGGGAATTCTCTAACTCCAAGTCAGATGGATACCTGGGACCAGGGAAATCAGCGAGAGTCATAATAATAGGCAAAATGCAAACCCAGAGGGCTTTGTTGTCTGTCTGTCTGTCTGGGTGCTATTGCCATGGTCCTGGGACTATTCTTGTTATTTGGACTAAAAGAGCTTAATCCTCCCTTATCACTTTGTACCTCAGAACGGGAGAGGACAAAAGATGCCTAGCACAATGACATCATTTGAGCAAATTGAGCAGTGTCAGAGGTTGAGCTGCCTCAACCATACATTTGTCCTAGCCACACATGTCCCAACTTAAGTGCTCTTCATGTGTTCATAAATCAGCTCTCCAACTGGGGGGGCTGATCTGAAAGAATCATTATTCTTTCTTTGGTTCGTATTCCCCTCTCTTACTCTCCCTCGCCCTGATTACTGTAGGAAACCTCTAAATATACTTATGTTTAAGTTTCCACTGAGATGGATAACTGAGGTCCTCAGTTCCTATGCCATCACTCAAGGTAATAAAAGCATATCAGACACAGGATAGACTTTTCCATCTCTATAGAGAATGCAAAAGATGAAAAGGATTCATAGCATCCTGTGAACTAACACAGAACACATAAAACCCACAAAAAGTAGTTCCTCTTGGTTGACAGTTGGACAATACTCTGATATTCCAGTGAATTCCTAACTTTCATACTGGACCTTACACATTCTTTTCCAGACACACAAATGTCCTCCATGATTTGGACTTTCAGTGGAAGGTAAACACACTTAGTAGCCACTGCATGGGCAACTGCTTTTTCTTCAGATTTGTACTTTCCATTTTTCTCCTGGTAAATAGCAGGGAGGTGGTAAGGTCCCTTCGATGTCACATCTTTAATCTCATTACCACTGTTCTTTTAGCTGCAAGGCACATGAGTCTTCCTCTGTTTTTCCCAAGAGACATGCTGTTCAGTCGGTTTTAATTGTTTGTTCTCCAAACTTTGAAACTTGTTTTTATTCTCAAGATAGCTCCCAAGGCTGGCACTGCCTAGGAGAGCTAGCTCCTTTCTTTACTATTGGGCTAGATCTTTGAGTCATACTACCTAGAAAATGTAGATTTCCTCCTTCTTCCACATGGGATATTGGGGTTTAGGAACATTAACGATAAACTCTTCTCTTGGGCTGTATGAGAAAACATATCTCTACACAAGCCATGTGCTTCCACAAGAGCTCTTTCATTGCCCTAGTGTGAAAATCTATTATCAGAGACTGTTGATATTCCACCACTGTTTTTCAGCTCCTCCCACATCCCTCTCCTTCCAAACATCTTATCCAGTCATGGTGAGAATAATCTCAGTACTTGAGACCCGATCAAGAACCATGCCAATGAGTGTGCCCATATTCTCCATTATATGCCCCAAAGGCCTATGTCCTGGCAAACTAATCAACATCCCCGATCAATCTCCCTGATTACTTCCTTATCCCACTAAGTAACATGAGGGAATTGGACTAGATGACTTCTTAGGTACCTTCTAACTTGAAATACAAGATCCTAATTAATTGCTACAAAATTGATCATTAAAGCTGTAAAAAATATAAGCCATTCTTTCAAAGCCACATGTTTTATAAGGAATAAGGTAGAATTGTTTTCATTTAGTTGAGAAAGATGTGCTGCATATGTTCTGAACATCTTCTAACAGAAGCTTTTCTTATATGTGAGCTGAATCAGAAAACAAACAAACCTACCCAAAACACAACAGAGCAACTTGTTTGTTTTCTTCAATATGATTCCATGAAATTATTCAGATATAAAACTAAGCAGACTGATTTTTATTCTTTAGTTTTCTAAGACTTTTTTTTTGTTTGCCATCACAACTGTCACAGTTAATGCTATTGAAACATTAACTTCTTTTAATGATTCCTTAAAATGGGATATGTTCACTCTTTTGCAGCAAAAGACAATAAACTCAAGAAAATATGGTGGAGCATAGGAAGCCTGGATATTGTAAAAAAGGCCTCCATGGGGAATAGAATTTAAATACATTTTGTCCCTAAAGATCAAAGGAATGAATTAAGATTAAAGCGGAAAAGCCTGCTAATTTTTAACTTCTAAAAGTTGACAGTTTTCTTGTTAAGGACCACTGTCAAGTAAATATTCAGGAAAGAAACAAAAAATGAAAAATGTCTTTTCTGTAAGCAAAAGGGACAATCCAATTCTGCTAGGGTTAGAAGGAACGCAATTATAGTTGGCTAAGTGCCGAGAGACTTATCTTTAACTTCATTTTTTAAAAGACTGCTGGATCCCAGAGATTGGATATTAACAATAGTAATAACAAAAATGATGGCTAACATTGATATAGTGTTTTAAGACTTGCAAAGCACTTTTACATATATTATCGCACATACAGCAAATTTGGAAATGCAGGGAAAATTAGTCTTTAGATGGAGAACCTTCATTTGTGATTTTGTATTATGAAGTAAGGAAAGTTCATTGAAAAATATTATAAAAAGCTTTTGACAAAATACAACACCTATTCCTATTAAAAACACTAATGAGCATAGGAATAAATGGAGTCTTCCTTAAAAAGATAGGTGGCATCTATCTAAAACCATCAGCAAGCGTTATACGTAATGGGGATAGGCTAGAAGCATTTCCAGTAAGATTGAGGGTGAAACAAGGATGCCCATTATCACCACTGTTATTCAATACTGTACTAGAAATGCTGGCTTTAGCAATAAGAGAAGAAAAAGAAATCAAAGGAATTAGAATAGGCAAAGAAGAAACAAAGCTATCACTCTTAGCAGAGGATATGATGGCATATGCAGAAAATCCTAGAAATCAAGCAAAAAATTACTTGAAATAATAAATTTAGCAAAGTTGCAGGTTATAAAATAAACCCATATAAATCATCAGCATTTCTATATATTACTAACAAAGCCCAACAGCAAGAGATTGAAAGGGAAATTCCATTCAAAGTTATTGTAGACATTATAAAATATTTGGGAGTCTACCTACCAAAACAGACCCAGGAACCATATGAACACAATTACAAAACACTTTTCACACAAGTAAAGTCAGATCAAAACAATTGGAAAAATAGCAGTTGCTTATGGGTAGGCTGAGTTAATATAATAAAAATGACTATTCTACCTAAATTAATCTACTACTTCGGTGCCATACCAATCAAACTACCAAGAAATTATTTTATAGAACTAGAAAGAAATAATAATAAAATTCATCTGGAAGAACAAAAGGTCCAGAATATCAAGGGAATTAATGAAAAGAAATGCAAGGGAAGATTGCCTAGCCATGCCAGATCTTAAACTGTATTATAAAGCAGCAACCATTTAAACTACTTGGTACTGGCTAACAAATAGAGTGGTGGATCAGTGGAATCAGTTAGGTACACAAAACACAGTAGTCAATGACTATAGTAATCTACTGTTTGATAAACCCAAAGACTTCAGCTTCTGGGATAAGAACTCACTATTTAATAAAAACTGCCAGGAAAACTAGAAAATAGCATGGAAGAAACTAGGCATAGATCAATACCTTACACTGTATAAAGTCAAAATGGGTACACGATTTAGATATAAAGGCTGACACTATAAGCAATCTAGGAGAGCAAGGAATAATTTACCTGTAAGATTTAAGGAGAAAGGAAGAATTTATGACCAAACAAGGGATAGAGAATATTATGAAATGCAAAATGGATGATTTTGGTTATATTAAATTGAAAGTTTTTACACAAACAAAGCCAATGCAATCAAGATCAGGAGGGAAGCAGAAAGCTGGGAATATTTTTTACAGCCAGTGTCTCTGATAAAGTCCTCATTTCTAAAATATATAGAGAACTGAGTCAAATTTATAACAACACAAATCATTTCCCAGTTGATAAATGGTCAAAGGATATGAACAGGCAGTTTTCAGAGAAAGAATTTAAAGCTATCTATACGCTATGAAAAAATGCTCTAAATCACTATTGATTAGAGAAATGCAAATCCAAACAACTCTGAGGTACCATATCACACCTATCAGATTGACTAATATGAAAAAAGAAGAAAATTATAATTATTGGAGAAGAAATGGGAAAATTGGAACACTAATGAATTGTTAGTGGAGTTGTGAACTGATTCAACCATTTTGGAGAGCAATTTGGATCTATGCCCAAAGGGCTATAAAACTGTGCATACCCTTTGACCAGCAATATCACTTCTAGGTCTGTATCCCAAAGAATCATAAAAAATGGCTGAAAGAAGGCTTAGGTCAAATTCTTTTAGGCAGGATCCACGTATTGTGATATTTGGGTCCCAGCACCCCTAAACCTCAACATTTTTGTGGCCCATATGGGGAAACTGCCTAACCCCAAGTTCTCCTCCAGCCAAGACTAGAAGGAAGGAGGGGGGAAAGGCAGCAGCTACAGCATGGGCCTCTCTGGCAATGGCCTTGGGCCCTAGGTTGGCAACCTTTGCCTGGAAGCATCACCCCGGTCCAGCACATCTTGCTCAAAGTAAAGAAGCTGATCTCTGAACTTGGAAACTGGACTGTGAAAGGGAAGAAATAGCGAGTGGATAATTTCAGGAGAAGGACTTCTCCAAGAATTGAGCTGCACCCATATGGACGCCCTAACCAAGACAACCCAGGACAACATAACCAAGAACCAGAAACAAGACATTTCTCCCTTCTGATTGGGCCTGATCTAAATAAGGATCTTCAATTAATTCCTGCCCCAGTTCTTCCAGTCTCCTCAGCCTCTCACAACATGGCTTAAGCGAAGAATCAAAGAGAGCATTGACCCACCTAAAATCAAGGAAATCTTTTCTCATCATTATAGAAAAATATGAAAATGCTACCAGAGCATTCTTTGACTGGGATGCTGAAGACCCAGTGTAACCCTTGATCTGCTCACTTACTGGGTGACTTTGAACAAGTCACCTTTCCTTTACAAGCATCAATTTGCTTATCCCTTGTGAAAAGAATTATGATTTTTCATATTAATTGACAGGATATATGTAGTGAACATGCTAAAAGATTAGATTCTCAAATTGCCTCTTCTAGCTTGAGTCAGACCTATAATGCAGCTTGAAATGATCACTCAACCCTTGACTACACTCTCACAATCACTGCATTCTTGTGCCTGTGCACCTTAAGTGAAGCAAATCAACAATTGTAGAACTTGTTCCTGTCACATAACTCTGGTCCTGTGACCCACCAAGTAATGACCCCCAAGGACCTGAAACAATGATGTTCCCACAGGACTCCAGGACCCCTGCATTGTGGACTTGTGGGCTTGCAGTGGGAAACCACTCAGGTCCCAGGAAATGAGTGTTTGTAATCCACCTCCCCTCCTTCCCCACCTTTGATTTATGTATATAATCTCTGCCTTCACCAGAGAAAGGTGGAATTCTGATCAAGAGAATTCCCAATTTGAAATCTGTTCCACATAATGAAATTAATTAATTGAACTGCTACTTGATTTATTGGCAAAAGAAAAAAAAAGATTTTGAGTTCTAAATTTTTTTGAGTATTTCTATAATATGTCAGGCCTATATATTCAGGAATTACATCATAGTAAGAAGAGCTAACATTTATGTAGAAGTTACTATGGCTAGGCACTGTACTAAGAAATTTAACAATTATTATCTCACTTGATCCTCAAAACAACTCTGAGAATAGTTATTATTACTTTTTACAGATGAGAAAATGGAGGCAAAGTGAAGTGACTTGTCCAGGGACTCACAGCTGGTAAATGTCTGAGGCCAGATCTGAACAGAGATTTTTTTCCCCTCTGACTCCAGGCTTACAGCTCTATCCACTTCACCACCTAATTGCTATTAAGGCCCCAGAAATAGTTATCAATAGGGATGTTCTGGAACTCTTTGAATAGGTTGGGGAGAGTCCATTATTAAATTTTCTTTTTTTTAATATAAATTTATTTATTCTTAGTTTTCAATATTTACTTCCACAAGATTTTGAGTTCTAAATTTTCACCCTATCTCACCCTCCCCCCATCGCAAGATGGCATGCATTCTGAATATCCCTTCCCCTGGTCTGTCCTCTCTTCTATCTCTCCCCCCCTTCTCTTATCCCCTTCTCCTTCTATTTTCCTGTAGGGCAGGATAGACTTCTGTACCCCATTTCCTGTATTTCTTATTTCCTAGTAGCATGTGAAAACATTTTTTAAACACATGTTTTTAAAACTTTAGGTTTCAAATTTTCTCCCTTCCTCCCTCCCCACCCACCCTCATTGAAAAGGCAAGCAACAAATAGGTTATACGTGTGTAGTTATGCAAAACACTTCGATAGTAGATACGTTGTGAAAAAACAACTCTATTTCCCTTAATACTATCCTGCCCTCTCATTTATTCTATTCTTTCTTTTGACCCCATCCTTCCTCGGAAGTATTTGCTTCTGATTATCCCCTTTCACAATCTGCCCTCCTCTCTATCATCCCTCTGCTCTCTTGTCCCCTTCTCCCCTTATTTTCCTGTAGGGTAAGACAGATTTCATACCCAATTGAATGTGTATGGTATTACCCCTTCATCTTCAACTCACCCTGTGTCCTCTATCTATCAATCTATCTATATATATAGTTTTTTCCCCTCCAATGACTCTAATACTGACAAAGGTCTCGTGAGTTACAAATATCATCTTTCCATGCAGGAATGTAAACAGTTCAACCTTAACAGGTCCCTTATGATTTCTCTTTCCTGTTTATCTCTTCATGCTTCTCTTGGGTCTTGTATTTGAAAGTCAAATTCCCTATTCAGCTCTGGTCTTTTCATCAAGAATGCTTGAAAGTCCTCTATTTCACTGAATGACCATTTTTTCCCCCTGAAGGATTATACTTGGTTTTGCTGGGTAGGTGATTCTTTGTTGTAATCCTCTCCTTTGCCCTCCAGAATATTATTTTCCGTGCCCTGAGGTCCTTTAATGTAGAAGCTTCTAAATCTCGTGTTATCCTGATTGTGTTTCCACAGTACTTGAATTGTTTCTTTCTGGCAGCTTGTAATATTTTCTCTTTGACCTGGGAACTCTGGAATTTGGCTACAATATTTCTAGGAGTTTTCCTTTGGGGATCTCTTTCAGGAGGAGATTGATGGATTCTTTCAATTTCTATTTTGCCCTGTGGTTCTAAAATATCAGGGCAGTTTTCCTTGATAATTTCTTGAAAGATGATGTCTAGGCTCTTTTTTTGATCATGGCTTTCAGATAGTCCAAGAATTTTTAAATTTTAAATAAATTTTAACTGAATTTTAAATTCTCTCTCCAGTTGTTTTTCCAATGAGATATTTCACATTGTTTTCTAATTTTTCATTCTTTTGGATTTGTTTTACAGTGTCTTGATTTCTCATAAAGTCACTAGCTTCCAATTGCTCTATTCTAATTTTTAAGGAAGTATTTTCTTCAGTAATCTTTTGGACTTCCTTTTCCATTTGGCCAGTTTTTCTTTTTAGGGCATTTTTCTCCTCATTGGCTTTTTGGACCTCTTTTGCCATTTGGGTTAGGCTATTTTTAAGGTGTTATTTTCTTCAGTATTTTTTGGGTCTCCTTTAGCAAGCTGTTGACTTGTTTTTCATGATTTTCTTGCATCACTCTCATTTCTCTTCCCAGTTTTTCCTCTACTTCCCTTACTTGCTTCTCAAAATCCCTTTTGAGCTCTTCCAAGGCCTGGGACTGATTCATATTTTTCTTGGAGGCTTTGGACGTAGGAGCTTTGACTTTGTTGTCTTCTTCTGGTTGTATATTTTGATCTTCTTTTTCACCAAAGTAAAATAATATAGTCTGACTCTTTTTGCGCTGCTTGCTCATGATCCCGGCCAATTACTTGAGTTTTAAACTCCTTGTTAAGGTAAGAGTCTGCTTCCAATGTGGAGAATGTACTGTCCCAAGCTTTGGGGGTTTGTACAGCTATTTTCAGAGATACTTCTAGGGACCTGTAAATTTTTAGTTCTTCCAAGGTAGTACAATTGATGAGGGGCGAGATGTTTACTCCTTTCCTAGCCTGTGTACACAAGTACTTTCTGTCCTGTAACTGTGAGGAGGGGTTCCTCTCCACAGCCACTACAAGCTCCACCATGCCAATGCTCCTCCTCACCCCAGCACCTCTGCTCAGAACTGTGACCCAGATCAAACATGGGCAAAGCAAGAGATTCCTGCAATCCCTCTGTGATCAGCCACTGGATTCCCCCTCAGTCTATGGGCCAGAAGCTTGGGAAGCAGCTGTGCCCTCCCCCCCCAGGCCAGGCTCTTGGGAAATGGAGCTGAGACCCCGCCTTCCTGTCTCAGCACCACAGAAACAGACTTTTCCCACTGACCTTCTAAGTTGTCTTTGGCATTCATGGATTGAGGACTCTGGAAACCTCCATAGCTGCCTGAGATTCAGTCCTCTGAGGCCTGCTCCAGGTTCGCTGAGGCCTGCGTGCTTACGCCGCACTGTGCTACGCTCACAGCCCAGCGCAATATACCTTTCTGATCAATCATCCAGGTTGTCTTGGGCTGGAAATTTGTTTCATTCTGTCTTTTTGTGAGTTCTGCTGCTTTAGAATTTGTTTAGAGCCATTTTTTATGAGGATTTGGAGGGGTTTGGGGGAGAGCTCAAGCAAGTCACTGCTGTCACTCTGCCGTCTTGGCTCCACCCCCCAGAGCTGGGACCCATTATTAAATTTTCAATAAGAGCATTTAGTATGAGAAATCAGCAATCACTATAAATCAGGGCTTGATATCTTTTTTTTTTTTTATGAGGCAGTCGGGGTTAAGTGATTTAGTGATTCATCCAGGGTCACACAGCTAGTAAGTGTCAAGTGTCTGAGGCCAGATTCAAATACAAGTCCTCCTTACTTCGAGGCTAGAGGTCCATCCACTGCACCACCTAGCTGCCCCTGCTTGATATGTTCTTTTGTTGGTTGTCTAGACTTAAGAAAATATTAATAATGCAGTTCAACTTAAAAATAAATGTGTATACATTCTCCTCCCCCCTGAAAGAAATAATTCTTAATTAAGCTAGTACTGATTATCCTATAGATTTACCTTAGCTTATAAGGCCTAATTAAGATAGTTTTTGGATAAAGAGAGTTGTAGTTGATGTAGGAAAAATATAAGTTCCCTGTTTCTGCAGAGCTGAGCTCCTGCAAAGCTGAGCTGGCATGTCCACTTCACTATTTTGTGTGAGTGACAGTTCCCTATTTTTTAGGGTTAAATTCCACATTTTCTGTCAGTTCCTTTCCTTTCAGCTAGCTCAATAATTCCATGTCAATTATCCCATTTGTCATCATTTTTGTAATGCTATAAGTAATCAGATAGAAGGAATGTTTACAGTTTGATGATTGCCATGCCCATGACATGCCCAGCAGCTTGATATTGCAAATCACCTAAATGCCTCATTCAATCTTAGCTAGCCCCTAGCCAATCAGAAATCAATCAAAACATGTTACTCGAGACTTGGTAACTTTTGATTCCTCTCTATTGACTATAAAAATGCTCTCTGTAAACCCCTCAGTTTGTCCTTGGCTACTAAAGACCCTTGAGTTGCTTTTGTTTGCAGTTGCTAGCCTTGTTAATAAATTGATCATGCTTGGAACTCTGTGCCTCACTTTCTCTTCATTGTAGATTTTTATTGTGATCTCCCCCCACATTCCCAGTTGTTAAACATTTACCAGCATACCCCTTGTCCCCAGGCACATCACATGTAAGTCACATGGTCAAATTAAGTGATGGGAGGATGTCCAGCTGAGACCTAGGCATCTTTTTGTTTTCACCACGGGAATTAGGATTTTGGTTTGCAAACACATATCATTGTACCATTTTTTTATGGACTTCACTGGTCTGTTAGCCCCCAAAACGGTCAGTTCTAGGAGTGGGGTGGGAGGAAATCCTAGAAACCTGTTATTTGACTGACTTTACTGGCCAAATGTAGTCTCAAAATTCCATCTAGCATCCCTGTTTGAAGCCCACCTGCAGAGGGACCTGGTTTCTAAGTTGGTAGACCAGTTATAGCCACTTGTTCAGTCCATTTGTGCCTTCGTTTCCTCTCTCTAGATTATATCCACTTCGGGGTGGACTTCTCTGTAAGTTGAAGCAGAGGGTCGCCCAGCTATTGTCCTGTGGTCTATGTGGTTTCTGTTTCCAGTTAATCCAGCCTCTCAGATATTATTATGCAAGCATCTTTCTTTGGGAAGATAAAGTATAAAAAAAAATCAATGACCTACCCATAGCACTATTTATTTACTTGATAAAACTATTAAGGAAAGAAAGGATTAAGGGAATAAGCATTTATATAGGACCTAATATGTGCCAGGCTAAATGCTGCAAGTATACCCCTTTTATCTTCACAACCACCCTGGGAGATGGGAGCTATTATTATCCCTATTTTACAGTTGAGGAAACTGAGGCAGACAGAAGTCAAATGATTTGCCCAAGGTTACACAGCTAGTAAGTGTCTGAGGCTGGATTCAAATTTAGTTCTTCCTGACTTTAGGCTCAGCACTTTATCTACTGCACCATCATCTGCCTTATGCAAAGGAGTATTGGTACATATTTTATTTCATTTTTTGGAGAAATTCAGATGTTGATGGTAAAGCCCTTTACAATCTTGCTGCTTTCTACTTCTCCAGTCATCTTATATGACTCCCCTCCACACACATTATTGACCCACCTATACCCACATATTTCCTTTGCCCTTATGTCTAGAATGCTTTACCTTCTTACATTCACCTTCTAGTTTCCCAGGCTTCCTACAAGACAAAATTGAATCTCACTTTCTGTAGGAGGCCTTGCCTGGTTTCCCTTTATTCAGTGCCTTCCCTCTGAAATTGCCTTCCATGCATCTGGTATGGATGTAGTTATCTGAATGTTCTCTCCCCCATTAGAATATGAGCTCACTGAGGGCAGGAACCATGTTTTTGCCTTTATTTGTATCTCCAGTGATTAGCAGACTGATTTGAACATAGTAATTACTTAATAAATGTTTGTTGGCTGATTACAGATTGAGGGTGGATTTTTTTTTAGAGGACAGTCACGATGGGTTCAAATAAAATTCATCAATAACAATAACAAAAATATTCATAAAAAATAAAAGAAACTATTCAAAATAATAATTCCCAGCTATAAATAATCTTTTTTCCAATTAGATTTGCAATACACTTAAATAGAATTATCTTGCTTTTTAAAATGGGAAAGCTCATAATGCTTCTAAAAAGACAAAGAAAAGTCTGCATGCTCCAGAATCAGACTAGCTTTAGTCTTTCAAAATTCAATTATGTATAGATCACAGTTGCACACAAAGAATTATGCTTGCAGCAAATCAAGTAAGCATTTGCTGAGTCAAGTGGACTTTGCAAAGGCTATCAGCAAAGTTATTTATAATTTTTTTTTTAGTGAGGCAATTGGGATTAAGTTGACTTGCCCAGAGTCACACAGCTAGTAAGTGTTTTGTATCTGAGGCTGGATTTGAACTCAGGTCCTCCTGACTCCAGGGCTGGTGCTCTATCCATTGAGCCACCTAGCTGCCCCAAAGTTATTCTTTAAGTCATAAATTGTTCTAAAAGATATTCAGCATGTGTTGGAACCACAGTGTCTGCCTTCTGATTCGCCTCCCAAGGGCTCCTCCCATTGGTGAGTTCTTCCTGGAATCTCCATTTTAGGGAAGAGCCCAGGGCATCCATCTTTCATTTTCCAAACTACATCCTCCTTACCTTTTTCATTCACCTTTGTCTAAGCAATAGGATCTGGGGGCAAAGTGTAGTATATCTATTAACAGTTGGTGGGGGGTGGGTAGAGGGGGAGAGGGAGAAAATGACTGAACATAAGGAGTCAGTGTCTATAAGTTAATAGTAAAGATCGAACCCCTCAGTCACAACTGTGAAGACTCAGTGCCCATTGCTTGATTGAAACATTTTTTTTGTTCCAGTCCTGATAGAATGTAACCTCATCAAGGAAAGGGACTGTTTCATTTTTGTCTTTGTATCTTAAGCATCTAGCATACTGCCTGGCACAGAGTTGGTTCGTAATAAGTGCTTATTGATTGATCAGACCTCATGTGGAACCTCCCTTCATGCATGCAGATTAGTAATAGGTCTGTCACTTACAGACCTAGAAAGAGTTAGCTGGGGGCGCTAAAGGATTAAATTATTGGTCCATAGTCACACAGCCATTATGCTAGGACTTGAACCCAGATCTCCTGCCTCCAAAGTTAACCCTCTATCCAGTACACCAGAGGCCAAGATTGCAGCCCACAAGAATCCTGAATGAACTATTTAAATGTAATTGGGAAATATTTAACAAAACTTTTAAAAATACAATAGAATATAGATAATGTTAACATGTTGTTTTCTAAGTGAATATGTGAGCAGTAGGGATCCTTGTGTACTTGTAGCCCTGTTTCCATTTAAATTTGACACCACATGGCTGTATCACACTGCCTTCTTTTTTTTTTATAAATTACTTTATTGTCTTATACACATAAATATTTGTATATATGTATGTATGTATATGTATATATATTTAATGCCCCAAGAGTCCTTGTGCAATTTTCTGTTATTAAAAGCTGCTTAAAATTGCACTAATACTTTTATATATATATATATATATATGTATGTATGTATACACACATACATATATACACATTACTCACACATCTATATGTAACACACACATAAATACACACATACACACACACACAATGCACTCAAGTTTGCATAGTAGACAATACACATTATGTGTGTATGTAGGTATATATATCCATACACACAATATTTGTGATATACATATATGTGTGTCTATGTATACATACCTGTGTTGCTTCATCTTCTCTGATACAAAGACCTTGCTACAATATATTGATGTTGAGTAAATTCAGTAATTTCCTGTAATATACATGTGATCTGAACAGAAATTATGAAGGTGTGACCTTTAGTTTCCTTCCAAAAAAATGGAATCCATGTTTGCATCAGCACTGTGAAATTTTCCCGCCCATCTCCCTCTCCTTCCTATTAGGCATCTGCTGTTCTTCTGTTCTGAGCAGATGTTTCTTTAATGTGCACAGAGCATAGAAGGTGGAGTAGAGTTACCAAGTCACTCCAACCTATTACACCCCCCGTGGAAAACAGGATGTCATCTTTTGCCAAGTATCAAAGCCCAGACCCAGAGTCCATGTGGCTATTGTTTCTGTTTTAATTTTGATATGTGTTCTTTTTCTTTTGGGGTAGTAGTGGATGGAAGAATGTGAGTTGGATCAATATACTTTCTCCTCACTCGAGATTGGATAATTTTTAGGAATTATGTGAAACAAGAGGTTTCCTAAAAAAACACATAAATGCCTTTGCATCTGACCTCCAGAAGACTGAATTTCTAGCATCCAAAAATTTAGGTCAACTGCACTGACAAAGCTGCTGATGCAGCTCTCACATGCTGATAACCACTATTTGTTCAAGGGATTTTCAGAAGGAAGTAGGGTATTATTTAGCTTATTTCATTTTCTAAATAGAACTTTGTGGTCAAGGGAGGCTTGGATTCAAAAACCATTCTTGCACAAAATCCTCTCTCTTCTTTCTACTTGTTGCATGTGCAGAACATTTTTTTTACCTTAGCCTATTCAGTCAAATCCCTGTAATCCAAATAATGTGTTCTTCATTTGCCTTCATTGCAGATGGTTATCTAGCCCCTCATTATAAATACCAGCAGTGTTCTTCATCACATTCTCACCTTCATCGAGCCTAGGTCTGAGCTGTTTCAGGGTGTATGGAGACTTTAGTTCCCTGTATGCTTTCAGAATTTTCTCTCTTCCCTTACATTAACACCATGATAGTCAGAACAGTTCTAATTCAAATTCATGATGTCTCTCTACTCCATCCCTTGCATATAATACATACACAGAGTTTTAGTTCCCCTTCACACATACAGAAACAACAATTTTGTTTTGTACGTTTTTCCTTTGTATACATGCACATAATTTTTCCTCTCTCCTCTTTCTCCTCTCTCTCATCTCTCCCTTTTCCTTTCTTTCCCTTCTCTTTTTTCCCTTTCTCTCCCATCTCTTTTTCCCTATATTTGTCTCTCATTTTCTCCCCCTTCCTTCCTTTCTGCCTCTCTCTGTCTCTCTTTCACCTTTTTGTCTCTGTTTTCCACAAACTCTCTTCCTCCCCCCCCTTCCTCTCTGTGTCTCTTCATGTATCCTTTATTTTCTTTGTCTTTCTCTCCCCTCCCCACCCCAGTCTCTCTCCTCTCTCTCCTTCATTGTTGCCTAGTCAGGGATCTGGAGCTATGTGCTAGCCGGCTCCAACAACACTGTCTTTTAAGCAAGACCACAAGTATGAAGTAATAAATGAGATTTTAAATGATGTTTGAAGTGGGTGCGAGCAATGTTGTATGCCTCGAGACTGACATTCTTGCAGAAGCCATTGTAAAAAATGATGAAAGGCAAATTAGTCACAGATGAGGCTAAAATGAAATGAAATTAAAAAATGAACCAATACATATTTTAATGATTTCCTTTTCCTAATTGGACTTGATATCACCATGTTTTGTTACTGGCATATTTTCATTCACTATTGTGACCTTCTTTAAAGAAAAGAAACTAAGAGCGGTCTTTTAAGGATCTCTCTTTCAGCTACCATGTGAAACAAAATTATTTCATACAAGGATAGGAGGAATAAATACATTTGAGTTTCTAGTAATTTGGGGGTACTTTGAAGATTTTAATTATTTATGACAATATCGCATTCAGTTCCATAGGTATGTTACCACACAGTCTTACTACAGTGAAACCTAGAAGAAAATCTACCCTCAAAAATGGCACATATGAAGATTAAAATCAAGAGTCAGGAGAGCAGGGTTCTAATCCTTTACTAATTAATTGTTTGATCATGGAGAAGCCACTTAGCTCTTCTGCTTCAGTTTCCTCATTGGCAAATTGAGATGATATTAGAATGATACTAGGATGGTAGCATCCTCTAATTCACCGGTGTCAGATGTGTATCTTAAGGACACATGAGGACCACAACACTCCTGAGTGTGGTCCAAACCAGATTAAAATGTAAGTAGGACATATTCATCAAAATTAATCAAAATACAATAAAACATAAGGTAGTACTGCATTTTAAAACCAAGCCATATGCAGGGATCCATATGTAAAGCTTAATAGCCACTGTTCTAATCACAGAATTTCTGTGATGAAAGCCTGTTTTGCAAAACATAAATTACTACATATATATATAATATATATATATATGACTTATTATTAAATGGTTGCTATTATTCAATAACTTAGAAGTCTTTGTGCAAAAGCTGAAAGACCATCTATGTTAATGGAGATATTGTACAGAGGATTATTGCCCAGGTATGATCAAGATGGCTCTGGGGTCCCTCAGATTCTGAGCTTCTGTGATTCTGGGACCTTCTGGGCTATAAATGAGACTAGAGGAGAAGAAGCCTAGAATTTAAGTTTCCCAAATCCAATTCCAGTCCATTCCCCATTTTCATAGAAAGGAATTGGTAGATTTTGATGAAATCTACAGAATGGCATCAAACTCATAGGGACACAGCCATGAAATCAATGAACACATAAAACTTGAACATCAAAAGTATCCTATCTACAAATTTTATTATTTTTAAACTCTTAAACTATAAAGAATAGCTTATTTCATGACTTTAACATACAAGGCTAAACATACATATGTTTAACATATGTATACACGTAAGTATGTATTGGAGAGAGAGACACATTGAAAAAGAGATAGAGAAACAGATAAAAAGAGAAAAGGGTAGAGGGGGTGGAGAGAGAGAAAGAGAGAGAAAACTTCTCCCTACTTCACTGAATTATAAAGATTCTTTTAGTTAAAAGAGGACTTAGAGATCCTCACATCTAACTAGTCCATTTGGAAGCATTTCTACCAGCCAAGACAAGAATAAATAAACTTCATGACCAGCAGCATTGTTTTCACTTCTAAATAAACCACATGAGAGACCACCCATTGGTAAAAAACAGTTAATGATTTTGTTATCAGTTTAAACACAAACACAGCCTCACTTTATCTTCATTTTCTTTCCCCTTGTGGGAAGGGGGAAGAAGGTAACATCCAAACATTCAAAGTAATAACAATTTGTGGTTTGAATGGCAATTTTTAAAATTAAATGTTTAAAGATGTCCTTTGCTTTTACATTGCCCAAATTCTTCCCTGTATCCCCTCCGCTGATATTCCTCCTCCCCTTCCCCGATAGTTATATAATAACAGATAGTAAAGAAGTATTTTAAGAAGAAGAGGAAGACAGGAAAAGCTTTAGCAAAGTTTATCAAGTAATTGAAAAAAATCTGACATCATATGCAACGTTCCGAATCTGTACCCTACCCCACCCCCCACCTCTGCAAAGGAAGTAGAGGTAGTATCTTCTCATATCTCTACTTTGGGGCTATGCTTATTTGCTATAATTTTGCAATATTCGTTTTTGGTTGTTTTGTGTTATTGATCTTCCCATTTACATTGGTGTAGTCATGGTGCACATTATATTCTTGGCCTTGCTTATTTCATTTTGCATCACTTAATGTAAGTCTTTCCACGCTTCTCGGTATTCATCATATTTATTAGTTCTTAAAGCATGGTAATATCCCATTATATTGTGTACCACAATTTGTTTAGCCATTCCCTAATCAATGGACACCGACTTTGTTTCCAGTTCTTTGCTACCACAAAAAAAGCTACTATAGATATTTTAGGGTGGAGTGTGTATGAATGTGTGTTTATACATGCATGTATACATACATACATAATATATATATATATATATATATATATATATGTAAAGAGAGAGAGAGAGAGAAGCCTTTTTTTCAATGACCTCCTTAGGATATATGCCTAGCAGTGATATCTCTGAGTCAAGGCATACGAAGATTTTAGCCACTCTGTTTTCATAATTGATAATAATAATAATAATAATACCTGGCATTTACAGGAAACTTTAAGGTTTGCAGAATTTCTTGCAAATATCTCATTTATCCTCACAACTCTAGGAGGTAAGTGCTATTATCCTAATTTTACAGATAAGGATGCAGAAGTAGACAGAAGTTAAATGATTTGCACAGGGTCACACAGCTACTAAGTGTCTGAGGGTGGATTTGAATTAGGTGTTTCTGACTCCAAGCCTAGCCCTCTCTCCACTGCAACATCTAGCCACCTTTTGAAGACAGGTGTTGAAAGATATCTGAAGACATAAACTAACAATCTTATCTGAAATTCCAAATTAAAAAATGAATATGACATTCATTTTTGGCTAAGATATTAATTTAGCAAAACATGTTTTCTGAAATGATCAGCATTATTATCATACTATTTTCTTTCTGTTTTCAGGATTTCAATTTCTTTCTTAAAAGTAGGTAGTAATTTTAAGTTCTTTAATCTTAAAAGAGAAAATATTTTAGATGGGCTTAGTTTATAAACTAGATTAATTACTTTGGGTACTTCAGTTGTTGCACTGCCTTTATAAGACATGATTACTGAAAATAGAAATAGAAATTTCTGTGGCATGTTGCTCTAATTTTCCCATGTTGCCTTGGTGGCCCTGTCTCCAGAGCAAATTGGAGTAGGGGATGGAGAGGAAATGCACAATGCTCCTAATTCTGTTCACAGCAGCTCCAGGTAATTTAGTGTGTCAGTCAAACCAAGCCAGGTGAGCTCAATTACTTTAAATGAGCAAGTCACCAAGGGCATGATGGTACAGAGAGGATGCCGTCTTGCCAATATATGGCATACTATGTAATTAGACAAAGAAATTAGTGTAATTTGGTGTAAGCCATTGCTTCCCTTGAAAGCACAAGTTTGAGAATCAATCAGTTGTTAATAGACAATTAACCTTAAACAAAATATTTACTGAAAATGTAAAGGAAACACATATATTTGCATATAGCTCCACCAATAAACCTCAATAGTATTCTCCAACCAATGTATATGGTGTCTATGGGGAGAATGGGCTTGCACTTAAAATTCCAAGGTAAAACCGTACATGTATGGAAGCCAAGGAAATTGACAGCTCTCATACTGTAGACTTTGGTCTCCTCTTTCTGTCTCAGGAACTGTCCATTAAAGTTTCTCGATAAGTGCAGCTTCTGTAAGTACTGATGCTCTTTGTGCATGATTAATACCTTAGCCCACGTTATATCACAGCTGGATTACCTCTTTGATGCTCTTTCCAAGCTGCTCCTCCACACAGCTCAGCTGACTCCTAAACAACTGAAACATCAACTCGACGTTCCAGCAAAAGCAGTGTTATGCTCTTAGGAAAAAGCAACAATCTTTATCCTAAAATTGGCAAACATCTTTCCAAATGTGTTTCTTTGCAAGATTCTTTTTCTCCTCCATCTCTCAACAGTCACAGCAAGACGCAATGCAGAAAAGTATCTTCCGTCTTTTCTTCTTCTCTTTATCAGTAACAAACCATAATAATTGTTGTTTTTATTATTTATCTTCTTAGCTGTAGTTGCAATGGAGAACACAGAGTAGTCTCCCTATTCCTTCTCAGCAGCAGGTGGCAGTAGAGGACGCTCCAGTCATCTCACCAGTCACATACTCTACCTGGCAATGAGTAGGGGGTGAGGAGGGGTTGTTCTCTTTAACATACTTCTGAAATCTGTTCTTCTACTTTTCTGTATTCTTCTGAACTTTCTTGGTTCCAAAACTAGATCATCTCTACAAAGGATCCCACCTTAACTTAGGGTTAGTAACCAAATTCTGTGAATAGTCAAGTAAATAGGACAAATGTCCTATAATTGTAGAATAGTTCTGGTGTCCATAGCTTCCCTATTCTAGAATCTTAAAGCTCTAAAACCCTTCAATTCTTCATATTCACACTAGTAAAAACAGACTTTGTTTTCCATATGGTCCAAGGTTCCATGCCCTGTCATATGCAAATGAGTGACTGACGTCTCAAAACAATTCTCAGGCAGATTCAATTCAGTAATTGCTTCTCTTAGAACCCAGAGTCAGACTTATTCATGTCCTAGATAAGTGAAATGCCAAGGCAGACTTTTAACTCAGCAACTTCCTTTTTCCTGGAACCTGAAGCAGACAATGCCTCAGACAAGTAAACTGTCAAGGGTCACCCTTTTACACATGTACATACTGTCTTCCCCGTTAGAATGTAAGCTTCTTGAGGGCAGGGTCTATTTCACTTTTATTTTTGTGTTCTCTGAGCTTAGCATGGTGCCTGGCACAAAGGGATCATGCAATAAATGTTAGTTGATTTAAGAATTGATTCTAATGTACTAAATATCACACAGATGGATTTTGCAAAGATCCCCTCACAAAGAGAGGAATGAATAATGCTAATGTACATGCTCCTTTTAGAACATTGAAGCTGCTTTCAATCCAGCAGGCAATAACTCCTTGGGAAGCATATGTACTTGGTCAATAATTCATTATCAGAAATGTTTGGCAGTGTGGTTTCACATGATAGGCTCTCCATAACATATTTCCCCACTTGCCACGGAAATGAAATATGCATAAAGTATTGTCAAATAACATGAAAGAGTGTGTTGTGAAACTGTGTAAACCAAGAAAACCGGTATTATTTCTCAACACATGCCATCTTGATTGAAATTTTAGAAGTCTGAAAACATGGTGTGAAAGGATGGTCACATTGAGCAAGATATTTCTACAAAAGTGGAGTGAGAACTTTGGCTTTTAAAATATTTTTGGTTTTAACTCAGGATCATTGGTTATTTTCATGTCTCTTCCATTTTACATCTGAAAACATGTTCAAATTCCACTATCCAGGCCAGAAAGAAACATTAAAAGAATTGTGTGTTGATCTACTACCACGATGTAGAATGCACGAATACATACATACATACATACATACATACATACACACACACACACACACACACACATATATATATATACATATATATATGTTGATTGAATACATATATGTGTATATGTGTTGATTGAAAAGAATCCAATATACTTTTGGCCTCCACCAAAGCTTCCCAAGAAAGCATCTTGGCTGCCTCAGATAGTAGAAAAAGATTCCCACTGCTAATTATTAGTCATGTCTGATTGAAAACAGATTGGATGTTCTTTCCACTGGAAAGAGACACATTCACTTTGTAAAGAATCCAATCCAAATCGAAATCCAATGAGCATTTATCAAAAACCTACTGTGTGTAAGGCACTGTAACAGCAGCTGGGACTACAAATACCTCTCCCCGCCTCCACCTATCCAAGACAAATAGTCCCTGTCCTCAAGGAGTTTACATTTTATTCGTATCTGACAGAAACACAATCAAATAAAACACATGCTGATTTGAGGAGGAGGACACTTTCTAATAGACTGAACTCACTTATTAGCCATATTAGAATGGATCCTGAGCATAGGGTTAGTTGGCTCCATTTGTCTAGTAGGAAAAGGATTAATCTAAGCTGGCCCTGAGCAAAATTCAACTCAATCAATATTTAAGAAAGACGGTAAGGTGGGTGTGACAAAAAACATAAAAAGCTTGGTCCCTCAAGGAGCTTACATTCTATTGTCAAATATAATACAGACAGATGTGTAAATACAAGACACTATGGGAAGGGAGAAAGTATTAACAACTGATAGGGTCAGGGAAGATTTCCCATAAGATAGGGATTTGGGGGTGGGAAAGGACTGCTAAAGATTGTAAGAGGAATGGGGGCCTGTTCAGAGGAATGGAGATGAGAGATGGTGAGGGAATGGCTAGGAGACAAGTTTGGTTGGAATTCAGAGTGAGTGATGAGGTATAAGGTGCAACAAGTTTGGAAAGGTAGGCTAAAGGCTGATAATTTTTGTTGTTCAGTCATTTTTCAGTCATGTCTGACTCTTCGTGACCTCATTTGGGATTTTCTTGGCAAAGATACTGGAGTGGTTTGCCATTTCCTTCTCCAGTTCATCTTACAGATGAGGAAATTGAGGCAATAGAGTTATGTGACTTGCCGAAGGTCACGTGGCTGGTGTCTGAGGCCAGATTTGAACTCAGGAAGATGAACCTTCTTGACTCCAGGCCCACCGATCTATCCACCGTGCCACAACAAAGGACTTTAAATGCCAAACTTAGGAATTTGTCTTTTATCTTAAGGGCAGTTGGGAGCCTCAGAAGCTCCTTCTTTAGCTAATCATGGGTCAGATTTGTGCTTTAGAAAGGTTATTTTGGCAGCTTTGTGTCAGTTGGATTGAAGAAAGGAGAGACTAGAAATTGATTATTTTTCTCAAACTCTCCTGATTGGCTCTAAAGAAGACGTTCCCTTCGCTTTGGCTTCCTGAACACAACACAGCCAACACCATTTTTTTTTTCTGGACTGAAACAGTGTACTCTTCTATTTTGTGGAAGTTAAACTAGGACCTCACAAATGCCTCAGATCAAAAGGGAGCATTCTGCCTCATCATTTATATTAAGTCAGTGTGAATTCGTTTAAAATGTCAAATTCAATTTAGATAAAATTAGTTTGGAAAACAGCTGTCTCATTAAGAAAGAGGTTAATGAGGAAAATATAATCCTCCCTAGAAAGCCATTGGAATCCAAAGCCACATTTGCATATGTGGTATCTGAAAAAAGTCCAAGGAATTTTGGTTTTGGTTTTTTAAATTGTTTATAATGTATTCTCTTTTCATTCCATCTACAACAATTCCCAGAAATGATGGAATCAAAAGGCAGAAAAACATAAATATGTTTGGAGCTCTTATTCAATTGTCCCTTGCAACATTAGGCTTTCAAAGGGGAACCGGTTACAAAGCAGGTGATTATGAGTACAATGGAGAAGGACCTTATTAAACAAACGAAAAGCCCCAAACCTAGCCAACTGAGTGATAGCGTCTAAAAGTCTGTCATGTCAAGGCCCCTGGTGCCAATTTTTACAACATAATTCCAGCAATAATGAAACATTCATTTGCATGGCTATGTTGTTGATAATCCAGGCTTTAGGACATAAAACATATTGGGTAATTTCTTTGATTTTGTTATTTTCAATTAATCAATTACCACACTACTAAACTTTAAAAAAATATCATGACTTTCTAATGAACTTTCAATACAAATTTACTCTGGGGAAATCACTGACCATGCTGCACCATAAAGGAAAGTTCCACAAATTTGGAGTCGGTGGTCTTGGGTCTGGACCCCAGTTCTGTCATTTATTACCTGAATGACTTTGGATAAGTTGACTCCTATGAACCTCCATTTCTTCATCCATTAGATGAGGGGGAATTGGACTAAAAATGACCTCAAAGATACCTTTCAGCTCTAAATCTATGATTCTTATTCAGGAAACAATTTTCTCATCTTTAAGAACATTTCTTTGCACTGAATTGAAGAAATAGGTCAAGTCAGGAAGGAAACTGGGTTTTTAAAAAACAAAACACATGCAATTTTTTTTGTTCCCCATGGGGCTGAGCAGAGAGCTCATAACATAGTGTTGCATACAGGACAGAGAAGCACATTCAATAAATCAATAAAGCACTAGAATCTCTTAGAGTTTAAGTGACTGCTGGATTTAGACAAGCTTATGATTTCAGGCTGCAAGGTACCGCTCAGTTCATTATCATATTGTTGCCTTATTATGAGAATAACAAAGCTTATATTCACACTTATACTTACATGGAACTTTAGGAAGAATTATCTCATTTATACCAAATGCTACCATTATTTAATGGTAATAAGGAGGATTACTTTAAACTGCCACTTTAATGTCCATGAATAACCTCCTACATCTGTCCCCATCTGGAAGATTAAAAATGAAAACAGTATTAGGTAACTTAATAATGTCTTCTCCTAAAATTTCTATTTGTTTTTTTTTAATCCCTCCAGCCACAGATGATTTAAAGTTCTATAAATCTATTTTAACCAACTCCTTTTTACTGTTCATAAAGAGGAGTTGGTTTATTTTTATAGAGGATACATAGATTTGGCAGCCATTGGTAATGAAGGAGAGGAATAGGAAAAGACTTACTTTCCTATGACTCTGAAGGATAAAGCTGATAAAAAAAAGGACTCTTTGAAATTTTTTTTTAATTTGACAAAAATTTGTTTTCCTCTCACTCACTTCCCCCCTTCAATTAAGGGAAAAAAAACAGCAAAAGAAAAACAAAAAACTTGTAACAAATATACACACTCGAGCAAAATAAATTCCTGTATTGTCTATGTCCAAAAATATGTGTCTCATTTGGCATCTTGAATCTATCACCTCTCTTTCAGTTGGTGAGTATCATGATTTATCATTGATCTTAGAATTCATTGGTCATCGCATTGATCAGAGATCCCAAATCTTTCAAAGTTGTTTGTCTTTACAATGTTGTTGTTGTTGTTATATAAATTCTTCTGGTTTTGCTTACTTCATTCTGCATCAGTTCACGTTAAGTCTTCCCAGGTTTCTTTAAAACCATCCCTTTAAAAATTGTCTTACAGCAAGTTTCTTGATAAAAGGCTCATTTCTCAAAAATATAGAGAATGGAGTCAAATTTATAACAATTCAAGTCATTCTCCAATTGATAAATTGTCAAAGGATGTGAACAAGCAGTTTTCAGAAGAAGAAATGAAAGCTATCTATAGTCCTAAGGAAAAATTCTCTAAATCACTACTGATTACAGAAATGCAAATTAAAACAACTCTCAGGTACCATTTTATACTTAACAGATTGGCTAATATGACATAAAAGGAAAATGACAAATACTGGAGGGGATGTAGAAAAATAGGGACACAGTCTGGGAACCAAGGTGGCGGGTGGAGTAAGAAGTAAGTTGCTCTCACTCTCCTTCATTGACCTCTGAAAGCCTAGAAAATATTGACCCAGAAAAAGCCCTGAGTCAGCAAAAAGACAGGGCACAGCAGGAGAACTCAACATGTTTTTTTAAGCCAGGAAAAAGGCAAACACCATGAACAAAAAACAGAAATGGACAATGACCATGGATTCTTATTTTGGGGAAAGGGAAGATCAAGGCACAAATTCAGAAGAGGACAACATTGTCAATGTACCCACATCTGAAACCTCAAAGGGGAATATGAACTGGTTTCAAGCCCAAAAAACCTTCTTGCAAGAGCTCAAGAAGGATTTTAAAAGTCAAATAAGAAAGGTAGAAGAAAAATTGGGGAAAGAAATGAGAGGTATGCAAGAGAGAACCAATAGCCTGGAAAAGGAAGGACAAAAATTAGTTGCAGAAAATAAATCCTTAAAAAGCAGGATTGGCCAAATGGAAAAGGAGGTACAAAACTCACTGAAGAGAACTCCTTAAAAAGTAAAATGGGCCAAATGGAAAAAGAGGTACAAAATCTAATAGAAGAAAAATAGGGAAACAATGCACTATTTGTGGAGTTGTGAACTAATGTAACCATTCTGGAGAGCAATTTGGACCTATGTCCAAAGTGCTATCAAACTGTGTATACCCTTTGACCCAGCAATACCACTACTAGGTCTGTACCCCAAAGAGATCAAAGGACAAGAAAAAGGACCCACATATACAAAATATTTCTAGCAGCTCTTTTTGTGGTGGGAAAGAATTTGGAAATTGAGGGGATGCCCATCGATTGGGGAATGAGTGACCAAGTTGTGGTATATAATTGTGATGGAATACTATTGTGCTGTAAGAAATGACAAGCAGGATACTTTCAGAAAAACCTTGGAAAGACTTATATGAATGATGCAATGTGAAGTGAGCAGAACCAGGAGAACATTGTACACTGTCACAGCAATTTCGTATGACGATAATCAACCATAAATGACTTAATTATTCTCAGAAATACAATTTTGAAGGACATAATGAAAAAATCTACCCACCTGTGGAGAAAGAACTGATGTAATCTGAATGTAAATTAAAGCATACCTTTCTTTATTATTCTTGACTTTTTTGTTTACATTTTCTTTTGCAGCATGGCTAATATTGAAATGTCTTGCATAACTGCACAGTATAATCTGTATCAAGTTGCTTGCCTTCTCAAAGAGAGGGGAGTGGAGAGAGGGAGAGTATTTTGAATTAAAAATTTTTTTAAAATGCAGGTTTCCCATAAAATTTTTGTTTAGATGTAATTGAGAAAAAAATAAAATAAAAATTAAATTAATTCATCTTTTAAAACAATAACATCCCTTTTGTCATTTCTTATGGCACAATAGTATTTGTTCCATTTTATTCCTATACCATAATTATTTGAGCTATTCCCCAATAGATGGGCACCTTCTTAGTTTCTAGTTTAGAACTACTTATGAAAAGAGCTGCTATAAATATGTTTGTACATATGCATTCTTTTCCTTTTTCTTTGATCTTTTTGGGGGTCATAAACCTAGTAGTGATATCACTGGGTCAAAGGATATGCACAGTTTAGTAACTTTTGGGGCATAGTTCCACATTGCTTTCCAGAATGACTGAACCAATTAAAACTCAATCATGGGGCATTAATGTGCCTGTTTTCCTGCAGCTTAACCGCACCCCCAACATGACAGGACTCAGTTTCCCATAATACCCTGACCTCAAGGCACAGGGCCAGTTGGAGGGAAAGAAGAGATTTCTAGGGTCAAGAAGGGAGCAGGTACATGGGAATATCAGGGCATCTTGGAGTCATGACATCAATCTGTACCATGACAGAGGTCGACGTTGCCTGTCAGGCTAACATTGAACATTGAATGGTAGATGAGCTGATAGAGCATGGCAGCTGCAACAATCTGGTTATGCTTTATAGAGTTCTGGTGCTGCAGAACTGAACTTGAAATAGATAGCTCCCTTCAACAAAGTTCTCCAGCTCCATCTAGGCTTTCCTTTTTGGAGTGTTGTGGAGTGTTTAGTTTTTTGTTTTGTTTTGTTTTAATGCAGAGACTGGTCCCAACTATTAGGTAATGGGAAAGAAGTTCTATTGCCTCACTAAATGGGACTCAGAGACCAGGTAGTCAATCTTCTTGTAATGAGCTCTCTCCCTTTTGGTTGTTACTCAGACAAGGAACACAGTCACAGGGCCATTAATTCAAGTCTTCAATTTCATAGTATCTGCCAGGGCTCATGATCTGCTGACATATTCTTGAAGAACCCAGGGTGAAATACTGACCCTGGAGAAGGGATGAGGTAATACACATTTTATGGGATCATGGGCATGCAATTTTGCAAATGCTATGAGACAAGGTCAATGTGTAGGCTAGTTTTGCTTAACTTTTTTTTAAAGGAATGTTTGCACTCACGAGGAAGTATATATTCAGAAGTGATTATGTTGTGAAAACAAAAGATTTCAATGAAACTTTTTAACATCACAGGCTATCATGTATTGGGTAACCTACAGCAGCCACATTAATGGAGTGCCAATCTCTTTCTGTTATGGAAGGTGTTATTACATCCTAAGGGACATCAAAGCTTAGTGGAAAGAGCATTGGATTTGGAATTGGAGGTGAAGCCATAACTAGCAGCTTTCTCACGTAGGACAACCATCATAAAATGTACACTTAAATCAACTTAAGACAGATTCATTTGGGAGGCTGAGAGACCTTGGGACACAAGGTCCTGATGGGGAAAATATCTTGAGACTCTCTAAGAAAGATGCTGGAGAGGTTGGGTAGGGGTAGAGAGGGAGCAGAACAGGTGACCCAGACCTTGCTTTAGGTCACCAAAATGTAGAAGCCATTGAAAATGCTTATTATCCTTCAGGAGCAGAGAGACAATTAAACACTGCACCTAGTTAGCAGGAATAATTAGTTAAAATAGGAAGTTATCAGATAGCCTTTTACCTCCCAAGGCACATGCCAAGTGTCATATGTATCTCTTGACAAATACTAGTTACTTTGTGATTAACCTATTGGCCATGGAGGTGATTCTCTTGGGTGAGGCCATCTGGTAGTTTTCTTTTTTTAACCAACTGTTCTTAGTAATTAAGTGCTAAGCTAAGTTGTTTCTACACTGCTGACCACTGTCAGCTTCCTCTAAATTTTGGTGCCTCATCCCACCTCAGTTCTGGTTCTGATGGGAGAACCTAGGTTTGAATATTAGATGTGGTCTTTATGACCTGTGTTTGTTGTTGTTGTCCCATGGACCATAGCACTCAAAGCCCTTCTGTCCTCCACCTTCTTTTGAAATCTGTCCAGGTGCATGTTTGTATGACATATGTTACCTTGGTCAATTTATTCGTCTCTATGATTCTTAGTTTTTTTAGCTCGAAAAATGAGAGAGGTTTAATTAGATGATCTCTACTATGCCTTTTCAATCTAAATTCTATACTGCTATACATTCCTTCTTATTTGTCCAGTGAACAGCCAGTATTTAGGGGAAAAGGTGTGGGGGGTGTTTTTTGGGAAGACAGATGTACAATTTTTGAAATGGTCCAGGCATTCTGGATTTCAATTTGGAATTATGCCATAAAAGTGACTAAACTGGCCACATCTTTTGGTCTGGAATCCCTATCTGCTAGGCAGATACCCAAAAGGACGTCAAAGGTCCACATATGCCAAATTATTCATAGTAGCATTCTTTGTCATAGCAAAGAAACAGAGCTGATATCTACTGATTTGGGGATATGTAAAAGAAAAACCCAACCTATGGCTTATTAATATAACAAAATCTTATTATATAGTAATACATGAGGAATATGAGGAATTCAGAGAAATACGAGATTTAAATGAATTGATGCAGAGTGAAATAAGCAGAACCATAAGAACAATATATATATATATATATATATACATATATATGTGTATACACATATATTTATGTTGTGTGTATGTATATAGATATAGATATACATATACATATATGACCATAACAATGTAAATAAAAAGATAAAGGAAGTTAGTCTCCAGGGAACTGGAAAATCAGTGAAGTTCAGAAGACACAAAACAGGATAATTTTTTTACTAGAATATTAAATATATACTTTAAAAAACAAATAGGAGTTTAGTTTCATATATAGACTTCCTTTTTGTTCTTTATACACCAAAATGTTCGCATTGGCTGACATTTGTTAAATTTGTAAATAAAAACAAAATTTAAATTAAATAAAACAATGAAAGTCCTGGAGAACAGATAATGAAACATGCCTCCTCCTTGACTACATAGAGGTGAGAGATGATACAATTTCAAAATAGGTCACAATATTGGATTCTTTTGCTTAATTGGTTTCGTTTTTGTTGTTGTGAGGAAAACTTGGATATAGAACAGGAAGAGAAAGAAAAAAGACACCAATAAGATATAGTTTACAAAAAGAAAAAGAAGATAGGCTAATCCAAAAGGCGCGAACGCGGGACAACAGGCAAAATTTGCCAAAAGACAACTGTCATCTCAATATAAGGAAAATTCTTGTAACAGAGCTGTCAGAAAGTGAGATTGGGTTGCCATGGGATCTCCCATTAGGCATCTTTAGACAAAGGCTAAGATGGAGAGGAGATATATATTTTTAGGTAGGGGTTGGGCTTGATGACCTCTGAGGTCCCTTCAAGTTATGAAATTTTGTGATTCTGGGTTTTTTCCTTTCTGGATAGCTATTCCCAGCTAAGGAAAATACTCAGTGTCCCAACAAGATATTTTGTGGTTGGGGTTAGTTGGGGGCAGGGGTTGAGGGGTGGCTTTGCCATAATAAGCTGTCAACAATAAATGCTTAAGTGTTTATTAGCTCTAAGATTTCATCTATCTCCTGCCACCAGTGCCAGTCATAATCTACCCACACTTTTTTTATGCTATGATTCTTGTCCACTTCTCATATATCTTTTTTTTTCTTCCTATAAATCTTCTAACTAACATGTGAGAGGTCTCCCTCTCAATTTCTTAAACTTTAATAGATACTTGGGAAATACTTAGGCTGTCCTCCCTCATTTTTTGTTGCATGATCAGCTCCCTTTTTTTGATAGAGAGAGATAGAAATACAGGTAGATAGCTCATTTAAGAACTTATCATAGGGCCAGGCACTGTGCTTAATGCTGAGGATAAGTATAAACAAGCAAGACAATCTCTGCCCTCTAGGAGTTTACATTCTGATGGGGGAAGATAACACTTAAAAGGATGCTGTGAAGAGAAAAGGAAGAAGGAGAAAGAGAAAGGGAGGATGGTAGTCCTGTGTGGGGAGTGTGGGCTCAACTATTAGATCCCAGGGACCCAGATCCCAGTTTATGTTAGGATCAGAGAGTAGGACAATTATGAAGAGACAGTAAGGAAAGGTGTTCATGGAGGTCTGGGGCCCAGAAAGACGAGGCAAAAGCTCACCTGTTAGAGTCAAGGGGCCCAGACACAAAGTCCTTTGGTTGTGCTTTGCTTTGTGTTTGTCTTTTATGTCACTTCTTACACACCTCTCACTATTGGTGATGTGCTACAGCTATTTTAGATCCACCATTCACCTCTCCATTGCCCTGAGGATTATTTACAATTTTGATTCTTCAGAGATATAGTGTTGCATAACTATATGTGTTGTCTCCTAATATTAGAATGTGAACCCCTTGAGAGCAGGACTGCCTTGCTTCTTTGTTTCCTTAACTTTCAACACAGAGCTTTGCAAAAAAGTAAATTCTTAGCAAGTGTTTTTGCATTCATTCATTCATTCATTGAAGTCACATGGCATAATAGAAAGAATAACGGTTTTGACAATTGAATGCTTGTGTCAGGGAGCAGCCTGGGCTCATTGAAAGCATTGTACAATTTTCCAAATGCTGCCTAGCCTACCTCTGCTATAGAGCAATAACCCTAATGAATTTCCATTCAGCTTCATATGTAACCCTATTTTTTCTGCTCTATTTTGTATATGAAAATGTTCTCACTTTTGGTGGGAGGGGTGTTCATTAAATTAAGAATAGAAAAAAAATCACTTACACTTTCTGGGCCTCAGTTGCCTTACCTGTAAAGTAAGGTGTTGGATTAGGTGACTGCTAAAATCCCTCTAAATTGAGAATCCTATTTTAATGAAAGTACAGCTGTCCGGGAGATAATCATTAGCACCCTTTGCTCCCTACCCATTTAGTCTCTGGAGATTTAATCAGCTACCCCTTGCTACAATAATTAGCTTGCTTTTTAGCCGAAGAGCAATACAATAGCTCCTCATTGTCCACAGGGTTTCCTCTACTACTTAGTAGCGTTTACATTGTTTATCTTAAGACTAAACAAATGATAGGATCATAAAATGGATAATCTTGATTATGTGAAATTTAAAAGTTTGTGCACAGATTTAATGTCACTAGTAAAAATTAGAAGGGAAAGGGTAACTGGGGAAAAAATCTTTGCAACAAGTTTCTTTGATAAAGGGCCCCTTTTTCAAGATATAAAAGTACTGATTCAAATTTATAAGACTAAGAGACATTTCCCAGTTGATCAAAAGTCAAAGAATATGAATAGATTTCAGAAGAAAAAAATCTAAGCTATCAACAATCATATGAAAAATGCAATAAATTACTGATAGTTAAAGAAATGCAAATTAAAGTAACTTCATGGTTCTATCTCATACTTATCAGACTGGCCAAGTTGAGTAAGAGAGAAAATTGTTGAATGTTAGAGGGGCTGTGGGAAAAAGGTACTAGTTCACTGTTGGTGAACTTGTGAATTGGTCTAGCCATTCTGAAAAGCCATTTGGAACTATGTCCAGAAAGTTAACACTCTGTGCATACCTGGGATTTCCTTCTATCCAAGTGTGTGCTTCCATAACATTTAGTTTCCTTAATATCCCTGGGCACTAGAATTCTCCCCACTGTTATCATTACCACTGCCACTCCACTGCTGCCACTGATGTTGTAGTGTTTTCCTCAGCAGTCCCCATCTCAGTGTCCACAGACTTCTCTATCTTCCTAAGCTGCCCTGGGCTGGAAAAACGACTCATGATTTTTTCTTGGCTTCCCTGACCTAAATTCAGTTGGGCACACTTTGATACACATATTAAAGAAATCGAAGAAAGAGGAAAAGGATTTATGTGCACAAAAATCTTTCTAAGAACTCTTTTTGTAGTAGCCCAAAGTTGGAAAATAGGGGAATACCCTCCTATTAGGAGTGGCTAAACAAATTGTGGTATGCGAATGTAAGGGAATATTATTATGCTGTATGAATTGGAAAATTGAAGAAACCAAGATACCTTTATGAACTGCTGTAGAGCAATGTAAGCAAAACTAAGAGAATGATTTACACAACACTATAGAGAAAAATAACCTTGAAAGACTTTGGAACTCCAATCAATGAAATGATAAACCAAAAGAATGAAGATGAAACATACCACTCACCTCCTAACAGAGGGGTGATGAACTTAAATGCAGAAAAAGATAAATATTTTTGGATGTGGCTAATGTGGGAATGTATTTCTGCCCAGACTGTGTAGATATGTATTCAGTACTTTTCTTTCAATTAAAAAGATATTGATTAGTGAGGGCTGGAGACACCGATTAATTTTAAAAATATTAAAAAATAAAAATTGAAAATAGAATTAAAAATTAAAAAATTGAAAAATAAAAACAATCAACTAAAAGTTAGGAAAACAGCCAAAATTACTCAAAGTCCCTTGGAAAATTCCCAACATTTAGGCAGAGGTTTGTCTTTCTGCCTTAATTTAAATTTTTGTTTAACTCTAGATAACCCTTGGCCTCTTCATGGTTGAGGCAAAAGTTGTGGTCCTTGGAAACATTAACATAAAGAAGAAAGCAGAGTATGTTAGAGTATCTGTTAAAGGATGGACACCAGGAGGTGAGGCTGGGAAAGAACTAACCTTTTCTTGGAACTTCCCCTAGTCCTTGAAGAGATAGGTAAACTTGATGTTTTTGCCCAGAGTCTTCTGTTTCAGATGTCTACCAAGAGCAATGGTCCTCCTTGGTCACGCTCTTCTCTGTAGCAGCTCTGTTCGACTTTTTCCTTCTCCTTTTTTCTGTTGTCCCAGGGCCACTGATGCTCGTTAGGTCCTGCAAGAGGTTAGAGAGGCTGATACTATTCCTGCTACTACTGAGGTATTGAGGTCTTCATAACTTAGGTCTCTCTTAGACTGTCTCCTTAAGAACTCTGAGATATGTCTCTTCAAGAATTCAACTGTATCTTCTAGCTCAAAGAACTCCATAGTTCCTAAATGCTCCTCCTGGCTGAGAGAATGCTTCTACCTGTGTGAAATAAGAGTCCTAAAATGCCAATCACTTCTCAAAATGGCACTATGATTTTTTTTTCCAACTCCTGCTTATTTCTCACTTATATTTTCATTAAGAATGCCTTCCAAAATACATAGATAATTTTAATAAATATTTCATATAGGTAAGATTTTCTTAGACACTTTTTTGGGGGACAATGCTACCTGTAATTTTTTGCCCCAAGATGTTAGGATCTTCTCTTCTTTGTGATAGCATGAAAATATCCAAATGTATTTTAAATCCTGTTTCCCCTAATATGGATTTCTTTTGCAAGATCAGGTTTGGCACTTCTAGTGGTTTCATTTTTTAAAATTACATTTTAGGGGCAGAGTGAAGATGGCAGAGTGAAAGGTAGCATTTCACCTCAGCTTCTCTCCAAACTTCTCCACAACAACTTTCAAAGTGTGCCCGACTGAATTTAGGTCAGGGAAGCCAAGAAAAAATCATGAGTCATTTTTCCAGCCCAGGGCAGCTTAGGAAGATAGAGAAGTCTGTGTACTCTGAGATGGGGACTGCTGAGGAAAACAGTACAACAGCAGTGGCAACAGTGGAGTGGCAGTGGGTTGCAGCAGTGGTAATGATAGCAGTGGGGAGAATTCTAGTGCCCAGGGATATTAAGGAAACTAAATGTTATGGAAGCACACACTTGGGCAGAAGGAAATCCCAGTGGATCCCTGCAATAGCACTGGGAATGGGAAAAGTGCCGTCTATCAGCTCTCATGTCCATTATCCAGGCCTGAGTCATAGTTCAGGGCAGAGAGGAGAGTAATTGCAAGAAACTACAGCCCTACCTGTATAAGGAGCAAGAAATAAGTTCCAGAAACATAGCTGCATGACTCTGGGTACAAGAGTAGAGTGGGGACTCAATTCTAACCTTTAGCCCTGCACATAAGCCTGCAGTCAAATAAACCAGGGCAGAAGACCAGAATTAAGGGGGAGTCAACAGTTCATTCCTTCTGAACCTGCAGAACTTTTCACTGGCCTAACAGCAACTGGTCCAGCAACAATCTATAGAAACTCACACACACAAGCCAACAGATCTAAACATGGTCCAGGCCAGCAGGGCAGGGAATAGATCTCTCCCCAGATCATACCACTTTGGAAGCACTGAAAACTTACAGGCCCCCGGACTGAGCTATGAAAGCAGAAGAACATTAGAAAGACAGAACCTTAGGCCAGTCATTCCTCACTCAGAGAGAAGCAGAACCCAACACTAACATAAAGTCCAAAGTCAACAAGTATAATGGAAAATTTAGAGACCATCAAAAAAAAAAAAAGAATCTGACCATAAAGAACTACGTGTTGACAGGGAAGCTTAAGATACAAACATAGAAGCCAATGACAGGGTAACCTTGAGAAGGGTAAGTATAAGAGAATAGAATGGAGGAAAACATAGAGCAATAATAACTGGGAATGAGAATGAGATGAACTTACCCATAAAACAGAAGACAGCAGAATGGATTAGAAACCAGAATTCAACAATACTTTTACAAGAAATGGCTTGAACCAGAAAGATATACAAAGACTTAAACTAAAGAGCCAGAGCAGAATCCTATCATGCTTCAGCTGGATTAAAAATAACTATCTTAAACAAAGCAAAAGCAAAAAAATATATAGACCTAATTAAAAGAGATAAACAGGGAAACCACATTTTGCTAAAAGGTATCATAGACAATTAATTCATTTCAATACTCAAAATATATGCACCAAACATTATAGCATCAAAATTCTTGAAGGAAAAGTTAAATGAGGAAATAGTGAAACTGTAATAGTGGAAGATAAATGTAACCATTAAATAAATAAGAAAGAGGTTATGGAGATAAATGTAATTTTAGGAATGTTACATATGCTAGACCTTTGGAGAATATTGAATGGGAAGAGAAAGGAGTATACCTGTTACTCAGCTATCTGCATGGCACCTTCACAAAAATTGACCATATACTGGGGAATAAAAGTTTAACAAACAAATGCAGAAAAGCAAAAATATTTTACATCTTTTCCTGATCATATTGTAATAAATATTACATTCAATAAAGGGCCTCTGAAACATAGATCAAAAATTAATTGGAAATTAAATGACCTCATCCTAAAAATAAGTAGGTCATAAAACAAATCATGGAAACAAAAAATCATTTCATTAAAGGTAATGACAACAATGAGACAATAACAAAACAAAGTTTGTGGGAGGCATTCAAAGCAGTACTTAGGGGAAAATTTATATCACTAAATGCTTACATTAATAAAAAAAGAGAAAGAAAAAAAACCTAGGAAAATAATATTTAAAATTCCCAACAAAACAGCAAAATGGAAATGCTGAAAATCAAAGGAGATATTAATAAAAATGAAAGTTAAAAAAAATTGAACTAAGAAATAAAACTGGGAGCTAGTTTTACCAAAAAAGTCTATAAACTAGATAAACCACTGCCTAATTTGACTTAAACAAAAAGAAAGAAAATCAAATTATCAGTTTCACAGAGAAAAGAGGAAATTAATAACCAATAAAGGTGAAATAAAAGCAATTATTAGAAGACACTTTGCCCAACTATAGGCCAATAAAAGTGGCAATATAAATGAAATGGATGAATATTTATAAAATATAAATTGCACAGATAACAGAATAGGAAATAGAATACTAAGCCATAAATGAGCTCCCTAAGAAACCTTAATAACAAATAGATTTATGAGTGAATTTTATTGAACATTTAAAGAACAATTAATTCTAATACTACATAAACTGTTTGAAAAGATAAGTAAAGGAGTCCTACCAGATTTCTTCTATAACATAGAGTACTGATACCTAAATCAGGGAGAGCAAAAACAGAGAAAGAAAACTATAGACCAATTTCCCTGATGAATATTGATGCAAAAATTATTAGAAAACCAAATCACTAGTATCAAAAATGAAAAAGGAGAATATACCACTAATGAAAATGAAATTAAAGGAATTATTAAGAGTTATTTTGCCCAATTATATGCCAATAAATTTAACAACTTAAGTGAAATGGAAGAATACTTACAAAAATATAAATTGCCCAGATTAACAGAAGATGAAATAGAATATCTAAATAAACCTATTTTAGAAAAAAGAAATTGAATAGGCCATAAATAAGATTCCACCCCCCCGCAAAAAAAAGTATCAGGACCAGATGGATTTACAAATGAATTCTACCAAACATTTAAAGATCAACTAATTTCAATATTAAATTAATTATTTGGAATAATAGGTAAAGGAGTCCTGCTAAACTCCTTTTATGAAACAAATATGGTGCTGATACCTAAACTAGGAAGAGCAAAAACAGATAAAGAAAATTATAGATCAATTTCTCTAATGAATATTGATGCAAAAATCCTAAATAAAATACTAGGTAGGAGACTACAGAAATATATCACAAAGATTATACATTGTGACCAAATAGGATTTTTACCAAAAATGTAGGGCTGGTTCAATATATGGAAAAGTATTAACATAATTGGTTATATCAATAACAAAAGCATAAAAATTATATGATTATATTAATAGATGCAAAAAAGGTTTTTGACAAAATACAACACTTATTCCTTTTAAAAAACACCAGAAAGCGTAGGTATAAATGGGTTTTTCTTTAAAATGATAAAAAGTATCTAAGTAAAACAATCAGGAAGCATTATGTATAACAGAGATAAGTTGGAAGCCTTCCCAATTAGATCAGGAATGAAACAAGGATACCCATTATCACCAGTATTCTTCAACATTGTACTAGAAATGTTAGCAATAGCAATAACAGGAGAAAAAGAAATGGAAGGAATCAGAATGGGCAATGAGGAAATGAAACTATCTCTTTTTGCAGATGGTATGATAGTATTCTTGGAAAATCTTAGAGATTCAACTAAAAATTGTTTCAACTCAGAACTTAAAATGTAACAAAAATAACTAAAATAAATATGATTGAAAAAAAGATAATCACATGTAAAAGACTTAGTAACTCATTAACACAATGACTCACCACAATTCCAAAGGACTCATGACGAAAATTACTATCTACCTTCAGAGAGAAAACTGATGGACTCAGAGTGCAGTTTGAAGCATTTTTTTTTCCTTTTTCTTTTTCTTCTTTTATTTCCCCCATATCATAGGTATTGTGGAAATTTGTTTTTCTTGATTTCATATTTGCAATGGGTTTAGTATTTCTTGCCTTCTCAATGGATGACAGAGGAGATAGGTGGAAGGAGAAAATTTGTAACAGAAAATTAAATTAAATTAAATTTAAAAATTAAAAAAATTATCATTTAACAAAAATTATACTTTTACTTCCTCATATAGTATTTAGAGTTGAAAAGCAATTGTTCTACTTTTATCTATGGTGAGAATAAAATACCACTGAAATACTTAAAAATATGTCATTTTACACAATTTTTGTCCCATTTCTAGTTTTATTTATAAGTGCTCTTGGAATGATAAGACTTAGTGGATTCTTATGATATGGTTTTTTTTCTGGTTTATTTTCCCATCATCTTCTTCTACTTTAGAAAGTGATGCTTTGGAAAATGAATTGATTATTGTCCTTCATTCTCAAACAGGCCCAAAATGACATCATTATGCTAGAGTCAAGTTATAGTGTGTCTGACTGTGGCTGATCAGAACAATACAAGCTCGGAATATTCTATTATAGGGAAAAATGAGTAAGTGATACAGTGGGAAGCATGTTAGCTCTAGAGTTAGTGGACCGGGGTTCAAATCCTGTTTTGAGACTTACTAGTTCTGTGACTTTGGTCAAGTCCTTAAACTTAGCTGGGCTTCAGTCTCCTCATTTGCAAAATGAGGAAGTTGAATTAAATAGTCCCTGACATCCCTTCCAACTGCAATATGCATTTCCTTGAGTAATCTGTAAATTTCTGGTTATTCTATAAACCTTTGATCTCCTTCATTTTTTAATCCCCAAACTAGTTTCCAGGTATGTTATTTGCATAAATAAAAAAATAAGAAGGGAAACAGTTAAATGGGGGGACAGCGGTTTTTGCAGCTGGCTTTTATATCAAAAGGCTCATATCCAAATATTGGGTTATATATTGAATTGGGGTGTGGTGTTTTGCCAAGTTCTTCAAATACTTTCTTCTTCACTCTTCACGACAGTTAACACTTCAGCTGTGATTACCTTCATAATTATTGTTGCTAAGGTTCTTCATGAATATTCTAAAACCATGATTCTTAGCAGCCCTTTTCCTCCTCTTCTGCCTCTCTACCACAGTCAGAAGCAAGAAGGGGACCCATGTAGGACTGAAGGACATTTTTATTTGTCTCTGTTTTCTGGATCACCATGCCAGAAAAAAAAATCATAGTATCATAGATTTAGAGCAGGTCACCTAATCAAATAGCCTTATTTTATTGATTAGGAAACTAAGTAACTAGGTGGTGCAGTGGATAGAGTGCCAAGCCTGAAGTCAGGAAGATTAATCTTCCTGAGTTCAAATCTGCCTCAGACCAGAGGTTGTGTGACCCTGTACGAGGTACTTAACCCTGTTTGCCTCAGTTCCAAATCTGTAAAATGAACTGGAGAAGGAAATGGCACACCACTCCAGTATTTGTGCCAAGAAAACCCCAAATGGAGTCATGAAGAATTGGACACAACTGAAATAACTGAACAACAACAAAACTAAGCCTCAGAGAGATAAACTAACTACCCTATGGTCACACAGCCAGTCAGTGTCAAAGGCAGGATTTGAACCTATGACTTCCAAACTCCAAGTCTCTCACTTTAACCATTATTTCATTTAGTGGCCATCTTTCTAGGTATAAACTTCTTTCTTAGCTAGGCTGGACTTAAGATGGCAGCCACAGCTTGACAGAACTTGCTAGAGCTTGTAATCTACTTGCATAGCTTTCAAAAAGCAGGGTTCACCTCTACACATAGTAAAGCTTCAGAGTAGGATTTTTGTGCAGGCAGCTGTAAATGATCAAAGTACATATCTCTGGGTAATTCAGGGGGCCTCCAATATGGAAGCCCTAAACATACCGATTTTATGGCTACATCTTTATATGCCTGATAGGTCTGTCCCTACTTTCCCCTATTTCAGCCTGGGTAACACCCTTTTGGGGGTTTCATTGAATATAATTGCCAAAGCAACTTTTCTTTTCTCTCTCTCTCTCTCTCTCTCTCTCTCTCTCTCTCTCTCTCTCACTCTCTCTCTCTCTCTCTCTCTGTTTTCTCTGGTGATCTCATCCACTCCCATGGCTTCAATTATCACTTCAATGTAAATGACTCCCAAGTCTGTAGCTGAGGCCCTAATCTCTCATCTGGGCTCCAGTCCCAAATTTCTAACTGCCTTCTTGGTTATTTCTACTTGGGGTTTGCCTCCACACCTCAAATGCTACATGTCTCAAACTGAAGTCATCATTTCCAATCCTAAAACTTGCTCCTCCTCTTAATTTCTCCCTCTCTCTTTTTTCAGCCAACGACTCTCCTAACAACCCCCTTACCTTGGATTAAAATCTCACAGTAAATTGAATACTCTTCCTTTTCATTCATGCCCCAAAGTCCTGTAGGTTCTACTTCCCAATGCATTTTGAAACCATTCTCCTTCTTCCACTCCCAATGGTACCAACTATTTCAGGTCCTCAGTAAGTATGGCCTAGACCACAGGTGTCACTCACAGACAAAATGGCTGTAGGGGACCTGCAGGAGCTCCAACCAGAATAAACTATAATTGGGAAATGTTTAACAAAATAAATAAAAATACAATAAAACACATATAATGTTAATTTGTGGTTTTCTAAGTCAACAGATGGCCCATAGGGATCCTGCCACTAACCTAGACTATTCTCTCTTTCCTCTCCAATCCAACTTTCACATCATTGCCTTTGTAATTTTCATCCTATACACACAATTCATGTTACATGCTTTTCCAAAGCTTTCAGTGGCTACTCCATTACTTATCAAACATATCTGATCTCTTCAACCTCAATTCAAGACCCTCTGCAATCTAGTTCCCACCCACTTTTCAAGCCTTGTTTTACTCTCCTCTCTATATAGCCTATATTTTAGCCAACCTAGATCTTTACTTTCCCCATTCTCATTCTGCTCTCCTCTTTCCTCCTCTCCACTCCCCTTGCCTTTGCTCAATCTTTCTTCTGTGTCTGTACTGAATCAAAGAACCTGAATTCAAATCTTAGCTTTACTGTGTGGTCTTGGGAAAATTATTTAACTCCTCTGTATCTCAAATATTTAACTATAAAATGAACTTAATTCTCTTCCAGCTCCAAATCCTAGGATTCTTCACTTTTTTCTTGTGCATCCCCACACCCCCACCCTCAAATCTGCATTCCCATTGAAGGTTTTCATTTCTTTCACATCCTTGCTCAGATGCCACCTTTTCCATGAAGTTTTTTCTGAATTCTGAAGCTAATAGAGTAATCTTTTCCCTCTTGGAATTTTAAAAATAACATTTGAACCTCTCCTTTGAACTTACACTTTAATTTGTACAATAGATTTTTCTGCATGTGTCTAATCTCCCTTACTATACAGTAAGCTTCTCTAAGGTCAGGTTTATGTTTTCCTCCACCGCTCACAGATCTAACCCAGTTGGGCTGAGTTGAATTGAAGTGCAGATGGCTTCATATTTATATTGCTACTAGCTCTATTTCAAAGTGTGATGACATTTCAATTGTTTTTGAATGTTTTTGCCCTTAATGTTTTTTACACATTTGGGCAGGATGTATCTATCAGCAAACAGTCAGGTTTCTGAATACAGGCTGGATCACTCCAATTCCAAGAGTAGCCAAAAAGGTAGTGATATTTTCCTTGTGGTGTCATCCTGGGTCACATCACCATGAAGTCACATACCCTCCATACGTCAGTATGTAATCAGGCTTCAGGAGTCTTCCAGACTTTTGGTCCTAAACCCAGAGAGTATGGAACTGAGGGGAAGCCTATCAATAGCAATCCCTTTGAAAGAACCCAGGAATACATTTCATATTGCAGCAAGGATACTGTCAACATTAATATAAGCAAGAGCAGCATGAATAAAGCACTGTCATCATTATTACCATCATTTACTAAAAAATGTTGAACGGCTTCTGTGGGTGTGCTCTGTCATTTCAATTAAAATCCAATCATTCTACTGGCCACAATACCAACTCCATTCTATTAGTATCCCAGTGACTGCTCAGAGTTATTTTTATTGAATTCATCTTAATTGGGTGATGATTTACAATGGTAGCACCAATAAAGAGCCAGATTTTGATATCCAGATTGGTAACTCTTTTCCAGATCTCAAACTTGGCTCCAGTCAGGTTAGTGGAGAAAGGTGCATTGATGCAATTATTGCAAATTAAACAAGGGTAAAACAAGGGTAGTAAATTCAGACATAGAAAAGACTTTATCAATCACATTACAGATGAGAAAACTGAGACATATAGAAGGGAGTTGACTTGGCCAAGGTCACACAGGCAGGAAACAAATCTAGAATTCAAACACATTTCTTTCTGTGCTCTTGCTGTTTTTCCTTTGTAGCCTCTTTTGTGCTCATCCCTTTTCTTATAGCACTGGCCCTAACATGGATTTAAAAGAAACCATGGAAAAGGTGGGGAGGGGTAGAGATAGAAATGCACTTCTCCCCATTTCATAAGCTGTTGCTTCTTAGAAATATGCTGTTTCTTTGTCACAGACTTGCACAATGCACATCTATGCAATAGACATCCTGGTATAGTGAACAAAATACTGGCGTTGGAGTCAGAAGATATGGGTTTGAATCCCCATCCAAATGTTCACTAGTTGTGTGTCTCTGGTCATACAAGTTAGTTAACATCCCAGCTCTGCCACTTACTATCTGTGTGACCCTAGTAGAGTTATTTAAAGCCTATCAAGACCTCATTTTTCTCTTCTGTGAAATGAAGGGGTTGGACTAGTTAACCTCTGAATTATCTTCTAGCTTTAAAACTGTAATCTTATGATCCTCTCAGAGTCTCAGTGGCCCAGAATGTCAAGGCTGGAAGGGAGATTACAGATCTTGTAGATGGACTCATTCATTTTAAAGATGAGGAAATTAAAGCTCAGAGGCACACAGGTAGTAAGTTGGAAAAGGCAGGGCTGGAACCCAGTCTTCCAATTCCAAGTGAGGTTTTCTTTCCACTACACCACGTGTTTGCATAAGTGCAGATGAATGTGTACATATCAATCCCCAGATAAAAGATACATGTTGGAGAATTTAACTTCTCCTAACTTCCTTCCTTCTTCCTTCTTTACTCAGAAACCCACCAAGACATTCAGAACATCCCACTAATTAAATGATACCCTTTCCATCTGGCTTCATGAGACCTATAGAACAGATACTTATTTTCACCTGCTGATGAATTTTAAAGTCATCCTAAATGGTGTTGAAAAGGGGAAAGAAAAACAAAAAAAACCCAAACAACCCACCAGCACCTCTTTGTTTATAAAGGGTGAACAGAATTTGGGAGCGTCCTCCAAGTGTGTTCATCCTCCATCTTTTACTTTTGTAATAATAATAATTTTTTTTTAAAGCTTTGCTTCACTTGACACCCTTAGTAGTAGTCTCAAGTTCAAGAGGAGATTGAGAGTTGGCGCCACCTGGCTTTTAAAAGAACAAGAGCAAGACGAATTGCTCACTATCTGGGGCTGAATCGCACAGCAACTGACTGCGACCAGTGGTATTAGCGGATGAGGGGAGAGAGAAGAAGAGATCTGCCTGATTGGGGCAGCCTACGAAAGAAGCCTGGAGAGGAAAGGTGTCTACCTTCCCAACAGTGAAGGCTGAGATGGGGGGATGGGAGAGGTAGAGCACATTTCTCTTTCTAGGCACGGGATTCCAAATCGAAGATATTTTCAACAGACGCAAAATTATTTCTTCAGCTCCATATACAAACGAAACACTAGCAAAGGTGCACCATGAAAAGATGTTATTTGATAAGCTTTTGGCATTGGGAGCATTTTTTTAAAAAATGTTGGTATCTTTTCTTTCTACATCTTTATTTTCAAATATATGCAAAGGGTGTGGATCAAGAAGCGATTTAACCCATGCTGGGGGAGCTGGGGGGAGATAGTATCCAGGCAACACTTTAAAGTTTAATTTGCATTATTTTCTCTATCACATTCTTAAGATTAAACAAAAATGACTCAAGCCTTGATCTGTACAGTTTGCTGACTTCTGAGATGTAAATGCTCACTCCCAGAAATTTAACAATGATTCTCAGAGCTGGGTCAGGGTGTTCTATCACACCTCGGGATATATCCCTCTTCAATCTCTATTCAGAGAGTCATTTCTTCTGACAAAGAATAAAATTTAAAAAGGGTGGGGTGGGGAGGGAAAAACAGGTCGGTAAACCTAACCAACATATCAAAAGGAATTTATAATCTATGCAGTATTTCACATCTACAGTCTTCCCACCTTAGGGAAGGAGTCGTTTTCTCATCTCTTCTTAAGGGTCAGCTTTGGATATTATTTTCACAGCCTTCAGTTTTAGGTGGTGGTGATAGTGGTGATTTTAGTTATTACTATTCTTTCCATTTACATTTATGCAGTTATTCTATATGTTGCTTTCCTGGTTTTACTTACATCACTTTGTCCTGTTTCCCCATATTTCTCTGTATTCTTATTCACTGTTTATTGTGGAGCAATTATATTACATGTCACCCATTTTTCACAGTTTCTTTAACCACAACCGAAGTAATGGCCATCTACTTTGTTTCACTGCAGTATTTTATTTTTACTATAGGCAAACTTATATATGGTGTTGTGGACAAACATAACAGGCAACAGGCAGAATGGCAGACTAGAACCTTAAGTATAACTAAGGTCAAGCTTCCAGGCTGTTTCCTTTGAAAAATGTGCATCAAAATTCACAATTGTTTGTGAGAAGAAAATAAAATGCATACTGTATGCACATCTCCCATGGGTGTACGTTGTCATCTCTAGCTACCTGTGTTTTTATTTAACTCCCTACTAGACTATAAGTCACGTTTCAAGGGTAGAGTTTTAGCTTAACCTTTTTATCTCTTTTAGCACCTAGTTAAACCTTGAACACAGTAGGTGCTAATTAGTTGTTGATTGAATTTGATTGTCCTGAAAGAACTTTGAAAAGCTCTCTAAAATTATTATTAATATTGGTAAGAGTGCTGATAATCATCTCTACCAGCATCAACCAGCATCAGCCAGTTTATCCTGTACGTATCTTGTTATACATGGTTGTTTGCATGTTGTCTTTCCCATTAGATTTTGAGATCTTTGAGTACAGGGACTGTTTTTATCTTACTTTGTATCCCCAACAGTTAGCACAGAGCCTGGGGCATAGAAGTCACTTAATAAATGCTTGTTGTCTCAACTTCACAAGCCACAAAACATAGGTCATACCTTTACTTTTGTATCCGTGCGTGTAAGTATAAGCAAATCCTGAAGCAGAAATCTCAAACTAAAGGCCATTATTACCCCCTACTCTAATGTTTAGAATACTAGCCCAGGTAGGGACAGTTAATTGTTAGGGTAGTCAGGGTTTTTTTTTTTTCTAATTAACAACGACAAATAAAAAAGCTGTTTCAGCTTGTAAGAGGAGCTAAAGAAACATTGTGAGATTCACCTGTAAAGTTACATGACTCCTCCCAGGGTGTAGAGGTATTGCATATTTATGTAAGCCCAGGAACAAACACCACAAAAGGATGCATGGTATAGTGAATAGAGCCTTGAACTTTGAATCAGGAAGAGCTAAGTTCAATTTCTAGCTTCAGACACTTACTAGCCATGCCTCTGGAATGCTGGGTGAAGTACAACCTCTGTGAGGCTGGATTTTGTTTCCATATATAAAATGGGGATTATAATACCTGCACCTACAGAGTTGAAGTGAGGATTAAGTGAGGTAAAATACTTTGCAAATCTAACAAGTGGTTTAACTGCCTGCTATGTACCAGGATTACAAAACAAACCAATAAAACAATTTTTGCTTTTGAGGAGTTTACATTAGATAGGCAGGGGTGAGGGTGAGAAAGAGATGCACATACCTTAAAGCTTTCTATAAATGTGAGCTTTCAGTCAATGCTGGCTCATATCTCTGTGTAAACACAGTCACAAATGTAAGAAAATTGTAGGACTTGGAGCTAGAAGTTACCTTAGAGATCAATTAGTCCATCTCCCTCACATTATAGGTGAGGAAACTGAGGCTCAGAGCAGTAAAGTGACTTAAGCCTAATGTCACACAAGTATGAAGTTAGAAGAACCAACATTCAAACCCAGGGCCTCTGACATCAAACCCAGTAGTCCTTCCTCTCTACCCTTCTGCCTAAATACCTACATGCTATATGTACCCATTCTCCTCTCCCACCTTCCAAAGTCACATTTTTCGCACCCTAGAAGATCTTGAAGCTTGTTGGACTGTGCTGGGGAATTCCATTCTTCATTAAGAGCAGGAGTCTTCCAGCACACCAAGAATCTGAGAACTGCAGGCCTTGGAGATCACTCCCTATCTGGTAGCTTCAAAACTGAATGAGATGCTGGAAAAGTGTATTTCCATGCAAAGGAGCTGCTTCTTCCTCTCCCCAAATGAAAAATACCTTTTCAAAATCAGTGGTAGATCTGAAATAGTCTTGAAATCCCTTTCTTGGACTCTACTAATACTTGAGGATGGCACAAAAGTGTGGAGTGTACAGTGTCAGGTTGAAAGAAATTGTGATAACTTCCTTTCCTATATGGCAGGTCTTTCTCTTTATCGGCACCTGCTTCCTAACCATAGATAAATATGTCTGGTTATTATTATTATAACAATATGCATTTCAATTAAGCTGTAAGGTATCCTGATTTATCATATATAGTACTGAATCTGATTAAACTGGATTGGAGTCCATCTTGGCCTCATTCTAGCTGTGTAGCTATAGGTAAATCATTTCCCTTTTCTGAACCTTATTTTCCTCATCTGCAAATTGAAGCTAAGTTATTAACCTTCAGTATTACAACAGTGCAGTGTTAACCAATAGTACCTACCTCACTATTTTAAGGCTTGCCTAAGATAATGTGTGCAAAGCTACCTACAAACTTTAAATCTATAGAAAGTTTAATTATTATTACGAAGTATTTTTTTTTCTCACAAGGTAACACTGCAAATATTACTAGCCTTATTTTTGCAATGTAAAGAAAAGGAGGCTTAGAGAGCAATTATATAGCTTGGAAGTGTTCCATCCTGGCTTGGAACCTAGGTCACCTGACCTGATCCTGGTACTCTTTATTAAGAAAAATTGTTTCCCAAATAACAATCATAAAGCCATAGATTTAGAACTGAAAGGGGCTTTACAAGCCATTGATTTCAACCTCCTCATTTTACAAATGGTGAAACTGAGGCAGAGAGCAGTTACATGACTTGCCCAGACATAGTTGGTAAGTGTTTGAGGTGGTATTTGAACACAGATCTTTCTAATTCCAAGTCCAGTTCCCCACTGACTACACCAGATTGCCTTATTATTCTCTTCCCTTCTCCCAGCACTGTTCAGGCTTCAAGTGTGTGTGTGTGTGTGTGTGTGTGTGTGTGTGTGTGTGTGTGTGTGTGTGTGTGCGCGCGCGCATGGGAGTGCACTCGAGAGAGAGAAAGAGAGGGTGAGAGAGACACAGAGACAGACAGAGAGAGCACCCCTTTCATTAATATAATTTTTGTGTTTTGTGGAGAGTTAGCCTACCATAATAGATAGAGCTGGCCTCAGAGTCAGAAAGATCTGGGTTCAAGTTCTGCCCTGATACTAGGCAAATCACTTAACCAACTCTCAAAGACTACAAATTTGTTGAACGTTTGTCCATATGCATTGGCAAAGGGAGTTTCCTCACTGAGTTCTCTGCACTGATGATGTCACAGGAGCTGACCAAAAGAAGTAGTTTAGTATACCTCTCTGTGCTTGAGTCCTGTCCCTCCCCCTAGACCCCTATATTCCAAGCAGCAGAAGAGCTAGGTTCTAGCACTCAGGCCTGGCTGTGAGGTCACAACCTTGGGTAAATCACTTCTGTGGTTCATCTGCCTCTTAGGGTTGATTATAACTATCTGTCTATCTATCTATCTGTCTGTCTATCTATCTATCTATCTATCTATCTATCTATCTGTCTGTCTGTCTATCTACCTACCTACTTGAGTGTCAGGAAGTTTAACCAAGTCCATGTATGAAGTGCTTTCTTCCATGGGGCTCAAAATTACTATGTTAGAAAGAGCCTCATGCTCTCCCTAAAGTGAAAACTTTTTAGAATACAGAAACCTCTAAAATCTTCCTCTCCTTGACCTCAACTTTTTTTCACTTTTACATTTTCTGAGATAATACCTTGAGATCATTTATTCCACACCCTCCCCACCCCCAACAGAGGTGGTGAAAGGGATGCATTAAGGGGACAGAGCCACAAGAGAGGAAATGAATGATCTTTTCTCTAATCCATCCATTGAGACACGTGTACGTGTGCGAGAGAGAGGTCTGGATTCTAGTAAAGTCTAATCCCACTTCTGCCCTAGCTGTGTAAACTACTTACCCTCTTTGGGGTTCACTTGCCTCCTCCGTGAAAGATACGATTCTAATAAATTTCGATTCTTTCAAAGAAATGATTTGGCCTCTAAAGTGATAAGACTCCACCGGGGAAAGTTTGCTATCCAAATTGCCTAGAGCTAAGCTTTGGACCAATTTTCCCTACCTTCTCTTCTCCTTTCTCAGGTAAAGAGACTTAACAATAACACGCGTTTCCATAGTGCTTTAAGGTTTATAAAGCTCTAGCCTCCCAAGACTCAGCGAGACGTTATTATCCCTATTTATTGTTAAGGAAATTGAAAAGTTAAGTGACTCGCCCATCATACAGATAAGTAGCCGAGAAGCTATGTTAGGCAGACTCGAAATCTATGGCTTTTTCAACTGCACCAGAATAATTAAACAACTGTCCACATCATCAACGTTCAGACGAAAATCCAGCTATGGAAGAAAAAGACAGACTTTGGTCCAGAATGCCCTAAATGCACCGACTCCACTAACAGAAGCCATTGCCTCGTTGCCCAAAGCGTCTGCTTGCCCTTGGCTGCTGGCGGCTCACTTTTGGTCGGCAGCCGAACTTCTTGCAGATTAGGTAAAAGACGCCTGCCTCTTTAGGAAGTCTCGGAGCCTGAATACACGGTTTCAGCCCCTAATTACCTTGCTTACCCTGACTGCAAATTGCCTCTCCCCCACCAAGTAACTGGAACCTGGGGGCTACCACCCACTTTTGGAAGAAAAAAAGAGGGAGAGAGAGAGGAGGAGCGTCAGAAGAAAGAAAAGAAAAGACAAGGAAAGGAGAAAAGTCCTGAGAAACACGTTTTGGCAGGCAAGGACTCTCAAGACGACCATGTGTTCTCCATATTGTGAAGTCCCTGCCCTTTGATGTTTTTTTTTCTTCTTCTGAATGTAAAGACATTATTCTTTTTCAAGCCAAGCGTAAGTATTATAGACATTAAAACAATGAGGCCCGGACGAGGCTGACTGTGTTTAACTCGCCCTTCCCCAAAGTGCCTGCTGCAGGCTATCTCTCCTATGTGAGCACTAAGGCAGGGCAGCCAGAGCAGCTCGAGCAGCTCGGTTACTTTCTCCCTAGATAGCCCTGGATTTGTTCGGAACCCTTTAGTGGACACCAAGCTAGGAAAGAAGCATTTTCTCAGAGAAATAGATGAAAACTCTCCAGGTATTTCCTCCTCCAGCTGGACAAGAGGTCTGGTTGGTGTCGAGCATTCTTCTTACCTGGAGGGAACCCCCAAATTCCCAAATATGCTTTCCAGATTCCCAGGGGGCGATGTTGGGAGAGGACTTCTTAAAATAAGGACGCAGTCCAAGGGACTTTCTGAGTTCTCGGAAGCTCCAGTGGGGTGAGATCGTACTCTGACCACCAATGAGGAGGCTCTTCTGCAAGTATTGCCTTCTTGCCTGAAGGACCTGAAAAGAAAAGGAAAAAAAAAAGGTTTCAGTTTATGATGTGAGGAATTATGAATCGCAACCGAAGATCTTTGTGAATTTACACTCGGATCATTGGGGCGTTTGTTCAAATATTCTTTGTCTCTTTGTCTCTGTCTGTCTGTCTGTCTGTCTCTCTCTCTCTCTCTCTCTCTCTCACACACACACACACACACACACACACACACACCCCACCACCAACACATCCACTTTTTACTGTTTTGCTTCCTAACAAGTGATAAAAAGCGTTGAGAGGCTCATGGGTCTAGTCATTTAACCAGGGGCCAGGAATCTAGACCCTTCATTTCTCAATCATTCAGACTGTTCAGAAGGAGAAGATGGACAGTGGACATGAATTCTATTTCGAGAAGTACAGAGCATTGGTTTCTACTCCCCTGTAGGCTCTCTACCAACTTCACCTTTAAGACTGGGGACAGGAAAGGTTCTGGAATCTTTGAGAAGGAGAAAATGATCTGTTCCACTGCACTTTGGATCTGAACTACTTTCCAGAGAGGCCAGCACTACCTAATCTATGTTTATTAGTAATACTGCTACTACTGATGATGACAAAAATCAGGTGGTGTCTGTAAAGCTCTTTGTAACTAACTATAGAGTGTCATATAAACGTCAGCTATTCATAGCAACTCACTTATACGGTGCTTATGTTACTAATGTTGTGAGTGGAGAACTGTGATTTCTTCCTTGTGGGTGAATTCCTGGTGTGGAGAAGGGCTGCCTCTAGGTCGATCCACTGATCCTTTCAAGGAATTTGTGCTGGAGGCATTTCGAGTTTACATGATTTGCCCAGGGCCATACAGTCAATATTTGTCAGTCAGGAATTTATCTAGGTCTTCCTGATTGCATGGCTGACCCTCTATTCACTTTACCACATTGCCACTCTACATAATAATAATAATAATAATAATAATAATAATAATAATAATAATAATGATAATGATAATAGCTAGTGGTTATATAGGGCTTTGAAGCTTACAAAGAACTTTACAAATATCTAATTTTATTCTCACAACCTCACAAATTTATCCTTCACGCCTCCAGCCCTTGGAGGTAGGGGATATTATTGTCCCCATTTTACAGATGAAAAAACTGAGGCAGACAGCAACTAAGTGATTTGGTCAGTCACACAGTAAGCAGGCAGGGTTTGAACTCAGGTCTTCCTGACTTTTGGTAAAAAGCTCTGTCCATTTTGCCACCTAGCTGACTCATTATTACTATATTATCATTAATGATAAAAATGATAGTGCTGACAAGAGGCTTTGTAACTATGAAGTAGTATACATATACAGCTACTATCATTGTCACTAATAAGAGGGTCCATGTAAGGGTACCTTGCTGAGAAACTCCTTTCCTTTGTTTTGCTAAGCAGAAAACTCTACAGTACACATGGCTATTTGGCCCTGGCTGGCTTGGTTCACTGTTACAGGACCTCTTCTCATCTTTACTGCTCCCCCAACTCTTGTTTTGCAAACTGTACAACTGCCAGCGATTTAGACAAAGAGGGTTGTCTCAACTTTGTAGTTTGCTCATTGGGCAGAGCCTTAGTGCTTGCCAACTAGAGGGTAATATAGACAGAACTTGAACTTAGTACATAATAAATTTACTCGAACTCTTGGAAGGATAAGAGAGAGTGCCTGCTCTCTGCATTGGGAAAGAAACCCATCACTAGGAAGGAATGCTCTGGGGACAGGGACATTTAGAGTAAGTCTAGTAAGTCTCGAGTAAATTTAGAGTAAGCTTACCTCTAACCTAGCTCTTGGCTCTCAGAAGTTTGGGACAGCAGTATTTGTTGGGTGGAGTTTGCCAGAACAACTACCCGAGTATTATTAGGGTGAGCTGGGAGCACATACTCCCAATGCCAATTTCTCTTGGACCTCTACTTTGGTTTGCACTACTTCCCCCCCAAGATCGAATTGACAAATGGCCAAGCAAGTAGACAAGATGATTTAGTAGGGGGAAAAAACTTTATCAAGGCAATTTCCTTCAAATCATCTTCGAAAGAGTGTTTTTGTTTTTGTTTTTAAAGAATCAAGAAGACTTGCTTCTGAAACATAATAGCTTTATGACCTTGGGCAAGTCTCTTAAACTCTCAGTGCCTCCTAGAGAACTTTCTAACGCTACAAATTCCAGAGGAGCTGCCCAGCTACGTTGGTGGAGGGAGTTTCCACTCCAGGGAGTTCCTTACATGGATGAAACCACTGTTCCGGACGACAAAATTACATTCGAATAACTGACGGCTTTTAGAACAGTCACTCAGTCCACAACTAATTATTGGAGCGCTCAATGGAGCACTTATTTCTTATATGCAAGAGCTATAAAAGATAGAGACTCATCTGGGTCCTTCCCCAAGGTTAAGTCGGTGCTTTTTAACAGGGAACAGGATTGAGTAGCACTGGAGAAGGCAGTGGGGAACATGACTACTGAAATTCCTTATGCTACATTTGTCCTGGAATGAATCAAAGGCATCAGCGGAAGACTCTATTAATATTGCAACTATAGAGCTGGTTTTCTTCCTTTCTTTGACCCTTCTCTAACCCGAGTCCCCATTCTCGGAGGAGAATTGGCGCCCACAATGTGTTAAAACACATACCCAGAACCCAGATCCAGGTATGGAGACCACATGGTCCTGCAAATAGAGTGAAGAAAAATAATATCCAAAATAAACCAGGTCTGGAGATGGAGGGGGCTGAAAGAGCGAGGCGCAAGGAAACAAACCCAGAGGTAACAACCTCTCAGTCTATTTCTGAAGTCCTGGAAACAGCCCCTCTCAGGATGGAATTCGACCGATTCTGGACGGCTCTTAGGTGTTCCTCAGCCTCCACCAAGGAGGATATTTTGCCTTTGTTGCTTTACATTCTGAATGATCCTCCTATTTCACATGTGAATATCATTTTTGACTTTCCTTAATGTGGACACGCATTCAAGCTCGGATTGTAATGCCGCCATTTAGAACTTAGTAGACTGTTTTAAAGGGCAGTTATGGATGAAAATAGATATATCTGGTGTTGAGGATCGCTAGATTTGGGCTGGTTCTCAAAGGACAGCTAGATCAACACAAACTTCCTCACACAACACACTCAATCACCCACTTCTGCACCTTCAAACAAGCTGTTCTCCTGGCCTGGGAATATATTCCCTTCTCAGCTCCTCCTCTTAGAAACCTTAGCTTCCTTCAAACCCCAGCTGAAGCAGCAATTCCAAGAGATCGTTCTTGATCCTTCAGTTGCTAGTGTCTCCTATTACCTTATAAGGTAATTTAAAAATTATTTATGTAGATATTATCTCTCTCCGCACCTCCCCCCCCCCACTTGTAAGTTCCTTGAGTGCAGGGACTGCTTAATTTTTGTTTTTTGTGTAGTGCCTAATATACGTTGGGTACTTAATAAATGAATGATTGACTGATGAGCTGGCTGATTCCTAAGCCCCATGCAAGACATTACATTCTTTGTAGGGCCTGATTGTGCTCTGCAGGCACAGCATTGAGGAACCCAGAGTCACCTACACGTAAAAGAGACATCCCAGAAGGACTTTAGTAGAGGATGTTTACTTATATTTTGCAAAATTTATGATTTTTTGTCTCAAACAAATGATAGTCTAGAGATTACTGGCTAGGGAAGGAATCCACTAATTCTACTAGGAGAAGGCCCAGGTAGTCTGAATTTGAAGATGCCTTGACTATATTATCTAGGTTCTTCTCCTCCTCCTCCTCCTCCTCCTCCTCCTTCTTCTTCTTCTTCTCTCCTCCTCCTCCTCCTCCTCCTTCTCCTTCTCCTCATCCTCTTCCTTTTTCTTCTTCATTTCTTCTTCTTCCTCTTCTTATTCTCCCCCTCTCCTTCTCCTCCTTCCTTCCTTCCTCTATCTTTTTTTCTCTCTTTCTCTTTCCTTCTTCCTCTCTCCCCTTCCCTCTAAAATCACCGTTTTCAGAATTAGCAACTCAAGTACATCAGTTCAGTCGGGAGGCAGCCTACTGCAAGTATGAAAGAAAAAATGTGAACCAAAATTACAACCACCTAAAGACAGAATAAACACCAGGCTGGGGACAGTAATCTTGGAGGGCTGAGCTTAAATGGATACTCCAGAGGTCTTTGGCAGTGATTCGTGACTCGAAGTCAACGAAAAACATTGTTTTTGAAACATGATCTTGCATAATTCGCACTCGACCGCTGTGGAAATGTATGCAGCATGTTCACTTTCCTTCTCTTCCTCCATCAGCCCCAACCTCTACCTCAATCCTCTGTTGGGGGGAAAAATAAAGCCGAGACTGGTACCATCTGCGTCGCCAAGTGAAGGAGAGGGCTCTGCAAACTGTTGAGCTCAGTGAACTCTGTTTTAGGTTCTCTAACCATGGCCGAAATCATTAACCCTTTAGTTAGGGTGCTGAGGGCTCAGCCCGTTTCTTCTCTTTCCTGACATACCTAACTGCACAACCGTTGTCTCAAAGCTAAAACAATTCCAGCTGGAGGTAGATTGTCCAAGCAAAAAAAGCCTAGGCTTCTTCTGCTTAGTCCGAGCGGGGTTGGCGCAGGCTCTGCAGCTCTTTGGGTCTAGATGAGGGCCCCCGAGAATGCCACCGCTATCGTAATCGCACCTACTCGGAGGATTTCCCGCTTTCAGGGCCGTCACGGGTCCGAGCACAGAACGTTGGCCCGGGCTCTCACGAGGGCGCAGGAGTCAGCAGCCGTCAGCTTTCAGGGAGTCCCGAGACCCCGATCCTCACCAGAAGTCTAGCCATTGCATCGCAACACTAGCCAGGTCCTCGGTGGTGATAATTTCCTGTAAGGAGGAGGAAAAGAATGCTGACCTTCCTAGCTGTGGGATTAGCTGCTGAAGAAGACACCTTGGAAAGACCCACTTTGCTCCTTCCTCCTAACTCTTCCAAAGGGTGGTAGAAAGATCATAGAACTAAACCACTTGGAAAGAAATCCAAAGAATGTAAGGGGTCAGAACCCACACCAGGACAGGATCAAAGATTTAAGAACTGGAAGGAATTTTAAAGGCCATCGAGACCAGCCTTCTCATTTTTACAGATGAGGAAACTAAGTGACAGAAAGGAGAAAGTGTCCCGGCGGGGGTGGGGAGGAAGTAAGGGGGTACATCTAGTAAGTGTCCGTGGCGGGATTGGAACTCAGATCTTCCTGACTCCAAGTCCAGGTCCGCTACTCCACTCTACCTCTTAGGAAAATGGGTGCTAGGGTATGTCATAGGTATCTGGGCAAGGGAAGAGGGCATGGAGAGGCCGTGAAGAGGCCCTGTCTCAATCCATCCAGGCAGGCGAAAGATGCAAGCAGGTGCTGTGTTAGAAAGAGTAGAATCCTGGGTTTAGGGAAGAAGAGAACAAGGAAAGAAGATGCCGAGGTTTTCTTGAGCCCCGGGGGAGACTCACCCAGTCAAACAGCTTCACCTTAGACCTCCTTGTCCACTGCCTTCCAGGAAAAAGCAAGGGACTGGAAGTCCATGATCTCTAAGATCCTGTTCAGTTCTAGGTCTTATGGCAGGGAGAGGAACGGGATTTGAGATTTCATTAGAATAGGAACTCCCTTGACTAGCAAACTCCCTTTACCAATGAAGGTCAACACCCCGTCCGCAAGTTACAGTCTTCAAGAGTTGCCTAGGGAGCACAGACAAGTGAAGTGATATGCCTAAGGTCACCCAGCTAATGTGGTGGGGAGCCGGAACTCGAACCCCAGTTCTTCTTTGTTCCGAGTCTGATTTTCTATGTCCAACATTACACCGCTACACGAGGCCTTGCTAATTTCCGTGATAAATATACGTAAACTGGCCCCGCACTTTACCCCCACCTTTTCGAAATTTCTTAGACTTTTATCAAAGTGAAAGAGATCATTTAGACAAAGTGTATTTAGAGTACAGACACTGCCAAGGGTAAGGTGCCTTTTTGGATTTTTATTTTTTGCAGGGGGAGGAGGATTTAAAAACGAAACGAAACCACTGATACTAGACGTGTTTAAAAGCAAAACAAACAAAAACTAGGCGGGAAGGATCTTGATTGTGTATTCTAATTGTTCATAGCTCTAGAAAGGACCTCAGGGGTCATGTGGTACAATCGTTTCATTTTATAAATCTAGAAAATGAACCCGAGAGAAGGTAAGTCACGAAGATAAGCATTAAAGGTAGGATGTGAACATCTCCTGAACCATTGCTCTTTGCACAGAGTATGAACTAGCCTTAGCACAATGCCTGGCACGTAGAGGTGGCTTAATAAATGCCAGAGTTTACTGACTGCCCGATTACTCTCCCAATAGGATAAACTCCTCAAAGGCAGGAATCTATCTTGCTTCTTTTTTATTTCCTTGCCAACCCACTCCAAGGACTTACTCCTGGCTGGGCACCAATATAGCAAGTGCTAAATATAAATCCTCATTGATTGATTAGGAGACAAGGTGGTGTAACTTGATCAGAGGCTGAGTTCGGAAGACGTGGCTTCCAGTCCTGGCTCAGAAACTTACTAAGATATGGCAAATGACGTCCTTTGTGATCGAGTGACCGTCAGTGACGTCTTTAGTCTGCTTTGAGCCTCATCTGTAAAAGTCGAGGGAGAGGAGTAATTTCACTTCCCCTATGTCCTAGACTGATCTGTGGTGAGCAAATCCTTACACGATTGTGAATTATTTATGAGAGTCTTGCTTCCTCTCGTGCCCCCCCCGGGGGGAGGTGTTTCTCAGGAGCAACCACACGAGGCCAGACGGCGGAAAGTTCTGGCTTTTTTTCCCCTCCTTTGGATTTTATTTTGTTACTCTAGGCATAAATGATCATTATTGATATTAATAACCCTTATAACATCACTTCTGGCCAAAGGAAGTGTTTCCAAACGTGAGTCTGTGCGTGAACCTCTAGGAAATGAGTGCCGCAGAATAGATTTGGAATTCCCTGAGGTGCTTCAGGTGACCAGGTCGGAAAAGGTTCAAGCCCCGAGGCTGACTCCAACACCTGTGAGAGCTGGAGATAAAGCTGGAGTTCCCTGGGCTGGTTGATGCGAAAAGGCAACTGCATCGGAGGAGAGCAGAACCATAGAGAGCAACCTGCTTCTTTATCCCAATTTCTTTCCCTTTTCGAACGTGGTGCTTAAAACTAATTTTCGTTGTTAGCTAGTAACAAATGTCAGATCCCCTCGCCCTCTATTAATTAATTCAAATTAATACGTGCATCGGAGACCAGAGAAACCCGGCGATGTATATATACCAAACGGTGACATCTTTGCAGCTACCCTTAAACACTAGTGTTTCACTTCAGAATGTCAGAAAGAGCCCGAATTAATGCTTCAATATTGGCAATTACATTAGCTGCTCAATTATCCCTTCCTCTTAGATCCCATTCTTTTAAAACTTTCAGTGTCCAGAGAGTGGTCCCCAGTTTTTCTATGGTTGCTTGCTGCGTATCCGCGGGAATGGAGTTTGCAGGATTCACCGCATCTCTCTCATTTTCTCGGCTGCCTGACTTTGCCTATTTCTTAGTATACAGGTTTCTTATCTGCTGCCTTGTAGTTTCAAATCATACTTCAAACACTTAAAAAAGTGTGCCACCATGGGCAAGCATCGTAACCTCTCTGTAACTGTTCCCTCAAGTGTAAAATGAGATGGCTGCACTTAATGGCTGCTGAGGTCCCTTCCAGCTCTAAATCTATGATTCCAACCCTACCCGAGTTCCTGCTGTTCAGGAAGAGAGTATATTTGAAACTCAATTCATTTTGGTAAGCAGAATCGTGGCTGGGGTAAAGAGCTGCCTTGGCAGGGGCCAGGATTTGTCTTTATCATGCCTGTAGGCAGAGACAGCACAAATCAGTGGAGCACTCCCAGGCAAGGTTTGATAATTGTGTAATTCCCCTTACCCCAACTTCTTTGTTACAGTGTACTCCATGCTTTCAGCTTTCATTAAAACATATAGAATCTTGCTTATGACAAAATATGTAAATTATGTACCAAGGAAGTGGCCTTAAAAATATGCTTCCATTCTTCAAAAACTTGAAGTGATTCTGGTATGCAGGAAAAATATTTGCATTTGTGGAAATATGTTAAGTGTTCCCATTTGCCTTCCCCCACACACAATGTTTTGTTTAAAGTATTAATTGTCCACTTTGCCTTGCCCAACCTTCTCTACCAGTAAGATAGCAGAGCAAATATAAGCCCAGTAAACAATCTTAGAAAATGATAATGAATAAGAATATAAATTAAGTTAAATAGTGGAGTAGGGGTTGCAAATCTGTGCGTTTTGATTTTGGTACCACCAAGTCAGATAACCACAAACAGCTAAATCGGTACTTAATACATCTTTGTTCACTCAAAAGAGAGGAGGTGTGATTTGGAAGGAGGTCTGCTAGGTACCCTCTAGGTGTGACAACTTCCTCTTCCAATGCAGATCACAACTGTCTATGCCTTAGTGGCTTTCTTCAGGTACTGAGAGTTTGGGTGACTCAACCCAAATCACATAGTACTGGAGGAATAATTTTAATCCAGGTCTTCCTCATTCCAGTGGAGTCCAGCCCTTTCTCCACTATCTGAGGGTGCACCAAGAAATAAATGTTCCTTTAATGATTGAATGTTAGTAACTGGCCAGATAAGAAAGGGAGGGGGGAGTGGTACCAGTGGTTATTCAAGAAATGAGAAGCTTTTAAAAATGACCAGAAAAGGAGTTACTATAGTCAGACTGTGTTAGAGCCCTTTGAGCAGCTCTCATTTCAGTGCTGTCAATCTCATAGTTGTCCTCTACCTGAAAGAAATCAGGGCCCAGAGATTTTAAGAGATGTTTCTCAGACTCAGAGAAATTAAATGATAAACATTGAAAAGGCTTGTTCTGCTGAACAGACCACTACCCACAGTGAGAAAGGTTTGGGCCAGCTCTATGATAGCGTGGGTGTGGATTTGTTGTGAACGAATGCATCCATGAGCTTTGCGTGTGGTACAGAGTTAGCAATTCAAATCAATTAGACATTAACAATTAACCGTTAAAATTCTCCAAATGGTGGGCCTGATTATTCAAGACATAGATTTCATAGGCTTTCTCCTAACTCTGCCTACACTCACACCCCCCAGCAGGAGAGAGAAAAGCAGTGAAGGAGAAATGAGAATGGCTTTTAAGAGAGGAAAGGCTCCCCCCCGAACATTGTTTCAGTAGGAGAGGAAGGCATAAAAGAAATACCCTGCCCTCTACCAATTCCATAGAGCAAACTACTCCTCTACACCCACCCTGATTTTGTCCTCTGTCCTTCTTGCTTTGATTTTCTACTGGACCCCGAAGTTCTACCAAATCTCCTCCCTCCCCCCTCCCCAAAGAATTTTCTATAGAGGAAGCTAAAGTATTAACAGAAAGAAAAAACCCAAACACCTCACTGGGTGGTTTAGGACATGATTTCCCACTCTTACCTCACTTTCCAGGGAACCCTTGGTATTCCTTAAGGTACAGTCAATTGGTGGTTGTATGGAGTCCTCTCAGGTCCCCTCTAAGTACTGGATTACCAAATCTGAGCAGGCCTCTTAATTAGTTGTTGATTAGGCAGTGAGGACAAGAAACTCAAGGTGGGGGGTAGCTCGTTGGAATGGAGTGTCAGGGTGAGAGTTTTGGTTTTAAATCAATTGTTTTTCTCCTCTTCCCACCCCCACCCTCCCACTGTCTTTCTCCACTGTGATATTCCAAGGAAATTATAAAAGCACAAGAGGATAAAACATTTATAGAAGATTCTTAGCCTTCCTCAAATTAATTAGCATGGTTGAGGCAACCTTCACATTCCTGTGAATGATGATAAGTGTGATAATGTGTGGAATGCCTTTGTACAGAGCTCAAAGTACTACTAACCTTCTGAGCCAGGTTTCCACCCTGGTCTAAATCACTCCTCTGCAGTATTTGTTAGACCTTTAGGAGGTAAGATCATCTTTTTGGGGTCACTAGGAGACCACACTGAATGCACATGTAATGTCCACAGGAATGCACAGCTCTTCCATAGCCGCCTAGACCTGGAGTCTCATTCCAAGATGAAGCTCAAAAGAGTGACCCACCAGGGAGTAAGGAAGGATGGTGTGGGAGAGATTGAAAGATTTATAAAAACCGGGGGGGGGGATCTTAGAGAACTTCTAGCCCAAGATGTCCCCATCCCCATTATAGAGATGAGGAAACTGAGAGAGAAGTTAATTATCCCAAGCTTATTACTGGTAGAGATGGGATCCCAACCCAGTTATCCCAGTTCTAGTCCAGGGTTCTTTGGCTTGTTCCTGTCCCTGTTGTTCTTTCTGTTTCTTTCCCTTCAGCATCCCTTCATTGAGTAACCTTCCCCCCTCCTCAGGAGGCTACCAACCACAACATTTTAACTAGAGATCAGTTTGAATACAGTTTGAAAAGTGCCTTGTAAGGAAAGGTTCTCTCTCTTCCTTTGGCTTCTGGGACTAAGCTTCTCTCACTCTCTTACCCATTCCCAGTCTGAGCATAGTAAAAGACAATTGGAAGGAAACATTTCAAGGGCCAGTGTGCAGAATTTAGCTTTTCCTTGTGGTAGCCCTCACTAGACCCTTGGCCTACCCTGAAGTCAGGTATCAGGGAAAAGGGGTAGGTGGTAAGGGCCAGGACCGGAATCATGCAATACAAAAAATGCAGTTCAAATTTTGTTCTGATACTTACTAGTTATATGATAGTGGACAAGTCACTGAGCATCTCTGAGCCAGCTTCCTCATCTGTAAAGAGGAAAATGATACTCTACCTATTATACAAGTTCATTGTGAGAAGACTCCTAGTAAGGAGCTATTTGTATAGAGGTATACAAACATACATACATACATTTGTATACACACACACACACACACACACACACGCACACATATATACATAAAATGCTATCATTATTCCTAACTTGTGTTAAGTTAGCATCATTATAAAGCCTTTAAATAAGGGAGCCTGGAGTGCTAGAAGAACTGGCTTCAATGTAGTTTGAGCTACTTAGAAAGTCGGTGAGTTTGGAGGTATAGAAAGGGCTTAAAGTCAGAAGACCTTGATTTGAATTCCATTTCTGCCTTGGAATCTGTTACTTTATGCAAATCTTTTCCTTTAGAATAATTATTTTTCAAGGCTTTCTAAGATCCTTTCCAATTTAGGTTAGAGTCTCCCCTTCCCAAGATGTCCCAGTCATGAACTGTGCCCTCATTCCGGAATTCATTCCTGAGCATTGCCATGAACAGTAGGAAAGGACAAGAAAAGACAGGGGCAGACAGGTATAAGAGAGCAAAACTCTTACTGATAGAGAATCAGACCTTAAAGGACTGGAATCAGAGCTGACTCCAAGTATCTGGAGGATGCTATTATATTTGCTTTATTTGGCCCTAGTAAATGAGGAGTAATGGGTGAACATTTCAGAGGAGCTGATTTTGACTCTATCAATCAATATTTATTAAGTGCCTACTGTGTGCTAGGCACTGTACAAAGTGCTTCAGATAAAAACAGAGGCAAAAGACAGTTTCTGCCCTCAAGGAGCTTACAATCTAATAGGAGAGAAAACAAGCAAACAAATATATAAAAAGCAAGCTGCATATAGGATAAATAGGATATCATTGACAGAAGAAAGGCAGTGGAATTAAGAGGGGATGGGGAAGGCTTTCTGTAGCAGATGGGAACTTAGTTGGGACTAAAAGGAAGCTATGGAGGTCAGTAATCAGAGCAGAAGATTAAGAGTCTTCCAAGTATGGGGAATAGCTAGGAAGAATTCCTGGAACCAAGAGGGTTCAGATAAGGCAAACAGCATTCTAAACTGTTTCAAAATGAAACAGCCTGCTTTGGGAGGTAATGAGTTCAGCATCATTCAAGATCTTCAAGCAGGATCTGAACTAAACAGGTTCATGGTAGAGGGGATTCCTGTTTAGGTTTGGGTTGGACTACATGGTCTCTGAGTTACGAATGCCAGCTGTACCACTTCCTGCCTTTATGATTTTGCTCAAGTTACTTCTAATATCAGGGTTTCCGTTTCCTCAGGCCTAAAATGAGAGGTTGGTCTTGTTGATTTCTCATATCCTAATGATATGAGAAATTGTATCTCTATGATTTCTCTAAAATCCTATGATACTAAGATAAGGTTCCCCTATAGTAGCCATTACCATATAGTCTCTCCCCCTTACCAAGCTTGCTTCTTCTAACACCTCACACTAACCACAGTCCAGGTGCAAAGAGAGCACCTAGTTAGGAGCGTGTTTTATTCTAAGCTTCCTGGGAGATTTCAGAAATGGTCTGGGAGAGTTAATCGGTGTTTGGGGACTTGCTCTTTGTTCAGGGATCTTCTCGTCTTCCTATCCAGACTGGTATTGAGATACAGTACTGATTGGCCCCAAAGAGTGGGGCCTCTATGTTTATGTGTGTATTTATCTTTAACACCCTGAGAGAGTTCAATGAGGATTCAACATTGTGAAGGGCTGGGAATGGATGTTGGGCAATATTTTTTTTTCACTCCACATCCCTGAAATATTAACAAACCTGCAGTAGAAGTCAGTTCCAAACAGTTGCTCCAAAGGAAGACCAGTATTCCAGTCCATCCTGACCCTTTAATTGACCTTACTCTGAGATGTTTAGAGGCAGTGAAAGGCCTATGGGCTAACAAAGCTCCCAGAGAGGAAGCAAATTCCTTAATTCAAAAATCAAAGCCTCTTTCAGAAGATCATGGTTCTAGAAAGGAAGGGGAAAGGAGAACAAACCATGAACAACAGGAAAGGACAAGAAAAGATAGAGTGCAGATAGGTGCAGGAGAGCAAAATTTTCTGATAAGAGAATCAGACCTTAAAGGACCGTCATTGGAGCTGATTTCAAGTATCCGGAGGGATACCATGTGGAAGAAAGATTATATTTTTTGTTTGGCCCTAGTGAACTAGGAGAAATGAGTGAACATACCAGTAGCCAATTTTAACTCAACCAATCAATATTTATTAAGTACCTATTATGTGCTGGGCATTGTACTGGAGATAAAAAACAAAGGCAAAAGACAGTTTCTGCCCTCAAGGAGCTTACGATATAATGGGGGATAAAACAAACAAATAAATGTATTAATAGCAGCTTTGTATAGGATAAAAAGGAGATAATTAACAGAGGGAAGTCATTGTAATTAAGATGGGGGAAGGGAAGAGAGGGGAAGGAAGAGGAGAGGAGAGGCGAGAAGAATATAGAAATGAAACCATTGCATAAAGATGGAATAAATAGCTTAAATCTCTTAAAAATCACAGGAGGAAGCTGAGTGGGTCTAATAGAGTCTCTAGAGAGTGGGCATAGAGCATGGAAATATTTAGCAGTTTCAGTGCCATTACTGCCTAACAGGGTGTGAAAAGTAATATGAATGTAAAATACTGTGGAGTGTTTCCAGACCAGCAGCAAGAGACCCCCATGCTGCTACAGGAAGGATTCAGGTCTCCTGTGCACAACGTTGGGGCAAGAAAAGGGCAGTGCAGAGTGGAAGGGCTACATTATTCAGGTGGTGTATGTGGGCTAGAGTGGAAGAAGGAGATGGGTAAATAAGAATTATTAGAATGTTTAACTGAACTTTTAACTGCAAGGACTGTAGAGAAAACTGTCTTGTGCCTTGATGAAAAGTACCATTGCCTTAAAGAAACTACAGTCGAGATGTTGTTGGGGAATGGGTCCTTTAAATGGTATACTTCAAAACTTTAGAGGAAAAATTCTGTCTTTTAAAAGAGACTGAGATTCAAAGAAGAGAGGAGAAAACATTCCCTCCACTTTTCTGTAGAGATTCAGGGGCCCTGGGCATGGAACATTGCATGTAACATCAAACTTTTTGATATATTAATTGGTTTTGATGATTTTTTTCTTTTTCTTGATCTTTTAAAATTTTGTTTTAAGGAATGACTTCCTGGGAGGTGAGAGGAGGGAAGATAGAAGGGGAAATATAGGTGAAGTAACCATATCAATAAAGATCTATTTTTAAAGTTTCCTTTTTTAAAGTAACAGGTAGAGGGATGTTATGACATACCAAGGCAAAAAGATGAGTTAGTACGGGAGATTTTTTTGTAGTCTGAAGAAACCAGGTGTCTCCTCTCTGAGAGGGTTGGGAGCTGAAATGCTCAGATTTCTGCCAAAACCTCCTTTTCTCTTACTTAGTACCAACCTGTTATTTTCCTCAGATGTATCTGAGCATGTACATGTATGAGTTTTTGTGTATATATGTATGTATATGTGTATTTAAGACTGACCAATCTGGAGGCACAGTTAACTGCTTGAAAGGCCCTTCTTTCCCCTCCCAGAGGGCCCTGCAATCAATCTTCTTTAACACTTTCTGAACTTCTATTTTCAAGGAGTCCCCCTTTGGACTAGAGAAAAGTGAGACCTGAGTCTCAGAGTCCGGAGATGAAGAAAAGAAAGGCATCTATTGGGAATACTGACAGCCAGAGGGAGCCAAAGGGAGTTTGATTGGAGTCTTTCTCCAGTCACCTCCAGAGACGATACAAAGAAGCACCCTAGCCAGGAGGAAAAGACTATTGAGGTGGTGGGAAATTTTAAACGGTTTCTCTAGTTAAAGTGAGAGATCGCTTACAGTACCTGATGCATAGCAATAGCTTGTCAACTGACTGATTGATCCCTGTACAGGGTTTGCAGACCTGTAACCATCAAAGACCAGGTTTTTAACTTTTTGCGTGTCATGAACCTCTTCAGAAATCTGGTGAAGCCTGTGCACCTCTTCTCAGAATAGTGGTTGTAAATGCATAAAATAAAATACACAAGATTATAAAGAAAACTAATTATCTTGAAATACAATTATATACACATCTATACACACAAGTTCAAGGTTGAAGAACCCCTAAACAAGACCACTTTCTTAGTCATATTGGCTAACACCTTTATCTAAAGATTTCAGTACAGAAGCTTGTCTGGGGAATAGATTACTGTTATTACTGGTTCCAGTACTGCCGTTATCCTTGAACAGTTATTTAATTGAACTTCAGAGATATGCTCTTGGGTGCTGAGAGGCTGAAGGAAGATGACCTATCAGTGGACAGAGACAAAGTGAAAAAGCCCCTTAGAGTAACAATCCCTGACACCTTGGCTGGATTTTTCAGAAAAGGTTTATAGTTCAGTACTCACAGCAATTAGATGAAGAAGGCAGGGCAAGGCATTGCTTTTTATCCCCATTTTATGGGGATAAAAGATATGGAGGCTCAGAAAGACTCAAGAAAAAAAAAACTTTGAAGGACTTTAGAATTCATATCAGTAGAGTGACCAGCCATAATTTTGGAGGACTTAAGCTTGTTACCTTCTTCTTGATGGTGATTGTCTTAAGATGCAGAATGAGAAATTCATTTTCAGACACAGCCATTGTGAAATTTTGTTCTGTTTAACTATGTATATTTTCCTTTTCTTTCCTATGGGAAATGGGTATAGGAAAAGTATAACATAAAGGAAAGAGAAGAAAAACAAGAGGGTCATTAAGTCAGCTCCATAGAACAGAACAAAGGCCTGCTAAACAGACCAGCTAAGTAGTACAGCTTCGAAAGTGACAGGCTAATATGAAAGTGCCTAGTCTATTTGGTGTTTGTTAAGCTTGAAATTTTTTGAAAGAAAATTTTGAGAAAGACTCAAAGACTTGTCAAGAGTCAAAAGGCTTAATAAGTGCCAGAGCCTGAACTAGAATTCATTTCTTTTGACTCCCAGTTGAGGGAGATTTTTCACTACCACACGCTGCCTCTTTGCCAGTAAATTCGTAGTTAGACCCTTAGAGGATCTGGAAATTTGATCTGTCAGTCCTGTAAGTTTTTGGATTACCCCAACCACATGATGTTTCTAGCAAATTCAAACTATCCTGGGATTGCTGTGTTGCTGCAGATGGGGGATGGGGTGTCATCACTTTTGGGAAACAGACTGCTCTACATATTAATATTCTTTAGAAGTATAGAGCTGTATCCAAGAATTGGTGGCAGGAGATGGCAGGCACATACTCTTTAAGAATTTGATGTTTTGACCATAAAGGTAGACTTTGTAAGCTGCCTTGCAAGATGTCCTGAGCTGCCTGGGATAGGAGTGTGCACCTGTCTATTCTAGAGTGGAAATGAAGGTGATGGATAGTTTCCATCACTTTCGGTCATCCCCACAACTAGATCCACAGCCCCCTCAGCTCTATATTCCCTTAGCTTAAGCTTCCTCATTCCTACCCCTAAGATGTAGCAAAGAACTTGAGACTAGAGCTTCCTTTTTAGGATTTGAACTCCAGGACTGTGGATCCTCACAAGAATCAGAACTTAAAAAAACCCCTTGAACCCAATTTAAGGAAGATTGCTCTGGATCCCTTCTGGGTCTTTAGTTCCAGGCTGATCTCATGAGGTCTCTGTGCCCAGTTCTCCAGTCTCTGGACTGGGACACCTTCCTTGAACTCTAATAGGAATCTCTTTTATTTCCTTCATTTAAGCAGTCCCTTGTGAAATCACTTCCTTCTTCTTCAATCCTTTCTTTTCCTACAGCTGAGTATCAACTCCCTCTAGCTGGGGTGCCCAATGGACAAAGAAAGAAGCAAATTCAGGACTTTCTCTGGTCCTCTTCCCCCAGCTTGCATATCTGTCTAGGTGCCATTTCTTCTAAAGAAGGGTGAGAGATGAAAAAGGCAAGGGAATAGTTCTCTAAATCCAGCTCACACAGAAGGCTTAAAGAGCCAGGCACTTTCTCTTTTCAGTACACAGGAGCAAAAGTCAAGGTTGAATGTGGAGAGCTCAGCTCTTGTTGAAACATTTGAAGAAAGCTTCTCTGTCTCTCTGTCTCTCTGTGTCTCTTCTTCCTCTCCCTCTCTCTCCCCTCATTCTTTATTTTTTGTTGTCATTTTGTTTCCTAACTTTAAAGCTCACCTTAAAATGTATATATATATATATATATATTATATATAATATATATATATATATATAATATATATATATATATACTCACTGGAATCTGGCAGATTAAAAAAAATCTCATATTTTTACAGTCAATAGTATCAGGAATATTCAAAATATAATCTGATTTAATTAGCCATTAACATGTTCTTACATTCTAATAAAAATAAGCAAAAATTCAGGCCTCAATGAGAGTCAATTAAAATGATTATTAGAATCATAAGTTATATTTACGTTAAAATTCACTCCCAGAAGATTCATTTAAGACCTGGCTATATTTATCCATTTAAAAGAACTTAAACCAGGGTGCCAGGAAAGTCTTTTCCAGTTAGTCAGGGTGTCATTATCATGTATTTTCTTTCTTTCTTGGGGGCTGAGGGAAGAATGACAAAAGTCACTTCCAAAGTCATTGCTTTTGACTAACACAGTATCCACAGAAGCACTGCAGCTCACTTACGTGGGCAAGGTTGATGCAAAGTCAAATGTAAATGTAGATAATTACTTGTTGCAATGTAAACAGGGAGTCTAATATTTTGGGTCTCCCTCCCCTTTCCTCCCCCATCATGTTGGTAACTTGTTAGCTGTAAGCTGGCAGTAAATGTATATACACACTACGTCTACCTCTAAATTAAGGCCATGCTTGGGAAGATTTACTCAGTAGGAAATAAATGTTCCATATTTCATTTTTTGTCTCTGTCTTTCTATGTCTCTTGGTCTCTGGCTCTCTGTCACTCTGTTTCTTTCTCTTTTTTCTCTAACTTTACCTTTAAGGATTTCTATAAAACTCTGAAACTACTATTATCAGAGAAGCAGAGAAATATGTATTGGTAGGTCCGAGCTTTCCCTGGCCCTTTCTTTGATCTGGTTGCATTATAAAAACATGCGATTTGCGATTAACCTGGAGTTCCCTTGCATTTGATCAACTCCAGAGGTCTGTCTATATGTCTGCTCAGCATCCTCATCTCCAGACATTCAACTAGTCTCAAAATAAAACTCATGATACCATGTCAATAGATCCACTAGTGCTTTTGAAGAGAACAAATATACAGCTTCCCTTTATGAAATCTTTAACCTTTTTCCCTCTTGGAAAGCTAAATCTACTTTTTTTTTACCTGTTAAAAAAAATTTAAAGATTAAGTATTTGTACGATAAATGGCTTCACCTTCTTTAGGCTAAATAAAGCTATTGGGGAAATAGCTTAGATCTACCTGTTGTGTTAAATAAATTATTCTAATGCTGTAATTTAACTGGTGGGTATTTTTCTCCTTCTATACCATATTTTTGTTCAAAATTGTTTCTAAGTGAAAGGTTTCTGTATTCCCAGCGACTTTTCAAGTTTGACTCTGTTGCAAAGGCATCAAACAGACTACTGGAATCTGCTGAGATAACTTTACTTAGAAATGGCAACCCTCCATCAGAGAGAGAACAGGCTGATGGAGTGGAGCAAACATTGTACTAGGGATTAGTAGACCTCAGTTTTAGTCCCGACTAACACTAGCTGGGTAACCTAGGCAAATCACTTCAATCGAGAGTCGTAGTTTCCTGATTTGTAAAATGGAGGAGTTGTGCTGGATTATTTTTTAAGTCTCTTATAGCTGTAAAAATGAATGAAAATTTCTTATGGTAAAGAAAGAAAAGAAGAGGGGGGAAAAGATTTTAGAAACCCTAGAAATGAAGAGAAACATATTTCAGTTATTTTCTATGGCTGCAAAAATGAAGTTTTTCCTCCTTTTGTACCCAGCATTGATACTTCCCCCTTCCACACTCTTATAAAGTAAAAATAATGTTCAAGTTCAAAAACTTCCTGGGTTTGCTATCTTGGACATAATCAATTTCAAAGTCCACTAATGAGTCCACAATTCATTAGGTCTCTTACTCCTGATCACGTAGGCTCCATCCAGTAATACAGCACCAGCCAAGGTGAGGGCCAAAATATAAACACATTAATTAAAGTTATGTTACTTGGGCTGGTCGTCTGAGGAAATGGCCACATAGTGCTGCAGGAGAGAGAAAAGATATTCTCCATCCTGTTGGAGTTGGGAAGGCATAGCTGATGACCATAAGCACCCTCCAATCCTTACCAAGACCATAGGATTCATGATAAAAAGGAAAGGGGGGGTTCAGCTGTCCCTTTTCAAGGTAGATAAATGAACAAATGGAATTTCTTGACTTTAGCTAAAACTGCCACTCACAGTATATTAAGGAAGCTGGAAGACAGTCAGTAGTTGTTCGAGGAGGCTGCGGGTGAGGGGACTGATGTAGAGATGGAGGAATAGCGAGAGAGATGATGGAGCCACAGAGATTAAGCTCTGTGAGGGTAGGTACCGTGTTTTTTGCTCTTGTAGCCCTCAGCTCTTAGCACAATGCCTGGCAAGTAGGCAGAGCTTATTACATGTTTATTGACTGACTGATCGACCAACTGACTGACAGGCGGGGGAGAGACAGTGATAGAAGAGAGGCAAGATAGAGAGGACAGTTTGCACTTGCAACCTTCCCTATAAAGGCATTGCCTGGTATTCCTGGAACTCCTGACCGGTGGCGGTTTCTCATCTGTGACCTAAGAGAAACATTGTGTTTCTGTGTATGTATTGTCTCCCAGGACATAGAGTCCTTTCCTCAAAATCCTCAAATGTCACCTATTTAGACACCCAGCTCCACTGTCTGGTACTTATGACTCAGTCTTCCAGTGATTTGGGTAAAGTCATCGCTTTTTAATAGGATTTGTTTTCTTAGAAGGTTAAGGATAAATAGGGTTATTGATGAGGTTTGGGGTGGGGGTTGCTATTAATAGAATTCATTTTCCATCCCCTCAACCAGCCTTCCCCCCTCCCCACCAACCTACACCGATAACTGAGGCAAAGCTATTGCTTTGCCAACATGTTATAGGAGGGTTTCAGAGGTTCTTTCTTTCATTTAAGTTAACTTTGCTCTGAGGAGTTTGCTTGCAACTAGTCAAAGAACTTTTGAGAATCAAAATATAAATAGCAAAATGACAGCTACCAGAAGAATTCATGGTGAGCCTCATCTGAGTATACCACTTTCAGATATTGCCTTCTTATCCACAAAGGAATTCTCAAGGCCTAGGCTGAAAAGCCTCAACCCCCAGAATTATCTCAAATGGTCAGTAAATTGTCCAAATGGGCAGAATGGAAAGACTGGTGATCAGTGCAATACAGACAGAATATACTTTGTCCAGTATCCATAAACTTATTTAAACATGACAGAATTTGCTTCAGTCATTTGATTATAAACTTCTTTTCCCCCCAAGGTTTATAACTCATAAAAAGCAATTCCAGGTGGGAACTTGGCAAACCCTGTCTTACAGCAGGAGCAAATTTTATGTATTAGTTTATTTATTTTACACATTAAAATTCACTTAATCCTTTGCAAGTTGACTTCCAAAAGTATAAATAAAAAAACACCAAGTATAAGAAATTGACTCTCGTGATGCAAGAATATTTTTCCTTCTGTTCCTTCATTATTCTCTCTTTAGTCTTTATTCCTTCTCCTTTTCCATAGGGTCATAAGAGATTATGAAAGGGATCTTAGTGATTGTTGTTGTTCAGTCATTTCAGTCATATCTGACTCTTCTTGATCTTAATGACCATCTAGTATAATCTCATCATTTTACAAAATGAAGAAATTGAGGTTCAGAGATTAAGTAGCTTTCTGAAGGTCAAACAGACAGTTAATAAGCAGAGCCAGGATTCAAACCCATGTCATCTCACTATGATGCTCTTTCTGTTCCTTCCTTCCTTCCTCCCTTTCTTCCTTCCTTCTTTCTCTGTCTCCTTCCTCCCTCTTTTCCTCCCTCCCTTCCCTTTTTCCCTTCTTTCTTCCCTCTGTACTCCCTCCCTTCCTTCCTTCCTTTTTTCCTTCCTTCCTTCCTTCCTTCCTTCCTTCCTTCCTTCCTTCCTTCCTTCCTTCCTTCCTTCCTTCCTTCCTTCCTTCCTTCCTTCCTTCCCTCCTTCCTTCCTTTCTTTCCATCTCCCATGTTTCTCTCTCCCTTCCATCGTTTCTTCTTTCTTATTTGGATTGCGCCTTAATGAAATTTTTTAAAAAGTCAAGCCATCTGCTCTTTGGAGCCAGAAAAAAATCATTTGTTTGCATGTGCCTTGTATCTTCTCCATATATTTTTAATTATGCTTAGGAACAGTCTCATGCCCTGGTCACATTGTGTATCAGTGTGAGCTTTTTTAGTTCTTTCAAAGCTTCCAGCAACCCCTCCCCTACCTAGCAGAACAGATATAATTGGTTTGGAGCAAAATGTATCTTTCTAAAAATATACTGTATACAGGCACAAGATCATAAGGCAGGGAGGAGAAGGTGGAAGATCTAGAAAGTCATCCAACAAATACTAATAGATTATCAAATATGTAATGAATCTTTAATCACTTTAGTCACTTGGAAATAACCCATCTACCTTACTGGGCATTGTATGTCTAAGCAGATGGCTGAAAAAGGATACTTAATGGGACAGATTTTTAAAAAGCAGAATGAAAATGCACATTTTTGTGGGTTCTTCCCACTGGGAAAATTTAATAATAATAAAAAAAACTACACCTGGGTGGGGTTGATGGCAATTATAACTTGAAAGATGGGTTTGGTCCCCAGCAGTGAAAAGCAGAAGTCTGGTGTGGGACTAATAGCGGTTCTCCCATTTTCTCCTGTATTTTTGCAACTGCCTTTTTCAGAAAGATGGAACTTTTTTTTCCTATCAATTGTAGACAGTTTATGCTACCTTTGAAAATGGTGGAAAGAAGACAGTTAACCAGAATTCAGCGTTTAAAACGTGCAAAATGTCCCGTTAGCCAAATCCTTCCACTGAAACTTCATGTTTTAAAGCTGTCTGTATAACGAAAAGATGATTTAAACTAAGGAGTAAAAATGATCAGAAAAAGAAGAGAATTAAACATCTATTTCTTCTGCACCTTTCTAAGTCATTGCATGATAGCCTCGAGTTTTATAGATTGGAAAATTTTTACAGATTTCAAGATGGGAGCTCACCAAATTTCATTAAGCATTCGGACAAACAAATAAATGCTAGCCCTGTCGAGACAGGCAAAATATTATTACATATCCATTCTGCTTCCTCTTCTGTTTCCTCGGTCAAGCTAACTGGCTTACACGTGCAGGCGACATAAACTTGCCTTTATTTCGGAGGCCAAATTCCAGAAGAGAATCATAGCATACAACTGACATTGTCTAGGTTTTAAATCCTGTCAGAAGGACAGGGATGGAATATGCTCATAGACTAATAAGCATAACGCCCCTTCCAGCCCTAATGTGCCATGGTTCTATAGATTATCTTTCCCAATTAAAAAACCTACAACAACAACAACAGGTGGCGACCATTTGGGACTTTTTTTTTTTTGGTAGTTGTTTTTATCAAGGGGAACGGGATTCGATGGAGAATCTATAAAGTTTTCAGCAAAATAAGCCCTTGAAAAATAACGTGTTGGAAATGAAATAAAAGGCAACGGTGAAGGGAGTAGTGGGAGGCTGGCAGATTATCAAGGGTTTGATGGATTCCCCCAGCTGTCCAGAGCAGTTGAAGTCTATGCTTGGAGGGAACTAATTATAGAAAGAGAAAAAGCAAGATGATCTTTCCAACGCAACCTTCCCACCTCAACCCCATGCCCCATAAAGATAAAACCAGCAATAGATTGGGCAATTCGCAGTAGTCCTAATGCTCTTTTATTTGGGGGTGGGGGACCTCATTCAAAATGTTAGAAAATGGTTTTCATTGACCAGAGGTCACTTGGAACCAATCCTTAGCATTTAACAAAAATAACAGGGCAATTATAGAAGAGACCAAAGGAGCCAAGGTGTCCGGCTGAAATGGTTCGAGATCAACTTTTTTAAAAAGGAAAAGAAAAAAAAAATCGATGCGGCCTCTTCATATTTCATGTTTTATAGGCGGTATTTCCCCCAAAGGATACGTTTTCATTAGGTCATAAATGCACTAACAGATGAGTGTATGTGTGCGTGCCCTATGTCTGTAAGGGTCTGTCAGTCTGTCTGTGGGTATGTGGGAGGTCTGTGTGTCTGTGACTGTGTATGCCCCATGGACAAAAAACATAGAGAGAGACTCGTAGGCATATCTAAGTAGTTTAAGGGAGTGATCAGTAAGTAAGACGGTTTAACTTCTCAAGTGACAAGTGGGCTTGGGTCTCAAAGCCTTAGACTAGTTTTGTTACTTTTCCAAGTGTCTTCCAAGTGGCAGCTCTAAGCCTCTAAGCCTTCCGTATTTACCTGCTTAGAGGAAAATGAGAGGACTTAAAGACCTGCTTTAGGGTTAACTCAGCGTTTACTGAGGATTTCGCCCAAGCTCATTTCTAGAAGTTAAAAAACTATCAGATTCATTCCTGATCATCCAGGCTATCTGGGGAAGCCTGAAGTTGTTATACATCTTTCACTTGAGTCCTGGAGCTAGTTTGTGATTTACAGGCTTGTTTTTTGGTCGGGTTTTTGTTGTTGTTGTTGTTGTTGTTGTTGATCATACCTGGAAAAGTCCACATTTGGTGCAGCTGCTTGAGAAATTCGGTTTATATTAAGATTTCAGTGAAGGGAGGACTCAACAGAAAGGGAAGGGAACTTTTTCTAGATGTCTCTCCTCTCTTCTCTCCTACCGTTACCTTCTAGGCTTTGTTTAAGGCGAGCATGGTGGAGGCACGCGGCATAAACCACTTATTGCCTTCAAGAAGGAGGAGAATGTTTTATGACCTAAATTGTCCTATAGTTAGATGTCCTTGATCGTTAGAGAATTATTGTATAACGTCAATCGATTATCCCCTCCCCTGTCCCAGCAAAGCATATATAACTGTTTGGCAGCAAAATATGTCTTTCTAAAAATGTAAGAAAATACATACAACGACAAGATCTTGGAAGGGAGGAGGTGAGGGAAGGGGAGAAGATCTAGAAAGCCACTCAACAAAGGTTATTGGATTGTCAAACGTGTAATGAACCAGACTGTAGCCACTTGAAAATAGCCAGTCTGCAGTTACTGAACATTATATTTGTACAATAGGAATCTGGTGCCTATATTTTGAATGTGATCTAAAGTACAGAAAGGCCTTTAGTTTGAGAAAGAAAGATATGCATAATCCAGCCTCTGCCCCCCAATACCCACAGTTCTTTCTTCAGGATTCATTCCCTCTAAATCAGGCTGAGGTAATTGGAAATAGGTAGGTAGCTAAAAGTCTACTAACATGAAAACAGGTAGCTTCAGTTTGATAGGAAGTCCTAGAATCCTGCCTTCTACTCATTCTTTTCATTTAAGCTTTGTATATGTTTCTACCTTCATTTAGGTTTGTCTTTCAAGGGCTCCCTGGAAATACTTATTTGTAAGAATACAAACAAAACAAAACTATCCTACCCCCCCCCCCGTTCATTAAGATGGTTCTTTGAGATCAAGTGCTGCAAAGGGGCTTTTTCATCTCATTGTAAATCGTCATATTGACAGATCTCCAGGAAAGGTTACAATTTGTGGTTTTAACTTTTGGGGGAAAAGTGCTTTATGGTTCTGAATCTTGGAAGTGGAGGGGGGGGAGGGACTGGAAGGAAAAGTGTATAGCAACTGTGAAATATTTTCTTCAAGATGCCAGAAAAGGTGGTCAGTTAGCTGTGGACTTAAATGGGAAGGAGAAATAGAGGGGTGAAAGAAGCAAGAATAAAAAAAAGAGAGAAAAAGTAGATGGAGAGAAGTATTAGAGAGAAAAGGCAATCAAGGAGAAGAATGGGAGAGCAGGGTAGTGAAAATGAGAAAGGAGAACAGAAAGGGGAAGAGTGGACAATATGCAGAGTCCCAGCCTGTGACACCAGGCCACCACCACTTGGGAGGTCCTCAAGCCCTAATGTAACCCCAGCTAACAGTTCCCAACAGGAGGCTCTGCGGACCAGGAGCGGTCACAATTACACCTCTGCTACAGGCAAGAACTTAAAACACAAGGGGTGGGGGTGGGGGCCTGAAGTCTGCAAGAAAGCCCCTTCATTCATCAGAGAAAAACCTGGGGCTGCCTTCAGTGAGAGCCTTTTACAAGACATGTGGGTATGAGAAAAAAAAATCAAAATAACCCACTTCCAGCGTGTGCAATGAAAAATCTCTCTTCTCCTGCTTCCCACTCTTTTACGAAGAGCAAGCGGGAGTTTTGAAATTCAGTTTGTTTTTTCTTTTTATAAAGAGCTCAGGATTTTAACTGATAAAGAAGGGGGCTGTGGAAGAAGGAGAATGTTAGGGACTGGAGAACGAGAGATTTGGGAAGAGGTGGTCAGAAAGTTTTTAAAGACATTTTATCCTACGTCTAACTCATAAATGGATAACAAATATCTACATATAATTAATATAATTAATTCTACAAGTGTAATGAAATTTCTTTGGGAGAAATGAAGGGGTTAAATCGAGCAGATTTTTATATATAAAGTAAGGTCTATTTTTCTTTCTTTTAAAATATGTGTGTTGAAGGGAGGAGGAACGGAAGTAGAAGATTGGAAAACTTTAAAAGTTTGGCATCCGATTTTACTAGGAAGTCGGTCTTCAGGGTGCGGGAAGGTTTGGCTTCTTTGAAATAAATAATCTTCATCATAAAATGCCGGGCTAAGGGGTAGGGTGATGGATGTGCTGCCTGCTGCCAAATGGGGCGTGTTTTCTCAGTCGGCACCACTGCACCCCCGAGGTGTCCCCTAGCAGCTGCCCGCTTAGAGAGGAGAAATTCCCCAAAGGGTACGTAGGGTTCTAGAGGAGTTCTTTACAAATCCCAGGGTTCCTAGTGGACTCCCAAAAGGAGGATTGCAGATCCAGAACCGCTGACTTAATGACAGAAAGCTTCAACCTGGTTAATTCGGAAGTCCTTGGGGGTGAGAGTGGGAGGTGTTTCGTGTGTATGTGTGTGTGTGTGTGTGTGTGTGTGTATGTGTGTATTTGTCTTCGAACTTGGCTCCATTTTCAACTCCAGTGCTACGGTATTAGTAGAGCTTGAAGTCCAAAATAAAATAGAAAGAAAAGGGTAGTGAGAGTATGGGAGCTGAAAGCTAGCCCTTAAGGGATAAAGCTCAGTGCTTCTATCTCTCTTTTTCTCTGTGCCTGAGACCCCAAATAAGAGTCGGAAGGTTAAGAGGGTAGTGTGATCAGTCAGATAGCGTCTTGGGGGAGTGTGAATGTGTGTGAGGGAGATTGGTAAAAGGAAGGAAAGGAAGCATGTCGGTGATATTTTCCCTCCCTTTCTAGACCTCTCTCGGGATCCCTTTCATTCTCCCTTCATCCTCTCCCGCACACGTTTAAGCTCGAGCTCTCGGTTTAATGTATATTTATATACACAAACACACATGCTACATTTTTCTCTGTCTCTGTCTCTATCTCTATTTCCAACTACAACTGAATTTCAAAACTCGAGTTTCCTTTTCGGAGGCAAGAAGGAGCCTCTCCAGTGGGGTGGAGGGTCCAGGGACGGTCCAGCATGAAGATTTCTCCTGTGGAAAGTGGGAGTCTCCAAGTCTTCCTGATCTTGGCTTCTATCCCCTCTTTCCCACCGAGGAGAGGCCCTAAATCCAGTTTCCCCGCTTCTGCCACAGACAATCTCTCAGAACTCACCTTTCTATCCCCTCCCTACCTTCCGCCCTCCTCCCCTCTCGACAGCTCCGCCCCGATAGGATTCCTTTACCCGGAGCTTGTCTTCAGTTCTCATAGGACACCTCGGTTCTCCTCTCCCCTGCCCCGGCTTCAATCGACCGCAGGCTCCTGGAGATCTGGAGCCTTTGCCTTACTCTAACTGCACCTCACCTCCACCACCCTATCCTACATTCTCCAGTTTTCGGAGTCTTTTAGTCCACACAGGACACCCTGAGGGGACCCAGCAGCGAAGTCTCCTTGGGCAGCTAGGGGAGAACCCGAAGGAAATCTAGCTGAAGGAAAGAGAATGGAGCTGGTCTGTACTTCGCTCCCTCTGCAGACCTCTCCCCTACTCTCCCCTCCCCTTTTCTTTCTCTCTTTTCACTCCTTCCCTCCGTCGGCCTAAGGCGAATTTGAGCCGGTACCATTCTGGCACTTCTCTGCCAAAACCCCCTCGCCAAGGACAAATGAAGCAATAAGACGCATCCCAGAAGTAGGCGACTCTCCACCCCGTTCTTTACCTTCGTTCCAATTTCCTTTTTCCTTTTCCCCTCACCCCAGTCCCGGCACCTACCCGCCGCAGGATTTGCTTCAGGCCGACTCAGTGTTTTGGGTGTCCTGGTAGTCATTCCGTACCAGCCTTGGGCTGGGAATACCTGTATTGATGTATTGGGGGCCTGTGAAGTGGCAGTCGGTAGGCCCAGGCTCGGCAGCCCTCTCTGATTTGGCACCCGGGGGCAGGGGAGAATGGTAACATCTGGCTACAGCTGCAGTGCTCGCTTTTAGCAGCAACAGCAGCCTTTGGAGTCCGTGCTAGACGAAGAGGCGGGCAGAGAGGCAGCGCAGAGAAACTAAAACGTATTAAAAAAAAAAAAGTAGTAGAAGAAGCCCCAACCTTTGAGGCCAGGCCTTTTCATTTTCAGACGAAGTGACCTAGAGTATCTGGAGAAGGTTTTTGAAGACGTTTAGGAGGGAGGGAGAGAGTTTTCTGCTGGGAAACTCAATCTGCCATACAGTAGCGGCTCCATCTGGGATCTGTCACCGCTGACAGCACCGTGGGGCAAAGACATGATCTTCTGCACAACACTGCAACTCCCCAAATACCCTCCTCAATCAAAGGGTGTCTGCTGGACTGCAGCAAGCCTCCGACTCTCCTTTTACCAGGCTGGGGAGGAAGAAAGAGGGCTCCTTCTATCTCCCTGCTCCCACCCACCCTGCAATCTTTCCCGAACTTATGCACCACGCTCCCTTCCCCGCTCCTTGCCAACCCCAATACCTTTTCTGAGGTATTAGTTAAATTTAAAAAAAATACGAAGGATGGAAATTGGTGTCATATCTCATAAAGGATCATTAACGTAAATAAGTCGTTTTGTGAGAGTCCCTGAAAATTACGTTAATTAACAATTTCAGAGACTGTTGTAGCTTGAGGTGATTACTGGGCGAGTATATGAAAAACAGATTCTCAAAGCGGATGGTCAGGAGGGGCCACCAGCGACTTTCCCCGATGGGCACCAGTTTCCAGTTTCAAACTCAAGTTTCTCTCTCTCTCTCTCTCTCTCTCTCTCTCTCTCTCTCTCTCTCTCTCTCTCTCTCACTCTCTGTGGGAACAAGGGGGAAGACATGGGTCATTTTTCTTCCTCCTACACTGAAGTATAAAGATGTCTTATAAAAGACGACAGCTGCCTTGCTATATCGACTGGATTTTTATCATCATTTTTGTGATTAGTATTTATAAAGTTGATTTCTCTCCTTCTACAATATGTGGGGGGTTGAGGTGGGTTTAAACGGACAGTAACTTCAGTCTTTCTAGGAAAGGCGAAGTTGCTGCCATTTATACTTAGACTAAAGCCTCTCCTGGCCTTCTTTGCTATTCTGGAGTCACTGATGGAGTCTTTAGAGTATTCCTGTCCATTCTTCCCCCACCCCAAGCTAGTGACAGGTTTACTCTAAGCTGTTTCATCTGGCTCAGCAGTGTCTCATCAGAGAGAATCTGCAGTTCTCTCCGGCCCCTAATTTCTTATTCACCGCAACTGGATTGAAAGATGATTTGGCGCTACAACAAAGACAGATATTTTTAAACCCTCGGGTCCTGTCATACAGAGACATCCGGTCGCACGTGGTTAGTTTTACATTAAAAAAAAAAGCCTTCTGGGACGAGCGGTTTTGACGTCAATTGTAGACTAGAGTTTCCTAACAGAGGTGGTTTACCTGGGAGGTAAGCACTTCCTTTTTTTCCTTATAAAATATACACTCGAACTGGCCACTTGGTTTGTATTTTATAGAAATCGATGAGATTATCTGGATAATTCGAGCCAAGAAACTATGCTTTTACTTCCAACATCTAAACACATTTAAGGCAGGAAGTGGGATTTGACCTGAAAATGTGCATAATTAATTTAGTCTCCTGCATAGACACCACAAAGACCTGACTGAGGGTTGTGGGCCATTTAGGACTGAATATTCTTGAGATGGAGCGCTTGGGATTGATACCACACGGCCCAGAAGGCAACTGAGGGCCCAAGAATCTTACAGATAACTTGCGATAGTGTTGGTTAAATGTTACAGACTTGTTTCTCTTTCTCCCCCTCCCCCAGCTACTCCTCCCAGCTTCCCCCAAGGCCCCTACCCTCTCTCCCCCCAAGCCACAAAGCTCAAAGTTTCCTTTCCTCTTGGCTGGGGCAGAAAACTGAATTCACAAAGTGCCATTTTCCCTGGCTTAGCAAGGAAATGTTCTTTTTCCTTTCTAGATTACAGGGCGACACCGTGGAGTTGTGGTGTCTTGAGTTGGAACAAAGGAAGAACTGGGAGGGGGCGAGCTGGAGATATTTATTTACTTATTTATAGCTATACTGTAGCCAACCTATCTTTCCATCCCTTCCCCCCCCCAGATATGGAAAATTGTGAACCAGATAATTCAAGTGATCTACCCAAGGTAACCAGAGCTGGCATTAGAACTCTGTTCCTCTGACTCTAATCCCAACGTTCTTTCCACGACAGCATACTGCCTGCCTGGCTCTACTCTCTACTACTTTTGTGACTTTGGCGAAGTCATCTAATTTCTCTGGGCCTTAGTGTCGTCATCTATAACAAATGAAGTTGTTGGACTACATAACATCTAAATGTCCCGTACAGCTCCAAGTCTACGATTCCGAATGCTATAAAACTTACTGGGCTAGGCTTTTGGAGATAGAAATATGGCAAATGACGCTTAAGGACCTTTCAGGTGAATGGGGGTGGTGGTGGTGCAATAATGTGGTGCAGTGAAAAGAGTCTCAGCTTGGAGTGTGCTAAGAAATGATTGATAGATTAAAACAAATACCAGCTCCCTCATCCCTTCCTCCACCCCACCCTTACTTTTACCATGAACCCAAAGAAACAAAGTACAAAATCCAGTGATTATTCGTAAAAACTGATGTATAACCGACCGCTTTGAATCATTCAGCCCTTCTTAGTCTCGCTCCTCAGAGTCATCAAACGTAAAACCCAAGCAAACCCAACCACCACCACCGCCGACCTTTAGTCTGGCTAGCTGCGGGTTTGGGGGCGGGGCGTGTTGCCAGAACTAGTCAGCTCATTGACTCAGCAGTGCACTCCAGGCCCTTTTACTGGGCTAGATCCAACTCCTTCCACCCCACCCCCATCCCCTGCCTGCCTCACGTTGCCTTGGAAAAAGTAGGTTTCGTAGAAAACCATTCTAAAGTCTGGGAAGCCAGTTCAGGAGTCCCCGATTCATTAGAACTTAATAACAGGTGCAAAGTGAACACCCGGGATTGGCCGAGGATTCCTTCGAGAGACTTCTTGTTCTGCAATCAGCTTCGCCTTGGACCCGGGAGTTCATTAGAAAATCAATCGACTAACACTTTGGCTGGAATACTGGGGGAGCTGCCTGGGGCGCGGCTCTGCGGGGGCGGGAGGCAGCCAAGCCCGCCGCCTGGACGCTGTCTCCTTTCTAGGCGCTAGCTGGCTCCCTGCGCTTCAGAGGCTGAGAGCCGCACTCCCCGGTTGCTGTTTGTTTTGGAAAACAGTAGGGCTGGAGGATAGACAAGTACTGGGAGAAGTCCGCTAAGAGCGGGAGGGAGAGTGTTTATTTTCGAGATGGGAAGTCTTTGTGCACTATCCTCTGGGTTGTGAGAGTGGAAAGAAAAAAATAATATTTAAAGCTCTGGAATACACACACACACACACACACACAATACGCATATACATATATATTTAAAAATTTTCCAGCTCTGCTTCCTCTTCTCTACCCTCAATTAAAAAAAAATAACCGGATTTAATGTTCATATAAATGTGTGTGTTTGAGTCCTTGTCTCATCACACCTGAATTCCAGCGGCCCGACTGGACTTTAGATGGAATTGGAAAGCAACCACGATGATTACACCCAACTAGAGAGCAGGATGGCTCCGAGCCGTCTGATCTGACGTCAACATGTCTCACTACAAGATAGAGGGAAAAAAGGAGTGGGGGAGGGCCAGAGCAGGCTCCAGGCTTTAATCGTTCCCAGATGTGTCTAATAGCAGATATAAAGACGTATATAGTGTCCAAGAATAAATTTGTAATCAGGGCTCTACCATCTGATTATCAAAGCGGTCTAAAGGCTGGGAGAATTTAAAGGGCAAGTGTATGTGTTGGTGAGGGGAGGCAGTGTTAGGGAAACGTGGTCCTTTGGGAGAAAAGGCCATGGAGGTTTCTCTAAGGGAAACCATTTTTGACTGGGCAGGGAGTGGGGGTGGGAAGAAATTATATAACTTATGTACGAATGTAATTCAGATAACAACTGCACTTTAATCTCCATTATACCACGCAAGCTAAAACAGCTGAGCCGTAATTGGCCAATTAGAAATGGAAAGAGATTGGAGCTATTCTTGAAAGAGCACATATTTCATATTAGGCAGAAATGATAAGGTGGCCGGAATCTCAAAGCAGGTTAGCTTTGTAGCAATGTGGCAATTGTTTCTTTTCTTCGTTTTGCCCTTCATTTTGGGTGGGCGGGGGGGTGGGGGGAGGGAGGAAACAATTTAAAGTTCTCTCTGCCTCTCTCGTCTACATCTCTCCCCTTTCCCCACCAATTTATTTCTCTCTCCTAATTTCTCTCTCTTCTTTTCTTTTTTCTACCCTCTCTACCTCATCTCTTTTCTCTCGGAGCCCTTCTCTCCTGCTCTCCCAGTTTCAGAGGCCGTAACTTTTTCCTAGAGACATTTCCAAGCGTCAGGCATTCTAATGATAAAGCAGGTAAAGGGAGAAGTGGGACGCCCCTTTGCATTTCCCTGCAGCAGCTCAGAAAATTTTTGCAAAAGCCCCAGGGTCGGGGTCGCGCCGAGGGTACAGAGCTAGGGAACTCCGGCCGGTCTGCCTACCAGCAGGATGCGTCAGCCCCCTCCTTTATCGGTGACGCCACCTTTGACACTGATAACATATGAAGCACCATTAGCTCCCCCCCCCGCCCCATCTACATCTAGAAACCGGGCTGATTACATCCCTGTTTCCAGGAGGACAGAGGCTGTGGGCCAAAGCAACTGGCCCCTCGGATACTGTAAAACATCCAACGGTGACAGGCCAGGTTTGGCTGAGGATAATATCTACCCTCCGTCGGTGCAGCCTGTTGCTCTGACCGCCAGGATTCTGCCAAATCTCGGGGCTGAACTGCTGAGCCTTCTGCGGTTGCGTGTTTCTGACCTGTTTTGTTTGGCTTTTCCACCCCAACACCGCTCCTGGCAAGGAAATGAGTAAGGTGGGGCGGGGTGAGGGTGGGGGGTGGAAAGAGCACACTCCAGAACGGATCCCTTTTAAAAACTAAAGGTCGTAGATATTTGAACAGGACGCTCAGCATCAGGCTAACTCAATGAGAAAATAACCACCCGGCCTCGTTTCCCCACCCGCTTCAGAGAGAAGTAAAGCTTCCAGGGAAAACCTTGGCTTGCCTCTGTGAAACATTTTCACGTTGTGCTGTGAGAACCGTCTCGTGTGTCCTCCCTAGATTCTCCCCATCGCATTTCCTTCCTGGAAGCCTAAATAAGTGTTAAAACAAGGAACCAAGGTCCCGACAACGAAACAGCCTCTTTTTTGGGAGCGCTTCGGCTGTCTGAAAGGTGTGTGTATAGTTGTATATGCACTTGTGTTTTGAAGGGAGGCTATTTTCCGTCTTCTCTTAGTCGAAGATGTGAATGGCAAAGAACTGGAGGTAGGCACACCCCAGTCCTTGTTACCACCCATCAGGTATGGATGCACTAGGCAGGAAGAGACACTTGATGTCCTGATGTCTGGTTTTGGAAAAAAAAATGTAGTTTCTCCGGCCCATCTGATTTTTATGACAATGAGTGATATCCCCCGTTTCTAAATCCCAAGATTAGCTGCAGCCCTAGAAGGCTGAAGAGGGCATTTGGCATTTGGCAGCTGACCTTGTCTCAACCAAGCAAGGCTCTCTTTCATTCCTTTTTCTACACTCCTTTCTCTTTTTTCTCTCACCCTCTTCTCCTTTCTCTTTCCTTTTCTCTCCTTTTCTTTCCTCCCCTCTTTTCCCTCACAATTTCTCGTCTTTCCTCTCTTTTCTCCTTTGCTCTCTGTTCTTATTCCTTCCTTATTCTTCTCTGTTACCCCCCTTTCTCTGGTATATTTTTTGGGGGGTTCACAAAATCCTACAGATGGACTGGCACTAGCCCTGCAGGAGAGACAGATATAAACTGCTTGGAGGTACAGAGAGAGAGGGAGGGGGGGATAGAGAGAGAGCGAGAGCCTTCTCAGTAATGCTCCCAGGAAGCATTCTTCCCAACTTTTCCCCCAAGGAGATGATAGTATTGCTGAAGCAAAACACAAACGCACACAAACACAAACCACCACCACCAACAGCAGCAACAAAAACAATCCTTCTGCCCATTTCGTATTCCCAGGGTTATCAAGCACGCAGTTCCATTCGGCGGTCTGGGGGCCAGGGCACTGACATCCCGATCTACCATCAATTTACCTTCTGCCGCCCTGCTTCCCCATTTAGCTTTTAACGTCAAAACCTACATTTTTGTCGGCTCCGGCCTGTCTAGAGCTCTTGTGATTTCGCTCCAGGAGTGATTGCTTTTAAGAAAATGGCAGCATCCACATTATCCGAGCAATTAAAATAGATTCCTTCTAGCTTGTCCCACAAGGCAGCCACTTGGAGAAATTGAAAAAGAAAAGAGAACATTAACAGAGAAGGAAGGGGCAAGAGGGAATTGTCGATTAGCTGGGGGTGGGGAATCACCTGAACTTGATCTCATCCCCCCCCTCAGTTGGAATGAGTGACCAATGGACTCATTAAGATGCAGAGAGCCAGAACATTCCCCAGAACAGGGCACAAGAGCCCACCCCTAAGGAAGGGTGGGGGTGGGGCTGAGATTGGGCACAATGGGGGTGACAGGGAATCAGGAGCTCCTGATTCAGCTTGAAAGCCAGAATTTTCACGAGAGATTTTTGAGGCATATTTACTACAGCGCTGCCATCGCAAGCCAAAAGTTCATTCTTAATTTAGCTGGAGTTTATTAAAATAACACTAAATCCAGCAGACTTCTGTTTTAAGCCCAAGGACACAAGGATACACATACTTACAAACTCGAAAGATAAATTCAGTTTTATCATGTTCTCGTGTTGTCTCTCTTTCGTCTATTTTTTATACAAACACGCAACGCATATTCACACAATACACACATTCTTGCACGCCGTTCAAAGAGAACTAGCTATCTCTCACATATACATTCGCATATATCAGCGCCGTGGCACACACATTGTGTACACAGAACTAGTTCTCTGTCCGTTTCTTTCTGTCTCTCCCTTAGACACATTTTAACAACACTATCATCACCATAATCGCATGTAACACCCAGGCTCATAACTGACATGGAAGGAGCCTGTGGAAGAATGGAAGTTAAGGGCACCACTACGTGGAAAGCTAGGGCCAGATCAGGAGAGCGAAAGAAAATAAGAGAGGGACTCTCCTCTCCTGTGTTATAAACAAAGGCAAGTGTCTGTAAACACAGCCCCACGCCAGGATCGACCAGCGCAGGCTGACCTGAGAGGAGAAAGTTCAGATCGCTTTGGCCTAGTTGTTCTAACCCTTCAACCTTAGCGTTGTCAGAGGAACTGAGGAAGCAGGGAAGAGACCCTTTCTTATCTTTTTTTTTTTTTTAAACGAGCCCTTGCAAATGTGCCCTTTTCCCTGGCTCAGGACCTTCTCGAGCCACAGTGTGGGGAAGGACGACAGGCAAAATAGGGTAGAGCCATCCAGTCCACTGGTTTTGATGGATTGTTCGTGAGCCAGTTGACTACCCCGGAGGTTCGAGGCGAGAACATCACTCCGAGGTTTTCAGGCAAGATGCAAACTCTCTAGCAAGCTTTGCCAAGTACCGGATTTATATACTTGCACGTTTCCTGAACAAACCGCTTTTCAATACTTTTCACCTTTCTCCCCAACATTCCCACTCCCTCTCCACACCACCACTTTCAAGCTTACTGCAAAGTCCTTTATGACCCTTAAGTGTCTTCCATTATTTAGGATTTAGTTCATTCACACACCCCGCTCAAGGCCAAACCTTGGTCTCGGCTTGAGGCAAAATGAATTTTCTTCCAGCCCTTCTGACCAAAGACTGTGTGTGTGTGGAGGGCGGGGGACGGAGAAGGCACACAAAATCACTGCAAAGGAGAGAAGTCCACCGAAGCTAGGGACTGAGGGAGAGCAGCTGGGAGTGGAGAGGGAAGATGTTGCCTTCGTTTTGACCGTCTGCAGCCCAGGAGAATTCTTAGATTCACCAAAAGTTCATATAGATTTCCCTGTAGCTCACTGTAAATCTAACATTCTGCGTCCACCCCTACCCCCAACTTAAATCCCTGGTCTTGTTCGGGATTTTTAACTTGACATAAAATTAACTGTTACCTAATCACGGACATTACTCTAAAACCCCCTTCCACCTCTGGTACAATAGCTCGAACAGATTTGAGAGGCTGAGATACAGACTGCAGGCAGCTTTTTACCCCCATGTCTCCTTTCTTTTTCTCCTTTTGTCTCCTTATCTCTCTCTCTCTCTCTCTCTCTCTCTCTCTCTCTCTCTCTCTCTCTCTCTCTCTCTCTCTCTCTCTCTCTCTCTCTCTCCCTCTTTCTGCCTCCCTCTGTCTCTGTCTCTCTCTCTCTCTCTGTCCCCTAACATACTTTTAATATGTACCCTATCCCCAAGAAAACAAAACACTCCAAACAAATTTCGTCAATGTAATAAGAGGGGAGAGCCATGCAGGTCAAATCCTGAACATGCACATAGCCATCATCCGATGGCAAAGCTCTAGAAAAGGCTATTTCATCTTCCTGGAAGACCTATGGATACTCCCACCTTTTGAGCTAACCAGGGATTCCTGATCACTCTCTTGCCTGACATTTAAAGCCGTGCATCCAAAAGATTACTCGGAGCTGACCTGGAAAACCCTATGGCCTTTAGAGCTTAAGACTGCTCTCACCAGCCCCTCTGGCTGTAGTCCAGAGGGTCCAGAGGTGGGTGGGTGGGTATTATATATGTGGATTGGTTTTAATTAGTGACTTCTTTAAAATAAAGTTAGAGGCAATCTTTATAACTTAGTTTACTTCTCAATCTTTTAAATAGTATGAAAACAAGAATAACAATTTTGTTTTCAAAACACTTTGAGGTATAAAACATAAAAAGATTTTTTTTTGTAAAAAAACACACAGTGGTTTATTGAATACTTACAACGTTTACACCTTCAATATTAATTAAACTCCACTAATTCTTTTTAGAGGACGGAAGTGCACAACACAAGTAGCTGTTGGGAATATCTTCAAATAAGGAAAGCCCACTAATAAAATGGCAACACTGCATACTGAACCAACGGAATAACATTAGTGGCCCCATTTCTGCTTTGAAATATAACTTTGTCATCCCCAGAAATATTTATATCCAAAAGGCCAAGTATTAAAGATACACTTCACATACACACTGATGTCAGGAGTCTTTTAGCTGGGTTGCTTGAGTTGCAATACTGAGTGTCCTGTACAGGCAGAAAAGGAACATTCACACACGGACACACACTCTTAAAAAAAATAACAAAACAGAAACAAAACAACAACAACAACAACAACAACAAAAACCCAAACACAAATCAAACCTATGAGACGTTAGAACCCCTTACCACGCTGGAGTTTCCTCTTCATATTAAAATATGGAATGCTTTTCTTCAAATATCCATTTTTTAAAAGGAGGGGATGGGGATAGGATGCTTCAAAAGGGGGAACAGGAGAGAGGGGAGGGAAATTGCACATAAATAAACTGGCTGATTCCAAATACAAAAAGTCCTCGGAGCAGATGTCTGCAGAGCCTCCTGGAGAGGTTTTCCTTGAGTCTATTCAAGTCCAGCCGAGGGACTCTTCCTTCCTTCTTCTTCTCCCCTCTTTCTCTTTTTTTTCCTCTCTTTTTCTTCACTGCTTGAGCTCCAGGGCCCAGACATGCTGTGGCCAGCCCGTCCTGCCTTTGGTTTTCTTATCGTTGCTGCTCACTGTGCTTTTCAAGATTTCATTCTGGGCAGAGAGGAAGCAAGGGAGAAAGAAGAGATGAGATGTGATTTCCTTCCATAGCCCTATTGCATCCCACCTTATTGGAAATAGCAAGAAGGGGCCAGGATGGGGGAGGGAGACAGCAAAAAGCTCAGCCAGGGCCAGAGGAGACAAACTAAACTACAAAGATCTCTGCGGCTCTGGCTCAGGCAGAGCTAGGCCTCCTCCTGTCTGCAATGCTAACCCTCCTGCATCGGAAAGTTTATAAAACCACCGCCTGTTTTAAAGTATTTTATAGCAAAGCTGGGGGCCTTTTCCCTTATGCCAGATGTGTACCTTGGGTGGGGGTGGAGTGCCTCTTGGGGGGGGGTAGGGTGGGGGGGACTCTGTTTTGGGATGTTTTTAATGGCAACTGAAAACTTTCGGTGCAGGGGAAGATTTGGGCAAAGACTTCCCGGCTTCAAAGCCACACACTGCCTAATTCTTGGCCTCCGGCTCTTCTTTTCTGGCTTGGGTTTTCTGGTTGGCCCAAGGACCCTCAGATAACTCGATTCCAAGGGTCTTTCTGTCATCCAATAACTATTAATGTTAGTCTCTATACTACTCAGACATACGGTGGATTGCATGAAATCTCGAATGGGCAGTATTTATCCACGCTCTTGGGATCTTACTAGTTAGCAAAGGCTGAGGCACTCTCGGCCTGCAGGGAAGAAAACGGGTCAGTGGGATTATTCTAAAGATTCTCTTCTGAACAATCAAGACATACTTGTTCATAGGAAAAAGAGAGAATCCTGATAATGGTTTAAAAAATTCTTACTATTGAGCAAGAGCCATAATGTGAACAACAATATTTATTGTTGTGTCTCAAATTAAAATTTATAATTGGATTCAAATAAAACCACACATGCCCAGGAATTATACCCAACTGGGGAACATGAATCCAGTATTTCCCTGCTGGTCAAGCATGGGATGTGAGGCTATGGTGCCTTTAAACATTCTTTTAGACTTCGGCCTCACCAAACACAGTGTTGGACTTTCCCTCCTTCTCTCTCTAATTTTTGGTTAATACAACAACAAAGCTCTTAAGACCCCCAAATCATGGGAATGGAATTATTTTCATTGAAAAAAAAAACCAAACCCCGTTACTCACATGGTTGGCGTGGCAAATTAAGTTGATCTGGGGATTTCTAAGGGATTCAATTTAGGGGAACAGAAGGAATGGCCGAATCCGAGACAAAAATAAGGGATGCAATGTGGCAGTTAGTGAAAATGGGTAGACTTTATTTATTTATTTATTTTGGCGGGTAGGAGGCGGGGGTTAGCTAAAGAGATGTCTCTGCTTTATAATGTGTTCTTGTGAGGCAGTTAACTCGGCCTTGCAACCATTATTAAATCCTGAAGGGACTTAAGGGCTTTGTATTGCATTTTTAAATGAATACTTGAAGGTAAAAACAACAACAAGCAACTTCCAAGTCAAAACCTTAGTAGCCTGCCTCCAAATTCCTCTCATATTATGAGTCCCCTCCTTAGCTAATAAAACACGTTGATACCAAAACTCTATTATTGCTTATAGGTGTTTAATGAAGACTATTTCTGCGGGTACTAGCAATCTGGCCTGAGGAGTTGAGTCAGCAGGAATGAAGCTTTCTCTACTGCAGAGACGTGTAAAGGTGGAGGACTTCTTCCTCCTTCCACAGAGAAACGTGTGAAAATAATAGAAGAATTGGGAATATCGTTATTTTCAGTCCTGATAAGGCCTTCTGCCGGCAGTAAAGTAGCCACCCCTCCCCCATCTCTCCTCCCTCTCCTCCTCCTCCCCCACTCCTACAGTTACTGACCAGCTCCTTCTTCCTCTTTTCCTCCTTCACATCTGTCTTCTTGATTTCTGCCTTAAAGGCCTCCGCCTCCCCGTTCTGGTCGTCCTTTGCCAGCAGGTCCATGAGGTAGGCGATGTAGCTGGTAGCCAAGCGGAGGGTCTTGATCTTGGACAGCTTGGTGTCCGCGGGCACGTTGGGGATGCATTCCCGCAGCTCTGCGAAGGCGCTGTTGATGCTCTGAGTCCTGCGCCTCTCTTTGCGGTTGGCGGTACCCCGGCGCTTCACCGGACGGGGCCCCCCCGAGGCCCGGAGGCCCGCTCCCAGGTGGCACTCCCCCATAATGGGAGTGGTCGAGCCCTGCCGCGCCGTTAGCATACTCGGGGCTATAGGATAGTGCCATGCTGTAATCAGGGGGAGACATCTCCGGGTGGCTGATGAGCCAGCCGTGGAAGTAGGGGTTCTCCTCGTGGCCACAGCGGCTGGCGGCGGCCGCGGCAGCCGCAGCAGCAGCAGCGGCGAAGGGGTAACCCTCATGGTGCACCACCGGGTGGTGGGGGAAGCCTCCCACGAGACTCATTTCGCACTCTGGGCCCCAACCTAGCGTCCCACGGTGTCCTCAACCACAAGGCCCTAGAGCCTACTGGTTGCACCCGGGGGTTGGGGCCAGGAGCTGCTGCCTCCTCTCTCCTCTTCCTCCTCCACCCCGTCCCACCCCCCCACCCCCCAGCCTCCCCTACCTCGCAGCGGTAGTGGCGGCAGCAGCACCCCCTCCCCTCCCCCCAGCCCCGGCAGGCCCGCCGAGGGGCTTCAGCAGCACTGGTCCAGCCTGAGGCTAGCCATAGAGCTGGCCAAATTCCCGGCGTGGTCACTGATGCGCAGCCAGGCTTTCTCCTTCTTCGTCTTCTCTGCCTCCTCCTCCTGTTCCTTCCTGTCTAACCGAGGCGGTTGTGGCTGCTGCAGTGTGGAAAGGTTGTCCTTTCGTGCTCATACAAAAGTCCTTGTTCTCCTCCCAAAGTGTCTCTGGGGCCTTGGGTTTCCAAATCTCAAATAGTTACCGAGGCGGCGGTAAAACAGCAGCAGCAGCAGCAGCAGCAGGGGACGAAAGAATTTATCAGGTTGCCCCTGACTCAGATGGGGCAAGCAGGAAAGGCAGTTCCTCTCCCCCTTTCCCCCCTCCACTGAGCGCCGGACCACTTTCTTGATCTGGATCCTGTAGGGTCCGCAGCGCAGCCCTGAGGGAGGCACAGAGACTCTGGGGAGAGGAGCCTGGCTGCACTGGCCGAGTCTCAGAGGCCACGGGAGGGGGATCTACCAGTCACAGTGAAATCACCTCCATTCGATTCTCCCCTCCCCCCTCTCTTCTTCCCTCTTCCCTCCCCCCTACCCGACCCCCCCCCTACCCCAAGTTTGATTCTTGGATCTTTTTTTCTTTAATGCTTTGGGGGTGAGGGGGTTTATTTGTTTCTGTCTGTCCCTGAGTGTGACTTTTGCCCGCGAGAAACTCGTTCCCCGTTCCTCTTCTGCCTGTTTGGATCCGTGGCCTTTCAGAGCAGTCTCAGTGCATCCATTTTCTTTGGCCCCTTTCTTGAGTCCTCGGGCTCGGAAGGCGCCGGGGGCTCAACCGCTCCTCCCGGAGGCCGGGCACTTGATTCTGGCTGCCTGGGCCTGGATTGTCTGGCTGGTAGGTCGAGCTAGCGATCCGCAGAAGCAGAGGCGGTGGCGGCAGCAGTGAGAGTTTCGATGGTGACTTCCCTGGGCTGGTGGCCGTGCCGGGAACAAGCCGATTTTCCCAGCAAGAACTCCATGTACAGCTACATCTTTAGGGCAGCTCGGGTTAATATATGTCGTCAGAGGCTGTCCACACCAATAGCGGCGAGGCAGGGGCGGTGCCTTGGGCCCTTCGCAATAAAACTTTTTGATGTTCACGTTGCTAATTGCTGAAGTCCTCTTTTAGGATTGGCTACCCTTTCATATCCATAAGATAATTAAAACGAAGGAGGATTTTTTTAAACTTTTTTTTTTAATCAGCCAATGGTTAATGCAAGAGTTTAGCAGATGCTTTACTATTTTAAAAAAACACAAAACCAAAACAAAACTTAAAAATCTTCTTCAATAACCGGATCTTCTCAAGCCAGGTATAGTATCATTTACATTTATTGTCATTATTACTACTTTCTGATTAAGAACACAGAACAGGTACTGATTTTTAGGGCTTTTTAAAAAATGGATTAAAAAAATAAAAGGGGATCTCTCCATGCATTTTTCCTGCTGTCACTGGAGTAGCACAGTAGCGGTTTTGTGCCGGCCCCAGGACCAAGCTCAGTTTATGCTTTTATTGATGCTTTCATGTGTATTATACATGCATATGCATACAACCGATGCCGCTAGGAACGGTCTTTCTCGTCTCGAAGCCTAGAGCTGCAGTTAAGGGAGGGCTTTACTTGGGGAGGAGGCTACTGACAGAGTAGCTTCTAACAGAGTAGCTCCTTTCCTAACCAATCTCCCATTAATTAAGCTAAAGTCTTGAAAGGAAAGGGTAATTTTGTGAGCATCGCTGTCAAAGACTGACTGCGGAGTCAAAAGGTTGTGACATCCTAGTTTTTGATTAGGGTTATGGTTAATGTAACGATTGTCACTCTTCTTGCAGGGGACACCAAGACCCCCAAATAGGTTTCCTCCAGCTTGCGGAATGTTAAAAACCCGGCGTCTCGTTCTCCCGGAATCAGTGGTGTGGACGATATCGGTTTTCTGCCAGTTTAACTAGCCTGTTTGGTGAGTAACTGAATATTTTTTACAGCGTGTTCAGAGCTTATTTTCCAGTTTTTACGAACAAACATATAAATATATCTCTGCATTCCTGTCTCACTCATAAAAGCAGGCATCTGTGGAAACCAGGTTTAGTTATCGAAGGGGAATCATTAAACCCCAGTTTAACAGCCAGGCCGGAGGAGAGCCAGTAGATGTTTGGATATTTAGGCTGGGTGATCTCAGACGAATCATAACGGGAAAATGGCTCTCCAGTTCTAATTCACTGAACTCACGGGTAGCTTGCTGGAGGGCACCTTGAGCCAAGATTCCGTGGTCATCTTTTAAAAAGGAACAGGATAACAGCAGTGAAAATAGCTAATACCAGTCCTGGGTTGGCTTGGCTCCGAGACAGGCGAAGACTTGGATTTGGTGTATATTAGAATCCAGTACAATATAGTTCTGTTCGGACAAGGGTGTCAACAGGAGCGTGCGAGCCATAAATGGGAGAGAGCCAGGGAGAGAGGCTGGAGCAAGACAAAGAAACTCTGAACCCAAGTTCTGCCAAGGCTCAGAGAGAAAGGCGATGTCGTTGGGAGATCCATGAAGGGCAGACTTGGGATATCTTGGTGGGTAAATAACGGAAGAACTGGCGCTGGGGTAGACAAATGCTTTTCTCGGTAATGATGACCCACTGGAATAAGGAATTTTATTAATTTATTCAATCCACAATGACCTTATAATGTCATTACTGTAGAGCTGCAGAGATCTCAGAGAACACTATTATCGTTGGTGCGACCTATTTTCCTACCAAAACGAGGAACCCTCATGGCGAAGCTGGCCGAGCTGAAAGCTAGGGCGCCGTGATGACTCTGTCCGGGGGTTTAGGTTCACCCTACCTACTCCGGCACGGCGCTGTGTTTCCAGCTGATTTGACTTCCACTTAAGCATCGAAAGGAAGGGGCCACCACCTCCAGATCACTTTCCATGGGCATCGGATAATGCCAGGGAAGATATCTAGGGTTTCACTTGGCTGGTTTGATTCTAAGCAAAGAGAATAAACTCACGCTCGCGGGGAAGGCCTAGAAGCTGAATGCGTATTTGCATAAACGCCCACTTACCCTGAGGGCCAGACTTTCCTAGAAGTCCAAATTATAGGGCCTAAAAGTAGAGAGATTATGTATACGTGAAACCAGGTTCTTCCTGGGAACCCATATTCTCCCACACTTTCCCACTACCCCCCCCACAAAAAAATAGAAAAAGGGAAAGAAAAGTAATACTCCAAATCCAAAACCAAACTCAGTCACAACCTAGGCAGGTCTGCAGTTCGGTCTTTAAGATGTAAATACTCTTTAAAAGGCTTGCACCCAAAGAGGTCTCTCTGGTTTCCAGTTGCCTCATCAAGGGAACAAAGCTGGTAGTGTAGTCAGCCCGTATTGTGTATTGGTTCCCAGGAGAGGCAAACACCAAATGCATAAATACTAGGCCTTCCACGGATTGACATCTGATATATTTCTTAAAATGTCTGTGTTTATAAAAACACATCCAGGGTAGACAAGCAGGTAGATGAAGCAAGATGTTGTTTGAATTGGGCCAGGAGCAGATGAGAATTGAGGAAAAGTCGAATACTGAGCAACTTTCTGGCTGGTTGTATGTAGTTTTTGAGGTGAAGAGGAGGTAGAAACCCTGTTTTGCTGAGGCCGAAATGGGTTAGAGAGGCCGCTTTGGCCACAGGGACACAATTTACTCTTAAGAGCAAAGCCTCGGGAGCTTTCCATTATACAGTTTTTCTGACTTTATTTTTAACTGAGAAAAAAAACTGTGGTAAACCACTACCACTGCGCAGATAGGATCTCAAGTGATGAAAGAAATGGAAAACATGAGGCAGAGAAAAAGTAATAAAAGATACTGGAGATGTTAATCTGAACATCAATACTCCAGGACAGCATCATTAGAGTTTAATTATAGGTGGTACCAAAGGGTCTTAGGATTCCAGTGTCTCAGAGACTTTTGAAACCTAGACCTAGATTCTTCAGCCTCAATGAATCCATCAAGTTGAATGAAATAGGGGGGAAAAAATCAAGCAAAGATTTTTGTGTACTCAACTAAATTAATTGATTAAATTTAGGCTTCGAAGTATTATCTTTGCTGCAATTCCTGTGAAGACCTAGATTGAGAGAGGAAGTAAAAGGTTTTTCTTTGCCTTCTCCCTTCTTCTTCTTCTTCTTCTTCTTCTTCTTCTTCTTCTTCTTCTTCTTCTTCTTCTTCTTCTTCTTCTTCTTCTTCTTCATCATAAAAATCTGTCTGCCCACCCTCTTCCCTTTTCAAAATTTTTCTGTAAGGTGTTGATCCCACTGTGAAGATGAAGCTAATTCTATTACCTATGTTTCCAGTTCAGATGGCCTAGGTACTCACCTCCCCAAGTGGATATGCCAGCACTTAATGGTTAGGGCATGAAGACGGTGGTGGTGAGGTGGGCAGCAAGGATAGAGAAACAGAGGAGGAGGGGTGCTTCTGTCTGAAATTAAAAAAAAACTCTTCCCTCTTTCTTTTTGTTGTTGCAGTGAAGCATTACTTCATAGCAGTTATTGTCCCAGTATCCACCTTCTCCCACCAAACCACAGTCACCAGAAATATGGAGGAAGACTGCCATCTTTGATGCATCTGAATCAGGCAAGAAATGGCACAATAGTGAGAATTGCTCCTTAAGGCTGACTGGTATTGGACTGGGAAGTTTAGCTAGAAGGTTTAGCTAGAATGCTTAGTGTCTCAGTCTTAGGGAAGGTACAGTCTAAAGGTACCTTGAAGAATCTTCTCTTTCTCTCTAATCCCTCAGCTAACAGAGACAGTAAATGCCCTATCTAACTTCCCATCATTTCCTGCAGCCTCTGCACTAGAACCTGAATCCCCAAGAATCAGCTATAGCTTTCAATAGGTTTTTATTATTATAGAATAATTGTCTTCATTACAGCTCATCTAGTAGACCAAGTAATTGTTGTTCCTCTCCTCCTCCCCAACAAATAGGCACAAACTTTTATTTGAGCCCACTTTACTTGTTTCTTTTTCAATCCACCTACATACATAGAAGAGTTCAAAATGTGTTGGGAGAGGCTGAACATCGTAAGAAGTTGGTCTTTGTAGGATACTATTTCTTAAAAAAAATCAGTTAGATACAATCTTTATATTTTAAAGAAAAGCTGAAACTTGTTGTGTGTGTGTATGTGTGTGTGTAAATAGAGCTCCTTTTCTTGTATTTATGATTCAAAGCAAAGCACTGTCTCTATCTTATGTTTTGTGCAGGATAACTCAAAATAAACTGGACCAGAAAGAGGAATCAAAAGAATCAGGCCAGAAGGACCATAAATTCATGTTTTGTGTTTACGGGATTACATCTCAATTTCCTTTGTCATCTTTTTCAAATCCAATTTCACATTTTCCAAACTGTCACATGAGAAATGACTTTGACCTTGCTTTTAAGCTTCCATAATGTCTTAGGATAAGATGGGCTCTCAGAAACTCCTCTGATTAAGCATGAAAGTGGGGAACTGTGTGAAGAACACAAACTGTTCTGTAAAGAGATGGGACATTTGGGCTTCGGGCTTCAGAAACATTGCTCAGGTGACATGGAACCACTCAGCTGGTTGCTTACCAACTAGGTCCTTCTCTGCCTCTTTCTTTTCTCTTCTCTCTCTTGTGAAAATTGATTTAATATCTACTAAATGCCAACATTATGGTTCTAAGACTTTTAGGAAATTTGAAACAGTGAAAACTTTACTCTGAAGAAAAGCTAGTTATCATCTCTGCACTAGATGTTTTTTCCCCGTCTTTCTTTCTTTCTCTTCCTTCCTTCCTTCCTTCCTTCCTTCCTTCCTTCCTTCCTTCCTTCCTTCCTCCTCTCTCACTCTCTTTCTTTCTTTCTTTCTGGAAATGATCATCGGTAAAAACTAAACTAGTTTGATTTTGTTATCTTTTTACTACCACTCTAAGAATTAGGCCTCTTTTTCAAGATTGGGAGGGGGTAATTTATGTAGCTGGCATGGGTTTGTCCCATTTTAAACAAGATAGCTTTTTTCCCTCCTATATTTGGAGAATGGGATGAGTGTATGTTAGAACAAAGACTAGAGGTAGGTAAGTTATGTAAGTGGCTAGGGCTCAGCAGGCAGAGGAGCATAAAGACGAATGCCATTTTATATGACTTTTAAAATGCATGTAATTTTAATAACAGAAAATTTCACTGCCAACTGACACCTGGATTTTTACTTTGTGTTAAGTCAAGTCTCCTACGCTAGACTCAAAACTTATGTTCAACAGTTACGTATAGGGGGCGCAGTTTTCAAACCAAGGTTTTCTGCTGATGGGGAGGAGTAATTTTTGTAAGGTACCTAAGTCCCACAAATGTCTAAACTTGATTCTGAGTGGGAGAATGGGAGTGCTTTGGGGGTGGGGATGGGTAAGACTGGAGTAATAGTAGAAAGGCCCGTCCTTCCTCCTTTCCCCAGTGTTCTGACTTGTCCCTAGAGATGAAGCTTTCCTTGGGTGGGTGGCAGTGGCAGTGATAGACTGGCGGGGGGGGGAGGGGCAGACGTAGGTCCTTCAATTCGTTTCTGTTTCTAAAAACTTTAAACTCATTATAGGAGTCATCGATTACTTTGAGTTTAAATTCCTTTCCTCCAGATTACCTCTGAGCTCTGTCTTGGCTCCTACTGTGCTTTCCCGCAGCGTTTGGATTTGTGGAACTCAGCCTGTCATAGAAACTCAAGCTGAATGTGCCAAAATGAGAAGCAATGAATTCGTTATTTAAAATGAAAAAAAAACCCATCAAAGAATTATCTTAATGTTAATTCTCCTTCTGAAGATATCAACCTTCTATGAATGCTAAAAATTAGACCACCAGATAATTCTAAACACAAAGTTTTGCTAGGGGGAGAACTTTTTTAGAGAGAAGTTCTTTCGTTTGTGCTAGGGAAAATAAGGCCCGTGGCGACCAGAGAGGATGGGTCTACACTGACTTTGACAAGGTGTAAGCAATCTAATCTTCCCTACACCTCTGTAGGTACTCTCCATAGCGAATGAAAATGTAACTGAAGTAAACTGACCTTCTTGCTACTTAGACCCTTCAAGGGCTTGCCCACACTGCTTTGAAGCACGATACCAGCAAGGGCAACATTTACCTCTTGTCAGGAGGAAACTACTCGAAGTTTGATTGAGGAAGTAGTTGTGATTTTGCAAACACACCGTTTATCTGTCTAAAGTAGCGGGTTTCAATTAGATTTCGGTGCAGACTACTTGGCAATATTCATTTAGAAGAGAAGTACACCTTAAAAGGAAGAGCCTTGCAAGAACCTGAATAACAGAGCCAGCATGCTTCTAACTCCCGAACTCGGGGTCGCACTTAACATTTCTAGCTCCCAAGTATTGCCTGCAGTCCTGGGGAATCGTGTTTTGCAGCCTTCTTTGTAACTCCACGTGGATGGGACTTCTACGGACAGTTTTCTTGCAAACATTTTTTTTCTTGGACGTTATAGGGGACTTCCTGTACAGAAAAACGACTTTAGACAGGGTTGTTAGGTTTCAAGTTAACAAAAAGAAACACTTTTATTGTCAATATTAATGGAAAACCTCGATTTTTTACGAGGTTTGGGTTTAGCAGCGTGCACAGATCAAAAGCAGCCTGGTTTGATTTCCAAATATTCTCTGGAGCTTAGACAATTACCTGTAATTTTGCTTCCAACGACACAACACAAAAATGTTAGTTATGTAAATGTTAATGCGGGGGAGAGCGGGTTGGTGTGAGGGCAGGGGCGGGCAGAACCCTCTACCTGTTTCTGCAGCGTCAGATTCTAATAAACTTTTCCCACGGAACCACAGAGTTCAATTTTTAAAGGCAGCTTTCTAAGAGAAAATCTTGTGACTGGTTTGTTGACAATTGCACCGGGCTCCTTATCCTGTAGTTGTATATATCCCACTATCTTCGCATGCATCCAAAGGTAATGGATCTGGCTGAGTGAGGTCTTTTTGGTAATTTGGATACACCAAGTCTCCAGTTAATGACATATAATCAGCCTTTGGGTCATTTGGTCATTCTCTTATTACAAACCCCTCCTGCTCTCTCTGATCTCCTTTCAAACTAAATTTCACACAAACAAATAAAGCAAGACAGGGACAAGTCCTTAAAAAAAGGGAGAAATATTAGAAACGCCTGATACAGAACTCCAAACACGGAAAGGAAAACTCAAAGAGAATAGGAAAGAACATCTTATCAAAAAGAGCATGTTGTGTACAAAACATTAAAAGAAAATGCTCTGGTTTATGTTAAAGTGACATAAAATTAAAATAAAAATAATTGCAAACAGAAAAGTCATAATATAAACAGAGAAGGCAGAATGCTGGCTGGAAATGCGCGAGGAGGGTAATTTGTTGTTTCAGATTATGTTTCTGAAATGTGATTGGAAAGGCGTTGCTTTGTTCCATTTTCCAGAAAAAAAAAGACGATTTTCTCTTTAATGCGTGTTTAAGCCCGCACAAGTTAACACGTGCCAAGACCCCGAGGAAAGAAAAAAGTGACCCAGCTGTTCTTGTGTTCCAAAGCCTTCACCCTCCAACCTCCTAACGAAAGAATTAGTTACATAAAAATACACAGTTCTTTGGAGGAGTACACAAACTCGGTCTCATTTATGTTTTTTTGTTCTGCTTGAAATTTCTCCTATTACAATTATCCTGGAGATCTTAAGCTTGATTTCGTCTGGGGCCATCACTTTTCCTAAGCGTCCCCACTTTTCTTTCCATCCAATTCCTAACTCTAGAAATACTGTATTTCAAATTATCCAGTACACTCTGAGAAAAGAAGCATGAATGCATTACCACTAGTATTACCCTAGCATCCTTGTGACCAGTATTTGGTGTAGCTGAAAACGGCTCAAAACCTCCAAATATAAGTTGACTCTGCTTTCCTCGACTCATAATAGTGATTCGTTCTTTTGGATAGGTCTAAAACCTCAGTCTCCTATCCTTTTCCCACCCTTTTCTTAGATAGTTGGTGGTCCTTATACAGACTTCTGGGAAGCTCTTGCTTCAGATGGGACTGGGAAGTTAGGTGACTTGAGAGACAACTGGATAAATCCCCCAAAACAAGGAGGGAAAGCCTTGAAGAATTTGACCACTGAATGCAACCTCTTCAGAACTCTGGTCTACAGGCATGTTAAGTAGCCCTATGGGTTTAGCTGACTCATAAATGCAGTTTAACCTACATTTCAAAAGTTTGGCCAAAATTTTCTCAGCTTCCTGAGCTGACTTGTTAGAATATTTGAGCCCTCTGTTTATAAATACTACTCACTTGGGCCTATGCATAAAACCACCCACTCCTTGTTGAACCCCACTGAAAAGATGGGTGTTGGACCCGAGTAGGTTTTATTTCCATTTCTGTTTGGGACCACTCAGTCCAGCTGTCTTCAGACCTGTCCCTTTCTCAATTTTATGGAGTAGAATGAACCAGATTCCCCACCTTTAACCTCTCCCCTCCTCAATTCTTTCCTTCCCCATCTTCAGAAGAGGAATATTGAACGAACTGGTAGGGATCCTTCTCCAAGATGATTTCTTCTCTCAGGCTGTTGGAGGAACGTAGAGGAATGGTAAAATTAATGATAAAACACTTCAGTAGGGGGTAAGTAGGAAAGAGGCAGAGAAGACAGACAGACACACAGACAGAGGCAGAAAGAAATAGAGACAGAGACAAACTGATTGAGCAGGGAGATAATAGAGAGACAGAGAAAGAAAAAAGAGCAAAGCAAGAGCCACATGGGGAAGGGAAACGACAGAGAGAAGGTTTGAGATTTAGGATTGCTCGAGTCTTATGAAAAAAAAAAGCTTTCAACTCTCACCAACAAAGTACTCCCAGGGCTCTTTCCAGAGGAATCAAACAGGGTGTTGGGTACCCCCTCACATCAAGTCACATCTCCTGTCCTAACCCCTTATTTTACCCTAGCCATCTGTGCATACAAGACTAGGATCAATGATCTATCTATATCTGCTGGGCCAAGGAGGTGGAAAGGACAATGACGAGTATAGAGAGATTCAGTCTCCAGATTATATTTGCAACCGTTTGGATGGTAGGTCTGATAACAGAGCATCTGATTAAAGTGCACAAATCATCTCAGCCTCTTTAGTCCCTCCCGATCCGATTGCAGTACATTTTTGTCCATTTCCACCCTACCTCCACTCCCAGCCCCCACCAGCTCGGAAAAATTTTAATGGTGCAACGATCCATCAGTCCCAAGCCCTGGCTTCACCAGTTAATTCTACATAGAAGAGGGAAAAACTGAGCTGGCCCTCGGAGCAACCACAGCTGCCAGAGCTTGCCAGAGAGGGAAGGATTCAGCCTACACTCAGGCTACACTCTGTCGCCCGGATTTAGACCAGCCGCTTCCCTGCCAATTCCATGTCCTTTAGGTTTTGGGTCCCCTTTGAGTCCTGATAAAACTCATTTTTGCCACCGAGGAGGTCTCTTCCTTCTCCTAACAGGCAAGCGGGCAAAAAACAAAACCCCTTTTTCCTCACCCGCTTTCAAGTTTTTTGTTTTTTTGTTTTAAACCGGGCGGCGGTTAGGCAGGGGTTAACCATTTCTCCCTCCGCCTCCTTGGCTCTAACTGCGCCCCCTCGAATGCCAGTGCTTTCCTCTAGAGGTCTCATTAGGGAAACCCTCACCGCTATTTTCAACATTTCCTCAATCAAGTGCCTTTAAATATAGCTACACAAACAAATTGGCGGCAAAAAAGCGTAGATCTTGTCACGATTGAGACCAATCCAATATTTCAGCCTTGTTTGCTTTGTAAATTACTGGTTGGTTTGTGGGTTCTGGTGCCACTGGGGCAAATCGGTCGAGGGCCCAGTAGCAACCGGGAGAGCTTCGGTTGCCCCAGAGCGGACTGGCAGCTCTGGTGCCCACCCCTTTAGAGTTCGGGTGAATGCATGAGGAGGGTGATCTCGCTGCGAGCTAATGGGGGTGCTTGTGCTAGGACACCCGTCCTCCGCTATTCTCCGAAATCCGTACAGTAGATTAGTGTTAAAAAACAAACATCAAAAACCAGAACAAAACCCCCCAAAGCAACCCACCAACTTTTCTTTCCATTTATCTGTAGCCATTCTAATATAACAAATTCTTATCTTAAAAAAAATCTTTTTTGTTTTAATTTTGTCACTGCAGCACAGAAATCTATGTTGTGTCCTTACAGGGGGTTCTTTCTTCCTTTCCTCATCCCTCCCCCCAAGTCCAACCTTTACGGGATTTTGCCCCCCTCCCCAAACTGTTAGTATGATTTGTTATATTTTCCACAGCTGCTTATTCTTGTTTGACTTTTTGTCCAAAGCCACTTTAAATCTGCTGCAGGAAGAGTAAAGCTCCCAGCTCTTTGGATGGGTTCCTGCACGCATGTGGCTGCCCCTGGCCCACTTTAATTCCTGCCTAATAGCCCTTCTGTATAAATCAGACCTGGGATATGTTTGGTCACTGTGCAAGCAGCCGATAGTTTGTATCAGCAAAACAGTAGTTAACTCAAATCATGTCCTAAGCCTTATATTTCACAGACAATTAAACCTTGGCTGCTATTTAACAAAGCTGTAATATTTACTCTGTTCTATGCTGAGGACCACTTTTAAAGTCCAAAGCAAATACTACATTTCAAGAAGAAAATATGGTAATAAATCTCTTTTTATGGATTCTCTCTCCATAAGAGGAAAACAAAATGATTTAACCCCTCCCACTCCAGCTGAAGTTATAGAGATAACTATCAACAAACACACTTTATGTCCAAGTGGATGTAACATTGATTAGGACCTGTATAGACGTTATATTTAGTTTCTTTGTAAGTGCTCTTGTCACTTCTGAGTCTCATGTAGGTAGGTATTCTGCGGTTTATCATGTATGAGCTATGAATTTTTTACATGGGGTACATGGATATATGGAGATGGTCATTGCTGGAGGGATGATTATTTCATGACCACTTTCTATCAGGCCAACTTATTTAGATGGTAAGTATTTTTTTTTAATAGGAATCTTTAGAGTATTTCTTGCAAACTTTTTTTTTGTCATTTAACCTAAAAATGGGAAAAGTATAGATAGAAACACAATAAAACCATAGGAGAAAAAATGGAATTAATGAAGAGAATTCCTATTCACTTTAGTCAATATCCCCAGAAAACATTTTAGAAATTCTGGTTAATTATTATCAGTAATTTTGGATTCCCTTCCAGTGTTATTTGGGTTGCTGTTTAAACAATTTGAACTTGATGCACACTTCATAAACAATAGTGTCTCAAAATTTCAAAGTGATAAAATTACAAACTATTACCTATAGAATATAGAGATAAGCCTTGCTGGTCCTTTATATTTTCTATACCATTTACTTATAGGTTGGTGGCACTAGTACTTAGAAAAAGGGGAAACAATAGCTGTAAGGGGTGATTTTTTTCCATAAGAACTTCCCCTTTACCCAAGAATTGTTCTGTCATAAAAAATTTTTTTGAGTGTGATTTTCATTGAGTTAATCTGTTTAATATTACGCTCTGAAATTCTCAACCATTAACACTGCTGCACTACTTTCAAATGAGGGATCTTAGATAATTATGAAGATTTTGATGTTAATGTTTTGTTAAGTGAAAAACTGGAAATGATGTATTGGAGTCTTTAAAATATCTTTATGCTTGTACACACTAGGAAAACACACGTGTGCACGTGTGCACACACAAACACGCATGAATATAGTTGAAGATGTGTATGCCATTTCTCTGAAGCTGCTCTACAAGAATACAGATATGTTTACCCTGAAAAAAGGGAGGGGGGCAGTTTTCAATTACTTTTTAACAGAAAACTTTCAATACAACACTGTGTTTAGTAATGCCATAAACCACAACCACTTTCTACTGACAGCTACATGCTTTTTCTTCATTATTCTTCATTATGCCGTTTCCAAACGAAGATAGAGTGCCATTCTAAAACATCAAAATAGGCAGAGCAACCATTATATTTTACATATTCATTTATATAGATTAATGCTGTTACAATGAAAAACATATGCCGAGCATGTAAATGCTCCTTTTAGGAATGCTTTTTTCAATGTACAATTATTATTATTTTAAAAATCAACTTCTGGTTTTCATGCCACAATTTTTCACTTTAAACAGGCCTTGCATTGTTTTAAACAGTAGCTACTGGAACAATACTGCCCTTAGTGTTTTAGCCTTTCCAACAACAATTGGAATTGGATAAATGCTTTCAGCTGGGAGCACTTTCCTAATACCTTTGTAGGTAATAGGTTTCCCAGTTTGTGCTGGGTGACAAACACACAGTGCACCATACAGGCCTCCCTGTCTTCTGCTAAGACTGTCAGGACATTGATCATGGCAGAAAATGGAGTCTTGCTATGGGAGTAGGCTATTTCTTTGTAACCCTGTTTTTTATTTTGTTTTAAAAAGTGAATTAAGAGAAACAAAATCAATATTTCTTGAGGTATGGCTACCAAGTGATGGCTTAAAAAGGGATGGAAAAAAGAAAACAGGGTGGGATGGAGGTATATGGAGAAGAGGGAAAAGAGGAAATTTGGTCCATCAATGTCTAGACATGGAAATGCAGGAGGTTGGTTACAATCATCTGATCTGATAAAGGACTTCATTTTCTTTCCTATAGTCTAGTTATTTCTATTAGGTTTATTACACATAGAGAGTATAATCAGAGGGGGAAAAGGGCTAATTCAAATATAGCTGTAGTCTTGAAAGAGGAAAAACAGGGGAAAAAATCCAAGTATGAGATCTTGACATTACATTTTTAGAAGAATAATATATGTTTTGTTAAACAAATTTCCTTAATAATGCCATTTACAGAATGGACCAAGGTATGTCAAAAATTATCGTGCCTCTCCAAAATGAGATTAAATTTGAATAATCAAATAATATCAATGAGAAAAGTTCTTTCAGCAAGAAGCTCAGCCACTGTTATTAAGACAGATTAGGCAAAGCAGAAAATTGCCTCCAAGTATCTCTAATAACTCCTTTTCAACTCCATTGTTTTTGCTTTTGCTTTTTCTTTGCATCCCTAATGCTCAGTACAGTACAATGCCTGGCATATACTACTCATTTCACAAATGCTTAATGATTCTTTTCCATTGTGTGCTACATATATATTCTACTTCTAATGTAACTTTCATTTTATTTTTCTTCAACTAGTAAGCATTTACTTTCTCTCCAACACATTTGTCAAACCAAACAAACCCCCACATTGACTGTGTCCAGAAATGTGAGTTTCATCCTGCATCTTAAGTCTATTATCTCTCTGTCAGGAAGTGGATCCTGATTTTAAAGTAAAGGTTATTTTGTTTTCATTCAAATAATTTTTCTTGGAAGAACTGAATCAGGTACATAGTTCTCTTTGAAAACAAGAGTCATATATTGTGTCCATCAATTGCCATGCTTAGCT